>NC_135119.1:25804710-26429638 GCF_050908995.1 Andrena cerasifolii | reverse complement strand
TTCGCCGCCACTCTTCTGTCATATGGCTGGTGCGTGGTTGCTGTTGTTCTGTCATACGAGCGATGCGTGGTCGCGGCGCTTCGCTTCGCCGCGCTTCGGCCTAGTGGGCGACGACCTCTACTCGGAATCAATGCTATTCTTTACTATACTATCTGACCAATTATTTAAACGTTGTATCCATTACTTTTATGCGATAATAGTACTTTTGTTAACAACAGCACGACATTGGAAAGAGAGACAAAAAGTGGATAAAGGTCGGCGCAACAATCTCCTGACTACTACTGACCAATATTCGTTAAAAGTTTCTATAATATTAGGAATTATATATTACCCATGTTCTGAAGCATTCATGGTCTCTCAGTGGAGCTTTCAAATGTGCGACCAGCTTCAGTAATATGAATGAAGTATAGACGAGTATGGAACACGAACCGTTTTCCTCCTATTGGGAAAAGGTCAGGTAATATTATGGAACATTCAAACAAGTTGCTTTCGAAAGTTTTACGCAACTATTTTTACAACTCGAGTTAAATAGAACAAAGCTTGTGTTCTCCTTCTCACAAACGTTACAACCGTTCGGTTAACACTTTATCTATCAACAGTTAACTGCGGTAAGTGTTTTTAATTTATAACAGCCATATATATATGATAGAGCTAGAAGGAAATACCATCGTCGAATAAAACCACAACTGAAATATCCAACGACCCGGGAATGAAGCATTGAAAGCGATCGCTATATAAACACGATAAAGAACGTCGTGCTATGTGAAATAATAATTCTAAACCACCACGTCTAAGACGATAGTACATCGCTAATCGAAAACCCTCGTTTCAATCTCGTACTACAGCTGCGCACATTCGCATTTTCAATGTAATTTCACAGTCAAGCAATACCGGAGGATCGTGTAGTTTGAGACCGATACGAACTGTATTCCTGAAACATTACTGTCAATGATTCCGAAGTCGCACGGTCATGACCAGTGCTTCACAGAACTGCCAAACACGACGAACGGATGGAAAGCTTAATCCGACGAGGCGGGGAACACAAACTTAATTCCTCTCGTTACTTCTCATTTCTCCGAACACGCCAGGAAGGTTCGGTGGTACACAGAAAATAACCGGTTTCACTGACCAAATCTAAGCGGCCGATCGAGAAGCGTTTGGAACGCGTGCGGTGCCTTATTGCCTAGCCTTCGAATGTCATTCGACCACGAATTCACGTGTTACAAAAATGCATCGCGGTCGCGTGCTCGCGCAAGTCGGCAGCATATTGTAAAGCGTGTAAACCGGTTATATAAAGGATTCGTGAGCGCGTTGAAGGGCATCGAACCAAGGGTTAGTTTTCTAGCTGTCAAACAGTACCGAGTCAAGGACGTCGTTTTTTTTTTGTTTTTTTTTCCAGGTAACTCGGCTGCCGGAAATCGAGCGACGTTTGACGACGGGTACGTGTACTGGACGGCACGGAGGCGCGCCGTGTGTATCGTCGTCGTGTCGCCCACCTTTTACACGCAACTCGTATGACAAATACGGCGAGAAATGCCTCGCCTCCCAGGGCGCGCGAGTCGTGCGCCCTCACTCACTTTTGCATAGTCTGTCCTGCACCTGGGTATATATCGGCTCTGTATCGGTTTGTATATACACGTTGCATTCCGGGCCACTTTCTCCTCCAACTTTTTTGATCTCGTATGGGAGCAACGATACGTACCGTGCAGAACCTCGATTCACTCAACGAGGGGCTAATCAACTTCGGAAAAAAACCATAGACATTGTTAAACCGTCCACACTGTCCGTCCAGGCTATCGGGCGACTCACTCCTCGATAGTCCGCGGTATTCGTGCACCAAAAATCAAGATGGCTACCCATTGTCACTGACGTTCTTCCCTGATAATGTTGTGTGACATTTTGTCGGATGTCATCATCGTGGCCGATTTCTATATCGTGCACGCTCCACGATGATGAACATCTATCAACGGATGCACAGATTATTATCCGTTAATGCGATCCGATCCCATTTCGTCGCTTTATGCGAGTAATTACCGATCCCCTATTTACGTTTTTGCTCAACGTAGTGGCTAACAGCGATGCAGGTTTCTGAAGCGCGAAATTCATATTCTATTGTCGGGATAATTTTGTTACGAGCCGTTTGCTGCACACTTGTTCCGAGAATACAATATTGGTAGCTAGATAATACCTTTTGGCGATGTAACGCTCCGTCCCTTTGTTATAAATAAAGACAATTTAGAAACACGTGTTGAAACATTCGTACCTACGCGATGCGAGTGTCATTGCACAATTGTTAAAAATAATAACAGCGTGATATGTAACGCGACTGACGGGCAGGAATATTTCTCCCATCGATTTATAAGAAATATTCGCGGAACTGAACTAAATTATTATTTTCAGGTATATGTAAACGCTGCTGCGTAATATTTCTCGAGCAATTACTTCTGAATAATATTACAATTATTACGTATGAAAAGCTATTTCGGCAGTTTTTGCTAAGGAATTCCATGCTTGCACACTTATCAGTTGCATCTGGAAGGCTTATACTTCATTTAAAAGGGAATTAAAATTCTTTGAATGATCACCTTCTGTTTAATTCTGGTGGTAGAATGCTCCAATCATCGGATTCATAATAAGGCCACATGATTCACCAAATCTTGACAAATAAGAAGTACAGCACAAGGACTTGACTCTAAAATTACAATCCATATATTATCTAGCCTACACCTGTACCACTGTTGTACACTTTTTATCACCAGCATAACAGCATATGAGGCAAGGTGTCGGCATTATCTCTTATCTCAGTTCCTACCTTGATAGCAGCAATATAGAAAGGTTTCTTTACTGAAATATATAGGAGATTTAATAATTATGTTAGATTGGTGTTAGAAGTAAAAATACAATTTGATTTTATTGCGATGACCATAAAAGTAACAATGATAAATCATTGATGTTTACTAGATAGTTACTGCTTGCAATCATTATCGTATGATAAATATTGACATTAATTAAGACGCCTTGAGACATTAATTTTGAAAAATCACAAAATTATTAAGGTATCTCTGCTATCAAAGGTAGGTGTCGCCACCAACCAAATAACTAGCACAGATTAGGAAACAAAATTTATTAGCAAAAATGTTGCCGCTACCGTAAATGTACACAGTTTTTACACAAAAATACTGTTTATAGATTAAACTATATTTAAAAAAAGAATAGGAATGTGGTATTATGACAGACAATTGTCATTCTGGTTACGAGGCGGCCGAACATCGTTGTTTCTCTTAACGCAGTCCACAAGCCAATGAATTCCTTCGTCTACGCCATCCCTTTTGTATCATAATAATGGTTATTGATAATAATTTTTACAATTGATTCTCGCATGCTTCGTACCATGGATCTGTCTAATTAATTCTGAATAATCTCATAATGGAATTATTTTATCTCGCACTCGAGCGTCCGTTTCATACATTCTATCGTGATTTGTGTTCTTATTAATAAACTTTTTAGAAAAAAGTAAAAAACCGACTTTAAAGGTGCGCTAAAAAGGATAAAATAATTTTTTTTAAATCGGTGCCAAAATAAAAACAAAATCAAATCGACTCGACGCGTGACGTCCCACTAAATTTTTGCGTGCTCTAATTCCGAGCGTGAGTGTGCTGATGGACTATAATATTGATAAAGGTTTAGAAATAAATAAAAAAGAGTCCGTGTAAAGTTTGTGCTCGATCGGATAATGGGAAATGTTGCCCCTGGGCCCTTAAACATTTAAATCACTATTTAGCAGCTCGCGAAGTCGATTTTATATAATATCCTCCAAGTTATGGATTAAATAAAAAAATATGTCAAATAAAAGTTGTAGATCCGTACAAGGAGCATCTTTTATGTTCTATTACTTTTTCTCGTGCGACAAACGGTTTTTGACAAAAGTCCGAAAAACTAAAAAAAAAAAACTTCTTTCTATTTATGAAAACGAACAAAAAAAAGGAATTTTTATTTTCGAGGACTATTTTTTAAACATTTAAGGGGGGCGGGCATATATCAAAATATGCGAAGCAGGCTACCATGAAATCTGGACATCTCTCCCCTTCCCCCTATTTCACCCCCTTGATACTATATGGTAATCAAAGTTTTACCCGGGCAACGCCAGGTACTTTTTAAGTACTTTTTGTAATTATATGTACATGAAACGATCTTTAATTTATAAGTGTTAAGAGAAATATAAAACTTACAAGATGCCATGTTACGAAGCATAACACTTATTTCTTGAACAGTTTGAAGCATCTCAAATGTGAATTTTGTATCACAAATAGTGTAATTTATACGTACCCATTCAAAGCAGATACAGGCATTACCATACAATCTCTCCTACCAATCAAATGTGCATTTTGATTAAAAATTGGTTTCACTTCCCTAACACCCATACAATCAGGCACATCCTGCTTATTTGCTAGAACTAAAAGAGGTACGCCTATTAAGTGCTCCGACGATATAACTCTATCTGTAATAAAATATAAATATACTATCCTCGGTGAAACATTAAAATTCAATATGTATATAATCTGTTTTGTACCTTACCAAAAGTTTCCTTAGATTCGGGTACTTTTTCGCGATCCGATGAATCGACTATGTAGATTACTGCATGCGACTCGGCGTAATACTGAAAGTGCAAGATAATATATATTGGAAAATGTAGAGCAACGACACGGACAATGTTTATAAACATAATAGAGCAAGTATGATATTCTAAAATACAGAGAAAAATGTTCTTTACTTTGTCCCACAACGAGCGAAGTTCTTCTTGCCCGCCGAGATCCCAAAAGTTGAAACGAACGCCAGCGATGTCAATTTTCCCAATGTTCAAGCCAACGGTCGTTGTAATTTTGCTAGGGTTCATACCCTTGTAATTTTTTGTAAACTTCGTTTTTGCTGCCTCCAAGTATGTCTGCCAAGGCAGTAGAAATACAGGGTGAAATGAGTTACATGCACGATACATTTAACCTCAATTGCGGGCTACAGTCTCTTACCGTCTTCCCTGCATTGTCGAGTCCTAGTATTAATATAAAATACTCATCTTTTTGCACAAGGTACTTGTACAGTCCATGCAGGAGTGTGTACATTTCAAACTGTTTAAATGCCTAAAAGTTTGTGTTTCATATTGTTTACATATTATGGTCACAGAACGTATCATTCGTCCATAACTTTGTATTTACATACTACAAGAAAGTCAGCGCAGAAATGGGATCTATAATATTTAGCATGTGATTAGTAAATACATGACATAAAGCAATTACGATATTAATAATTAAATATTCAAAACTATAATTATTTGTTACTGTGAACTATAAAAAACTTATATGGTTTAATACATGTTTCCATGGTGTCTCTGTCATTCCCTATTTAAACATTTTCAAAATTTCAAGGATGGACATTTTCATTGCATTAACCGAGAAGTAATGTTTAATCCGTACTCCATGTATGTTTAAATATGAGAAGCAATGATAATAACGTTAAAAATCCACTGGATTTACTGGGGCGCTCTTTCATTACTAAGGTTTCATACATTGTAACAATTTAAGAAGATATGCAGTGCAGTTCGTGGCGGCACACGAGTGACACGAGTGCAAACACTGCAGACGAGTCGGCGAGCGGCATGTCAGAATTGAAATGGATTTTTATATTTGCGATTCAAACGTTTTTCATTGGAAATACGGTCGGCTCAACTGGAGACAGGTCGCAGTTTTACAATCTGTGCCTTGATAAGTGTTGCACCGAAAACTGTGAAAATGGTAAGTACATTTTGCGATGTACGTTACATAGATAACGATTTAAAATCCTTACCTTTCGAATGTTTATTTTTATAACTTGTAAAAATTATTTCTGTATATTTAATACCGTACTGGTTTAGAATGCTGTTAGTTAACGAGTTTAAGGCTATTTAGAAGTTCCAGTTTCCACTGAAATATGTTCTATTTTCATTCACTGATAATCGATTCTAAGCGTGTTTATCAGTAACTCGTTTAATGGAAATTAGTGACTTAAACTGCTTGAAAATGAATGTACAACAAGTATTTTAGTGATTCGATTTTTAGTTACATACTTTTATAAAGTATTTGGTATTGATTTTCTCATTAATATTTTACAGATGAAAACTTTAAAGTGCAACCTCCTTTATCATTGAGATTACTACTTTGGTCTTGTAAGGAAGACTGTAGTTACACCTGTACCTGGAAGACAGTTGATTACTTTACTTCCCATGGCTTAAAAGTTCCTCAGTTCCATGGAAAAGTAACATATTTAATATATTTGTTAGAATTAGAATAAGTAATCTGTTATACAAGTAATTCATAATTATCGTTTCAGTGGCCGTTCACTCGCTTCCTTGGATGTCAGGAACCTGCGTCTGTAGTATTCTCTTTGTTAAATCTTTACGCTCATGTTACCATGTATTGGAAATTTAAAAGAAAATTTGGTCCTACTCATCCTATGTTTTATGTATGGTCTTACTTTAGTATGGTATGTATTACTTCGTTGCCATCTTTCCACAGTTAATAATCTATTTAAGGGGTCATTCTGGTAATCACGCCGCAAAATTCGGCAACATTCAGGTTCTTTTATCTCAGTGAATACAATGAATAACAATGTCAAACTTTTTTTTCAATTATTAAGCTACTTGTAATGTATACAGAACAATTTTTAAATACACTATTAATTTTGTTTTTCCAATGTTATCCTGAGTTAAAAATCGCACCATTGAAAAGACGGCGGGTGTGATTTTAGCTCACAGACTCAGCTGAAACAAAAAAACCAAACTGATTCTTAATCATTATGAGTACCGCTATCGCAGGTGCCAGAATTAGTCACGTAAGTCAAAACTTAACAAAATTGCGCGCATTCAAACTTCAAGTTTCAAAATTTTCCATTTTTACTTGAAGTTAGAATGCGCGCAATTTTGTTAAATTTTGATTTATGTGGCTAATTCTGGCACCTGCGATAGCGGTACTCATAATGATTAAGAATCAGTTTGGTTTTTTTGTTTCAGATGAGTCTGTGAGCTGAAATCACACCCGCCATCTTTTCAATGGTGCGATTTTTAACTCAGGATAACATTGGAAAAACAAAATTAATAGCGTATTTAAAAATTGTTCCGTATACATTACAAGTAGCTTAATAAATGAAAAAAAGTTTGACTGAGAAAGAAAAGCCTGAATGTTGCCGAATTTTGCGGCGTGATTACCAGAATGACTCCTTAATTATCATCTAGACATTCCTACCTCATTATGCAAATTGAATAAGATTTAATTCTAGATATGTATACACGGCTGGTTTTGGTCGTCTATTTTCCATGCGCGGGACACTCCGTTCACAGAAGTAATGGATTACTCTTGTGCGTTTATTATGGTTCTTACATTATTGTATTGCATGTTATTAAGGTGATTTGCAATACTGACGATTAAACTGCATCTTAAAAAGTACTTTAAGTACTATTGATCTCCTCTCTCAATTTCAGAATAACATACAAGAATAGTAAAATATTTGCTGTGATCACCTGTGGGTACCTCAGTACCTTATACACGCATTTATCTCATTTATGGTCTGGCTACATTAATTACGACTATAACATGAAGTTCAATGTAGTTCTAGGTAGTCTCGTGTAATCGCTACGTTCTGCTTTATAAAAAAGAAAGGGTCCCGAACCAAATATCGAAGTTATATTTGATTTAAAACCTTCGCAGGATTTTTAACGTTCGTTGTAACAATGATATGGTGGCGACGTTATCACAAGAAATTATCTTACATTCACTTGATTGGCTGGTTTAACATATTAACTGTTGGCGTAACTATATTAGAAGTGGCGGATTTTGCACCAATTTTCTGGATATTTGATGCTCACTCCTTGTGGCATGCTAGTACGGCCCCTCTTACAATTTTATTGTACAGGTATGTCTAATTATTAAAATGATAAGCATGGTATCAATTCCAATTTGCTATACGTATTTATGTGCATAATTTCCAGATTTATGATGGCCGATTGTTCGTATTTGAAGACATACAGCAAATTGACGTTAGATATTGACCACCATATACGGTGAATCAGTGATGATAGAAATGGAAGTATTAATGCAGGAAATGTTGATTCATAAAATTAATCTTCAACTCTTTCCTCAAATTATGGATAACGAGACCAAGACTTCGCGATGTTAAGTCTAGTATTATAGAATTCTAATGTTGATACTCCACTTGTATTGTTAAGATTCTATATGAAGATTATTTTTCCTCCGATCTGTCTGTATATACGTAATAAATTTTCTGAAAAATCTATACAAACATTTACGAATTTTATTATTTTAATTCAAAAGATTTAGTAGTTATAATAGCAAAATAGTATTTTTTTATTCAAAGTTGTATGGAATTAACAAAAGAAAAACGTATTCCATAAATACTAATTAAATATATTTATAATAAGTTATAATTAGGGGTGTGTGGGAACCCGAGATTATGGTCTCGGGCGGGTACCCGCAACACACGAATGTTCGGATAGCCCGAAATTTTTGGGCTTGGTTGGAAGAAGTCGGGCAGGTTCGGTCCAAGGCGTTATCATTTCTTACATGCTAATTTAAAATAAAGTATACTATTATACCTAATAATATGTGTGAAAAGTTCTTTAATGTATATATTATACAATATTAAGAAATTGATAGGATATATCTACATATGCATATATGCACTACAAACATCACTTAACTTGACTTATGCCTAGCTGTGATTGTATGAGTAATCGACGACGAAATACGACGATAACGCCTTGGACCGAACCTGCCCGACTTCTTTCAACCAAGCCCGAATATTTCGAGCTACCCGACCCGTCTGCTCGGGTACCCGCACACCCCTAGTTATAATCCATTAATACTAATTAAATATATTTATAATAAGTTATAAATATATTTAATTAGTATTTATGGAATACGTTTTTCTTTTGTTAATTCCATGCAACTTTGAATAAAAAAATACTATTTTGCTATTATGACTACTAAATCTTTTGAATTCAAAATAATAAAATTCATAAATGTTTGTATAGATTTTTCAGAAAATTTATTATGTATATACAGCACATAAGTAGTTCATATCCGTATTTTGCTTATAAAAGTACACATAATATATCAAAGTATGTATATAAGTCAAAATGCTTTTATATAATTACTATGTAACTTGAAATTAAATAAAATTTGAAATATTATATTAAATATATAATAGAGGAATCGAGTGGAGGAATATCTCTGTTGTAAAATTTTCATTTATTTTATTATGTCTCATCGGATAGGTGATATCGTTCTTGCAAATAATCAAACATTTGGTGTTAGATACTTCGCAGAAGATATCGAAAAATTTTTTCACACACTCATCCACTATATTTCTCTTTTCTCTAACAATATTTTACAGGGCAGTGTTAATTTTCGCTGGCAGAATAAATTACCAGTATATGTTATATAAATTATTTAAGTGTTAACAAAATGGTTAGTTACGTTTATATTTCAGGATATGAGTATGAAGCAATTCATTGATTGTGATTTAATAGTTAACCAGAAATTCAGTGAATTGTATTGTACTCAAAGTGTGACACTGAACTTGGACTCATTTGAAGATTAAAATGACTGATTCTTGAAGATATTGATCTTTTTAACATTGCATTTCATCATCGTGATATTTCAGAATCCAGTGGGTTTGCAACCTAATACATCGAAATCTATAAATACATGGAGGAATGTTTTTATTTTATTGTAAAAGTGTAGTACACAGTATCTTTTGTCCTAATTATATCATTGACTGATCGATGAAGTCTTTAAGAAGATTTTAAGTACCTGCACGTATATTCAAACCACTTTTATGATGCAAGTTTTATATACATAATGTTACGATCAAGAAGATAATATATATAATGCTGTAAAGGCACATTTATATTAAAAAGAGCTGCATTCTCTAGTAACTAAAATTAATTAAAAATGCAATGATGAACCCGCGAGTTTTGTAACTCGTCTTCATAATAGTATGTAAATATGCATTTTAGCGATGTATCAAAACTTCGCAAATCCTGAAGTTTATTATAAATAATATTAAAACCTTCGTTTATTAAATATGAAAATAAAGCAATTTATTATCACCCTTGCAAGTGATTCAAGGCACACAAGAAGTACATTAAAAAGTATACCAAGCAGCAGAGCGCCACAACTTTACCATTATTAAATACAGTATTATTCGTTAATTCAGACTCAGAGCTCTGGGATAAAGTGGCATAAAAATGATAGAAGTCCCACATTTTTCTTTCAATACTTAATTGGTCTATTCGAATCTCCGTGAAATATTATTAAGCTAATTGAATCTTAGTTGAAGTAGATCTTCATTAGCATAACAATAATTGTAATATTATCTATGGACAAAATACAGTTCCTTTAACGTTATATATACGCGTAATGTACTTTTTGCATCTACGATTGAAACCTTTTTAATATTACACAGCAGGGAATTAACTTATATAGACGAGATGAAATATTAAATATACGCCGTGTAAAAATGTTTTGTGGTAATGTATATTTGTGCGTTTATATGAATGAATGTATAAATTAAGCAGTATTATTGTCAAGAAGAAATGTTTTGCTATTTTCGCTTTCTTAATAATGTCGATAGTTCAAGTATTTTAACTAATGAAATGCAACAATAGAAATGCATAAAGCTGTTTCAATGAAAATCTACAACAAGGAAGAATTTGTAAAGGTGATGCATTTTAACGTGTTGCCTGTGCATGTAACAATATTGTGTAATGACGAAGTCGACAATGGCACACGTGTATTTATATATGAATAGTAGTAGTCTTGAGAATATAATTATGAATGTGAGATTACGAAATGACAAGTATGCGTGACATATTAAAAGGTAACATTGGTTGAAAAATTTCGCACCTTTTTAAAAAAATATATCTACAAATAAGTCAATATATCACAATATGGATCATAAACTTCCTGCATCTAGCTGTTTAAATATTTCAATGTATAAGTGCCTCTCTCACACTCTCTCTCTTGAGAGCTGTTATTCTTTGTTACTTCTTAGTCAGTAAGTACTCTAAACGTAAGTAAACACGACAGTTTATGAAAACCGACATTAAGTATACGCATTATCATATTCAGCGCTTAAATAACGCTTCGCTTTCTGGATTATCGTCTCTGTGTTTCTCGAGGTTCCCAGACAAAGTGGGGTCCGGCCGTCGTCTTTTAAAGAATCCAAGTTTCCGAAGAACCAGCGTAAGTAAAATAAATAACAACAAACCCGCTACCACAGCCACTATGATTATCCAAATTGGGACAGGCTCGATGTCTTGTTGATCAAGAAGATCCGGATATACAATCGTCTCCGCCTATACATCGGACATTAAAAAGAATCATTATGAGAAAGAAACAACAAACTGGTATAAATACTAATACATACAACTGCATGATCGTCCTTTAAATTTTCTTGCTGTATCACAACATTTGGCGGTATAATTATCCTTGCGCTGGAACCTATTTTCACTTGATCCACTTTTGGATAGTCTTCGACGAGCGTGGAATTCCAGAGCCTGAGGCAAGCGAAGGCAGCGTTAATTCGACGGATGTGAAACTCGGATACTCGTAACAAGAAGCAAGTATATATTTATGGAAAATACGAAATGTTACCTTGCTTTAACAATTATGATCGCTTCTTGTTTCCTTTGTAAATTGTATATAGAACATGTGATATCAAGACATTTCGCAGTTCCTGCTTTACAATTCTATAATAAAATAAAAGAATTAGAATTTTAGGTATTTAATACTACCAATGTTTGATGTACTTCGCTTGCGCGCACACCGCTTTTGTTTCACACTCACACCTCCCCTCTCTCTTACTCCCATTATCAGTCGATCGCCTCTCTTTTTCTCGCGTATTTTTAAATTGTCGCGTTTGAGTTACTACTTACCATCGAAACTACTTGACGTCTATGACCATCTTTATCAATGATAGTACGCGTGTTGACAACTTTCTCCGTGTCTCGCGTTGTTCGTACGTGGTTTGTATGATTGTATAATGTAGGCGGAGTAGACGCAGCAGATTGGAAAACGTCATCATAACTGATGCTGTCTTGTAACTTCAATGGATTAACGACGTGTCCTGATGGTAGTACACATTCGCCATCGCCCAAAGCTAAAAGGTTGCAATAAGCACGATGAGCATGTGTTATTTCAATTTTGAATAACGTAATATATCGAATAACATAGTCTTTACTTTGTACAGTCGGTAGTTCCTCTAGGTACAGAAGCCATTTGCCATGAGCTTTATCATTTGCAACCTCATAGGGCCATGAAATACGAACTTCCAAAGTACTTACTCTCCACGGGCCTTCATTAAATACTTCATAGATATGAGAAACTTTAGGTCCTATTTCATTTAAGTGTTTTATAGCTGATTCACCTACAACTGGTCCACCATAGAAAGCCCACTCAATTTTGGCGCTCCTGTAATTTTTATAATTCACGCGTGACTAATTACTTCACTGTATATTATTTTATCAATTTTTGTAGCAATACGAATTTAAATGTTACCCTTTAATAGACAATTCTGCCCGTTTCAATACCGTTGCTTGCAACCTTGTTGGTTCCTTTTCCATTATTTCTTTTGAAGTAGAATTCGCAAATATCACGAATCCCAGTTGCGACTCGTTGTCCTCCAATTCTTTAGGGTCAAATCTAACTTGTATATTCACCATTTTATCTTTCTTGAATGGATTCCCAATGGAACAGGCTACCAAAGTAGCATTGTGTAGATTGCAAATTACTGAATCGTTGCTTTTGCTAGCAATGTAATTCAGACTTTGGGAATGAACAATGAACAGTTGTGCTTCGTAGGCAGATTCCCCAATATTAGATACATTCACATCCACGACCACTTCTTCCCTTTCACCCAAGAGGAGCTCGTAGAAGTTTGATTTCACAGAAGAAGCTTGAAATTAAATATATCCGTCATCTTCCTTAATTCCTCATTACTTTATATCTTTTAATGATGTCACATTATTTCCGTACCTGATAAATTCAGTCGAGCCTTTACTTGTAAATCACTCTCACAGATATCGTTATTGCCGCAATCTTTTTGGAAGGTTGCTTCAAACACACGCGCAGCTTCTTGCTGATTCAATATAGGATACTTTTTTATATCAGGCAAAGGTTCTCCTTCGGCAGGCATGATCGGCTCGTCTTGTATTAGCGAATAATTCAATCGAAATTTGATGGGTGATTGAATATCACGAGTGTTTTCCTAAAAGAAATATTCACGATTAATAGTTTTCAAAGGAAATGAGTAATATTGAATTTTCAAGGAATTACCTTCAAGTAAATTATTTCTTTTTGGCAATGTACCACTTTCTTCGTATCTAAAGTAACTGTGCGATTTACATAATGTGGCCGTGAGTTTCCAACTCCAAACCAGACTCTGGAGAACTTCTTAACTCCAGTATAAGTTTCAGCTTCGATGAAATAGTTCAATGTTAAATTTTGCATATCTTCTTCCTTTGCGAGAGATGCTGTCGTGCAGCAAGCTTCGAACGAGAAGCTATAACAGATGAATCGTGGTCATGTAAGAATATAATACCGAGGACAGCATTTCCTTGATGTCCTTTTAAATTCTGCTTACCATGTATGATTTGAATCAAGATCCTCTGAACATCCAAATTTATTAGGATCGATAGGTTCTATTTTATCTTGATACGTTCCATCCTTCTTCAAATAGCGGATGGAAGTCGTGATATCAATAATCTTCTTCGACCTAAGAAGCGCGACAGCGTCGTTTTCGTATGCTCCTACTAACAAATCTGAATACCCATTTTGATCCATGTCAATTCCTCCACTCAACGAGTAACCAAATGTTTGCAATGGTTCTGGCATATCATCCGCATGTATTACCTAAAAGTTGATGGATTCAGCGCCATGAAAGCATTCTTACCTCGATCTTAAATAAAACGTTATTAATAAAAAGTATAATACCTGTGACGGTGTCGTGATTATTCCATTTTTGGAACCTAAGTATATATACACAGTTCCTTTCTTTTCGTAAGGCGCCCCGATAGCAATATCTTCGTATCCATCTTTATTTAAGTCTCCCAAGTTTGTCAATGCGAATCCAAATCTACGTTAAAACCGACTGGTTACTGCTGTACAGTTATCAAAGAAGGTACGCGCAAAGCTTGGAAATTGTACCTTGACTCTTCGCGCCCAACAAGTTTAGTAGGTTTACTTTTTTCACCGTCTTTGTAAGCTTTCTGCAACGTTGTGTACACATACACAGCACCTCCTTCTGCTTTATTGAAATAAAATGGTGCTGCCACGATAAGATCAGCGATTCTAAAATGAATGTGATCAATTAACGACAATGAGAAATATAAATTGCATAATAAATTGTGAAAGTAAAAGGAAATGAAATACTGTACTTGTCTCCATTTACATCCGCAGAAGTGATTTCATATCCGAAGCTCGAAGCAAACTGTTCACCATCCAAAACAACAGCGACATCCATGTCTGGTTTAAATTCGCGTCTCGTAAGTAGGACAACTTGACCTGTACCGTTCGAACGTGGTGCTCCAGCAGCGTAAGCTAATCCAGTACCGAAGAAATTACCCACAGTAACGGACATACCTGTGAAGTTAACTCTTGTACTTTATCTCCAAATCGTATTACTGTGCTGTTACACTTTCAATACTTTAACATAGCAATAGAATGCAATGTGATTGTGTTTATTGATTAAAGAAATATGTTCGCACCTAGGTAGCTGTATTTACTGACAGGAGAAGAGTCTTGCATTGGAGCATTATAAACTGTATTGTCTCTTGTTAAAAATTCATCCGAAATGGTAAAAAGGTACAAAGTTCCTTTCCAAGTGTGTGGACCCGGTGTACCAATGACCACGCGATCTTCCGAAGTAAGTACACCACTAGTTCCAGCTTGACAGTAGCCAAATTGTTCATGCGCCCTGAGACAAGAACAGAGCTTTTCATTTATTGGATAAACCAGAGAAATATTTATCTAGAAACTGTTATATTACTTATTCGTTGGCTTTCCAGAGCACGGTTTCTTCAAATCTTGATATTTTAAATCTTGCGTCAATATGTAACATTGTCCTTGGCCCCATTGGGAATCTGCAGTTTTTACGATGTGTCTATGTGCACAAACCTAGAAAGTTATGAAATAGTGGAACAATGATGTTACGAGCCGGGGCTGCGGCAACGCCAGGGGCCGGCGAGAGGAGTATTTCCCAAGGAATACGGTTTATGAGTTTGTTAGTTAGATGTGCGAACGAACTTGATGCGAAATCAGGGAGTCGCGGGAAATGTTAGTGATGCCCCGTAACTCTTAATTAATGTTTGATACAACTCGAGCGGTAAAGTTGTATCGGTGGGTGCGTGCTCTCAGGGCGTTTTCTCTTCGCAGACGCGAGCTCGAAAAAAAGCGGTTGAAAGCGGCGTATGGGAAAATTCCACATAAGTAACAATAATTAATAACATGGATAAAATTTGAACCAACGCTCACCATTACTTTACCACCACTGCCTTGACTTCGGACTGTTACTCCCAACCACTGGTTATCTTTAATTTCATCACTACCTGGTGGCACTAAGTCATCAGATTCGAAACCTAAAAAATGAAAGGTAAACGTTACATGTACAGTATCATTCATGTTTCGGTACAAACGTAGATATCGCTAAACAATACTTTTATGCCATTATTCATTGTCATTCGCTGTTTTATGTTGCCCAATAATTTATTACTGTTTCCAATGACGGAGCAATTTTTCTTTCTTTAATGGCATCGTGTTCGATACATACTGCATTGCCGAGTAATAATAGTTATATAAATATAACGAACGTGTGTAAAAAGATAAGCAAGTAGCTGTTATTGCGTTTGTTAGAAACTGAAATTGTTTGTCCCTCAATTTTTTTTAAACGAAATAGAAAAGGGATATGAAAACTAAATAAAATTATTATGCATAAAATTTCATGCTACGAAAAAAATAAAGTATATGTAAAGAAAGTGTGTTAGAATTTCTTAAAAAGCAATAGCAAAGTATGCGGTTCGCTGTGGTAAGTAAAGAAATGTGAAATTCTGTTTTATGCACAAATGCAAACATGTTAAAGCATTCTATAGTTAGTACAGATACGATTGCATAATTGAAGTTGAAGAAATTTTAGTTAATAACGCGTATAGTGGAACAACATCCTTTCGATCTTTTTAATGCAGACGACAAGTGTCGCAATTTAAACTGTCATGCTGAAACGTACAAAACAATTTATGCATAATCACAACAAAGGTTTAGAGAAATTGTAAAATCGCTCGTTCAAATAACACCATTCATCGACTTACTTGTATCATACAGACCTCCCTCTGCTGCTCGTTAACCAACACATAATTTAACAAAAAAATAATCTTAGTATGTGTACGACATAAATTGAAGCGTGATAACTTAATGACTCTATGAGACATCGACATAGAAAATAGCATGCGCATGAAATTACATTTAAATCCTGTATTAAAAGCAAGCCTTTTTAATTCTTATACTTTAGTTCAATTTAATATATTGTTATACTTAAGTACAAGAATCAAACCCGCGTAATATACAATTTTATCTTATTAAATTAATTCTTACCAACTACGATATGTTATTTAATCAAATATAATTTAAATCTGTCCAAACGGACTCTCTCGACTACTGAACATTTATAGTAATGCGTTGAAATAGATATTTCCAATTTAAAGCATACTTAATCGTCCATCTGTGATCACTTGAGTACAGTCGCTTTGAAACGTTGTTAGAGGACACTGCCATAACGCACCGGATCTGTTAGTTTGTGGTTGTCTGTTTTGGCCCAAGGGAGCACCAATTAACATCCTGCGAAACGTGTAGGTAGTTTTAAAAGCTCTACAATACACAGATAATAGAATAAACGCTTGTATAAACCCTAGATAAATATTTCACGGATGCTGCTTCGCTACTGTGACGCTTACGTGTGCGTAACTATTTTAGGTTTCAATTATCCAATAGACTAAAATTGTATCGAGTAAACAAACACATTACTCAAATACCCTCAGCTTTATAGAATTCTCATATCGTTCTGTACTGTGTTTAATAATGATAAAAAGGAACGGTGTTGCTTACCAACTTTTCGATTTTTCCGTGCTATCGTCGGAAATTTCTTGATGCTCGGCCACGGAATAACCGAAGTAAGAGCCATTTAGTCCCCTTTTGATAACAGGTATTCTTGGCTCCAAGTTGAAAGTATACACTAAGCATACGTTCAAAGTGAACCAAGTTAATTGATAAGTTCTCATTTTTGGTTAACTTCAATCGTTTGCCCGCATGTATACAGCTCGATGTTCGTTGAAGCTTACGAATGAATTTCAGAGCTGGTATGCGCTCTTATCGACGGCACTATTTTTGTGCGCTTCTCTTAGCTTTATTGCCGTGCCACTCAACATACACCTTTTAAACAGGCACAGGATCCACCGGATCCACCCACACAATCAGCACACTTCAAGTATTTTTCAGAGAATAAAGTACAGGCCGCAGGGATCGGCGGGCTTAAGCTACGCTTATGGAGAGGGAAACACCTACAGGAGCGGTGGTAATGTGTACGTGAGATGCCACGATTGTTGTCCACCCGACGGCAGCGCCAAGCGAGTGACGCCGCGGCCAACCAGCGTCAACAACATATTTACCGGTGGCGCTGGTTGGCCGTGGTGTCGGTTCGTGTTGGCGCCACTTGGCTGGCTTGGCGCTAGCGTCAGTTCATGCACACATTATCACCGCTCCTGTAAGTGTTTCCCCCTCCATCAGCGTAGCTTAGCCCGCCGATCCCTAATCAAGGGGAGAACTGTCTCTTTATTTTGCAGAGGGCAGCACCTACGGAGCGGCAAAATATCAATCGCAATCTAAATTCAAATGAAATTCAATTATTTCGAACATTCTTGGAATATTTTCTTAAAATAATCTCTTGCCTAATAAATCTAGAATTAAGATTTGCAAAAAGTAAATATGTGCACAGAAATTCTACTCAAATCTGTAATTCATTCTTTATTTAAATAATGAAAATTTTGCAATCGAAATGGGAAAGCTATCGTCACTATATTGAACAGAAAATTGTAATAAATGGATAGTGAAAGATACTTTTATAATTCTTCAATACGTGGAGAAGAATTTTATGATACTTAGTATTATTTTATAATTTGAAATGTTAACTTTATAACATATATGAGTATAACTTTTTAAGAAAAGGATTTAATACGAGTACTATTGCAACAGAAATTTCAAAATGAATTAAAATATTCAATATTTGAAAGAGGATAGAATAATTTTGACTAATTACCATCAATCAACTGCAAACACTATAACCTATCTTAGGGAGTTTGTCAAACACATGCTAAAAAAGGCACACTGCAATATTTATGACAGTAAAGTACCTTAACATTTTTTAAAAATGCATTATTTTAAATACAGAAAATTCGCTACAGCGTTTAGCATAGTAAGAAACATGGGTAAAGACACAGTTTTAAATCATAAGCTTTACGTTAATACTTAACCTAACATTTTTCTCAGTACTTTTATAATTTCCATTTAATTAACCGAGTACCTCGAACAAATTGTCCATGTCTATTTAACATGAGGATTGCCGTTTCAGCAACTGTAAAAAGGTTCTACCGCAAGACAAATATTCTCTCGAGCGGTGGAAAATTTGAGGTTACTCTCGATCAGAGGAAGCTCAAGACACCGAGAGGAAAGATATTTGAAGTGGACAGCAAACCGCTTGCGTTAGCAATAGCTGCGGAATGGGACGCACAGAAGGAAATCATCGACAGAAGTAATATGCATTTGGTAAATCATTCTTCAGGCGTATAAACATATTACAATTTATCTGGCTGTAGAAATACATGTTCTTATATCTAACTTTGTAGACGGCTCTGTGTAACACTGTACTAGATAATCCTCACAATCACACCAAACTGAACATGGCGAATTATATTGTAAACTGTTTAGAAATGGACACAGTTTTATTTCATTCGAATGTAAGTACGCGGCGCACCCCTTTCAGTAATGGAGGTCACTTGCTAGACAAAAGAAAATTATGTTCTAGGAGTCCGAAGAATGGACTAAATTACAATCCGACAAGTGGGATCCATTGGTTCAATGGTTTTGCGACAATTACAGAGTAAATCTGATGAAAACGAAAAGTATAAATGCTCCTGCAGTGTCTCCGGAAACTAAAGCAGTATTGATAAGACACTTAATGTCTTACAGTTACAGCGCGGTTCATGGTAAATAACTTTATTATTAACATGTATAGGTGTGATAAAAAATTCATAATACTGTCTTTTATCGATAGGTTTCATGTACGGGGTTGACGCGGTTAAATCTGTGATACTTACTCTGGCTGCAGCTGAAAGAGTCATTAACATAGAAGAAGCAGTAAAATTGTCACGTTTAGAGGAAGACTATCAGGTCTTTATATGAAATTATTCGTTAAGGGGTCATTCTGGTAATCGCGCCGCTAAATTCGGCAACATTCAGGCTTTTTTTTCTCAGTGAATACAATGAATAACGATGTCAAACTTTTTTTTTCATTTATTAAGCTACTTGTAATGTTTGACATTGTTATTCGTTGTATTCACTGAGAAAAGAAAACCTGAATGTTGTCGAATTTAGCGGCGCGATTACCAGAATGATCCCTTAAATAATTTAAATAGTATTCGCTTCTAACTGTTTAATGTTACTCTGCATTTCTCCGTAGGCTTCTCACTGGGGGTCCGTAGAATGGTTTCACGATCAGAATAAATTCGACTTACAATCTCGTTTAGCTGCAGCCATCTTATTTGTGCATTTAAATTCTTACTCTGTGACATGCCGACCGAAAAGTGGCATAGAAAATATTAGTTAATGTACAAGGGTTAATTAAATGAACCTTGAACGCATAATAACATAGTAACAACAATTTTGCTAGTCCGAAGTGTGACAAGAGGATGAATTAACAGAGGATAATGACTCTATTGGTATGGAGCAATCAGAACCCATCCACTCCTTTGTACAAATGCAACTGAAATAATTGATAAATATGAGTGAATCAGATACGAAGACTGTCCATTAAATTCGAAAAGAGGCTCACCTATACGTAGCTCCATGATTCAAACATACTGCACCATTTTTACATGAATGACGAATGCACTCGTTGCGGTGACACTCGCCGACACCACGACCCGTTGCAGGGCTAGAACTTGTTATCGGATAAATTGCGTTTTCTGCGCGCAGCTCGATGTCGAATATACAACCAGAAAATCCAGTGTGGAGAGGCAGATCGTGGGGTAAAGACTCAAAGTTCTTTGATTTGTGTCCACCTGATTAACAGTAGCATTTGGAGAATTATTGTTCTTTCGTAATAGAAATGCTAGCGAATAAAGATACGGAATGGAGAGCTAACGAACCAATGTACAGTATCGGGGACACGTCGAGTCTAGTCATGGATCCAACCACTCGCCCTGTTACGTTACCTATGCCGTCTACTGCGAGCCACGCGTCTCTACCACTTCTCCCGACTCGAATCGTATGCGCTATGTAACTCTTACTTGCCGTTGCTGGCACTGCCGCAGCGCTCAGGGGAACACTTGTAAATATTCTGCGCACACCTATCGAAATATTACCGTGAAATAAAACAATACGCAAACGATACATCACGATGCACGTTTACCTGCTCCCAAGTCCCACGTTAGCATGACGTAGCCACGAACAAACGTAACGGAAAGATGGTCCGACAGGTCACGGCGCGACCCGCTTTGCCCTATGTAAGCTATCAGAGATATTTGCTCGAAAGTACGTGGTATGAGCTTCATCTTCAATTCCATGGTATCTTTTATAGAATTGGAGACACCGTAAGCGACGTAGGACGAGAATCCAGGTACGAGTACCGAGAACGATGGTCGCGTTAGAACAGTATCTGGAAGTTTTGCGATGAAACAATTGCATGCTCTGTAATTTCGATCAAATGCGCGATGGCGATTACCTTCTTCGCACAGAAGTCCATGAGTGCCGAGCGGACAGACGCAAACAAAGCCGGTCCCTGGTGAACTGATGCAAGTTGCACCCAACGCGCAAGGAGTTTCATCGCACGTTGAGCGCTCGCAAAACGGGCCTGTATATCTGTCCAATTAAATAATACTCTATTTTGTGAGATTTTGCAACAGCTACTAATTACCACGTATCTAGTTGATTAATCGAACGAATTATCTTACCCAGGTATGCACCTGCAACCCACTGCGCCGTTTATCTCTTCGCATGCACCAAAATTCTGACATGGATTCGATAAACACAGAAAAGATACACAGTCCTCGATTTGAAATGTTTCTGTGGAATCGTGGATAAAGTGACGGGGGACATCGTTTATCTACATTGATAATAAATCATTTCAAATACGTATACGGTTGCTTACATAAAGTTAGTCGGAACAGTAAATAATTTTCCATTTATCGAAGCGTGGCAAACCTTTAACGAGTCCATGCAGCCAGTAAATCCCATGGAGACATGAGAAAAATATTGGGAGAATACTGATGGTATGCCACCTAAATGTAAGTTGGCATATTGTGGAAGATTTCCTTGTAAAGGTAAAATTTGTTCACCGCTGACTGCTGAAGTCCCATTCACTAACAAGCGAGCTGAACACTTGTTAGTCTCATTTCTCATGAAATACTGAAACCTACAAATAAAATAATAAACACATAAAACGAAGATACTATAAATATACAATGATAATCAAGAGAAAGTTTAAAAAACACATTTGTCTGCGTATATAGAAGTAATGTTAATCTAACTTTGCTTATACTGATGCCACTGGTTCCTTTCGAGGGATCCTCGGACCTTTTAAACTTTCTTCCGACTATCACCGATATTTCATCCACTTGTTATACCTTGTATCGATATCTACTTCGTATCCGTTATCAATAGGCGAATCTATCTCGCCAAGCAACATAGTTTCAAGTCCGCAGGAGAATTGAAATTTCAAGGAACCGTATTCCAAATACACGAGGGCATATTTTTCATCGTCGAAATAGACATGCAATATAATGCCATCCTTGAAGCGCGTTCTGAGTCTCACAAAGATTCTTAACGTGGCATTCTTCTTATTAGAAACCTCTACGCTAACCTGCTGTCTCACGTAAGATTTCCCATTAAAGGCTGCACGCGTTATGCTAGGACCAGTTTTGCAATCTCCACGACGAGAGCAGTTGCACTAGAATTACGTAGCGGTTACATTAATATTTCTATCAATACCGAAGCGCTGAATAATGTATTAAAGACATTCCTTACATCACTGTCGTTACGTGCAGGCGGTGCAGTAGGACTTGTACATAATATCCCCTGGCATTCAGTGCTACTCTTCACTGTTGTTGACGACTGTTCATGTTCGCTAACAGTGGTACCTTCCTCTAATACTGATCGAATAGTAGTACTACTTGTTGTAGACGAAGAAGTACTATTAGGGAATGGAGACGTAGAACTCTCCACATCTGTACTTGAAGACTTCAATGGCTGTGTAAAGGTCCATTTATCTGTGAACGGGGGAGGTGTGGTTTTTGGCACTTCTACCGTCGGTGTACTCGGCTCTGAGCTTCTATTTTGCCAAGGCTCCGCGAAAGTCGAAGCTGACGTAACAGCAGAGAACGAGGTGCTTGTTTCATTTCCTATTGTCGTGGCTTCCTCCGTAGTTTTCTCCGGCGATGTAGTTACCATAGGATGAAACCTAAATGACAATGAAGCATGTGGAAACGTTCCTCTTATTCTATTTATATTTTAATCGATTTTACCCTGTACTTGGAACGTATCCAGCCGTGCTACTCGCTTCAGAAGAAGACGTATCGCTGATGGTCGTAAATGCCCTAGTATCTTCTCCTTGATAAGTAGTTTCAGCAGTGGTGCTTTCGTTGTGAATCGATTTTCGTGTCTCGTATTCCGTTTCAACCTTCATCGTCGGAGTCATCGAGGAGATCTCGCTCCAAACAGAAGGAAATGTTCGGGCCTCCAACGAGACGCTCTCGGTTTTAGACACTTCTTTGGTCGTAGCGGAATACACCGAGACGTCGACAACAAATGGCGTAGTCCCTGTGCTACTACCACTGCTACTACTGAAGAAGTTACCACCATTCCTATCTAAAGTGGACAATGTTTCGGTGAATGGGTACCATTTCGTGTAAAGACGGCTGGTACCAGTGGTGGAAGTCGAAGACTGTGCCGTCGTGGAAGCAGTCGTTGACGACGATGTATCGCTTTCCGGCAGTGCCGATGATTTTGCGGGAAAGAAAGTACTGGCAGTGATCCCCTTATCGCTATCAGTCTCAAAGGTTTCTTCGAGGGTCGACGACGCGGTCGATGGAAGATCATTGTAGACACCGCAGAATGGCCCACCGTAGAACGTTGGGCAAGAACAAGTGAAGCTGTTGATACCATCGACGCAGGTGCCTCCATTCTCGCAGTTCGCAAATTTAGACTCGCAGTCGTCGTATTTTAGCTCGC
The DNA here is from genome assembly GCF_050908995.1 of Andrena cerasifolii. Classification (NCBI taxonomy): domain Eukaryota; kingdom Metazoa; phylum Arthropoda; class Insecta; order Hymenoptera; family Andrenidae; genus Andrena; species Andrena cerasifolii. The sequence continues at coordinate 26,406,044 of NC_135119.1, read as the reverse complement.
ACAACGTGCCGTGATAATCTGGGACGCAGTAACAGACTGGTCGCTCGTCCTCGAACAAACATATTGCATCGTTCTTACAAGGATTCTCCTCGCAGGATATGATGGCCTTGTCACAATCTTTGCCTGTGTACCCTTGCAGAGAACATTTACCATTAACGAGCTTGACCCTTGGTCTATATCGCGCTTCAGAATTATGAGCATACTATCCATCGATTTAAGCATTTGATCAACTGGGGATTACCGAATAGGCAAGCGCAAGTATACGAAGCGGGCACGTTGATGCAGAGACCCCCGTTTTTGCACGGCGATGTAACGCATTCGTCGATGTCCTCGTCGCATAATCGGCCAGTCCACCCTGTTCAATAAAAACATAGGTGAAGCATCGTTCGTAGCTTTGTAATAGATATCGAATACCTTCGGGGCAGCGGCAAAAGAAGGAGAACCCAGGTCCCTCCACGCATTCGCCTCCGTTCTTGCATATGGTGTCGTTACAAACTGAGGCATCGATTTCGCAATAATCACCTTAAAAAGAAAAAAAAAAGAGGTAAAACAGAGTGTAAAGTAGACGAAGGTACGACACTTATTTCTATATTATTTTTCTACCTGAATATCCATCAGGACATTGGCAAGTGATGCCATCGTAGTCAAGGCAGGTACCGTTGTTCAGACAGGGTTGATTCGAGCACTCGCTGTACCTTTGCTCGCAATTTGTGCCTGCAAGTACACGCGACGTGCCAGGGAAACGTAATCCAAAAGCTACTGAACTTCATCGATAGAAGATAATATCCCGTGAACAAAGCGGCAATTACAATTCGATTATGAATCATTACAAGTGGTCTATAACTGATCGGTGCTAGCATGGTATTTCGACTTTGCACTGCCCGGTGAAGCTCACGCACGTGCATCATTTAATCATCCTCCGTGCTAACATGTCAGCGTGTCTATATTCGCACATGCGATAGAAAGTAAACGCAAGGGATCGCGAGTTACCTACAAAACCCTCGGCACAGGTGCAATTGTACGCTGCAACGGCGTCGTTGCACGTCCCTCCGTTCAGGCATGGATTGGACCAACAATCGTCCCAATTAATCTCGCAGTTGATTCCAGTGTAGCCGTCGATGCAGTAACAAGAGTACGTGCTGTATTATGCACGCGGAATGAACATTAATTGCGTTAACTACGAGTAATTATACTAACGAACGAATACACTAACGCAGCAAATTACACATCGGCCCAAAAAGGTAGCGCGAAAAGAATCCTTAACGTTTAAAACAATGCGGTCGATCTAACGATAATTAAATCTCCAAACGAATAAATCTTACAAGTCACAGTAGTCGATCATTCATTCGTATACCTGTTTGGATCCTCTAAACAAATTCCGTACATACAGGGATCGCCGCTGCAGTTTAGTCCTTGTGGGAAACCAGCCGTTAAAGCAAAAAGAGTCGCCAGTACGAGGATCTTTTCATTCATGAATTCTCCAGTTAGCTTCCTTATATAATGCATTCTAAATAAAAAGAGAAAAAGCGCGTGATTCCACTTTACGTGCTTACTACGGGCGATTAAGAACGTTCGCGTGAGTGAGACGCGCGCGTATTATTTAACGAACGTTTCCCAAACGTCAATTAAAATTAATGGTCTGACGGGGAACGATTTTTATTTCAGGCGACCCATTCACCATGCCGGCTGTAGATCATTTCATACGATTCCAATTACCTTTGCGTACTCGACGATCGTCGGGGGCTAAAAAAACGTGAACCGCGACCAAATACGACACATTCCCTAGTTTACACTGCTCCTGGACGATATAACTACGTATGTATCGTATACATATGTAATACCTAGCGTAGGCGGCATTTGTTGCAGGTAGCCGACTACCTGGTAGTCTTAGCAACGCTCATCTATACAAACGATGACAGTATATCGGCTACGCTTGCGTGAAAATTTGCTTCGTCGATAATAAACAAAAAAAATATACGTCGATACCATGTATCTTTATCACCTTTCCCCGAAATTCATAAGCGGTACGTTTGCTACCAAATAATAGGAGGGCGCGAGGCGTCGTAATTGCAGAATTCTAGCTCTATTTTAGGCTGAATCAGCACGCGGCAATGAGCATGAAATAATACCATCACCCGTTCATACATGCTCGTTGCCGCTCGAAATTCATGAAATTCATCTAGCTAACTGTACAGCGCGCGCGAATCGTCCGATACAAATGAAAGTCTCCAAGGTGCACGGGGTCATCGATCCCTCCACCGAACCCGGCACTCTCTCATTCATCCCTACGCGTAAGGTTAATGTAACTGTGTTGACCTATATGAATGGTCTATATATGTTACATAATCGGCGTATTTTCTCAAACGTATATATATATACGGAGAGGAAATGCAGGAACGCAGATACTGCGGTAGCCACCGTCGTCGAGGACGGTGATCATCCGGTGCTTCTTCCTCGGCGAAGAAGAGTTCGAGCTTTACAACTGACTCGCTGGAAATGAGTCTCCCCGATATCGTAGAACCAGAGATGGTTGAGGGAGTGCTGGTGTCCCATTTGAAGAGGAACAACATCCTGGACAAAGGTCCACGAGCATGGACAATCGATTACTCGGCATTGGGGGGTCGCGGGATGTTCGCCGCTCGTGACATTCAAGCAAACGAGTTGATCTACGTGGACGCGCCTTTGGTGATCGGGCCGAGGCGCGTGGGCAAGCATTTGCGGTTGTGCGTGTGCTGTTACAAAATCGAATGCCCGTTGTTCCCGTGCGATCGCGGGTGCGGATTGCCGGTTTGCTCGGTGCAGTGCGAGGATTCGCCTAAGCATGCCAACTACGAGTGCCAGTATCTGAGGTCATTGGTACCGACTTGCGGGACCGACTGGTCCTTGGACTTGCTGATGGCTGTGATACCTATACGCGCGCTCTTCATGACCGAGGAGCAACGTAAATGCTTGGCCGCGCTTCAGAGCGATCGGAGTCTTATGCCTAATTACGAGGTGCGTGTACAATTTTCAGATTTGCATTTCTTATCGGAGTGTGGTCGAGGCGGAACAGTTGGAAGAAACGTATAGCGAAGCAAAATGAGAAGCAGATAATGTTGGAAGTCAACATTTCTGAGAAACAACTTAGATATGCTTCGAGTACTTCGCTATGTTTCTTCCATCAGCTATACTTGTTATAATTGCGTGACTAATGAGGGAAAGCTTTTTAATATGGAACCGGGCTTAAAATGCAGAGTGCCTTAGGTAAAGTGTTACAAACCACTTCATGAGAAGCTAGTAAGACAGTGACATCTTCTCTTTTTCTTTGTAAAAAATTACTTCTAACATTCACATCTATGAAATGCTTTTCAAGAATGTTAGTGGCTAATATTCTGTGACTGGTTGGTCCCATTTAAAGAGCGATCGCTCCATAAAATATAGAATACTAAAATTAAGAGTAATAGAATAGTGTAACAGCCATCGTCAAGTATATAACACTGATGGATTTAACAATTATTTACGCCCGACATTAAACCACAAAATACAGTAGACGTATGAAAAGAGCGCTACGCTTTCCACTTGTGTCTGATGATTTTAATTATAACGGATGCCTGCAACAAGGTTGAACTGCTTCAACGCAACGTAGCAAATCCACCAAGCGAAGAAGATGTAGAATTAATGAGACACGTGTGCGGGGCGTTCAACACGAACGGGTTCGAAACGGTCAGCGTCCAAGATAAAGATCATTCGTCGAGTTTACGCGGTCTTTACCCTATGGGAAGTATGCAGAATCACTGTTGCGTGCCGAATACCAGACACCACTTCGATGGGGAACACCGGCTGTACGTTAGCGCGACTCTTCCGATTTCCGCTGGAGAAGAGCTGACTATGTCCTACACAAGCCTATTTTGGGACACGACGCTGCGAAGGCAATTCTTAAGCACCACCAAACACTTCTCCTGCGCATGCAAGAGATGCAGTGATCCTACGGTAAATCTGTAAACAATCGCTCTGCGTAAACATTACTAGTATCTACTTGGAAATTTATGACTACTACTACTGTTAGCTGAACAACTTTAAAAAAATATGAAGTAACTATGTTTGTATAATAGGAATTGGGATCTAAACTAGGAGCACTATTGTGTGCATCCGATCACTGTCCTGGAAATATGTTAGCCAAAGATCCTCTTAATATGGATACTTCTTGGACCTGCGACAGTTGTCCGACAACTTTGAAGAACCGACAGGTATTTATATATTTATTCACACACTTTGTGTACAACATCGAAGACTACTTCATGCGGATATGTCTAGCGTTGTTGCCTATGATCTCCTCAGAAAACTATGGGCACTTCTGGCAGGTTAATAGTTTATTTCCTAACTGGCTTATCCTTGCTTGCGTTTCTCTTATCTCAAAAGGAAAAATGAATGTATATTATGTATTCTAATAACAAAACCATTAGGTACTACAACAGAAATGCGTAGCTATTAGTAATTATAAGTGAACATTATTAACACTACTGGAAGAGCAATGTTACGTATAACTGCTTTTTATCGAGTAATAAAAAACCTGTCATGTTTTGCTTCAATAACTTTCTCTCAGTTGCAGGTACACTGTTTTTTTCTTTTTTCATTAGATACGTTCGATTCGTTCTGCCTTGGCAGCAATCAGAGAAGAAGCTTCCTACAAGAGTCCGCGGGAGATATTCAAATTTATGCAAAAGGAAATTTCGGCTGTGGTTCCTCACAGTAATTATCTCATTATGGACATGAAGTTCCGAATCATTTCATACTTCGGCAGAACTGAGGGTCTTGAATGGGCAGGTACAGGAACACACATATCTGTATCCTATTCTGAAATCATCCATCTATGTTATATCATTTTGAAAATTATATCAGATTTAACTGACGCCGAGCTTGATACGAAATGGAAGTTCTGCAACGATTTACTCTCCGTCTTGAATATTTTGAATTGCGGTGATTGTAAAAAAAGAGGTAAATTATTTCCCCAAAAGCTTAATTCTTCACTACGTGCGTGCCGATATTTGCCTGTAAAGAAAATAATTTTAGTCACTTTTCTTAATATCTCAGGTCTCATATTGTATGAACTATATTGCACAAACGTTGAAAAGATGAAAAGGCTTGAAAAGAAAAGCACTAAAGATGGAGGTTCACATTCTTCTATACAGGTTTTGTTTATACTGTTTATTTATTTGCACTGTTTTAATAAGGTTTTATATTTACATTATATACTTTCTTTTTAGAATGATGAAAACGAACGTCTATTAGAGAAAGCAATGGCTATACTGCAGAACGATGTTGTTTCAGTTACTACTTTTGAATACGATAAGAGATTCTTTAAACAACGCTAATTGTTGTTTGACAAATAATACGAATAACTACCGTTTAATAAGGTGAAATATTCATCTTTCCTCGTTATAAACGGTCATCTTAAATGTACACCAAATTTAATTAGTAAGACACCTGATAAGTGTTAAAGAATAATAGAAAAATAATGTTAGAAGTATAAAGAAGCACACAAACCTTTTAAAAATAATTTTTTTCCCTTAAATTTCAGTATCTTGAATGAAGACAATATTTTTTTTTAAACTCGAAGGAAAGAATATGATATATAATACCATTAATACATATAATGTCCTAGTTACCGAAGTCTTATGTTCTTTGAATAGAACTACTCATAATATTCAATCTCAATGGTTATAATTTCCATAAAAGAGAAGTATGTAAATATTGAATAATATGCAAAACGACGATTAATTATAGTAAATCAAAGGTCTACGTATATAAGAAAAATTGTACCAATTTAATTCTTTTCTACATTGCACCATAAATGGCTAAATTGGCTACAGCGAATAAGCGAGCAGCTGAGCCAAACTAGCGATTAACAAATTTATGCACTTCTGCCCTATGCTATGCTATCGATATAGCAGCGAAGTGCAATTCTGGGAGTCATGTCCTACAAATAAAAGCTCTTTTCACACAACTTGTTGTAATAAACATTTCGCTTCCTCGTACAGAGCTGTACAAGGTCTCAGAACTTCTAGATCGGAATCCACGTCCTCTTCAATATTTACATTGCTATTCCTATAACAGAATAATGTAATACATGTGGTCATACTATGTAGTATCGTTAAAAACTAATGTAGAAACCAATTTACCTATAAAGAAAGTCATCCACGCCAGGTAACATGCCGTTGTTCAAGTCGCGTAACAAGCGATTACGTGTAAGCGCTGTGTGCATAAACGCGACGTTGTGAAGAAAAAGTTCCGTGTGATCTGTAAATAAATATTCGTTGATGTACACCTGTATTACAATGCGCAGTTCTCCATAAAAATATATCAGACAATGTACCATCTTTGCCATATTTCTTCGCCAGCTTTTTCATCAGATCTTCGCCCGCGTGTTTCGTGGAAACACCGATCCTATGGAGAATTGCTTTGCACTGCCAACGATTTTCTACATTCTGATTACACGATGCAGGTCTTCGAAGCTGTGTTTCTTTAACAAGACTTTCCCAATCAACTCCTAAAGCATCGCCCAGACCTTTACCACTTGTTTTAATATCTTCCTCTAGTTCGCCATCAGAAATTTCTTCGAAATCCATAGTTTCCATGTTTTCATCTTCCATGTTTCTGCGTAAAATTTTAGTCGTATGAATATGCAAGATGATAAGACATTTTAATTTTCTACTTAATTAAGGGGACCTTCCAGTCTAAAAGCCGATTTTTTTATTTCATTTTTCGAATGTTCAACCTCTGAGGAATACGTGTTTAAAAGGATTTGTTGAAATTCGTAAAATTCCCGAAGTTATAGGCATTTGAGTAGCGGCAAATGCATGGATAACAACTTTAAAACTTTAAACACGTTTTTCTCGAAACAGTGTTCTCAAAACGGTGGGACCTGTATTTCCAAAAATTATTATCCGTTTCGACTGAAACTTTTTTCATTTTGAAGAATATACTTCGGGCTAGGGGGATACCAGAAAAAAATACAAAATTTGAAAATTTATAATTTTCAAAGGCGTTGAAAGGACGAAAAATATAGGGGGAAAGTGATTTCAAACTTCAAGTGTCGTTATTTTCTAAAAAAAATGTAATTTTTGTACTTTTTCTGGTTTTCCTCCTAGCTAGAAGTATATTCTTCAAAACAAAAAAAGTTTCAGTCGAATCGGATCATAACTTTTGGAGATACAGGTCCCACCGATTTGGATCAATTTTCTGAAGCCTTGACTTTAACGACTCCCTAGTGCCGTCTGTAATGATTAATTATAAAACAAAACATATTTTTCTATAATTTAAGACATCCTTAATACAATGCAAAAAGTCCCATTAAATTATATATAGTAGTTTTCCTTTAATTAATTCCTAAAGATCACCTATTTTTTTGGGCTCGAGACCGGAAGGTCCCCTTAATAAAAAAAAGTCAATGAGATTAAATGTAGTACCTAAATGACATTGCGTCCGCGTTATCTTTTCCTTTTGCGTTAAAGACAGTGTCCTCTATTGTTTCCTTTGGAGACGACGGAGCTGGCTCTTGCGTTGCTGTCGGGGCATCCCGCTGCGTGGTATCGAGAGCTTTCTTATTTCCTTTCGTTTTATTTGTATCGACATCCTGTAAGTATCAGTGAATCTATGTATTGTGAAGTCAAATATGTAAATAAAAGACAACGCGGGGTTCAAAGGTATAACATACCGTAATATCTTCCATGTTCAGTATGTCATCTGGATCGTCGCTAATATCGCTTAGATCACTTTCTGTATGAAGTGTTTGCAAGGATTCATCGATACAAGTACGTTTCGATTCAGCCGCGGGGGGTTCTTTCGTTTCGGGCTTTTCTTTCGGCAAAGACTTCTTTTGAAAGCTGTCTGTGGATTTCTCTCTCGTGGTGGGCAATTTACCTTCAGCTAGTTCCATTAACTTTTTATTGATAGGTTCTTCTTTCATACTACCATAGAGAGATGCTTGTTTGGATGATGCATGAACTGTACATTCGTCTCTGGTTTCAGAGCTGTTATAAGTTCTCCTTTTGCTAAGAAAGAAAAGGAAATAAAATACATTATTAATTCGCACGTGGTGTTTCAAATGCTTTCTAAGCTGTGCTATATAAAACCTAGTACGTATATATTAGATATATCGGTTAAATAAAATTGATTAATAGCATACCTATGCGAAGTAGACTCTCCTATTTCTAATTCCTTTGATCTGTCGTTTCTATAGTGCCCACGAATGTGGACGGATTGGTTATCCCACTTTCGATCGCTCGATTTCCAATCGGACATAGAATTATCGTATCTGGAGTTCCAGTCTTCATCGTGCACTTCTGACCGGGGGAGGCTGTCCCTGCTATCCCATAACGCTCTTACTCGCCATTCTCTTTCTTCCCAATCAACGGGCCCATAAGTTCGATCCCTACCATGCTCCACGTCACGATGGTGACCATCCCAGTCCTCATTAGTAACATTCTCATCTCTAATAAAGGCAACGAACACAGAACAATATTACATTTTGAAATAAATACCTCCATTAAAAGATTGAAACTGAAAATATCTTAGTTAGCAACCTATCCATGGCATGCCGCGTGCTGAGTCGCGAACTGCGTCCAGTGACTTTCGAGCACGGTCAAACGCGATTAACTCCTGATGATTTTAAGTTGATTATGGCATTCTAAAGAAGACATACCGAATTGATGTGTTATTCCTCAATTTCTCTCCAGGGTAAAGCGGGTGCCTGTGGTGGTGATGATGATGTCGATGATCATCGAAGGATGTCCTGTCCGCAGCTTGAACGACGTACCTGGATTCTCGAGATCGTTCTTCGCGGATTCCACGCCTTTCCTCGAACGGGCTATCGTATCTCCTTCCATCGACAGTCTTCCTCCTATCTTCGTCGTGCACATGATGCTCGCGATAATCTAAATGCGTGGACGCTTCCTCTGGTTCATCCCAGTGCTCGGACAGTCGGCCATAGTTTCTATTATAATTTCTATCGATCTCAATAGCGCGCCGTGGACTAGTTTCCCGTCTCTCGATCAGGCGATCAACTTTGGTCGGCGTGGCACGGGCCTGATCGTGCTCGGACGTGTGGCCTCGGTCATACCTGGTACTGAATCGCCTGTGCCTCTCTCGATCGTAGTGCCCGGTGTCTATTCTGTCGATTAAGTTGTCTCGCGATGTCGATAGCGTGGGTGGCGCGGACGAGGACGACGAAGACGCTATGGAGGATTGAACAGGCGGTAAGGAAGCCGCCTGCGACGGTGCAGGTGCACTGTGCACACTCTTGTCAAGCAGAGACGTCCTATCCAAAGATCTTTCTCTTGGGAAACGTTCAACGCGATCCCTGGGTGAATTTACGCCAGGCTTACGAGCCGCAGCGTCCTTATCGACGGTACCCCTCTCGTACCTGTTATCAATTCGTTGAGAAGCTGTTCTATCCCGTTCCGGAAGTGCCTTTGTCTCCGATCGTTCTCTTTCCCTATCGCCTCTACGTTCTCGAGTGCCATTCTTCTCGAAAGTACTATCCTTTCCAACTATTCGCTCCTTGTCCCGACTATAACGCGAATTCTTATCTGTCGCTATATTTATCGACGTAGAAACCAAAGGGGGGACATCCCTGTCCCTTGGTTTTATCGGCTCCTTTTCCCTATCACGTTCGCGATCTCTATCACGATCACGATCACGGTCCCTGTTGTCCCGATCGCGATCCCGATCTCGGTCACGGTCCCTGTCCCGATCTCTGTCTCTTTCTCGGTCACGATCGCGCTCCCGATCTCTGTCCCGGTCGCGATCCCTCTCTCGCTGCCGCTCGCGACAACGTTCCTGTAACTCCTCCTTGTCCTTATCGCGAGGGTCTCGTTGGTCCCGAGCAACCCTCGAATGACCTCGTTCATCCCTCGTGTGGTCTTTGTCGCGCCGCTCCCTGCTCTTCTGTCGCGTTTTCTCACCCAAATACGCTTTATCGTCGAACTCTTTACCGATTCTTTTATGGCTCTCTTCTTGACTCGGTAATTGCCTGGTCTTGCTGCTCTGCTCGCTCTTTCGAATATCTTCTCTGTCCTTAGTTTTGTCGCTCTTATGCGGCTCGCGGTCCTTCTTCTCTACGTCCCGAGATCTGTTCGTGGAGACCGGCCTATCTTGAGCTTTCGCTGGTGTAGCTTCTCGCTTTGATCTCGACGACTTCTCTGGTGTACGGCTACGTCGACTTTTTGTCGGGATCGTTTCTTTCGAATGCTGATGCTTCGATCTGTCCGATGTCGGTGGTGTTCTAGAACGTATCTCCTTCTCCTTACACTTTAGCTTAAGCCTTTCATCAGTTTTTATCTTCTCGTCTATGGAGCGACTCTTCTCTTTGTCCTGATCTTTCACTTTATCGAACGATTTATTCTTGGCACTGTCTTTAGACAGCTCGTCCACGTCTCGTACTTTCTTGTAATGCCTGTCCTCCTTCTCCACATCCCTGTTCTTTGTCGCTTTCGGGGATTCGCTCCTGTTTCTTTCTCTAACTTTAGCTGACGTCCCGTGATGCGGCACGGATACCGAAGAACCTAATACCGTCGCCGTTGTAGACGCTACTGTCGCAGACACTTGTATCGCGGGCGATCTTGTACGAGGGGTAGTAGAATGCTTCCTGGACGTTGACGACGAGCTGTACTTCTTTGCCGATCTGGTGCTGGCTTCTTTTTTCGTTGAACTACTTTCAAACTTACGTTTCTTCTTAACCGCTGGCTTCTCGTTCTTCGTGCCAAGCCTTTTCAATTTCAATCTGCCGAGTGCAATGAATTTCAAGAAACATTTAGAAACCCGCGATTTTATTGTGTCAGGGAAAAGAAAGGTTTCAATCTCACGGATAAAGTACATTTTCCTTAATGAACTATAACGAAAGTAACTTACTTTCTCCTTCTCTCTTTATCTTCGTCATAATCTGTAGAGCCGCTGTGATGGCGTTTAGATTTTATTTTCTTAACTTTCTTTCGCGAGTCGGACGTCGAACTAGAAGACGAGTCTTCGCTACTAGAGCTGCTACTACTGCTAGATGTACTCGAGGTACGAGAACTAGAGGAAGAGGTCATTGCCTTTTTCTTCTGTCTCACTTTGTCTTTCCCATGAACTTCCTTATCCTTCTTCATTTGTAACTCTAGTTCCCGCTGCAACAGCTGCCTGCGCCTCTCCAACACCTTCTCGTCCTCGTATTCCAAATCTGTTTGATTCCACTCTTCTAGATTTAAGTCGGGACTATGCGACGCCTTCTTTACGATCTTAGAAGTAAGCCTTTTAAACGGATCCTCAATAAGCTGTGCATTGATAAATTCGTGTTTAAATGTCTATCCTCCGTCCAAACAATAATACAGTTTCGATAATTAACAGAATTTATTATGGAATTACGATTAAAATAATGTGCTACTTACTCCCGTTGTACTCGCAATAGCATTATCCTTCTTGGCACGTTTGGATGGGCTTATTAACGTATGAGTATTTGCATATCTAGTTGCATAATCAAGAAAACATCGATCACTTTAAACGAAATGGATAATAATCCCTAGCTTAGTCTCAAACCGGCAAACTTGATATTATACTTCAGGCTTGGAAATTAAGCGAAAGTGGCGGCTGTTTTTCAGGGGCAACGCCTCCTTTCTCCCGCCGCGCGTCTTGGCCCTAGCAGCGGCCTAGGTGTTTGGAGCGCCTTAGGCCCGTACTATATGAACCACCCGTGGCGCATTGGAGCGACATTGTATCAATATGTTTTCCCATCGTCCCAGAGAGCACGATTTTTGATGCGTTTTTCTTTTGTCAACACACCACGCGTGTTTCACGTGGTACGGGCCTGATGCGCTCCAAGCACCTAGGCCACCGCGGGGGCTAAGACGTGTGGCGGGAAAAAGGAGGCGTTGCCTCTGAAAAGCGGCTGTCGCGTTCACTTAATTCCGAAGCCTGTTATACTTTATACATTAAAATCCCAAGAAGAGAGGTCACTGCATAGAAATTATGTATTTCAATCAAACTTTGTCTGACGAATTTGAAACATTTCATCAGCCAATACAGTGACCTGATTAATTCAAGTAAAAGACTTCTTTTTGTACTCTGAATCGATAGAAAATACAGTGCACCAACTCGTGTATTCAAATCTCTGCCAGGCTGTATGCATTTCTTTTTATCCATCCCTCCTCCCCGCCCGAAAATTAAGTAGATGGTCATATATCTACTTTTTTTTTACGAACTACGGTAACTCCAAAATTATACTTGCTTGCAATTCTTTCCGTACGAACAGCTGCCGTTCAACGCCCAGTTTCTGCAATAATCCGACGAATTTTGGCCGGCAGTGACTGCTGGTTTGGTCCCCAACCTCTCAAACACGCTTGGTCGACGAGAGTCTGTATTACATTTCGTAGGGTCAACCGTTATCTTCCTTATGTTTGATTTTGACATATTATCACCATAAAACAATTATGTTTTCACAATGGAAGCACATAACTGCGGCATGCAAATATTCATTTGCTATAGAACCACCATTAAGTGAGCCAAGCCTTCGCGAGCATAAGATAAGCACAGAATTCCCAGCGAATCAATGAAGCGTTCAGGAACTGGGAAACACGAGTCGTTCATTTGGCTTCATATGGTCGCCTTCCTTAAACGCGTCACGACGTTTCTCCTTTTAATATTTACACTTATTTCCACTGTCCTTAGAGTCTAACACTTGACTCGTTCGATTCAGCACTGTACCCAAAATTGTGGAAAACAATACTTTCGCCGTAATGAAGTTATGAACACGACGAGGCTCAATGCAGCCAACCTGTAGCGACAAATTTTGCGAAGAGGCGAAGTAATTTATTATTCTGTCAAATACAAAAGTAACCTTTTGCAAGCTATTGCGTGCGTATGAAATAAGTATAAAATTATAATTCGGTGAATGGTTATTAAGTGATATAAAGGAATATTTATATAGTATTTATATAGATATAGAGCATAGCGCTGACGAGACAACTCATTACACTAACGGAAGTGAGACTTTCAGATTCAAATCCGCCAAGTTAGAATATAGAGTTGATCAATAAACTCTGGGTTTAAATGTATCGGATATTATTACAATATTAATTACTATGAAACAAAATAATTGATTTACATAAATAGGAATGTTTCAGATGATTTTTAAATATATCACTGAAGAATGGGCTGGATTTAAGATTCGAGTTACCCGCGAATAATTTCGTCAGCTTTTTGTTGTCACTGTAGATTAATCGAATAATTGTAGTTGTTTGTAATTTATTAACGCACATTTGCGAATAATAAATCTGTATAAAGTGTGCCAGATTTGTATATATACGTTTAAGAATATTAAAATATAGGTATGCGTAGTTCTGATTGTCATTTTCAGTACCTTGCATGCCACTTCAGTCGTGTTTAAGAGACGAAGTTACTTACATTCTTTCCAATTCAAAATAAACATATTATCAGTGTTTGGATTTCATCTTTTTACGATGTATGGCTATATTTTTACTTATTTTACACGTAGTTAAACTTTCAGTAAGAGATCAATTAACAATTCTTACTAGAATTGTTAAGGGTAAAGGTACCAGTATCAGTAGTTGACAACTTTTCAGAAAAACGTGAAAAATAAGGTTTTTAGAAGTGCAACTATCTCTTTTCAACAGCACGCCGCGGCTCTTAATACCCACAGTTCGCCACTTCTAAAAACCATATTTTTCACGTTTTTCTGAAAAGTTGTCAACCACCTGATACATGGTCAACTACTGGTACCTTTACCCTATATACTATCAACATTTCCAGACCACAAATTTGTTGTTACATTTTACCTTATCTGACAACAGGAATCTATTGCATTGAATTGTTTTTCAGATTTGTAGACAATGGCGCATCAGTGCAGTTGCGGCGATGTGCACAATGAAACGGAATTGGGTATACAGTATAATTTGTACGGGAAGGTCGATACGCAAAATGTAGAATGTTTAAACGAATGCGAAGAAGGTAGCGGGGCTACTGTGTTTAAACCATGGGAAGACAGATTAGATAGGAACAAGGTAGTTATAATGTCTACGTACCCGAGTTTTATATATAATTACGACACATGTTATAATCAATGTTTTCTCTCGTAGTATGTGGAAAGTGATGTGGACAACGAACTTCTATTTAACATCCCGTACGTTTCTTTAATTTAATGTGTTTTTCATACTCGAAATGGATAAATATAATTTTCACTTCCCCTTAGTTTTACAGGAAATGTGAAATTAAAAGGTCTTATTGTTATCGGAGGCGAAGATGAGTTTCATCCGCGAAAAGTAAAATTGTGAGTAAATCTGAATTTTAACCATAGAATTTATAAAGTGCAATTGTGTATGTGAAAATGTAAAATATTCTTTGTACGTCATAAAATATCTCATGCATAGGTATAAGAATCGCCCACGCATGACATTCGACGATGTAGCCACGCAGCCAGACCAAGAATTCGAGCTATGCATGGATACACACGGAGTGCACGAATATCCTCTGAAGTATGTGTATTAGGGTGGCTCTTATTTACCCTTGGTAAAAATTTTTTTCAACATTTTCTTCGGAGCACCCTCCAGAATAGTTCCAAATAATTAAAAAAAAATCTGTGTAAAGTTTGAGCTCGATCGGATAACGGGAAAGGGTGCTCCTGGGCCCTTAAACATTTAAATAATTATTTAACAGCTCGCGAAGTCGATTTTGTATAATATCCTCCAAGTTATTGATTAAATAAAAAAGTATGTCAAACAAAAGTTGTAGATCCGGAGAAGGAGCATCTTTTATGTTCTATTACTTTTTCTCGTGCAACAAACGGTTTTCGAAAAAAGTCCGATCTACAAGTTTTGTATGACATATTTTTTTATTTAATCAATAACTTGGAAGATATTATACAAAATCGACTTCGCGAGCTGTTAAATAATGATTTAAATGTTTAAGGGCCTAGGGGCACCCTTTCCCGTTATCCGATCGAGCTCAAACTTTACACGGATTTTTTTTATTAATTATTTGCAACTATTCTGGAGGATGCCCCGAAGAAAATTCAAAAGTCGAAAATAAGAGCCATCGTAATGTGTATTCTATTGTATTACCAGCGAATTGAACGAAAGGATAATGATAAAAAGATGAATGTTTAATTAATATTTACAGGGTGGTAAAGTTTTCCTCCACGTATCACTTAAGTTTACATTTTGTTGGTACCGAAGGAACGGACAAGATAAAAGTTTATTACATTGGATTGAAAGGAGAATGGTCTGCCGGTCACCAGCATGGTGTCACAATATGCGCTTATGAATCACGACCACAGGTAACTGATCATCCCCGAGATCGTGCAGATATTACTAGATCTATTAGTTGATTTTATCCTAATAAACTAATAGAAGATCCATTCTGTGTCATGAAGTGAAATAACTCAGAAAAGAAATAATAAATATTTACGTATAAATGAGCAACGTATCCTGTTTATACTCCTAAAAAGTATGCAGCACGTGCAACGTAGATTCTATATACAAAAGTAGTTTAAAGTAGCTAGTTTGGTACAATATTCGTTAGCATATTTGTTAATTAAGTTTTCGTGGATATTAGGACGGAGCGGTACCATATAGGCGAAAATTTAAATTTGAATTTTCAGTTGGCCCGGGTGCGGGATAGTTATCTTTTGATTAACCAAACACTACTGTAAAAAAAAATTTGGAAAAATATTCATTTCTGCAGGTTCCTTTTTCTCTTAAAAATGTAAAAATTCACAATGTGAATCTTATTTTTTACATTTTTAGGAAAAAAAGGAACCTACAGATGTGAATATTTTTCCAAAAATGTTCCAAAATATCTCTTTCATTCAGTTGCATCGATCGTCCGACAATTTTTCGTATTCCAGTATTTATAATGAAACGAGGAGCATCGAAAGCTGAGTTCCCAGCTGTTTTTTTAAATACCGCAGTGGGGCTCGTTTGACCAAAACGATTTTCTCTGATTTTCTCTGATTAATATAATAAGCGTAGCGTGTCGTGTTTCACGGTACACGCAATTTCTTATTGTGCATATCGAGCTTTCTGTATCACCCAAACAACGTGCTCCTCGGCATCCCCCTTCTCTTCTTCGTTCTTCCCTTCCACTATGAGCAGCAACTTGACGCGGGCACTCTGTATCGCGGATAACGATGTTCACTAAGTCTCGCAATTGCAACTCATGGCACACGCGGCTGTCCGCTCCTCCGCCGAGACAAATAAGCAAGAGAAAAAAAGTGCCAGCGAAAATGCCGCCTGTGAATCAATGGACCACCCTCTGGTATCTGATCAAACGCAACCCTTACCACCGGACGGGGGATGGGGCTGGTTCGTCGTCCTTGCATCCTTCCTAATTCACGTAATTAGTACGTAGCTCTCTTATCCTCGTCTCATTATTCTTTCATAATTGGGGGCACTTGGTTGCCAGCAGCAACTCATCGAATAGTCCTCCAATTATAAATTAAATTCTCTAAAGCTCGTACGATTTAAAGACAGCGTTCATTCAAATTTAAATTTCTTATCGTGCACACTCTTACAGATTTAATTCCTTTTCTTTCATAATTCTTCATATTACTTTCGTTCCGTAAAAAAAGAATAATACAGCCGTTGATTTTAATTGTAAATTGCCGTGGTATTTGTAGATCAATCGATTCGTGTGCGATTTGTAACGTGTAATTTACTTTATGCTAGTCTCTTTTTTTAAAATCTATAAGTCATATTATCACCGCGATATTGTTACCATTTCGACATTGTTATTCGTTTCGTTATGCAACGCCATATCGTGGGCCGTTAAAAAGTATTCATCCATAAATGTCACACAGATTCTGTGCCCGGTATAGACGCTGCAGCAAAAAATAGTTTAATCGCTCAAGGGAACGCACTGAAACTTCCTTATATCGCAAACTTGAGTCACGATTCGGGCATTAGTAACGCATTCCAGTTCATCTGATAACTATGCTCCAAACAAAAAATCTTATTGTCTAACAACTCCGAAATAGTGACACACAGTAGTGTTCGATAAATCAAAAGTGGTATCGATTTTATTAAAGTGCTCGAACAGGAGCAGCGTATCAGCTGTGCATCGTCCAGTTGTTTCGTTTAAACAATGCGCGATTGAGTCGACCAAAGTCTTCCGGTATTTGAACTTTCTATCGGATGAGGAAAAGGGGGATACTCGAGATCGCCGGCGTGCTTTCCTTGAAAGTAGGGGGACACGCGTTCTACATTGCCCGAGAATAACCCGGCGATCGACTTTCCGTTCCAAAAACCAGAATGTAACCGGCCACGGGAATCATGGAACGTGTCCCCTCGCCGAAAAAAAAGTAATAAAGGAGAGATAAAATACTTATCAACGTGCAATCGTTCGATGAACAAGGACAAGCTCTGCGCGCACGTTTGCGCGTGCGCCAGCACGTGCTTCCGCACACGTTGTTTTGGGTAGAATTTCCTCCCTCCCTGTTCTTTGACCTTTACGCAACTCGACTTACATGCGTCAAAATACAGCCACATTGTTGGCAATAATTATTGTTACCTCGTCAGCATACGCAGCGACAAGATTCTCCAGAAATAGCCACGTTCGATCGCTGCGCTTAATTCCAGCGAGCCTGTTATCATTCGCAGAATCGGCGAAATGCTTTCGACCGGTTCAGTCTCGTTTAACCAAGCAATTACTCGTACGAAACAGGAGCAGGAACCTTGACCTTACGCAACTTTATCTACGTTTCTTTCCCGTCTCTTATCTGTGAAATTAAAATAAATTTATCTCGCCGCTTCGAACGTGATCTCAAACGTGCACGATTGACGATGTAGCTGCAATTGGCATCTCGTCGAGCGTGCACGTGAGAATAATATATTTCCGTTATGTCCTTGTCGATATTCTCCCAACCTCCAATCCTGATTTTAAGCTGCTATTAGATGGTGAACGAGCTGACTATGATAATGGCCGTATCGGCGTTGAAGAAATTAGGGTAACAGGGTTATCGATAACAACGCGAGTGTGATAGGAGGAGCAGGATGATCCTCTACGAAATTGCTTCACTACGAGAAAGCTATATATATATATATACTATATATACATATATATAATATATATATGGTGCTATGTATAAGCGAACTGAATAAGCGAATTTGACGCAAAAAAGACAAAGTCCCTGGTCGAGTCATCACGCCATTACTCGGTTATTACACTTTGCCTGCGCGTTACCATATGCATGGAAATGCACGTGTAGCGTGAAAGTTTTGATTACGCGTGACAGTAGCCTCGTGATATATAAAATCGGGCTACGGTACCAGAAGCGTACTTTGTACCGTTCGCAAGCTGCTTTTTTAATACAATAAGTAAATGATACTCCCTGAGGGTTTGGTCCTTATCATTCGTAGAATCAAATGAAACTGACAATAAGAACAGACTTCATTTTCAATTTAACTTGAAAAACTGTTCCGCGCTTCGTGCAATAGTTTACAGTTTATGATGATTATTCTTGGAATTGCTAGAGGTCAAAGAAACCAAGCGCGATTTTATCGGAAGAAGCACAATGAACTTGCGCCGTAGGATAGAGATATCGCATAGGCAGTGAGGAAATGCGTGACGCACTGCTGGAACTTGTAGTAATCAATTACATTAGAGTCTCGCAATTCACATAACTTTTATCGTTGATTCTTATAATAAATTGATTTACCGTGCAACCTCTTCTTCTGCCTCCCCCACCTCGTCGCCCCCTCCCGCTCCATTTTTAAATCCAACATCAGTTCCTTAAACCCGCGAATCTTTGAAACCTATTGCGAAAGCATCCCACAAATAAAATTTACCCTGCTTCTGTAATCACTGCGCCAGGCGATTGCCAAGGATGCACCGATACATGTACATCCATGGCTCCACTGTTATCTATGCTTGAATTATTTTAACCCTGGAACGTGATGTATTACATTGTCAGAAACACCTCGTTCACAAACAGCTTAACTAAACAATGTCGAGTCAAAATCTAGCAATCCCCTGAACAATACAAACAAGGAAGTTACGTGCGATCCTCGGCGTGTCATTCGTAGGAATTACAACCAGGAAGCATTTCCACTTGTTTCTGTCCCTGTCAGTCAATGTGGAAGTAGGTACATTGCATTGATACTTGGTTTCTTCTTGTAGCGGATGGCGTGACGTATTCCTTCGGCCTCTTTTACTTAGAACTTCTCTACTACTTCGAAGACGGGAAGGGCGCAACTGCATGGATCGCATCGATCTTAGTAGGAGTCACCTTGTGCTCAGGTAAATCTTCCGTTCGCCATGGGTGTCTTCAGGTTGTTGAGAATCCAATGCAACGATTTCGTTACAGGTCCGATATCGGGCTGGTTTGTTGACAAATATGGATGTCGAATAGTAACTGTCGCTGGCTCTATATTGGCCAGTTTGTGTCTGCTGTGCAGCATGTGGGCCCGAAACATCGTGACTCTCTACTTCACGATCGGCATTGGAACAGGTGAAGTGAGAAGAAAACAGCCACTTTCCTTATGCGTACAGGGCGTAGGAATGGGTATACATTTACGGTGTAACAATTGCTGTACAGGTTTCGGCTTTGGTTTGATCTATTTGCCTGCCATCGTAAGCGTGACCAGTTACTTTGAGAAATACCGTTCCCTTGCAACGGGGATCGCTGTATGCGGCTCTGGCTTGGGCACCCTGGTCTTCGCCCCCTGCCTAGAGTACCTTATAGCAACCTACGGATGGCGAGGATCGATTATGCTCTGTTCTGGGATCGTGTTGAATTGCATCGTCCTTGGATTGTTCTTCAGGCCCATCGAGTCGCGCAACCAGCGAAAGAAAAGCTCTCCAGAGGTACAGGATTCTTGTATGTATAATTGAAAGAAACATAATAATTGTAGAGTACGTTGTGTGTTTGATTAGAATACTTTATATACTTAAAATCTTGGGGAGCATAGTATCACCTTTTATGCAGTGGCAAATTTGTAGAGGCCCTCGCAGAGTACCACAAGGAGAACTGTGGAAGAAGGCGCAGTAACGCGCGCGGTTACTTTTCAAAAAGAGAAAAACAGCGTTCGTGTAACATCTGCCCGTAGCCAGCCTGTTTTAAATTCCAAAAATATGCTACACCAAAGCAGCTTGGAGGATATCCACAAAGAGATGTTTGTATTATTTTCTAAGTATTTCTTAAGACCTGGATATTTGCTGATAAAGATTCGATTACAGACCAAATGTAGGACAAAAACATAATGACGGAGTGGTTTATATTTCCGAGCCTGTAATAAGTTTGCCTGTTAAGGCAGAGTACGCAGAGACAGTTAACAAGGAGTTAAAAGTCTCTCCGAAACAGAAGATAGGTAGCCCTCGAAAGATATTAGACATATCTATCTTAAAGGATCCAGTATTTATTCTATTTACCCTCTCCAACTTCTGCACCAGTATTGGATTTTATGTACCATATGTATACGTATTGGTACGTACGCGTATTGCATCATTATTAAAACAAAAGAAAAGTTGTTTTATTAAATACTCTAATCGTAACGTTTGTATTTCTGACGATTTTAATTACATGTTTCTAAAAATCTTATACTTCGAAGCTTCGTATTGTTATTCAAAAGTATACGATAATATTTTAATAGCGACATTAAAGGTCGATAGTAATCAAAATTCTGATTTTTACATAGCCTCAAGCTGAGGAACAGGGGATTAATAAAAAGGATGCAAGTTACCTTCTTGCAGTAATTGGAATTGCTAATACTATCGGCCGTATAATTTTAGGATATATATCGGATAAACCGTGGGTTAATCGGTTATTAGTATACAACTTATGCCTCACAATATGTGGTATTTGTAAGTATTGTTTGTAACTTTTTAATAATTGGAAACCTCAGGTATTTAAAAGTAATTAGATAATTTTTACCTCCTTCTCTCTTTTACAGCTACGATTCTTAGTATATTGTGCACAACTTTCACAACATTCGCATTATTCTCTTCCGTATTTGGATTCACATCTGGCGCTTACGTTGGCCTCACATCTGTAATTTTAGTGGACTTGTTGGGTATGAACCGTCTTACAAATGCCTTTGGACTGCTTTTATTGTTTCAAGGCTTCGCATCTCTTTTAGGACCACCCATTGCAGGTATTATTTAGAATTCTACAGCAATATCAACTTTGCACCTTTTGATCTCCCAGAAATTCATTGTTTCTATTTTCAAGGGTGGCTGTACGATGCACTCGAGACTTATAATCCTGGATTCTTTACTGCTGGTGGTATGATCACTCTTAGTGGATTAATACTATTTTTTATACCCCTTGTGCAACGAAAAATACAGGAAAATGTGAATAATCAAGTAGTGAAAACTGCAATAAACAATGAACCTGCTTAAAATAATTCTTTATTGTAATATGAACTAGTCATTCTTTACGATAAAACAGTATATATTAAGATTTACTATACGTTTCTAGCCGATATTTCAGGTTTCCTACAGATTATTTTTTATTGCATAATTATCTTGTGCCCAGGTTTTTAAATACTTACAAACGTCGTAAATAAGGTTTAGATAAATGGCAAGTTCCAATCCAAATGCCGACATTATTGTTACTTAAACCGTATTGCGTCTTCACTGATTCGTTAAATTAGTCCCATTTCTAATCAACTCGCTCGTAAGTTTCTCTACGGTATAAATACAACAACAATTTGGAATAAAATCGTGTACTAAATAACTCGTTTCATTAATAAAAAAATTTATACCCTTTTATTTGATACATTTTGAAGCGCACGTGTTACATCCGTAGTTGCGTACTCCTTTATGAAAAGATGTAGCCTATCCGCTGTTTGAGGTGATATACTTATATCAGCCTTCGCTAACTGGATTATTATCTAAAGTAACAATACAAATTTGCGAATGATTTGTTTTTCTTTTTATAGTAAATCATAAGTATATAAATAGCTTAATGTTATACCTTCACTAAGTATGTTTTATGTTCTGGGCAATTAGCCATAAAATCAATTAATTGCCTGTCCATAGGTACCAAAACTGCTGTTCTATATGTTTCAGCGTTGAAGCTCGTTTCTAAATCTGTTCTTGGGTTTGTTGCTAACTTACTGCTGATAGCTACGAAGCTAACTGCGTCATTGCTCATAATTAAAGCACTTCTAAGATCATGTTGAATTACTTTGTATGAATAATAACCTCCATAAGAATGCACTATAGGAAACGAACATTAATTAATGAATGAATGGCTGTATGTGCATTACATACGTAATATCAATGCTTATATCATTTACTATAATATAAAGCGTTCTTCGTTCTGTTTTTCTTTAAATATGATAATACATAAGCATTATTGATCGTTGTTTCGCAAATTCCAGACCCCATCAATACTCTCCTCAGATCGAATATTTTCCCGAAGGAAAATGGCAAAACGTAATCAGTAACTGTGTCGATGCAAGGTGTCGTATTAAAGTCACTCCTCATAATGCTAAGGATCTCCAGAATGCCTGAAAATAAAAAGAACATATTATTACTCGTAATACATGTAAGAATTAATTGCATTCTTAATTCTAAAAGATTTTCAATATAATATTTCTGTGCAACATGCATACCTTTGAAATCGTAAGCATTTGCTTTTTTAAGTAAAAGCGGCCAAAAGTAGTGTGGCTTTATCGAATAACGAAGTTTACAGGCTCTGAGCAAAGGAAGACATAGGGCATCGTCATCCTTAAGGAACGAGTAATAAACCGCTGATAACAAGGGGTTTGTATGCATTTGTCTTTTTTCAATGATGCTACAAGTATAAATAATTTTATCTACGTTCTGGAATAATATATGTTATTTAGAATTAATCGTATACACTCCTCCCATTAATTAAAGGATTACCTCTAGCAACCCAAAAAATAGGGGTAAGTTCACATGGTCGTAACTCCGGTAAAAATAGTCGTATCGATATTTTGAAAATATGGTTTGAAAGCGTGGAATCCCTATTTTCAGCTATTTTTTCTCCGGATATTAGCTGTATTGGTTTTCGACAAAGTTATATAAAGAGCACTTGGTCAATTTTAAAAAATTTCTTAAACTTGCGATAGTTCCACGGGGAGTATGAAATTTTGTACACAAATTCTATTGACATCAGTCGAAAGCGGCTACTTTCCTGTGTAAAAAGAGAATAATAAATTTCTTGTGCGATTTTTTTTGACCGAGTTATTCAACTTTGAAGCAAAAACGATGATTCCTTCGCCTGCTGGAAGCAAATAAAGTTAAAAAAACGGTTTTTGCTTCAAAGTTGAATAACTCGGCCAAAAAAAATCGCACAAGAAATTTATTATTCTCTTTTTACACAGGAAAGTAGCCGCTTTCGACTGATGTCAATAGAATTTGTGTACAAAATTTCATACTCCCCGTGGAATTATCGCAAGTTTAAGAAATTTTTTAAAATTGACCAAGTGCTCTTTATATAACTTTGTCGAAAACCAATACAGCTAAAATCCGGAGAAAAAAAAAACAGCTGAAAGTAGGGATTCCACGCTTTCAAACCATATTTTCAAAATATCGATACGACTATTTTTACCGGAGTTACGACCATGTGAACTTGCCCCTATTTTTCGGGTTCCTAGAGGTAATCCTTTAATTAATGGGAGGAGTGTATAAAGAGCGTAGAAAATATGTTCATCTTTTCTTACCGTACTGCAATAAACCAGGTTTTCTAACACTAGCGGTACAATTTTCCCAGGCCTAATATGTGAAAGTATATTTACAACTGTATCTACTTGATTTATGTATAGTAATTTCAATAGTAGTCGGATTTCATCGCTAGAAAGCACTGACGATTTCTTTATATATCGGTACATCTGAAACCAGAAATGGCCGTTATATTATTAAATATTTATGCGTGCATCAAACCGTTGTACTATAAAGATTTCACAAATTCTCACAGTATCAATGTGTTGCGTATAATTATTCGCAGCTAATGTATAAATCACATTGAAGATATTCTCATTCGAAAGGTGTATATTGCTTGATTTACAAGTGTAAATTTGTTCCTTGATTCCATCGATGTTATTTTTTTTAGCATAGGCGCACATGACAGCGGTGAACGTCTCGGCGTTAGGTTTAATTTTAGACTCTATTATGTTCAGTAGAATCTTGGATATACTCTTCAAATCACTGAAAAGTATATAAACTGAAACAGTCTATGTTTAAGGAACTATAAACGCTAAAATGTAACATACGATGTTGAATGTATGGTGTACAGGGTAAATGTGCCTTATTTCGGCCCCTATCCAATAGTCAGCCTTTTCGGAGATAAATTGCTTAGAAATATGAAATTAGGAATAAAATCTTATATATTTAAATGAAACAATGTTCAGTATACTCTCTCCTTCGAATGTGGGAAGTTTCATGCCTTTAGCGGTAAAAATATGAACTGCAGAAAGCTTTATTGTGTTGGCGATTGAATGGTTGACGACTGGTGAGTCAATTTCAATTAATTTAGTACTATCGGCGACACTTGGAAATAGCGTGTACTAACACTAATACGAAGTTTTTTATGTTCAAATTTTGAATACGCGATTAATAACCAGGAGTTGAAACGGTTCCGAGAATAACTGTTTCAAACTGTTAAATAATTAGAATTTTCAGGAAAAAGAAATTTTTAAATTTTGAGTACACACATCATGAATTTTGAACCACGTAACATTCTGACGATTAACAACAACTATACTATAGGGTGGCAGATACATATATAAGCTGATAGAAGAACCTGGCTGACTACTGGCATATGTAAGGCTGGAGTTAAGATTTTACTGGCTGACTATTGGCGAAAAGGACGTTTCTGGGTATTTTAGATATTTTAAATTAAAATCGTTATACTATTAAAAAAATCATCCACGCATTTGAAAAATAGATACTTTAAAGAATTTAACTGTGAATAACGCATTTAAAAAATAGTATATTAATAATTACAACGCGTAACATGAATTTCCGCTTTCCCTTAAATGGCAGACTATTGGCACAGTTACCCTACTCAAGTAATGAGTACAAAATTCTATAACGTTCATTCACTTAATTGCATATACTTACTGCAGTTGAGAATATCCCACTATCAAGGAGTTATAAATATCTATACTGGTAGGAAAATTTAGTTGCTTCAACTGTTTCGCAAGTTCCAATGCCTCGAGGACATTTCCTTTTTCACAGTAGTACTGAATGCATCTTCGATACGTAACATCATCTGGACAAATTCGTTTACTCTTCATTTCCGTTAACAGCTCGATTGGTGAGAAGTCACGATCATTTTTTAAATATAATTGTAATAATGCATTGTAGTGAGATGAATCCATTGGGACATCTGCAAAATTACAACTACAGATATACTTTCTTATCATATATATATATATATCATACGAAATGTAAAAACCATGATTACTAAATAGAGTAAAGTGACCAGACATCCCGCATTGTGCGGGACAATCCCGCATTCGAGCCCTTTGTTTTGCATTGAAAAGTGTCCCGCAAAGTGTCCCGGATTGGACATGAAACCTTTTAGATTTTCGCAGTGGCATAAAGTTACTGTTTCCTCTACTTTTTTGTTGTGAAAAAAGAAATATTCTTAATTTCGTTTCAATGTATTATAATCACAAGTATGTATTTTTAAATATATTGTAAATGCTTTCATAAACTATGGAAAAGATCTCCTCACGGATCTGTTAACCCTTTTTTTCTTTTGCTTGCTTGCTTGCTTGCCCCGCATTGGAGCAAAAAATATCTGCTCACTTTAAAATAGAGATATATTATTAAATTCATACTGCACACAGATAAATGACTCCATAAATATTCCCCAAGCTTAAGTCTCTCTAATGGTAAACAATCCATCACATTATTGCACCAAAGAAGTAACAAAACCGCTTGAAATTTGTGTATGTCATCTGAAATAAAATCAATCGTTTTAAAGTTTTTAAAAAAAAAGCAAATAAAAGTAAATACAAAAGTATGCATAATAAAGAAAAATGTAATTTGCACATTTACCTGCAGAGTTAATGTTGCATAGAACATTTTCAATTTCACTTTTCTTTATCCATCCATGTGCCAGCATGTTCCTGTCTATGGTTTTCATTTTCGTAAATAATTTTAACCTGCCTTCCGTACGTTCCTCGATATTTGGCGTTACTAACATATTTCTAGTAAAATCATATTTTTTGTCAACCACGTGAACGAAACTTTGTTTAACATATTATTTGGGGAAAACTAACCTCGTCAAGATGACGAACGAACTGTTATACCATTGAATTACAAACTTTGTTAGTACTTTGTTTTGATTTAGTACCAAGCTACCTGGAAGGTGTCGAAAATGTTTCACGCGTTGCAGTAACGTACTTATCATGATAACTGTGAATGATAATACTACTAAATTTAACCTACAGATTGTGGGAGGACTAACCACGCTAAAGAATAACTTTGTTGTAAGATAGAATCGACGAGTTATACAATTTCATGGAATAAAAGTGTTTTGTATGAATTAACATTCTATCCTTTTGATACTTAAGTATAATTATAATACTTAACGTGAAAATCAGTATCTGAAAACCGACTATACAAACTTTTTTTTAAACCTTTACTGGATAAGTGCATTGCATGCTAAAATAATATTTGTATACGTAGTATTAAGAATGTATGTTAAAAAAGGAATAAAATAGAGGTATAAAATTACAATTCAAATTTATTCGATAAGTTCAATGATACATTACTTTCATAATCGTTAATAAGCAATACCGGTAACTTGTCGATTAGCATGATCATCAAAGATTTCGATGACCTTGAAATATGTGTAGGGGCCATGATTCTAAACAACTTTTTTCCTATACATGTAACCGGCGGTCGGCCTTAGTTTCCGAGATACAGTCTTCCCCGGATTATCGAGAAAGATTCGGGACCGGGGAATTCTTCATAAACCGAGGAAGGGGAAGTAGTTAGCAGCTAATAAACTGAACCTTGTCACGGCCCTCGCTCGAACTGTTTGACAAGAAGACTGAACGACGTAAACCGAGAGTGAGTGAACTAGCGCACCAGCGGGAGACCCTCGGTCTACGGCGAATTGAGTCATTCAGTATTGAATATGAAAATTTTTACATTACTGATTACACCTTGACGAAAATAAATCCAAATACGAAGCAATTCGTTCTATTTTTTATTATGAAAACACGATTAGAATTCCAGTTCCTCGGTTTAACGGAAAAACACGCTTCCGATGATTAACTCACAACATATCTCCTCCAATTATCGAAGTAATTTGCCAATCCTGGTAATACCAAACACGTTCTAAACGTCCAGGCAATTTTTACTGAAGGCTGCATTTAAGCAATCTTCAGCAGACACTTCACAATTTGGTGAAGTCGTTGACATTCTCAATTTACATTCTCTTCTGCAGTATTACATAGTGTGTAACGGCAAGAAGTCACTTTCTATATAGTGTGTGAATTACAACATTTAGTAAACGTAGCGACGTTCATTACAAATGGACCGAATTGCTTTGCGTTCAAACTCATTTTCATCGAGAAACCTTAAAAAATCCATTGGTAATACTTTCATGAACATTTATCAAAAACATGAATATTTTAATTTTCTGTATTGGGTAATTTACCTGGCCCAATGGTTTTATTGGGATCTGACATCCGTCACCATGACATCTGGTGGCGAAAAGTAGAAGCGCTCATTGGGTACACATCAATGCCTGCCTGTTCTCGTGCCGTTGTAAAAAAATTCGGTTGAGCGGAATTTGAATCTACCCAATCACAAATACTTTGCACAGAAAGGAAAATTTTCGCAAAAAACTACATTATCGCATATAGAACACAAGTATCTTGTACCCATATCGACGCCATCTTGGCTAGGCCCCGCCTCCATGTCAGATCCCAATTGCTCTCGGCAGTTAACGGGCGGCCTACCCGGGACTGCAGGCCCTCGGGTAGTTCTTTCCCGATAATCCGGGGGAAAAAGCATTTCAATAATCCGAGGAAGACTGTATTTGTAAATCACACAACGCATTCTACTTTCCAACTTGTCCAGAGTATCAGTATTGGTAGCGAACCGATGTGAGTTTGGGGATGCTAAAAATGAGACTGCAAAAACTTACGTTTTAGAACCAAAGTCAACCTAATATCCAGCAGCGCCGGCGGGATGTTGAGGGAATCCCCCACACGTGCTCCAGAAAGCACCCTCTTTCTAGCGAAAAAATTGTTTTAGTTAAACTCACGTCGGTTCGCTACCATGCTTTACGCGCCCGCAAGCGGGCGCGCGCCCCCCGCCCTAATCTAGCCCCAACCAATACTAATCCCCGGGACAAGTTGGTAAGTGGAATGCGTTGTGTCGGAATGAGTCAACAGAAATACTGTACAGAGAGGCGATCATGGTAAGGTGATTAAAAAAATTTCCCTTCATATCCACGAGGAAAAGTTTACCAAAGTTTTTTGCGCGTATCTTAGAAAGTAGGGCCGACCGCCGGTTACATGCATGGGAAAAAGGTGTTCAGAATCGTGCCCCCTGTAACATATTTCAAGGTCATCGAAATCGGTGATGGTCATGCTAATCGACAAGTTTACCGCAATACTTTTTAAGTTCAGAATGACCGGAAAAGAAGTATTTATTTATGCTTTTGAATGTACATTTTCAGTGTTATATTTACACAAGATTCAAATACATAAGTATGGAATTTGAAATGCGTGACGTTTAAATTCTGTCGGAACCAAATTTCTTTGACAGAATAGTACATTTATTATAAAAAATATGAGAAATACAAAAACACATTACAGAAGCAGTTTTATTAATATCGGAGTTTAAATTTATTGGTTATCGTACGAAACTTTACGAGTTTTTCGTAATATTAAATTTTTTTTTGTCATCCTATTAAACTTTCATCCACGATGTTACTTATTATCTCCAAAAATATATATCCAAAGTAAGTCTTCTACTTATTTCCTACATTTTCGTACAGCCAGAAGTATTCAAAATATTTTAGTATTATATATAAAGCATTCATGCACTGAATGATTAATACATATTTATAGGCACGCAAAAATGTAGAAAATGTGCCGCTACATCAAGTACGCGGATAGTAAACAATAAATAAGAAGCAATTTGAAAGTTACTACTTTGAAATTTATAGCACAAAACAGCATATTCCGCGGCCCTCGCACTTAAATACCTACGTTCAGCTAAGTTATTCGTTCGCGTACCGTATTACATTTATGTTGGACTAACAGATCGCTTTTTTCAATATATTGTTTAAATTGTATTACAGTAAAGTGTCCTAATATGTTAAGTTCGCTAAAATGAAAAGTGCTTGTATTTTGCAGTAAAATAATGTAAAAGATATTTAGCTATATTAACAGTTTCATTTGCTCAATTAACATTAACCATTACAATTACTTTACAAAAACTCTTCGCACCAGTCAGAGAGGCACTTGTAACAATCACTCGATTGCTTCGCATTCGCGGAACACGCGTCTTTCATCCATTCTTGGAACAACTCCCTGTTCTTCTTTAGCACCAAGTATTGCCCGAGTACTACGTACGCCTGTTTATTTCCGATAAGTGTGAAAACAAATGTAAATGAAACTCCATATTCGAATACACCTGCGATATTAAATCTTTTAAACTTCCGCTACGGCAGAAGTATTAATATTTCTTTAAATGTCCCCTACCTTGTCGAAACCAGAGGATTCCAATCTGCGCCCCAAGACCTCTCCAACCCCAGCCAGGTCTGTAACGGGCTTCTCGCCCATCGGCTCTGCGACAAAGTTTTTATGCTTCTGTGATGTGCTAGACATGTTTCTTCTGCAATTGGAAACGATTATTCGTTTATTAATACCTTCGTAAGGACGGTGTCGAGTGAAAACTTAGTAGCGGAATAAAATCGTAAAGTAAACAGAACTAGCTAAGGTTTCTTTCAAAGTAATGGTTTCTATACGCTTTCGCAAAGAATAAAAGAAGTACAATAAAGATACGAATAGATAATGGGCATTTATGGAAACATACATCTATTTACGACGTCTTTCGCACAGGAAATCCAAATTATTGGTACCAGACACTAATTATATATAATTATTATCTCTATCGTGTATCAGGGATTTGTTTAATGATGTAAACACGACATCCGCAATTATCTAATTGTCACTGCAAACCCACAGTACATGTACTCGTTTGATAAAATGTGTATGTTTAAAAAAAAATTGCTCAAACACAACACTATCATAACATCACGTATGGCGGAGATTTATGTGAAATCTATAGAACGGAAAACTTTCGTATAGTCCGATACACGTAATGGGTGATTTCCATGTACCTGAAATAGTTATATTTTTTTATCACCATATCACATTGTATATAGTTACTAAAAGTCATATTCAAATTTATATTAAAATTAACATTTAAATACTGACTGAGAAGATTGTTATTAAACGCGGCAATAAACCCTAAAATATATTTCCAAATTTCGACAGAATTCTCTTATTCATTTGTACAAAGTTCGCACTGCAGGATTCTTATGAAATATCATTTATTAATATTTAAACTACAAGGGTAAACGCGATAATAAAACAAGCACATATATATGTATACACACAGGCGTCGAAGTATAAAGAGATTTGATGAAAGTCAGAAACGCGTTATGGACGAGTTTTGATAAGAAATATTTCAATAGCTTTCATGATTCGTGGGAACGATAATAATTATTATTGTCATTGTTGCACCGAGTCGTACAGTATCGTGTTATGAAGAAAAGAGATGAAAATGTAGCGAGTTATGACATACTATTGACTTGCAAATTTTTCGGCGACACACACCGTAAAGTGTCGACACCATCGGTGCATTTGTAAGCAGAAAGCGTTTCGTTTCTCGTCTATTCGGTCTACGGAATTGGGTTATTGTCGGAAAGAACGAGGCGGTCAATATGTGAAACATAAATAGAAATGTGTACTGTTGCCGCGATGTTTTAAAGCTTTCCTCCATCCCCCGCGAAATAACTGTAAAGCTCGAATCGATACGACTGTTTTCGGGATTGTTTGGGAAAGCTGAAATTTTTGACATATACTGTGCTCCAATCGCGGAAGAGCCGTCATGTTGTGTCAACGTAATCCACGGCAGCACTGACGCCTCTTCAGTAATTAACCAAACAAAATGGACACCGAGATAACGATTAAGCGAACATTTGTGCAGTAGATTTACATGGAACTTCCAGGAAAATGGGATTAACGTGTGCGCTACAGTGAGTCTCACTTGACCATTCATAAAAGCTTATTATCAATAATAGTTTAGCCTCCCCGATAACGTCTGCGAATCCCTTACACGTTCTTTAATTTAGCAATATTGCAGCATAATTTTGACACTTTCAACTAGAACGAAAAGTGTGCAGCGATGTTTTATGCTCGTAGATGTTATTCTAACACTCGAAATACAATTCTTCATTCATCCCCTCTAATGTTTCACATTTCAATTACATCTATTCAGGATATCATTTCTGGCTTCTTTGATGAAAGTAAGAGCAGCAAATCTTTACCCTCATTTCTGTTTTCCGTACAGAGAAGTACAATAGTGTGGATCGCATATCGATGTAATCGCATACGTACTCCGAGTGTTCGGCAGTCGGATTGCATTTTCTATGATTCAGATCATATTCGATCGGTTAAATTCTGACAAAGATTAGAGATGTATCTAACAATGTGAAGCATTAATAAATATATAATATAATAAAAAGTTTAATCATAAGAAGAACAAATATAATTGTATAAAGTTACTGCACTATAATGCGTTGCATTGCATTGCTTATTTCACACATAGTTCTATGCATTTTCTAATTTATTAGAACTTAGATGTAAAGACTAACATATTCCTTAAATTGCCAATCTTGATAAAATCATAAAACTCGGTTCATTGACACTGATGTTGTAAGAAAGGTAAGCGTACAAGTTTTTTCTATAAGGTATCAGTAATTAATTACTTTCTGTTAACATCATTAATTCACGAGTTTACAAATTAACAAAAGTGCTATCAATCCGTTTGTAACTTCAATATTGTTTAATTCAGTAACAAGAGATTTCTCATGCCTTACCCTCGCGTGTCACCAAAAATGTTATCTGATTCAACTATTTACTATTTAAGAAAGCAATTATTCTATTTTTCACGAAAAATCGAAGCAGATTATGCATGAATTAGATCGAAAACGATAATTTTCCAAGTCCGCGTTTTCTCGAACGATTTATTCGGTAGTGACTGTCGCATCTCATTATTAATCGATAGGTTACGTAACCCTGTACGATTGTTACAATTTTATCTCGCATAGTTGTACATCTTGCAATCTTATATCATTTACGTGGAAAGGAAGAAAAATTTAGCGCAATGCCAAATATACGGCCCTGTTTCATTGAAGATGTTCCCCATGAACACGTACATTCGAGCTGATACCTAGAGGACAGGATTGGTTGATCGAATATCCTGCCCTGGTATCCTACTTTATAAGGTAAAATCTGATTGGTTCTCTTTGTGGTATAATTCGGACTCCGCCTTACTACCGCCAATTGCGCTGTGTGTTTTTACCACGGATATCGAATACTTTATGTGCTAGGAGTGTAGTTCTTGGGAGGTTGCGGCGTCCAATCGCCTTTTTCCCCACATTCTTTTTCCTGTTTCATCGTTTTCACTCGGTGAATTTAGGAGATATAATACACGTATTCTTCATGCAATGAATCGAAATACATAGTAATATATACAAATATATTTCTCACGAATATATATTCGAACGCGCGAATTTGCTCAGTCCATTACCACCGTCCATTTACCGTGAACATTCTGTTCCGATGACGGACAAATGAAATTGAACTTGTCGAAGATTTAATTTTTCGAAAACACGGTTAAACGCTCGGTTTTATTGTTCATGACTCGGTTATTGTTTGAATTTATATATACTACGTTAGTCGTTTAAGAAACTCAATTTATATTCCCATCATCGAAATATCTTCATTCTCGTTTCCGTAATGGATTTCGAGTGGGATAAAGTAACTTTAAAGTACACCGAGATCTGATGTAAGATTTTCAACCCGATCGAAGTGGATATATTTGAACGCAGAGAAAAGAATTCGTTATCGGGGGCACTCATTTGTAAAACGCTATGCAGTAAATTTCAACGAACGTTTCGCGTAAGCAATTTGCTTTGTTACCGTACCAAATGGAATGTTTGCGTGTGATCGAGAGAGGTCTTATTAGAAATGATATTGCGTTTTAAACTTCTCTAAGCGAGATTTTTTTTACGTCTTTCTGTTTAAATATGCCGATTCTGCGGAATTACTCGAATGTGATTTTCTAGTGTCTGAGACCTGATGCCTTTCCTCAATTACTTGACAACTAACCATATTCTTTACACTTCTGTTGTTGTGCAATCACGATCGAAGTAGAAACGGAATTTTCGCTCGTTTAACTGAGTTTAAATGCAAGGCTTCTCCCGTGCATTAATCTTCAGTCAAGTCAATAGTTTCAAGATTGAAAGTGACGATTACTATCCTACCGAGTGAAGCTTTTAATTAATAACATTTTGTAATACGTTCAAAAAAGGCGATACAATTTAATTGTCTCAATGTCTTAATTGTTACAGAAAAAAGTGATTCAAGTAACACTTGCATAAAGGGAAATAGGGGATACACTAATCACTTTCAATTTTAATATTTGCAGTATTTTGTTTCATGACTTTTTTCAACAGTTACGATAAATATAAAAAGTGTGATATTGTTCTAACTTAATTAGATGAATATCTACAGTGGTTTGATGACTTATGTTTTTTTTTAAGTTTTAAGTAATAGTGGCATTTTTCAAAGAGTATCGGGTTAATGCATGCGGGATGTCGTTTCTACAAACATCATAGCCTCGCAATCGTTTATAAATTATATTTAATGAGTAAAGCCTCAGATCTGCGGGCAGAAAATTTTGCAAATATCACTGTTTTGAATATGGAACACTTGGTAATGTAACCATCTTCGTATCCTCAATTCAATGTTTCCATTGTTTCTTACAGCATTACTGTCCAATTTCAATTCATAATAAAAATCCGCCCGACCATCCGCCCGATTCGCGCTGCAAAATACCAAATATTCTACGAGACCGCATTGAAAATCTTCGCGACTCAATACACACGTGCTGCAAGGAACGTTCCCCCCTTCAATGGGACGTAGAAAAAACCGACCGTCGGAATACACGTTGAATTCACGCCGTTACCCGTGCAACGAGATCCGAACTTCGAAATACAGAGAAAAAAAAAATGAGAAAGAACGACATTTCATACGCGCCAACCTAACGAAACGAAGATTTAATCAACTCGAACGCAAACTGGGGAACGTCTTATTGCTTCCTCCGTGTGTACATGAATACACCGCCTGTGCATGTGTACGGAGCGTTTTATAAGCGGGCAAAGAGAGATGCGCGCGCCACCAGGTGGTGCACTGAGCGAGTGTGCGCGCATGATGCGAAAGGTAGCTGTGTGTTGTGTATTTCTACAGATGTTACGATGTGTAACTATAGTGCGCGCGCGTTGGCTCACGCGAGTGGCGGGCGCGCGTGTGTGCGCAAGTGTGCGTGTACGTAGCGACCTCCGTCCGTCGGACAGGACAGGACAGGACAGGATAGGATAGGGTAGGGTAAGAGAGAAGAGTAGTCCTTCGTTGTGTGAACTGTCGACTGTTGGAAGGGGCAGAGAGCAAGGAGGGAAACAGGGCGGCGGGGGGAAGGGGGAGGGGGACAGAGATGTGTAGAATGATTCGGACCTATGGACACGCTTGCACCTCGACGGTCCGTGCCGCCGCAGCCGCAGCCACCGTCGGTGAAAATCGTGTGAACGCGCGCGCGAACGAGGGTGGTTTTTCGATAAAACGTTAACACCGTGACTACTTTCGGTCGTACCGGTATTATATAGGCATCGTGGCCGCGTTCTCAGCGCGATACAGGAGAAAAGAGTGAATCGTGGTAAAAGTGAAGTGACGCTTTGGTGGCTGGAATATCGAGCGTCGCGGTGGCCGCTACGAGTTCTCTCGGAAGCCCAAACGGAAATCTCTCACGATAATGGCGTACTTTCCGCGACGATCCGTGCTTTTTTTTCACCGAGTCGCCTCGATCTGCTGCCGATAGCATAAATACCGCGATATTTTCGCCTATACGCCTCGCTCGGGCCTACGCCGACTCGATGGGGAATTATTGCCGAGGATAAAATATAACCGCTCGAAATTGAAGTGTGAGACCTTTCTATATACCCGT
The DNA here is from genome assembly GCF_050908995.1 of Andrena cerasifolii. NCBI lineage: Eukaryota > Metazoa > Arthropoda > Insecta > Hymenoptera > Andrenidae > Andrena > Andrena cerasifolii. Next base: position 26,370,785 of record NC_135119.1, on the reverse strand, counting down.
CTACTTAGTCCAGTTTCTTTCTGTTCACCCTTGTAATATATACTTAATATGTGTGCATTTTAGTTGATTTTCTGACGAGAACGAGAATATTGTTTCGTACATTTTAGTGCTGCTGTCAGTGCTTCAGGTTGGTAAGGTGTTTTCTTTTTCCTTTTTTTTTGTTCTTTTTTATTTTCTTATTCTTCCTCTGTCGTTATTCCCTTTCATTTTGTGTTTATGCGCTCGTGCGTACGGATATTCGTTGATTTTACGGGTCGGACCTCCGAGTTTCCGAGCATGCACTAACACCATATTGTTACTTTCAGAAATTTTTGATTAATTAAAAGCTAATTTATTAGCTCGAAATTTTCGGCGATCTATCCAAAGGCCAAAGTATCCGGATAAGTTTTTCTTCCTTTTCATTTTCTAAACGTGCAAGGGTTTGCTGAAAATTCATGCGTTCCATTTTCGTTTCTAATCTGTATTAATGATTTTAATATATTGCCAATGCATTGTTGAAATCTTAACCATAACAATCGCTCGTAATTGTCTCAACTTGGGTATAGGACTGCGCAACCGTATCCCCGTGTTATTATTGTTAACGTCGTATGATTTCAATGTGTTGGCATTATTTATACATAAATCTTGCTTTTCATCGGACATGATTCGCCCATATTGCACATTTCTCAATTGTAGTCAAATATTCCTTTTTCTCTCGATGTTAGGTTATGTTAACTGGATTATCAATTTCATTAGTTACGAAATTATTATGTAAATTTGTTTAATATATGCAAAAGGGTTTGAAAATAATATAATCAATACAAAGCTGCAGGAAATTGAAAACGTTCAATTTTGTCTAATACAGATTTAATAGCCTTTAAAAAATGTAAGTGTAGTTGCCAGTAAATTGCAGCACGAAAGTTGCAATTTGCAATATAATTGTACGCACAGAATATGCGATATAATTATACATACTCTGTGTGTAATTCATTCAGGAAAGATACTTTCCCAATGGGGAAATGAGAGTAAAAGTATCTTAGTGTACGCATTCCGAGGATAAGTTTCAAACATTTTAACGTCGCTACATTACGAATTATTTTTAAGGACAGTTTCTTTCTATTTATAGTAGATGTGTTATTACTGGTAATTTCTCAATTTTGAGATTAAGCAAAGTTGTAATTAAAGGGTACGTTTCTATGTGTTTCTGAATAATATATAGATTCTTCTGAATAAGCTTGTTGGTACAACAGTAATGCTTGAAAATTGTATTTAAAAATGAATTAAGGAATAGAAAAATGTTACTACACGTATTAGTAATCCTTTTGTCCTTATACATTGTGGAAATTTTAATTAGAGATTTAATACATTTATATGTTTATAGTAAAGTAACAAGGACAGAAATGATGTAAATACAAAACTGTTAATATTTCTCATACATTTGCATGATACATGTTTCTCGTAGATTTGTTCCATTGTTTGTAATATACACATAGAAAATAGTGTTCTGAATTTATATAAATTTAGTAGTAAGTTTCTCTTTTATTCTAGCAATTCCTTACTTATAGGAGAACATAATGGATACACATATATAGTGTACTTTATTTAAGTATTGTTTAATATGCCTGGGAAGAATATTGGAAGCGAAGGCATATTCCAAGGGGGAAAGGTTATAGCGATTATGAGAAATTGAGCCATAAGCGTATAGCTTTTCCCCTTTGGCATTTGTCACTGTCATCGAAGGAATATATATGTGTATATATATATATTGAATTATTTACAAGTTATAGTTATTGTAGCGATAGAAATATTTTTGTAAGATATTAAGAATACGAAAACTTGTACGGCATTGCTGATATTAAATATAGTTACTTCAATCATAATATGAAATCTTTTACATAATTGTTTCAGGCAAAAAAGACGTGGATCAACAATGGGCACGTTAATGACTATAAAAGAAACTATACGATATCCTCTTAAGCCTGAAACAGAGGCGAAGAGTCCTGCGGCGTAGACATGGACTCGTACGATCTGTTTGGTGAAGATGTTAGTGGCTCGATGCTTGATGCTCTTTCTGACCTCGGGGGGAACGATCATTTTGACCCTGCAGGCACGAATAATTCTGTGGTAGTATCTAGAGATGGTTCAAACCCTGGCGTTAATGGAGGAGGGAGTTACATTAGTCAATCTTATATATCTCAAGAATCTCCGCTTCAAAAATTAACTTCATTCGGCGGATCTGAATTTGGAAGTTCTAATCAATTGCAAAATCCATCGCAACGCAACATGTTTAATCAAAATCTTGGAACGTTTGACAGTGGTGCGCCACAGCGTGCTATGGTGCCAGGAACTTTTCAAAATCAAGCTCGGAATATGGCACCGCAACATAGAGGGCCTCATCCTGGTAGTGGAGGACAATATCCTAACTATAATGATAATATGTATTCAATGGAGCAGCAACATTCAATGACAAGAGCGAATATGTCAATGGATCCGAGTATGCAAGGTTGGCCAGGTAGCGGGGGTGCTTATCCGCAGATGCAGAGACATTATAATCAGATAGCGCCGCAACCTGGTACTTATCGGCAGCATATGCCTCCGCAGTATTCTCATCAGCAAGACCAAAGTGGAGTTATAAATCAAAAGTTGCAGCAACAACAACAACATTTTGGTAATCAGCAAGGTATGATAGGAAATATGGGTGTACCACACCAAGCAATGCAAGCTGGTGGAACAGGTAGTGTTTATCAACATATGGTTGGGCAACAACAGCACTACCAGCAAGGGAACTCTGTACCAATGTATCAAACTTCTCCTGCCTATCCAGGCTTTGCCTCAGCCATTCATCAACAGCAGCAGCAGCAGCAGCAGCAGCAGCAAGCTCAGCAGCCACCGCAAAGGATGCCCCATCATCACCCGTCTCATCCAAGTCATCAAGCGCATTCTTCCCACCCTCAGCAATATCCTCAGCATTCACAGCATCCAAATACACAACAGCCACAGCCACAACCACAGCAACAAATAGACCCTCAGTACTCTCATCATGCGACTTCGATGTTTAATCAACCGCAACATTCTGGGCCGGCAACGCAGTTTGGTACAGCCAAACATGCCACGAGTCCTCAATATCGCGCAACTTTTCCACAATTGTCACCTCAGATGTCGCCTAGGCCTCAGATGTCACCGCGACCGCCAGCAGTACAACAGCAAATGTCTCCTAGACCTATTATGTCACCGGCTAAACCTAATACACTATCACCGCATCCGCACGTTCAACTTCCACACCAACAATCGAATCAACCTGGCGCGATGCCTGTGTCGCCTTGCCCTCCGACTTCGATGCAAATCAATCCAACGTCGCAGCAAACCACTCTTCAAGCGCTGGAGCAAATGGTGATACCAGGCGTTGCTGTAGCAAACACGAATGTGCCGAATCCGGAGTATAATCAATTCCAGGCACGTCCGACGATGTCACAAGCGCCAAATGTTTTATCTCAGTCTGCCGCACAAAGTTCTATGCCACCTATCACAGGTCCTAGAATGCCAATGCCAGCTCAATGGTCTCATCCACAACAGCAGCAGCCGCAAATAAGGCCAAATGTGAATGAGGACAGGAGCGTAGTAGAAGCTCAACCTCCGGTATCTGAACAGAGCACATCGATGTTCCCAGTGGCTGGAACAGAAACCATTCACAGCGTCGCAGAAACTACGACCAGAGAGTCTGTGGACCCTATTCATAACCCGATAGAACCCCCTAAACAGGAGAACGAAGCGTTACATCAAAATGTTCAAGAACCACAGCCAGATGTGCTTAATCAGCAAGCTGACCCTTTAATACAAAGTAGTTCACAAAATAATTCACCTCTGGAACACACGCCTGGAAAAATCTCTCAGATAGAAACTGTACAATCCTTACCAGCAACTAGTACAAATGGAAACGTTGACTGCTCGACCCTGCCCACCTTATCTCAGCCGCAGTCAACGCCAAGTCAAATTCAGACTCCTGTTTCTACTATCGAAACTCAAAATACATGCGAAACGAAACAGCATGATCAACATTTAGAGATGAATCCAGTAAGTTGCCCACCAGCCAGTAATAATGTGCCTGTGCATCCTCAGCAACCACCAGTTAGTAGTCAAACGACGCAGCAACAACAGCCCATTACTTGTCCGCAGCAACAAGTACAGCAAATGCATATAAATCAGGCGCAGGTAGTGCCAGCGCAACAACCACCGGTACAATCTCAGCAGCCAGTGCAGTCATCGCAGCAGCCACAGATGAGTCAAGTGCAACAACCTCCGATAACTCAACCACCTCCTCAGCAACAAATGAATCAACCCACGATCAATCAACAACAGATACCGCAGATGAGTACGCCGCAACAACAACCGCCGATCGCTCAATCTCAACAGCCTACGTTAAATCAAACGCAACAACCACAGACACAAATTACTCAACCCCAATTAGCACAGCCACCGCTACCCCAGCCAGCTCTCCCTTGCGTAACGCAGGTTCAGACGCCACAGTCGTCTCAACCACACATGTCTCCACAAGTTGGTATGATACCTCAACCTGCGCCATTAATTTCATCGCAAATACCCCATCAACCTCAGTTACAATCGCCCATCCAAAACCCAGCTCCGCAATTGCAAACCCAAGCTAATCAAGTCCCATCGACGCACTTAAACGGTCAACAAATACCCACGGTTAATCAAACCAGCGGTATTGTGATACCCCCTCATCCAACTGCAGTATCGGTGCCAAATTCGCAAACGCCGCATCAAGTACAACCAAGTTTCACGGAATACACAAATATCCCAAAAAATAATATATATTCGAACGACATGATCGTGGGTTCTGGTCAACAATATCCTCCTGGCGGTGACATTGTCAGCGGTAGTAATATGACAAATATGTATAATATACCAGCAAATCCAACATCTACAGCAGTCACGTCTGCTGGTGGCTTTCCTACCTCTTGTACCCCAGTTACGCATCATCAAGAAAGGGCTGCGTTACAACAGCAACTGCAGGAATTTTACTGTATGCCTCCAGCTGCTGACAATCAGGAAAAGATTGTTGTGCTGCAAGAGAAATTGCAAGCATTGCAGCAACACGAAAGTAATGACCAGTGTAATGGTGGACCTCAATGCATATTGCAAACTCCTATGTTTACGACTGCTGTTGTTGATAGTCCGCAGGTAAGTCTTCGTTGTATTACATTTTACATCGCGCATTCTGTAAGAAACGCAGCCAATTGTTTATAATATCTTGTAAATAGGTTTCAAGTACTACTGGTCGTGGTCGTAGCAAAGGTACACCTAGGGCTAAAAAGAGTAGGAAGAAGGCTGACAAAGAGGCTGTTACACCTACGCCAATTACTCAGCAACAGCCAGAGCAACCATTATCGGACAATCAAGTGACTCCTGGAGATAGTAGCAATATTGTTGATAGTGCTGCCGATTCTGAGGATATTAAACCATCTTCCGGCGATATGGAGGAGGAATGGAATAAAGGTAGGAAGTCACGACCTCCTAGAAAGCCACGTAAACCAAAGGAGCCAAAAGAGCCAAAAGAACCTAAAGAACCAAAAGAACCAAAAGAGCCAAAAGTTAAAAAGGAGCCAAAACCACCAAAGGAAGCAAAGTCTCCTAAAGCACCAAGGAAGAGGAATAAAGACAAGGATTCGACGAAACGTAATAGAAAGTAAGTTACCTTAACCATTGAAGCTTGACTCGTTGATGAATTAATTATACCATCGAGAACATTGTATCTTTACAGAAAAGTGAATCAGTCTGAATCAGCCGATGACGAGATTGTACCTGAAACCGAAGAGACCACAGTCTCTGATTCAAGTGCAGTTAAGGAGGCAGATACGAAGCCATCTGAACCGTCCATTCAAGGTGATCAGGAACAAGTAGATTCTTCGACCACCGAACCCTTAGTAATTGAAACGAAAGATCAAGATAAGCAGAAAGAGGAATCGGATGATGTCCTCGCTGATGAGAAGAAAGAAGAGAATTCAGAGGCTGCTCCAGCTGCAGAAACTGCTACTCCTAATAAAAAGAAGTCTGCTGCTCGAAAAAGGTCCTCCGTTGGGAAGGTCTCGGCAGGAAAGTCTCCTAGAAGTTCAAAGTACGTCGTTTCTAAATCTGTGTTTCTTTACCTTTTTATTATGTTGCAAATAAAACCTAATATCTTATTAAATTACTTTAGGAAACGTAAAAGTCGAATTGCACCTGACTCCGACGGCGAGGAATTAGCAGCGACGCCTCCACCATCTCCGGAAGCTGGAGATGACAATAAAAGGCGTTCTGCGAGGAACACGCATCGCAAGAAATACGTAGATGACGTGATGCTTAGATTTTCGGACGACGACGTGCCTCTCCAGGATGCTCAACTTGCTAAGAAAGTAGAGGGTGTAAACGCAGTGAAGCCTGTGTCTGTTAAAAAGGATAACGAAGGTGGTGAAGTTGGGCCTAACAAGCCAAACTTTGTGTATATAGTATGTATTAGGTCATATACTTTTGTCCCCATAAAATATGTCCCCAAATTTTAAGTGCCAAGATTCTAAGTGGCGATAATTTTCGTGGTGTTGTAGAACACAACGGACGAGGATTCCATGGTTGTACAGCACATATTGTGTTCTCGCATCGGAAAAAGAGAAGTGAAGCCGACAGTACCAGAGGTGAAAGCAGAATCGCCTGTTGAAAAAACTGAATCTGATACTCCGAATAAGGAAGGGGAAGAGGAAATAAAAGAAAAAACACCCGAGAAAGAACCAGACGTGGAATTGGATAACAAGGATGAAAAGGAAATTGAAACGTCTGACGATAAAAAGAGCAGTGATATTGAGAACGAAGCGAAAGATAACATTAAGGAGGAGGACGAAGAGGAGGAGGAGGAAGAAGTTACGGAATCCAAACAAGAGGACGCTGTGGCAGAAGTGAAGCCCCAAATAATAGAAATTGAAGAGTATTTCGTTAAATATAGAAATTTTTCCTATCTACACTGCGAATGGAGAACCGAAGAAGAGTTGTACAAGGGCGATAAACGAATTCAAGCCAAATTGAAACGATTCAAGCAGAGGCAACAGCAGAATACCAATATCTTTGAAAATGTAATTATTGATTTATTGTTACATAACTCAGTTTTAATGCCATTTATACTTTGCTGACTAACTACCATATGATGAATATTGTTAAACCCATATATTGTGATATCACTTTGGCCTGCAAAGTGTTAATGCCAGTGAGAATTGAGGAAAGATACATATAAATACCGAACGATAATTGATCTGTTTTAGACCGAAGATGATCCATTTAACCCCGACTTCGTGGAGGTCGACAGAGTACTTGACGAGGCAACACATACCGATCCAACTACTGGAGAAACTTTGAAGCACTATTTGGTTAAATGGCGATCCCTTCAGTACGAAGATTCTACTTGGGAGTTGGAAGAAGACGTTGATCTAGAAAAGATAGCTCAATTTATCAAATTTAATAAACTGCCCCCAAAAGACCAGTGGAAGGTAACACATCGCAACTAAATAATCTTAGTTACTTAACATTCGCTCATATTCTTTGTTACTAAATAAACGTAATGTTGTATCCAGCCGAAAAAGAAACCAACTGCATCGGCATGGGTAAAATTAGAAGAATCGCCGATCTATAAAAGTAATAATAGTTTACGACCGTATCAATTAGAAGGTCTTAATTGGTTGCTTTTCTCGTGGTACAACGGGCATAATTGCATTCTCGCGGATGAAATGGGTTTAGGAAAAACTATTCAGTCCTTAACGTTTGTGGATGCAGTTTACAAGTACGGAATCCGTGGACCATTTTTAATAATAGCACCACTTTCGACCATTCCGAATTGGCAACGTGAATTTGAAAGTTGGACCGACATGAATGTCGTAGTATATCATGGATCGTAAGTTCAACAATTATAGCCTCGTGCTCTTCGCAAATAAAACACCTTTCCTGACATAGTTTTCTGTTTATAGCGCAGCGAGTCGGACCATGCTCCAAGAATACGAAGTTTATTACAAGAATGATAAAGGGCAGCCGATTAAAGATCTGATTAAATTTAACGTGTTGATAACTACATTCGAGATAATTATAACCGACTTTAACGAATTACGAGGATATAACTGGAGGCTTTGTGTTATCGACGAAGCTCATAGGCTAAAAAATAGAAACTGCAAGTTGCTCGAAGGTCTTAGACAATTGAATTTAGAGCACAGGGTGCTCTTGTCCGGCACACCTTTACAGAACAATGTCAACGAGCTATTTTCATTGCTAAACTTCCTGGAACCAATGCAGTTCTCTAGCAGCGATGCATTTCTTAAAGAATTCGGTAATCTGAGTAGCGACACGGAAGTTCATAAATTGCAGCTTCTTTTGAAGCCAATGATGTTACGACGGCTTAAAGAGGATGTAGAGAAATCGTTAGCTCCGAAGGAAGAGACGGTTGTCGAGGTGATTGCGACTATTAGCAAAAATCTTTTCACGCTTATCGATGAAGTGAGAAGTATTTCGTAACGTGTAATTTCTCTCTATCTTTCAGGTGGAGTTGACCAACATACAAAAGAAATATTATCGCGGCATCTTAGAAAGAAACTTCTCTTTCCTTGCTAAGGGAACCACATCAGCTAACATTCCGAATCTCATGAATACAATGATGGAATTAAGAAAGTGCTGTATTCATCCATTCCTACTTAATGGTGCTGAAGATCAAATACAATTGGATTACAAGACTGGCGAGAAGGAGGACTCCGAAGCTTACTATCATGCACTGGTAAACAGTTCTGGAAAGATGGTACTAATTGATAAATTACTACCGAAGCTCAAAGCTAGTGGGCACAGAGTATTAGTATTTAGCCAGATGGTGAAATGTTTAGATTTGTTGGAAGACTATTTATTATATAAAAAGTAAGTTACCGATTCCATTTTTTTCGTCTATTAGTTTCAAGGGTACTAACATTGAAATGTATTTCGTTTTAATAAAATATCGGTGACAAATTAATTTGAAGTAAAATTTTCTGTTTAGGTATCCATATGAAAGGATTGATGGTCGTATCCGAGGGAATTTAAGACAAGCCGCCATTGACCGTTACAGTAAACCTGACTCTGATAGATTTGTATTTCTTCTTTGTACTAAAGCAGGTGGTCTCGGCATTAATCTTACAGCAGCAGATACCGTTATTATATACGACAGCGATTGGAATCCGCAAAATGACTTACAGGTTTCGAATTTAATGTTACTTAGAAAATATAATTCTTTAATTACAAGTGTTTTAACATACATATTGGTTATATAGGCGCAAGCCCGATGCCACAGAATTGGCCAGCAGAAGATGGTGAAAGTGTACCGTCTGCTCTGTCGTAATACTTATGAAAGGGAAATGTTTGATAAAGCTTCGCTGAAGCTCGGATTAGACAAAGCCATTTTACAATCAATGAATACAAGTCAAGGGGGCAAAGAGCCCAGTAATAAACAACTGACTAAGAAAGAGATAGAAGACCTGTTGAAAAAGGGTGCTTATGGTGCTATTATGGACGACGATAATGCTGGTGATAAGTTCTGCGAAGAAGATATAGAACAAATACTTGAACGAAGAACGCAAGTAAGTAAAATGATTGTTATATTCACTATCTTACCGGTCGAACGTGCTTCTTCTTTGATCGATACTAATTTAGAAATGTGTAATTGCGTAGATCATTACGATAGAAGCAGAAAAGGGATCTACGTTCTCGAAGGCCAGCTTCGCGTGCTCCTCCAATAGGACGGATATTAATATTGACGATCCAGATTTTTGGAAAAAATGGGCCAAGAAAGCCGAGATTGATACAACGGAGAAAAAGGAGGAGGATGAATTAGTGATATCGGAACCAAGACGGAGGACGCAAATTAAACGATACGGTCACGACGAATCGGTTGTTATGTCGGATCTGGATAGTTCAGATGAGAATAGCGACGATGAAACAAGTAGTGGGTTAACAGGTAGAGGTATGTTCATTGTTGGTGCATGTTAAAGCACATCATTCTTTAGTATTATTATTTCGTAAAATATATCACTTCGTTGCTGTGATACCTGGAGTGGATTAATGGTCTACAATAATTGTGAAGGTATTGGGCAATATTTATATATTTAGTTTCAAGAAATTTGAATTTTACTCTATGCTGGCAATTAGTTTAGTCCAATAAACTCTTTATGCATCGCAATCCTCCAATTCTTATGTAATGAGGCAATACTTCATTGTGGTATAGAAGTTTATAAGTATTACTAAATAGTATCATTGATATAAACAGTAGAGTACTAAATCTTCAATGTCAAAATGATTTATCACGTATAATTAACACCTGTGGGATCTCAGTGGAAAAATGTATTAGCAATGACTTTTTTTTACTTTTTTATTCAGAGTTTCGTTTTATATTTAATGCGATATTATATCGACCAACTGCAAAGGAAATAACTTTTTTTTATTATTTTTTATTATCTTAACAAATGTAAATAGATACTGATTTATCATAGAAGAACGTTGTGCAAATTTAGAGGATTAGCACTCTAATAATGTTTCTGTACATACAGACACAAATATATTTACATGCATGCATGCTCGTAATGCTAATGATTACATTAGTGTCACCACACATAACAATTTTGCCAACATGGTACACACATGTACACATTTGGTGTCCTCTCTGTTACAACGTGTATTGCATGGCAAAGCAAACACTTCTGCTTGTAATTTATAACATTCATAACTATTTCACTATCACACAAAATGTAAAGGAAGCAAATTTATTGCTGTGATCACAAAAAGAATGTCATTCAACATATTTAATAACGAACATACATATTTACTTTCTGTACGTGTATATATTAACCTTTTCTTTGAATATTGGTAACCAAGTAAAGGGTTTACAAAGTTCAATCATTTTGAATTTTAGTTATCTACTATCATTTAAGTATCAATCAATTTATTCGTGCAATTTTCTGTTTATAAAGAAATACAAAAGTTATAGTACCCGCAAAGATATAGCGAGGTCGTAAATTAAACACTCGGGCAGCGGCGGTCTTTGATGCCCCGGCACCCATACGTGGTATATTATTATAGGTAGGAATATCAGTAGGAATTGAGTCTCAGGCCACATACCCTGAGGCCGGTCCTGAGTGAGGCCCGAGCCCCTTATCTGCCCATATATCTGTCAATTCGCTCGTTCCGACTCCCGAAACATGTAAACAGACACGCGCTACCCCATTTACGACCTCGCTATATCTTTGCGGCTACTATACTTCCTCTTATTATTACTTCCAACTACGATAATACAATCACTAACAGTTTCGTTTAATTTTCCAGTACGTAAATGTTTCAAACTGCATAAGTTCATTCGTAATACAGTCGAGTACACTTTTAGAGATCCTTACATTCTCGCGTCACTTTTGTATTGTGTCTTGCCGTTACTCTGAAAACACCTTGTGTCTATACCATACGAGTAGCATTCTCTGTCTTTTGTGTTTAAATCGTAGCTTGATGGCGAGAGACATGTATTATATCTTCTTATTATCGTTATAAGGTAAAAAACGAAGAGACAAATTCGGCAAGAAGACGCGGAAATTCTGCGACGAGTACGTTCCACGCGAAGGTGAAGTGGTGTACGGCAGCTGGGCGAGGAGCGAGTGCTTCAAGGTGGAGCGAGGGCTTCTGACGTTCGGTTGGGGAAGATGGGAGGAAATTCTTCAGCACAGCCAATTTCGTCGTGGATGGCGTGAAATTGATGTCGAGGATTGTGCGAGAGTCATTCTGCTCTATTGTCTCCGTTACTACCGCGGCGACGAGAAGATCCGCAACTTCATTTGGGATCTAATCACGCCCGTGGAGAACGGAGAGAAGGTGAAGAACGTGTGCGTTAATATCGGCGGGCGAAACAGTAGGCAAAAGAAGAAGGGTCGAGTCCGAGAAGGCAGAGAAACGCGCGGATCGGTCATCAACGGTGGCCCGAGTGATCCTAATCATTGGAGCAATGCTGAGAAGTACGACGGGGATATATTCCTTGAAAGTAATTACAGGAAGCATTTAAGTCGTCACGCAAATAAGTACGTATGCAAGTCTCAAAGAAAATATCATCCACTACCGTCAGGATATTTTAATGACTTCTATATCATGTTACAGAGTACTGCTACGCGTCCGAATGCTTTATTATATTAAACACGAGATCATCGGGGATATAGTTCAACATATTTCCGACGGCGTTCATGTCAGGTTAGTGATTTCGTATCTACGTGCTACTTATATAAACTTCATTATCCTTTGCTCAACTGACTATCATGGAATATCGTGCACTTACATATGTGCTTATACAGAGCTTTCATAGTTGCATGTGCAATGTCTTTGTTTATCCCTGGGAGCTGTAATTGTATGAGGAATGCTCATAGAGCTAAACTATGTTTACTCCGTAGCTCTGTAAACAGCTATCAGTCGCTGACCCTACATTACTAATATATATAAAAAATCTTCCCCCATCCTGTTCTTATAAACATATACACAAATACACACGCAATTTTTTCAAATTTATATCGTAAACACTTCGTACGCCTTAAGACGGTCAATGATGGTCGACTCGGCAGCACCTTGGTAAGAAATAGTTAAAGAAAAGAAAAAGCAGTGCACTGTATTACGGGGGCATACCAGAACAGGAAGCTTGACGTGGATTTGCCTTTGTTAAGTCAAAAGAGAGAAAAAAATTAAATAACAGTAATAAACAAGAAAAGAGCAATTCTCTAAATTTCATTTGACGAAGCGAGCCTCTTCACCGTGTTCATTTAACTGTGAACAGCACCGTTTAAAATGTTATTAAGACCCGTTAGAGCGCAAAATTTGTATAATCTTAACATCTGATTGGCATACATAAATTGGCAAATTGTAAATGAAACCGCCCTACAGTGCGTTGCGGATAAACCCTCCACAGTTGACGGAACGACCAGTGAAATGGTGGGACTCGCAAGCAGACATATCCTTAATAGTTGGCTGCTACAAACACGGCTACGAGAATTACGACCAGATGAGGATCGATCCCGCTCTTTCTTTCATTACAAGCTGCCCTCCCCCTTCCCAGTCTCAGATCACGCAAAGCAAGTGAGTAATTATTCTCTTTTACGTTTATTTCTTTCTCTTCCGTCTATGTGCCCCACCGCTGTTTCATTCTAACCATACACTGCTTTTGCACGCTTTTTCGACCCGCTTACGAATACGCCTATGCTAGAGCTAATGTAAATTCTCCCTTTTACATTTTTTTTATTTATGTACTCTACAGCAAACGAAACTTCTCCGTTATTTTCCACCAGCCTTTATTTACAGCCGAGGTGGATGATGCATATGCACACCAAACAATATGCAGAGATCCTTAAGCGTTTCTTATAAACAATCTATTATATTGTACATACATCTATATCTGTTTTTTTTATGTTTATAATGTAATCGTTTACTACCTACAGCATTCTAAAATGGTAAATGTGGAAGTCCTTTTAGTTTTAATACCGTGTACCCGTAGATCGTATTTTCGAAATAACTATTGTATTTGCAATCAGTCAAGTATGTATCTGTTTTCACAAATGCATACATATTAGAAGTCTTCTTTTTTTTTTTACTGGAAGTTGAATTACACAAACGAGATTATCGTGTTATTATCCGTGGTGTAAGTTAATAATTGTTAAAATTTCAGCAGCAGCAGCAGAGATGATACTAGCTTAGAGAATGATATCGAAGACGTCGAATCGCTTGGAATGATGAAAGATTCGAAGGATTCTGATAAATATAGTCGTGAAACGCCCATTGACTCACCTGTTATATCCAATAAGGCAGATACGCCTATACCAGAACCCAGCAGCAGCCACGAAGGAGTCGATGGGCTGCTGGACGACGATAAGACTTGGCCCTCTGTCGTTGATCTTAATACGCGTTTGCGCCGAGTAATTTCTTCTTATCAGAGGAGCGTGAAGAAGGAGGACGTAAAATTATTACAAAAATCCAAGACTGGGATGGAGAGTGATTTACCCATGAATCACAGCCCTTCGATAAACGAGCCGCCTCTGAATATGCAAGGATGGGATTTGCAACAACTCGCTATGTACCTTCTGGTAAGCGGCCGCGTTTAAACTCTTCCTTAATCACAAGGATCATTGAGATTAATACGTCTTGTGTTTCCTGCAGAAAATGGAAAGACGGGAGAAAATGGAAGCTATGGTAAAGGAACGAGAACGAACTCGTATCGAGGAACAAAAGGCGAAATGGTCTCGCCGCGAGGAAAGTGAATTCCTACGAGTTGTGTCAACTTATGGCGTTAACTATGACAGGAAGAAGGCACAGTACGATTGGACTAAATTTAAAAGTATTGCTAGATTTGATAAGAAAACGGACAATGATCTTACGGACTACTATATGTCCTTCAGAGCAATGTGTAAGAAAGCGTGCAACGCTAAGTTGAACGACGAGGAAGGTATGTTTGTAATTGCATTCGTGTATAGTAGAATGTGTTAACATTGCATGGAGATAATTTAAGAGTACATTTTGAAATCTCGAAATTGGAATGTTGATTATTCAGTAGGTGTTGAAGTACTAAACATCTTGTATATATCCTAGACTTTTCAGACGTTCCTGACCATCTCAGTCCAGCGAAAGCAAGGCAGATATTAGATCGCGTGGACCTTCTGAGTAAAATCCGTGAGGAGATCTTGTCCCATCCGCACTTGGAGGAACGACTTTCATTGTGTCAGCCATCGGGTGACACGCCTGATTGGTGGCAACCCGGGAAGCACGACAAAGAGTTGCTGCTCGGTGCCGCGAAGCATGGCTTGGGGCGTACCGATATAACGATCCTGAATGATCCGGACTTCTCGTTTCATAAGACTTTGAGCAAAAGTATGTACAGTAATATGCAGTCGTCAAAGATCGTGGACAAATCTGAGAAAGCAATCAAAATCGAGAATAGAGAAGACATATTGAAGTTCGATAAAGACGAGATACTTGTAAAATTGGAGAAAGGTGAAGGCACATTGAAGATAGAGAAGGTGGGGGCGAAGAAAGACAAAGATGTAAATATGGCTGATAAAAGGGCGGAGAATGTAGATTCGGAAAAGAGTCAGGTGGAGCTCACTATCATTAAAGCTGAGAACAAAGTCGAGGAGAAACCTATCAGTAATGCATTAACGATTACAACCATTCCAAGAAGCACGCCGGCCGACAAAGAGCAGGCCCCGAAGATAAAAACTGAGGAGAAAAGTGAGGTAGTAATAGAATCGGTAAAGCCTGAAGTTTCCAAAGCTGATCCAGTTACCACAACTAATAAGACGGACGAAACAAAAGTAAACAATGCGACAGTGACCGTCGAAGAAACTCCAGTCGCAGAGGTAGAGAATGAAAGCAGCCAGGCTAAAGAAACTGATACGCCTAAAGAGGTTGAAAAGGAGGCGGAGGAGGAAAAGCCAGAAGAGCCGCCAGTTCAGGACACCCCGAAAGAGACGGCTGAGAAATGTGTGACAGAACAGAAAGAAAGTACAGAAACGACAGAAAAAGCAGCAACAGAAAGTAACGAGAATACAACATCCGAGGATACCAAGGCAAGCGTAAAAGCAGATCCTCCAGTTATTAAAGAAGAGGCAGAAACGCAGGAAGGAAAAACTGCGGAACCGCCTAAGGATAAAGCGAAAGTGTGCAAGCTCGAGGATAAATGCAGCGTTCAAGCAGCGGAACTGAAAGCAATGTTCCCGGATTTGGAAGTCATTCAACCGCTGTCCCGGCTGACGCAAATCGATACGTTCGTCCTTCGAGACAAAGCGATTGATTATAACGAGCCCACGGTTGTACAACTTCTGTCGCACAATTCCAATAATGCTGCGAAATGGCCGAAGGTAAATAGAATGAAATTAATTTGTACAAATGTCTTTATGTATATTCTGACCTGATTCAGGGAGTCGCGGAACGTATGTGGCGTATTTAACGTTATTAAAGTTGCTCGAGTGTGTGTGGCCAGTAGCGCGTGGAAAAAAAAATTATATTTTTTGAGTTTTGTACATTTACTTGATGGATTAGCACACGTTAAAAAGAAGATTAGATAGTAAAGAGAGTCTAAAACATTTCTAAGAGACAATTACACTCGTCAAATTTGGCTTGTGTAAGCAAGTCTACGCAAGATTTTTATTCCCATTAATTTTGTTTATTCAAATATATCCATCGTACCATCATTCTATTGCATACCTTCATTCCCCATTTATTCGTTTAGGAGCACGCCATTGAAGCTCGCTTAATGCATATCGTTCACGCGATTGAGCACAAAGAATGGCCCGTGTCTGTGAACTTCAGTGCTGGTGATGAAGTAGACATTCCTTCAAATGAGAAAGAATGCTCAGAGGTGATAACCATAACTACAGATCATGGAGTGTCACGAAACACAATGCCAGGAAACAATGTACCATTGTCGAAGAAACGCAAGAGGCACATCGCTATTGACGTAGAGACAGAAAGAGGTAATTGAAACGGGAATAAAATTGTTGTGCAGTTTTGCAAATTTCTTGAATCATTTCTTTTTTGCCCTCAGCAAAGCTTCACGCTTTGTTAAATAGTAGCCACACAGCTACGCAGCCACCTACAGCTTTAAGTAAACCAGCAGTATTGTCTGGATCGAATACTTGGGAAATCAATGATGAATCACAGTCTGAAGAATCGAGGCGATCAACGCCTGTTCAACCGCCACCGGCACACCAACAGGCACGAACACCGAGTATACCATTTGATTTGAAGTACACGGTCCCTGGAAAGCCGACTGTGATTCCTGGTACATCGAGTACTTTAACCCCGATTGACTTATCTGCCGGGTAAGATCTTTAATCACTCGTGGGATATAGTGTTAAACGTGTTTTCGATTATTTATTCGACTAATATTCGCTTCACAGATATCCAAAAGCCACCACTGATAATAGCAAGGATATGATGAACGAAGTTCAAGACTTTTCAATGCCAAATAAAAACAAACAAATTAGTAGTAATAAAGGGAAATTAGATAGTATGTTAGACAAATTGATGAAGAGAAAGAGCTGTGTACGTATTGCGTTACTTTGATAAATATACAAGTTGCGACTGTGAGTATAAACCTAAACTGTGTATGCTTCTTAACAGCCAACGGATGAACCCGTCATTGGAAAGGAGAAAAAGCGTAGAAAGCTTGACGAAATCGTGCTAGGGTTAAGTGCAGCGAAAGAACAGCAAAGCACTCACTACCCCGAGCACAGTAAAAAGAGTACGATTACACCGAATGTAACGGTTACTCCAACATCTGTGCCAATGGGTCTTCCGAATCCTCCGACGAGTAGTCAAAAACCATTTTCTATTACCGTTACATCGATCCCTTCTTCGCGAGCGTCAAGCTCCACTTCTGGACTACCCCCTCCATCATTGCACTCACATAAAGACAGTTTTTCAGCTTTAATTGCTCAAGCAGAGCAGCAGAATCGCGAATTCAAGAAGCAGCAGCAACATCAACAGTCTCAACAGCAGCAGCAGCAACAACAGCAGCAGCAGCAACAACAACAGCAGCAGCAGCAACAACAGCAGCAGCAGCAGCAGCAGCAAAGCTTCAATTCAGCTCATTCATCGTCATCGAGCGGTCATAGAAAGAGTTACGAAGCAATGATCGCGGATATTAATAAAGTCGCTGAATATTCGTCTAAAATCGGATCGTATTCTCACGAGGCTAAAGTAAACAAATGGTTAGCTGAACAAACTGCCATGTCTGAGCAACTGAGTGCGGAATATTTGAATGCGCCTAGACGACGACGGCCACGCGTCGACCCATCGTTATTAGATTGGAAGAAACTAACCGGCGAAGAAAATGTTGCCGTAATTAACAGATTAACAGGCAAAAAGGTTTGGATGGAAACTTTTCACACGCTATTTCTATTTCTCATTTTATGCTCGTTTTAAAAAATTCTGTTAATATATTTCAACCGTCCCGACCTATATGTAGAATAATAATTCAGTTTGCTAAACACATTACACTTATTTCAGGTGACTGGCAGCAAAGCGCCGCAATTGAAACGACTGGGCCAATGGTTGATCGAGAACCCAATGTTTGACGTGGACCCGAAATGGGCCGAGCTAGTGAAAGAACGCGGCAATCTTCCCCACGATTTGCAAAAGAGATTATCAGGAAACGATAGAGGTAACATGAACAAGGGCAAGAGTCCGGGGAGACCTCCAATGATGCCGAGCCCTACTAGTCAGCAGTCAGCGAGTCAGGCGAATTTGGCAGCTACGTCGATGGCGTCAGGCCTAAACTTCCCTTCACTAGGTAACTTGAACAACTCTCTTCTGTCTGGACTGTCTCTTGGCAACTTCGACCCGAAGAACAATCCTCTTCTGATGCCGTTCGGTGGATTACCGAATTTGGGCGCCCTGAGCGGACTAGGGAATCTCGGCAACCTAAGTAACATGAGCCTGACGAATTCTCTGTTCGCGAATCTCGCTGGGCTCGGTTTGCCATCGTTGGCGGGTATGGAAGCTGCTCTGGGCGCGACGGCGACGAGCACAGCGACCGACACGAACCCTGTGGTCAGCTCTGTCAGTAGTAAAAACACAGGTTCGACTAGTATGAGCAGCGCCGGCAAATCTCGCAGCAAGATGGACCCTCCTACGAGTAAGTCCTCGGTGCCTTCGACTTCATCAGCATCGTCTACGATACCAACAACGACACCGTTCCCCTTCTTCTTCCCAAATCCGAGCCTTTTGTACACACCGCTGGGCTTGGGCGGTTTGAACCCATTCTCGATGCAGCCTGGTGGAGTATCATCGGCCTACGAAAGCCTCGCTCAGTGCGGTCTTTTGAATCCACCGACGTCGAGCGCCTCGTCGGTGCGCAAGCCGACGTCGTCGGGGAGCAGCTCGAGGCAACGGGACACGCTCACGGACTCGGTGAAACGCAAGGACGATAAGAAGTCCAGGTATTCCGTCGACCCTGCGATGATGCTGCAGCAGTACACGGACATGGCGTTGCACAGCGACGACAGGCGGCGAGTGGAGCACGATAAAAGGGAGAGCTTCGAGCAGAACGACGTGGCGGACCTCTCCGACAGACGGGCTGAGAGAAAGAACAAGGAGCAGGAGATGAAAGAGGCTCTGGAGCACTTAAGTAGAACAAGCGCGGAGCTGCTGACGAGGAATCTCGAGGACATCCAACGGTCCAGCGAGAAAAGAGGACGCAGCATAGACCACAGTCAGGGTTCCGAGCAACAGACATCCAGCATGCTCGAGGTGACTCTGGAACCCGTTAACAAAAAGTCGCGTATCGAGATCGAAGTTACTACGAAGCCGGTGACTAGCACGCCAGTAACGACTATGACGCCCGCGGATGTGTCGGTAGTGGAAGTAGAACACCCAGCTCGGTTGTCGTCGTCATCGTCGTCCTCTGTAACGGTTAAGCACAGCCCTGCAGAGGAGAGTAACGTTTTCAGCGACGCATCGTCCAACCTTAATAAGAAAGAAAGTAGCGAAACAGCTTCGATAACGACAACATCAACGACTACTGTTACAGCTTCAGTCACGCCTACACCTACACCAACACGTACGCCCACACCCACGCCGATTCACACGCCTACACCCACGCATACGCCCACGCCTACATCTACACCGATATCCACGCCCACCCCTACACCCACGCCCACCTCCACGACACCTGTGACAACGGTTTCGGAAGATGCAGCTGCGTCTCAGCAGGCCAACACTAAGGGAGACTCATCAAAGGCCCCATCGGAGATGGAGGAAGATAACAAAGGTACTAAGGGGAAGAAAGCGCGAAGCGGAAAGCGGCTGAGCGTGGAGCCCCCTCCAGAACGGAAGAATCTTCGTTCGAGCGCTGGCAGGCAAGCGAGAGCGGCAGCCGAGCGACAGGCAAGAATGGAGGGCGAGCTGCAATCTGATCAGCAGCAAGAGACTCACGCGACGAGCGAGTGAAGTGAACGGTTCTTTTGTAAGTGAGTTCTCAGAATGGTACACAGATTGTGAACGATGAACGATCGAATCTTCCGTTGTCGCGACTATTTTCATTGCAATAATTTGTATGCAGTATTCGCACAACGATCACATTTCCAGGAGATCGTCGGTCGGTATAGACATTTTAACGATAAATGACCCAATAATGCATCGACAATTCTTAGTTAAATAGAGCACAAGTGCATTCTGATGGACTTGGATGTGGGACGGGGTTGGGGGGAAATGGGAGGAGAAATGAAAGAACGTTTATAGAAATTGACTTCTTCTTCCTGTTCAATACGGAAGAGGAAAGCGGTGGACAAATAAGAAGGTGGGCGTCGTGCTCGTAAATGCACGCCGCCACATTACCAATTACTCTGTCAGTGTGAATGTATAACACGAAGCTGTTTCTGATGAATACAAAAGGCTGGCAATAGTATTTTATCACTCGATATATTGTGTGGTAATTAACTTTTTAATTATATATAACATTACAATAACAAAGTATAGTTTTGTTAAATTTATTATTCTTTATGATCTTTATTGGTTTTGACGAGGGACTGTTTTATATAACTGCTATCACACTATTGCGTAGTCGTGCAACAGTTCGCCGGATCATTCAGGCATAAGATTTAAGATATAACCGTAATATAGCGAAGTAAATTTAGTAATAACTTAATAAAAATGAAACAGGAAAAAAGTGTAAATATTACATACATTATGCCTAGAGACCTTAAGCGATCGTGTACTTGGAGAAATGTATATAACAGTGTACTTTTAATTACAATTAGGTGATACAATAAACAGCTTCTTTTGTTGTTTGCAAATGCCAACATTAGAATCTTTGTTTTGATAATTATGCGCACCTTTGTCGACACGGACAGCCTTACGAAGAAGAAAAAAAAAAGAGAAAGAAACATAAGTTGTGAATTGTGTTAATAGAAAACGGTGGGAAAGAGTGCATGGAAGACGCGGACAATGAGAGAACTCGAAAGCATGAGAAATTCGGAGAACCTATTTTAGCGTATTATTTTCAATTGTTTTTGTCGTAAATTATTAATAAGAAATTTTTAAATAAAAATTGTTCATTTCTACTGTACTCTATCTGGAACGATACGCTGTCGTGTACCAATGTTATGGCACTAAATGAATACGCTTATTTATAATTATACTTCGAAGGATATGACAGTAATATAGTATTACAAAAAAAAAAAACGAGGGTTCAATATATCATCAGAATGTGTACTTTAATTTTTACAAACATTGATTTTGGTAATTTAAGGAAATACATTGTAAAATACGTTGTTTCTCACATTTCAAGGATTATTTATCTGTAGTTGGCTGAGGTACGATACGCATGTAAGATTTGCCCGACGGTAATATTATAGTTTTAATAACGTCATACAGCGTTCTCGCTTCGTCGTCGGAAACAGTAGGCTGAATCATAACGTTATCACCTTTCTGAAAGTCACGAAACCAAGGGCTCGTTATTCTTTCCCCATTAACTCATAATGGAATAGTTGAGACCGCGAATACGAACCTTCCAGTCAACGGGAGTTGCGACTTTGCATTTTTCCGTTAGTAGAAGCGATTCGATTACTCGTAAAATCTCACTGTGTCAAAGGGTCGTATTAATAGATGCAACAATGATGGAAATAAAAATTTTAAAATTGGAGATACAAAAGAGGAATTACTCGAAGTTTCTTCCGGTGGTCGCGGGGTACAGAATTGATAATCTCATCTTTTTAGCGGAATCGATAATGAATACCGCCCTGGCAGTCATGGGTATACCATCACTGTCCAGTTCCGCAGGATCTAGCATTCCTAATAATGTCGCCAGTTTCCGACTTTCATCCTCTATGATCGGGTAAGGAAATTCCGTGTCGGCCAGTTCGCCGTAAGCCTTTATGTCCTGAGGGATTAAAAACATGCGTTAGTGTTCATTTCTTATTCAGCCTACATTGTTTCTTAATCGTATAAATTCTCGGATGAACTCTTAAAAGCACGATTCATTGAACAGAGCACACCTCTATCCATCTGTGATGAGAGTCGACAGAATTACACGACAATGCGATAACTTTTACTCCCAGTTTCTCGAAATCGGGCATCAATTTTGCTACCCGGGCCAATTCCGTCGTACAGACCGGCGTAAAATCGTTTGGATGAGAGAACAAGATTCCCCATCTATAAAATATACGCATTTATTTCGCAAGAACCGTATGTTGCGAATATGATACTTTTTTCCGTGTACGCCTATGGAGTACACAATTCGCACATGGTATAATTTACGATTATGTAAACAGCATTTAATATATTCGAATAGTAACTATTAATAAAGAACGAGGGCGATAGATAAACATGAATAATCAATAGAAGCGATCTGTATAAGAATGAACGTTTACTCTTAGAAATATTTGATGGTTTAGAAAATGAAGAAATGATACTGCAGGTTATGTGCACTAATGAATGCCGGCTTACGAGTCACCCAGCCAATCGTGAAAATTAATCGTGCCAATTTGCGTCTCTGCCACAAAGTTCGGAAATATTTCTCCTAATAGAACCATATTAGTATTAAAGATTTATTCCCAAAGTTGTTAAGAGTATCTTGCTGGAACAGTAGCACCAGGCTATTGCGTATCCACGATTGATTGAAAATTTGACTGTCACCGACGGAGAATTGTCGTTAAGGCAATCGTCACCTATTTGCGTTGTTTAGTGTAAACAAAAAATTCTTCGCATTTCATGAACTACTTCAAACGAAATTGTAAAAGTATTTACGGTGTGTAAACATTTATTCTTGCCTGGCCGGAGAATATTAACGTTTTGGCTGGAAGTAATGCGTTTTCGCGGCAAAATTTGCCATATGTTCTTTGACAGCGGTGTTCCCACGCCAATGCGATTAGGAAAGAATGGACTGGACGAATTGAGTTCATTACTAATTATAAGAGATTTTATGAGGCTTAATGTAGCCGAATGTGTAATATATATACGAGCAGAATAATCTGATTGAACATTGTTTTTTTAGTTTATAATAAACAGGGTTACAGGAAATGGAAACGCAATGTGTGGAGTTGAGCCGGGGATTTTTTTTTAATAAATATTCGCATTCTGGAGGTTTATATCTGTTACTAAGAGACAGTAATTCATTATACAACCATGTTTAATAATAATGTTGTTTATTTATTACTTTTAAAAGATTTTTTTAACATTTATATAGGTTATGTATCCTGAAACGTTATAGCCATCTAGCGGTGACATCTGTAAATTAAAAATTAAAACGTCCCATTCAATGTCTGCAAGGTGTAATAAGTTTATTTATTTGCATTTTGTGGATCTAGACCTTTTGCAAACTCCTTATGCAACGATCTTAAGCAATGGTATTTATTAAGTTATTGTTTTTGAACATATTAAAAGGAGTATTTAGTTAATATTTCATCATTCCATTTGTTCGGTTTCCTCCTTTGGTACGTTCTTACTGGCTCCTAGCTGGGGATCAATGGGATGGCTCTTGCCACTGCATCGAGGTTTCTATTGGCTGCGCTACAAGCTCCGCAAATCGAATAAATTTTTAAAATGCTTTCGAAAGCAATTAACAAACAATATTGTTGCTGCGGATGCGAATAAATGAATAAATCAATCGTTATACCTGTTTCATAAATCACATTTTATGCATGCCATACAATACTTCGCGCTACGTTCGCTAGGAATGTTAGTATCAACAGCATTTGTAATACTGTCTACAGAAATTTTATTTGATAGCTACCAGAGTTAGGACTCCTAACTGAGGAGCGATGGGGCCGCAATGATGGAGGGGGAAACACCTACAGGAGCGGTGGTAATGGCGCGCAAACTGACACCAGCGCCAAGCCAGCCGAGTGGCCCCAACGCGAAGCTAACCACAGCCAACCAGCGTCGCCGGGAAATAGATTGTCGACGCTGGTTGGCTGTGGTTAGCTTTGCGTTGGCGCCACTTGGCTGGCTTGGCGCTGGTGTCAGTTTGCGCGCAATTACCACCGCTCCTGTAGGTGTTTCCCCCTCCATCATTGCGGCCCCATCGCTCCTAACTCAGCTACCAGTAGCTACAACTATTGAATATAGGTTAAATAGTGTTGTGCCCATGCAGTAGTTACTATGCTTAATATGTATACTCGCACCTTTCGAAATTGTTTCACTGTCACACAAAAATGCATCACCAATTCCCTTGTTCATCCTGCGCAATATAAACCCGTGAATTCTGAAGTGATAGTTCCCAAACAAGCACTTTGCGTTCAACACCACTCGTCGACGCGATGTTATAGAACACCGAACAGATCTGAGGAAACTTATGCCGAATACAACCAGAAATATCAAGAAAAACTGGATGAGCTTCTTAAAGATCCGGATAATCTGTTGCAATATAATAAGTTGAAATTAGAAATAGAAGTTATACGGCATAGCTCTGAGAAAGTACCAGACAGAATCAGGCCGTATGATTGGTTAATGTTGTTTTCATCGAAGAGTAGATCACAGAGAAGGTTGTATTTCCTACTAAATTTTACTTGCCATTAGATTCCTATAATCTCCGTGTATAACGTTCGATTTATATTACAAAACATTTAGGAGTTATGTCGAATTCCTCTGGAAAAATCAGAAAAGAGAAGAGAATAATATGCAGAAAAAGGAAGAGATGAAACAACAAAGGTCGCACGTATTACGACAGTCAACTGATTTTCGTAAATATGGGTTACATAATAATACAATGTTCCTGCGTATATACGAGACAACAATGATGCACTTCGATAACGGTAGACTGATGAATGCTATGATGTACGAACCATCGGTAGTGTTCGATCTCGGATTCGAGGATTATATGACGGCATCCGAAGCTCAGAATTGTGCGAAACAATTATCACTTTCATTCTCCGTAAACAGAGCACATGCCGATCCCTTTAATCTTTACTTTTGCAACACTTCCAAGCAGAATTTTATGATGCAAAAAATTCATCAAGTCATACCAACCATCTACGATATAGATTTTCCGCTAAATGTTACTTCCAAGTCCTATTTAGACATATTTGACAAAAGCAAATTAGTGTATCTTACTCCGCATACTAATAACATTCTGCAAAAGTTTGATCCATGTAAGGTATACATAATTGGCGCCATGGTGGATAAGGTAAAATGTTAATGTTTCATTCCTACGTATTATACGGTGTATAAATATTGAAGAAGTTAACTAATTCGAAGATAGAAATATGAAATATTTACATGTATTATTTAGACTAATTTAGAGACAATTATAGTCCTAGAGTTTTTTTGTAACTAATTTAGGAATGGTATTCTGACATTTGCTCCTTTTCTTTTCAGTCATCTCCTCAACCAGTCACGTTTATGAAGGCTAAAGCAGAGGGCATTACAATGGCCAAACTTCCCTTGGCTGAGTACTTAGATTGGGGAAGTGGATCCGCAAAGAATCTTCCCCTTAATCAAGTATTAAGTATTTTATTAGATTTGAGGCACACTAATAATTGGCATAAAGCATTTGCGCACGTGCCTAAAAGGAAATTGAAAGTAGCAAGGGAAACTGTATTACAGAAGAAATTGGATCACAGAACTAAACTGATAGCGAAGCTAATGAATAACGATTAGGTTTTATTAATAGGAGTACCAATAAAATTCTTGACTATAAAATATTGAATTCGAATAAGTTTACCACCTCGCCGTTAATGTTAACACATTACTATGAGTTGTCTATGAATGTCGTATTTTTTATCATGTCATTCTGTTTTTTAATGTAAATTTTACGAGTGCGAGTTATCAGAAATTGCACTGATATAAGTCTTTATTATAATTAAGGATGAGTTTCTCGAAGCGTCGAAACTAGGAAACCCAAGAAAGTTTCGAATTTTAAGAATTCGGAACAGCATTTTTTCGTAATGAAAGAATCGTTCGCAGCGTGTCTCGATAATTTGTATATCGTTATATTTTTGTTTGTATTTTGTTTAACTATCGTCAATAGAGATTTATGCAAAAAAAATTCAACTGCAGTTCTTAAAGCAAGATATTCCACTTGCAAAACAGATTTCGAAAGCCCCGAGTTTCGAAGCCTTACAAAGTTTCGGATTCGAGTTCCGAGGATTTAAAAATTAGGTTCGAATCTACCCTGAATTATAACACATTGTAACGAAACAATGTTTATGCATATTTATCTGTATTTTTATATTTAGTAAGCGCATCAGCATACTCTTCTGTCGTGCGCTCAGGTATCCGTTATTTAAATAGCGCGCGCCGGAAGTCGAGCCAGAAATAATTCAATTGCTCTATCTTGAAAACGAAGCCGCAGATTGCAAAAATGGTAAAGGACTTTTCGATTTCTTTTGTCACTAAGAATTTACCTATTCCAGCTTTCCAGACGAATGTGCATTTCGCATATATGTAGTACTAATTCTTTGATAAAATTCCAGTATCACAGCACTGTAAATCACGAGGGATCGATTAGTAGGTA
The DNA here is from genome assembly GCF_050908995.1 of Andrena cerasifolii. Classification (NCBI taxonomy): domain Eukaryota; kingdom Metazoa; phylum Arthropoda; class Insecta; order Hymenoptera; family Andrenidae; genus Andrena; species Andrena cerasifolii. The sequence continues at coordinate 26,344,300 of NC_135119.1, read as the reverse complement.
TTCTTTGTTCCACTTTCTTTTCTCTTTTTGTCATTCATTGAGACAATTCAGCCTTCAATTCGATTTCGTGAAAAGCTTAGCATCCTGAACGGGGAATGCACGAGATGTGACAATTCATATTGTAGTTTGAGCACAGGACATGCCGATATACAAATGATTAGTGCGCTTAAAAGATCGTGATCAGAGGAATGTCATTGCTGGCAACAAAGTAGTGGTAAAGGATACTGTTTTATATAAAAGTTTCTGTATTTATCCTACTTCGTACGATCGCCTGTATAATGGGTTTGACTTGTAAACGATTTTTTATGCAGATCATACAGATTATCGTAAAAAGTACAAACTTCATAGGTACTTAACCTATATTAATTGAACTTCGAAGTCGAAACCTTCCAATTAATTGTAAATGACATGATATCTCATGGCGAGACAAAAGTTGAAATAGTACCGATAAATGGTGAAAGAATCGAAGAGAAACAGGAAACTGTTGTATTCGTCGAACAGTTCGTGAAAGATGTGTGCGACTTCAGTTCTCAATATGGAAGTAACATCAGTATTTCTTATACAGCGTACAATATCGCTGGGAATCCCAGTAAGTTCCCTGATTACGGAGATTTTCCACAAGCTTTCGTTATGGTACGTTAATTTCTTTCATTTATCAATGATTTTCAATGATATTAAGTAAAGTGGCAACTGTAAACAATGCGAGAGTAGAGCGAGAACTTTATAGCATTACTTTCTACGATAATCCTATCATCATATGAAACTATATGTGATTTGAGAGAAATGTAACTGACGTGTAGTAAAAAATGTTAATCTATATGCATGTCGATTAGTTTAACGGGGTAGGTTACCCTTAACAGCCCAAAATCAGGCCCTTCTTCAAACGCACATTCTGAAGTATTAAATGTATATAGAGATAATTTTGGTTTTACTTTTTAAGCGTCATTTCGTTGACTTTAATGCGCAAAAAGAAAATTTTAAATATATTTATAGGAAAAAAAGTTATAAATATAAATGTGAGAGCGTGTACACGATGCATAGTTTGATGGTGAACACGATTCCGGACAGGTGAATTACCTAAAGCACAAAGTAAAGGCATTTTTATAATCTGTAAAACAGTATCCGTCTAGTGCAGGAAGCAAAATTTTGTTAAACAAATTAATACAATTTTTATGTTGATGTTTCTGATTTTTTCCTTTTTCTGTAGGAACAATATTTTTTATCTTTTTTATAAGAATTTATATTGAAAATGTGCTCCCAATACATGGAGGGGAATAGTTTCCTGCAGCTCCCTGTAAATTTTCATTCAAATCGTTCGAGCGGTTTTGGAGATTTTATGTTCACCGTTTTGGAAAACATAATTTCTGGGAAATCGCGTTTAAACTTGGACATCGTTCTCCGATCTCATGTGCAGGCTTGTACATGTTTTACTGTAATTCCTTCATTTTTTAGAATTTCGGGGCCCGGTTGTGCTTAAAATACGTAGAAAAGATGTAGCTAGCGGAATATGCAAACATCCTAAAAAACCAATTTTCGAAAATTTTGAGGGTAACCTACTCCCTTAATATAAGATCGTAGAAAAACAATTATAGCAAGTAAAGAATTATTATGAAATACATATTGTGTTGTATGAATTTAACACTTTGATGCGTCCGTCGTTTTTTCATAACAATTTTTCATGTATATTCAAAGGATTATAATTCTAGAGAACATATGGGCAATGGTGGAACAAAGCCCCTTCAAGACTGATAGATTATATGCCACAGAACAATGGGGATATTGTAAGCCAGGATTATATAGGTAAGGACCATATAAGTACAACGATATGTTATACAGGGTGTTACTCAATGCTGCACCCGTATTAAGCTGAAATTCAAAGCCAGTTTTTAAGGGGTCATTCTGGTAATCACGCCGCAAAATTCGGCAACATTCAGGTTTTTTTTTCTCAACGAATACAATGAATAACAATGTCAAACTTTTTTTACATTTATTAAGCTACTATACTATAATGTATACGGAACAATTTTTTAAATACACTTTTAATTGTGTTTTTTCAATGTTATCTGGAGTTCAAAATCGCGCCTTTGAAAAGACGGCGGGAGTGATTTCAGCTCACAGACTCATCTGAAAGAAAGAAACCAAGCTGATTTTGAATCATTATGAGTACCGCTATCGCAGGTGCCAGAATTAGCCACGTAAGGCAAAATTTAACAAAATTGCGCGCATTCAAACTTCAAGTAAAAATTGAAAAATTCGAAACTTGAACGCGCCTCATCATTTGCACTGTGTAAATTTGGGGTCGAATTAAAAAATATGAGAGTCGTAGATTAAATAAGGGAAAAAAATATTTTTTACTTTTTAGTGCATTTTTATTATTTTGAAGTCGGTTGAATTTTTTTTTTAAATTTTCTTGGAAACGAAGCCTCTACCGCCATTTCGTCACTCGTGATTGTAGTCTTTATACTGACTATCAGTAGAGGAACACCCTGTATGTTTAGAATGTTTTCACATAAATAAATAAATTGATATATTATTTACATTATCAAGATCTCGAATATTATCAAGAAGTATATCCAATTAGAGTGTCGATATACGAAATCTATAATCCTGGAAGCGTTGTTGGAATCTGGGCACGAAATTCAGAGGGGAAATGGTTTCAATTGTGGAGCGGGTTTCCCCAAATCGTACCACACAAGCCGCGGATATTTTCTCCGCATTTGCAGCTATGTAATTTTAAAACGAAAATGATAAGACTGGAATTTAACCACAATCTATTAGACTATTATACAGAGTTAGACGCTGTGTTACTTATCGGAACCTCAGAGCTAATCGTACCTAACGATAATTTGCACAATCAAAATTTAAACGATCTTTCACAAGAACTGGGCCACCTGCAACGTAGTAGCGATGATGTTTATAATCTAACACCGGATTATTTAAAGGCAAACCAAGACTTAACTGTTCTGAAGAGGACACTTTCTACGCATTGCAAACTTTATAAAAGGTTTAGTTGGCACTTAATGTTGCACGTTAATACTGAAATTATCTATTCGATATAATGATACATTTTTTAATTATTGCAGCAAGATAATAGATAACATTTCCAAAGGCAAATTAGTATCTAAAATAGGTCAACACTACCAGTCTGTTCCTCCTATAGAAGAAGCATTCAATAGTTTACAACAGTTTCTGCAAGAAGACTTTCCAAAGCTCATCAGAGATATTCATTATTCAACACCGAATGTGTTGAACGAACAAAACAACTCCCCCGAGGAGAGGTTTTTAGTATCTTTAAGTGACTCTGAAGTGCATCCGTGCGACAGTTTCTCAGCACTCCCAGTACTGTATCATATTTTACCTTTCCTGGTACACTAAAATTACTACGTAGAAATTAATAATCATATCTTATTTTCAATGTATGTTCGCAGGATGAAACGGTGCTAAAAATTTTGAAAAATTTAGATTTAAGGTCACTGTGCCGCTTATGCAGAGTAAATAGACATTTCAATAACATTGCGAGAGATGCTTTGTTATACACGACGCTTAATCTAAAACCTTATTGGCACTGTTTCGATACATCCGCATTAAATTGTTTAGCACCTAGGTGCCAATATTTACAACAATTAGATCTGTCATGGTGCGGGAATTATAACATGATTAAATACCAAGATTTTATACAATTCCTTCGGACATCTGGGACTCTATTGACGCATTTAAGATTAAATTGCTGTCAGTTTGTTAATAATGCAGTTATCCTTGAAATCTCGAAAATTTGTGCGAATTTAAAAGGTAAATGAAAAACACCATTGTAACGTATCTCTGTGACGGTATACAAATCACTTATTCTAAATTAAACATATTATCTAGAGTTATGTTTACGCAACTGTATGGGCATAACGAACGAAGGCTTCTCAAAGCTCGAGAACTTGGAGTTGCTTGAGCGCCTTGAACTTTACAGAACAACTATTGAAACATCTACTTTATGTTGCGTCTTAAAGAAAAATGTTCGAATGCGACACCTGAACTTGGCAGGAATGCATGATCGTTTGAATATAGACGATGTTGCAATTGAGTTAGGAAATTCTTGTCCATATTTGGAGAGCGTAGATTTTTGGAAAGCGCAAACTTTAACGCTACACGGAGTGAAAGCTCTATCCCACTGTACCAACCTTCGAGAGGTGGATTTCGGATGGTGGTACGTTCTCTAAAAAAGATTTCTTGTCACTTTTATACGTATAACAATTTTAATTTAATGTGTATTAATAATTATGTGTTCGTAATCCAAGCAGTGGTGGAATGGGTGTCCCTGGTGACTCCTTGCGAGCATTACTATCCTCCTGTCGGTATCTGGAGAAAGTATTCCTAGCAGCGTTTAGAGGATTAACGGATCGGGATTTGGAACCACTTTTATTATGTTCACGATTGCAGCAGCTGGATTTATTGGGAGCTCGATCTCTTACTCCTGATATATGTTACGGATTTCTATTGTTCTGTCCGAAATTGGAAATGATTGATCTCAGCTTCTGCGAAGGTATTAGTGACTTTATAGTACAAGAGTGGCGTCAGCAGTATCCACATGTTTCTATTAAAAGAAGTTTTCAAGTGATCAGCACCGACGTGTCATAGGGAACATTCCATAATATTTAGTACATTAAGATTGACTACTATTGAAGTAATTAGCCCCTTGACTTACAACATCGAGTGAGACTCGTGGTATCTCGATCGGGCCAAAGATGGAAAGCACGAGTGAGACCCGTGGTACGCTGATCGGGCGAAACGTAAACACCATGGGTCAGGCTCGTGGTTAGATGATACTACGACTCAATTTTTCGCCGATGCTTTTCATCTCAGTTATTCCTGGCCGCAAACACATGTATTTAGTTTGTTGCAACTGCGTAACGGGGCTAAGACGTGTGCGATTGACAACTTCGGACGCTGAGCCGAACCGTAAAATGGCTCGATGCGTGGCTCACCGCTGGTGTTGATTTGGTGCCGGCGGTCGAAATTTAAACGGTAAGCCAAGGGGTTAAAGTACTGTGACCGCAAAGTTGTTTTATTACGATTCGAGTGATCGAGGTCTTGTTTATTGGAATACCGCGGGACTGTACTGTAATCATATACATTTATACAGGAAACATAGGTATTGAAATACATATGTATTTATACTTGTCTTTTATTTATAAAGGTATATAATATATTCTAATTTTATAACACGATACTTGTACGTTGCTTACGCAATAAATGTTAATTGTACAGTGTATTGTAAGGGATTTTTTATATATGTACAAACAACATTGTCATTAAAAGAATATTCAAATTGAATAAATGATGGTCTATTTAACATAAAGTCAATAATTTTATAAAATAAATTGAGTGTATGAGTGTATCTATGACCTAGTGTGTAGTATACTTTATATTTAATCTAGATCTTGAATCAGTTTTGTTTAAACCCATTTTTTTAAATATTTGTTGATGATATTAATTTTATTAGTTCACATGTATCTCGCCTACAGAGTGCACCACAAGTTGACCGTCTCAAGATGGCTGAAACAGGCGATTCCCCTTCCGTCTTTTGCTTCAACCCCCCCGCAAAAATGACTGTCATTGAGTTATAAAAATATTTGAGTAGAGTTAAGTTAGGTGGCGCAGTCTTCTTCGCGATATTGTGTAACCGTCAGTTAACCATGAACCAAAGGAGCGCGAAGCTTGTATCGAATGCTGTATTCAAGTTAGGTTAGGTTAGGTTTTTATTCTCTCTTGTACAGTTAGTTTCTACAAAAGATGGCGTTTCGGGACCCAGTGCTATATTGCCCAACGAACTTTAAGTCAGTCTGTATTCGAGTTATTTTGCATTGATGTGAACGTAGCTTCTCATTCGGAGGGAAATTTGAATCGAAGGAAGGGGCGAACTGCACGAAGTTGTTGGTTTTCTTATTCTTTTATACTGAAATTATGCAATTAAACATATTCATGGTCAGGTAATCAAACACTCGCTGTCATTGTAATTTTTATTAAGCGTCACCGAAATTATGTAACACAGCGGGTCCGAAGACGATGGTGGGGTGGCCCTGGGTTCTTTAATTTCATCCCTCGGAGAAGTGTCCATGGATGGATTAGCGAGTTGAATGGTGAACTAATTAGAGAACAGTGCTCTTCTGGATACAAGCGACACTCGGTGGGAGATCTGTGGAACTGGAAAGGCTAACAGCAGCGCAGAATGGGGAACGCAAGATCGCAGCCTTGCCGACGAGGGAAACAACTCTACCTCTTCTACCTTATCCACAGAACGTGGAGCATCGTGGCGGAGCATCGGAAGGATCATGATCGTTCGTACGATACCGATCGCGAGACTGACTTATCTTCGGGGTGCAGCGGGTGCAATGGCTGCGACTATCGGCAAGACAGCCTTATTTTCGACAGGTAAAGTGTTTTTATACTTTGTGATATGTAGAGTCGAACGCTGTGGTGGAACCAAGTTCAATGACCCCATGCATTTTTCTGCCACCGGTTTATGGGGTCACAGACGAGGTATAGGATAGACCTATCAACCAATGCATTTTTCTGTCACCGGTTTGGGGTCCTAGGGCTCCCTTACCATTTTAGTGTCGCATGCAACGGTACCGACGAAGTCTCGAAACAGACTGTAACGCTACGCGTGGTAGGAATTAGAATTCAATACGCGTGAAACAAGGTTATTCGCAACCCGCGATTTATAAATGATTCTGTTAGAGTAACAATTTAGAGATCGTTTTATAAACATATTCCATGCGCCAACAGAGAATGAAGGATCACAACAAAACAAGAACACATACGCCATTTAACCTTGCTATGCTATTCGGGTTTATTTAACGCAAACCAAATTTTATACTCGTGTTCTGGGGTCCGGTAGGAACAATCGAACAACATTTCAAGTTACATATTTTATTTTTACATTTTACAATAGTATTGCAAGTTACAGAAATTCTTATATCCGACTAGAATATTTGACAATCGCAGCTATCGGCTCGGTTCTCACCGATTACCAGCTCTCACCGCGAGGAGGTTGCTGCGTTTTGAGACCCGTAGAGAGATAGATGGAATCAAAGTTCCATCGATCTCCCTGTACATTAAGCCAACTAAACCAAAGAGATGGATGGAAACAAAGTTTCATCGATCCCTTCGGTTTAGATATAGAATCTAGGGAACTGCCAAGCAATCGCTCGATTAAAAGAAATTCAGGAAAGAAGGAAAGGCGAAGGGTAAGCATGAAACAAGTATTGGATGGCGCAGTTCCTACCACCCTGCTGTCCAAGTCGAAAGGGAAAAGCGCTCGGCGCCTCCCAGACGATTCCTGTTGCTCCGATGCGACTCGTCAGGAGCAAACACTTGACCTGACTCAAGCCGTCTAACACGGAGATTGGGTAATCGGACCGGGTGACTTACGCAGGCAGTGTACCAAAAGGTACACCCCCTACGCCCGCAACTTTTCCCTTTCGACAAGAACACCAGGGGATGAAACTGATCCACCCATACCGATTCCATGCTCAGTCGCTTGCTCCCGAAAACGGAACTTAGAAATCGAGTCAGCTTGCGCCGCTGATTCGTTTTATCGCGAAGAATCGCGGCCGGTTCGATCCGGCGACGAATTACGAGAGAGAAGCTGGGTCAGGAAAGCGTTGCATATATACGGAGCACACTATCGGGTGCGTGCACCGCCACATCGCGTTAACCATTCCTTATATCGTAATCTAAGGAGGTGGCTGGCCGCGCATGGTCACGGGGGGTGAGCTTGCATGCTTTCAAACGGAGTAGGTTAGAGGGTTCGTGAATTTCTCATGAAGGAAAATGCACGGGGTCGTCGTTGTCGGTCACGTCTAGTCAGGGACTTTCTCTCGGCGACAAAACAGCGGCGAGTGCCGCCGCGGAGCTTTGGAGGTCGGAGGACGACCACAAGAGGGACATTTTTCATCGATACTATCATTAACGCGGGCTCGGGCTCTGCGCAAACGTCTCTCCAAGTCGGTCAGACCTTCCAAAGTTATCACTCCTCCTGAGAAAGTTTCAAAAGTTTCTCTTTTAATTCTATACTCCGTTTCTTATAAAGCAAACATTCGGGGACACTCGGGTGCACTTTCGATCCTCTTCAGAGAGATAAAAAGCAGATACTAATTTTCTATTTCGGTCAAAGTGTCAAGGGTTGCTTCAACTACTTTTCGTATTAGACAACTCGCATATGATTTACTACTAATTTGCTGTATGAAAAATTAGTGAATTGTTGTTAAAGTTGTCTCAAGCCTTTGTGTTTAAAGCTTTCCCAATTTCTTCCGCTCAACAGTTTTCGCTCTCCAAAATTCATCGCATCCCAAAATTTGTCGCTCTCCAAAATTCATCGCTTCCCAAAATTTGTCGCTCCCCAAAATTTGTCGCTCCCCAAAATTTGTCGCTTCCTAAAATTTGTCCCTCCCCAAAATTTGTCCCTCCCCAAAATTTGCTGCACCCCACAATTTTTCGCTTCCCAAAATTCATCACACCCCAAAATTTATCGCTCTCCAAAATTCATCGCTTCCCAAAATTTGTCCCTCCCCAAAATTTGCTGCACCCCAAAACTCATCACACCCCAAAATTTGTCGCTCTCCAAAATTCATCGCTTCCCAAAATTTGTCCCTCCCCAAAATTTGCTGCACCCCAAAATTTTTCGCTCCCCAAAACTCATCAGACCCCAAGATTTTTCGCTCCCCAAAACTCATCACACCCCAAAATTTTTCGCTCCCCAAAACTCATCACACCCCAGAATTTTTCGCTCCCCAAAACTCATCACATCCCAAAATTTGTCGCTCCCCAAAACTCATCACACCCCAAAATTTGTCGCTCTCCAAAATTCATCGCTTCCCAAAATTTGTCGCTCCCCAAAATTTGCGGCTCCCCAAAATTGTTCACTCCCCGAAATTCGCTGCACCCCAAAATTTGTCGCTCCCTAAAATTTTCCACCCCTCAAAATTTGCCGCTCCCCGCTGCAACCTACTTAGCCCACATACAAACCCGCCCCGAGCCCCTAGTAATTTTCTCAAACCGAATTTGTTAAAATCGTCTGCGTTTGATTCGAATTAGAAGCGAACGAACGTAACGAGGAGGACAACTATTTATTTGGGGACGTATTCGACACGGCTGCGTCTCGCACGGCCGCACCCCGGAGGAACCTACCAAAAATGAGTAAAAACTTTCTGGACGAGCGAAGCTGGTCGCGCGAGCTGCCTACGTGTTTTCGTTGGGCCTGCGTCAGGCGGGAAGTGGGGTGCAGGGAAAAAAAAAGAAAACGAGTCCTCTGGTAGGATTTTTATCCGTCTGGTACCGTCGTGTCCCGTCCTTCGCTTTGGACACATTGCGACTACGCTGCAACGAAATTCCATTATGCGACCAGCGACCGTGCATTTGCGTCGAACATATCCGTCACTCTATCCGCTAAATATGTATACACAGGATGTTGGATCACAGATGGCTGGGCGAGGTGTATATTCTACTTTATCTGCTAAACACATAGCCACACACGGGGTGTTGGATCGGAACTGGTTAGCCAAACCCTGGATGCTTATTCTGCTCGTCCACAGAAATGCCACTTTGACGAATTGGTCCTCGGTGTTTGATTGAAATGGTAAACTTGGGCCCACATAGCGAGGCCCAGTAGAGCACCCAGAGATGGCTAAGAGGCTCTGGTACCCCCAAAAAGGGAGCTTTGTAAAAAGAAAAGAAAATTCAATTTTATTCTTTGAATACATTTTTATAATCACCTGAAGAATTTTATTGAATTCGAAATATTGTTATCCCTTCAAGTTGGACCCTCCCCCAAGATTAAATTCTGAGTGTGTCACTGCTGAGGCCCAGAAATGTGGTTTTGAGTAGGCTTCCAGAATTTGGTGTTTTGAAGGGTGTTTTTGAACAATTTCTATCAGTTTCTTTTAACCAATTTTGAAGGTATTCGATTTGTAATTGCAAGAGTGGTATTCAAAGTTCGTATTCCCGAATTTGCCGCCAAATAAGAATACCAATCTCGCGTCTCAGAGGAGGGACTTCGGAGGCTGGAATGGCGTATCCGCGATAACCTTGGATTTAAAGAAAGGAGCACATATAACAGGAATGAGATTGTATATTATACAGGGTGTTTCGCCTAGCTTCATCCCCTGAAACATTTCTGCTATATATTCCACAAAAATGTTTCCTAAAAAAGTTGCATAGCTTCGTGGGGTTCAGGGCTGGATTAATATTTTTGGCGTCCGGAGCTGTTATACCTTCCAGAGCCCCATTTTTTGAAAAGCGGGGCGCGAGGATGTACAAAATTTTTGTAGTAAAACATGCGATAAAATATGTAAATCGAATTTTACAACAGTGAACGATTTACAACAGTAAAGCCTCGTTCACATTAGTCAAGGTAGGCGACTTCAAATCGCTCGAATTCGAGTAACTTTAAACTGCTTTACCAATGTGAGCCTGACTGGAAATATCCTTTCAAGTCCTTTCAAGTGTTGTGTGCCAGGAAATTAGACTCTCGTTCGAAACTTAAACGCTAACAAGGAGAGTATTTTAGGTGTCCGCCTCCGATCATTTTGATTTTTGGATATGTTATAGAGGACCGAAAAATAAGAAATACGTGTTTTTTTATTTCCCCCCGTTTTCATATTTGGGGGGTGAAAACTGCGTTCAAAGTTAGGGTTGAAAAATCATTTTTGTGGATTTTTGAAAATCTGGCGAGTCAGTCATATTTCGCATTCGAAGACACAAAATTCGTCCATTGACACTATTCCCCTATCTCTAACAGTTCTCGAGATATTCCATTACGAGATTCTCTCCTCGATAAGTGAAGTTAAGGACTTAGGTATTCATTTCTCCTCAACTTTGGACTTCTCCAACCATATTTCTTATACTGTTAACTCGGCTTCAAGAACACTTGGTTTCATACTACGTTTTTCCAATGATTTTCATTCAATTCACACACTAAGATTGCTATATATTACCCTTGCTCGTCCCTTGTTAGAATATGCTTCGATTATATGGTCTCCGAAACGCTTTAATCACGAAATCATGCTTGAGAGAGTGCAACATAAATTTCTCAGATTTTGTTCATATAAGCTAAAGAACCCTATGTCAATATTCGATCATGATTACTCTACAATATTAAACACAGTCGACCTCGAAACATTAGCTGCGCGTAGAAAAATACCCGACCATTTCTTTATTTTTAATTTAATCAATAACCATATTGATTGTCCCTCTCTTCTTATGCAAATCAATTTCTACGCACCTGAACGCGCATTGAGATCTAGAGCAGGACTACAACCACTTAAATCCAGATCTGCATATGGATTAATTAATCCAATAAATCGAATTATTGCTGACTCTAGTACTCTCTACAATAGTATTGATTTCTTTAATGGATCTGCGCACACCTTTAAAAGACAGTTACGTGGGATTATCGGATAATGTCTCATCCGGTGTACCATGTAATTTAGCATGTCTATCTTTTGTTACATTAGGTAAAGTTCTTTTTACTTTGTAAACATTTATGTAAAGAGGGCTTCGGTCCGTTTATAAATAGAATAAAATAAAACAAAATATACCAGCGGCCATGGCCGTGATGGAAACACCGGTTCCCGTAAGATCACCGAAGTTAAACATCACGGGCGGCGTACTGGGGAAAGATGGGTGACCATCACCTGTCTCCCGGTGCGTCGCTGCTGCTGGGACCCGAAGGAGAGAGGAGGGAAAAAGGAAAAATGACTATCGTTCGTTGGGCAACATAAGCGAAATGCTTGAAACGCCATCCTGTGTGTTAGAAACACACAGGAAAACAAAAAAATACAAATAAAACAAAATATTCCTTTACTTGTCTCGAAATACAACTTGACTAATGCGAGCGAGGCTTAAGTCCTTCTAGACACTTAGGTACTTTAAAAAATAAAAATAAAAAAATAAACTTTCATCTCATTAACCCCTCCCAACGTAACAAAACTATTCTCACTACGTACGCCCACCTCCACAAAACTTTGCAACTCTCCCGGAACACAAACCTATGAAATTTTAAATACAGCAGAAACATTGCCGCTGATAAAGTTACGCGGGAACACCCCGTATGTACGCGCGTGTAGAAAGTTTATACGTGTATTCTATAAGGATAGAAAGGATTTCGTGCCTCGCCGCGCCGACTACTACGGTGCTCCATGCGCCGTTGAACACCGCAGGATCCCAGGAAGTGCTGCACGGGAAATGAGGTTCTTGCGTGAACAGTGCTCCCCCGGTAACAATTCCTGGGCCTCCTACCACGTGACGAACCGTAGAGATTGGAATTTCGCCCACTTCCTCGGGCACAATGCGCAACTAATCCAATAGAGAAGAAATTGCGTCCAAGTGCCCGCTCTCCATTTTCGGTTCTACACCGCGGACTTTTTATTTTCGCCGAGTAAATGCGGCGGTACAGTGGCCGCTTAGGAGCAGAGCCGTCGAATATATCGTTGTAACGATTACAGGGCTTGTATGTGGAAAGGGCAGAAAGCAACCCTTGCCGCAGGGGAAGAATAAATATTGTTTCGTTCGAGGGGAGGTTGGCCTGTGTATTTGCACGCGGCAGCGTCGAGGGGCAAGTCAAACAGGAGGCGTTACTTCTTCGTCTTAGCCGGTCGCTTCTTCTTTTTCTCCTCGGGTCGATACGGGCCCAACTTCCGGCGCACCATAACGCCCCGCCACCACGCTTGAATCCTGATCGCGCTCCTCCGCGCCCGCTCCTTCTCCTCCTCTTCCCTCCTCAGGGCCTCCTTCTCCGCCAGATACGTGTCTATGAATTCCTGGTTGCTGCGATACTGCAACGGTGCACCGTTTAAGTGGCCGAGGGGAGCATCGATTCGGGGGAAGATCGGAGGGGGAAGGAAAATTGGCAGACGGATGCGATGCGTTTTAAGCCTTGCCCAGGGGAAGCGGGGTCTGTTTTGACCCTGTACTTTTAGTTGGACAGTGATTGTTAGGATCACTGGCATAGGAAAATAAGGAGTTTAGGTGATAAGAGCAGAGTTTAATGTAGAAGTTTAAATTAGGAAGCGAGGATTTTGGGTAATAGGGTTGGAGTTTAATAATAGAAGTTTGAATTAGGAGATGAAGATTCTAGGTAATAATACACGAAAGATCAGAGTCTAATACTGCCCTCCTTATTTAAGGGGTTATGCTCAGTCAGGAGGCCAAAAAAGAGTGGTCTTTGGAAATTTTTTACTCAAAAGCTATAACACATTTCTCAAAAAATCTTTTTTCCTCTTAAGGATTGCATCTAGTACCGTGCATCGTAATTTTTTTATTTAAAAATATTTAACAGTAACTAAGTTATTGTCCATCACTCGAAGGTTCTCTAAAAAAGGCTTCTGTGGTGACCACTGCTGCTCGAAAGTCGAGCATCTAAAATAAAAAATTCAAAAGAATTTGCTTATTATATTATATTATCTAGTATTTGAACGAAAGATTTTTTTAGCCGATGCTTAGTTTTCTTTTAATTGACGAAAATCAGGCAAGATTTATGATAAAAATTGAAACTTTTACTTTAAACATCTGCCATTTTTTCCTAAATCAATATTTCGAAAAAACCTTCGTTCGAATACTAGACAATACAATATAATAATTAAATTCTTCTGAATTTTTTATTTTAGATGATCGACTTTCGAACAGCAGTGGTCACCGCAGAAGCCTCTTTTTTAGAGAACCTTCGAGTGATAGATAATAACTCAGTTATTGGTAAATATTTTTAAATAAAAAAAATACGATGCACGGTACTAGATGCAATGCTTAAAAGGAAAAAAAAATTTTTGCAAGGTGCACGCAAAAATTAGATACCCAGTGACCTGGAGTTTGTTGATTTTTTACACCTTCTTTCTGTCGAGTAACCTAATATATAAAACAATAAAAAAAAATAGTAAAAAATCTACATCCAGAGCACAATACGGTATCTGTTTTTCTTATTAAATAAGAACTTTCACTGCAAAAACTATTTTCTGCCCAATTATCGAATACCAATAGTGACCCTGTGTTCCTTACCACAGACCAGCTAAAACACAATCGAAAAATCACGTGTCTCTCATTTTAATAGTTTTTTTGCCCGTGCGACACTCGCGTAAATGTTCAAATAATTTAGAATAATTTCGTTGCAACTATAGTACAAACGCGACGCTTATAAAAATAAGAAAAATTCAAAATGAGCAGAAATTGGAACGTTCACCTTCCATGATTTTCTTTACTGACGTCCTTTTAAAAAATAAATAAATTATACTGTTTCTAGATCTCCACGAAGCACAAGTGAAACGAATAAAACCTTCAAATCCCCAGACATTTTTTATTTCGCCTTAATAAACAATTCTAATCGGTGCTCACTTTGCTTAAAAGTGATGCGGCTGAACTCTTTGAGATAAATTTTCTATTCCCCACAGCTTGCACCGGGGCGCCTCAGGCGATCCTAATCCTGTAAGTCAAATTTCCCATTTTTATGCTCGCCCAGTGGCCCGCCTCCCCGCGTCCGTTTCCACGAGCAAGGAATTTGTTTGTTGGGCGTCTCCGCAGATTTTGTAAGTCGCCTTGAATCGCGTGGCACGAATTCTTTTCCACCCCCACCCCCTCGTCGCGCTCATGGAATTTCGCGCGATTTAGAATAGCCACAAACAGGTTCTTGACACGAGTTATCGATTTCCCGGCAGAATTTCCGCATTGCACGTAGATTCTAAGCTTACAGGTGCGGGCTACCGTGCTTGATTTCCAATAGGCTTAGCACGGTCGCGGTGCAGTAAATCAACGGCAACACACGGAATACTTAATGAGACGAGCCTTGCGTTCGCGCGGGAGGTGGTCGTTTCTTTCTTAATGACCCGGGCTGTTACATTGCCTCTGTCTCGGGGAAAGGAGAGCCTGGATCCCATAGTAGCCGAGGAATCGTTTTCCGTGAGTAGTGTTTACGTTTGCACGGGTTTGTAGTGAGCAGCTTGGAGAAGGCGATTATTTTTCTTAACTAATTCGACTTGGATTTATACTCTCTGATTTGTGCTCCGAATGGACGTCGTAAGTAAAAGAATTGGGATTGCGAGAGCCGTGCCAGGAAAATCTAGTGGATTTGTGTAATACCATTTAATCACGCTAGTGATATAATTAAGGGGGTAGGTTACCCTCGATAGTCCTAAAAAAGCCTTTTTTCAAACGCAAATTGTAAAGCGATAAATAACAGTAGAGAGAACAGTTTCGTCTAATTTTAATCGTTATTCTATGAGCTTTAACAAGAAAGAAGAAATATCTAAATATCTCTATGTACGTAAAAGTTGCGAGTAAAAACGTAAAGGCGTGTACGCGGTGCACCGTTTGATGGTGAACATAAAATCTCGTAAACCGCACCAACGATTTGGATGAAAATTTAATGAGAGATGCAGAAAACCATTCTCTACGATGTGTCGGGAGCAGATTGTCGAGAAAAAAAATAATACAATTTTTATGTTGAAAAATGCGATTTTATCGATTTCTTGTATGAAAAATATTTTTTATCTTTTTTTCAAGAATTTGTCGCGACAATCTGCTCCCGACACATCGTAGAGAATGGTTTTCTGCATCTCTCATTAAATTTTCATTCAAATCGTTGGAGCGGTTTTTGAGATTTTATGTTCTCCATCAAACGGTGCACCGGGTTCACGCCTTTACGTTTTTACTCGCAACTTTTATGTATATAGAGATATTTAGATTTTTATTTTTTGGTGTTAAAGCTCATAGAATAACGATTAAAATTAGACAAAACTGTTCTCTCTACTGTTATTTATCGCTTTACAATTTGCGTTTGAAAAAAGGCCTGTTTTAGGGCTTTCGAAAAAGAACGCGATTTTCGGGAATTTTTTGTGGATTATCTACTGTATATTTTTTCACAACTATTCGCTTATTTTAAAAGTACATATATGTAGCAACTCTCAGTAATTTTGTTATAGAAAAACGTTAAAAAATGAACGAATAACAGCCATTCTCGCGGAAACTGTTTTGACAAAGGCGCTGTGCGGTGAGCAAGTTTTCTCTGAACCTGATCAGCTAAAATTAAAAATTCAAAAACATTCTGTTAATATATGGTTGAATTCAGTAGATGAACGAAGGCTTTTTCAAAAAGTTGGTTTTTGACAAAACGGCGGCCGTTTGACGCAAAACCACTATTTTCCGATGTCTGAATTGTTCGTTTTTCGTTAATTAAAAATACAGTTTTTGTTAAAATAAAAAATCCTTCGTTCATCTACTAGTCTTTGGTATATAAGAGAAGTCTGCAAAAGTTTAGGCCAATCGATACAGTGGTTTGCGAAATATCTTGCTCACCGATATCAACACAGCTTTCGCGAGAACAGCTGTTATTCGTTCATTTTTTAATGTTTTTCAATAAAAAAAATTACTGAGAGCTGGTGCATATATGTACTTTTAAAATAAGCGAATAGTTGCAATACAAGATACAGTAGATATTCCACAAAAAATTCTTGAAATTCGCGTTCGTTTTCGAAAGCTGACTAGGCATAACCCCTTAATGGGGCTAAAGGGGCTGATATAAATAAATAATTTATAAGTGTATCTAAAGGGAAGTGTCATTCCACATGATTCGACAATTCAGAATGTCTTTAAGTTCTATTGTATGGAAGGGAAGCTTGATTACCTCGTTCTTAAGTTCGTCAAGTTCCTTTTGTCGAGTCGCTATCTCGATACGAAGCTGGCGGATCTCGTTCTCGTACATTTCTTTCTCGCGAGCGTATCGTTCCTCCCACTCCTTGGTTTTCCTTTCAAAATTCTGTGAATTCGAGAACGTTTGTCAAATCGGAACCTTTCGAGGCCTCGCACAGTGCGGCACGTAATGGACAAAGATCGAAATAATCAAGAATAATTAGTGTATTTATGTAATAAAACTCAGGTTAGAACAGCTTTTGATATACAAATGTGAATGTTTAAAAGATTGTATGTATTCTTTCATTTTTGTCCCAAATAACAGGGGGTTTCTCATTTTTTATTAATAACTTGGATATTAGTTGAGAAATAACGAAACTGTTGTGACTCAATGATATGAAATAAGTAAGTAACATTTCCGTATAAGAGTTTCTGTTGTAAATGTAACAGTTTATGTTATTTTATATTTATGTTATGTTATGTGTTTGTTATCTATTATTATCTCATCTTAATTTATCTTTGTTATTTTATTTTATATTATATTATTTTATTTTATGTTATTATTTTATATATATATATATTTGATTTCCTTCTCTTATTTTTATCTTTCTATGTAGTAATGGTAATAATTTTGTATCTCTGTACACTAAAGGATTTCCCGTTAATAATAATAATAATAATAATAATAATAATAATAATAATATTAATAATAATAATAATATTATTATTAATAATAATAATAATAATAATAATAATAATAATAATAATAATATTAATAATAATAATAATATTAATAATAATAATAATAATAATAATAATAATAATAATAATAATAATAACAACAACAGTTCCTGCGCAATCGTATTCCAAAGTCAAAGTGTTTCTACCACCCCCGGTCTACCCTACCAAGTTATAGCGATATTTTAGGATGAATTAGAAGGAGGGCTGGAAAAGAAGGAACTTCTATAGAGGTCTACTCAGTGAAGCCTCCATACTAGATCGCTTGCTGCACCTCTACTCCACTCAGCGCTGTTTCAATCTTCCGAGCATGCGCGTTGGAGACCCCACTACTGCTTAACCTATCTTACTTTGCACTCACCTCTGTTTCCTGCATCAGAAACTTCATTCGTTCTCGATGAACGCGCTCCTGATTTTTCTCACGAACGCGACACTCGTTCAGTGTTCTTTCCAACCTCTCTATTTCCATGCCCCACTGTAGCGCGTTTTGCTCGCACCTCGCTTCCTCCCAGGCGGTGAAGTACTTCAGCTCCACGTCTGCGGTTAGCTGCAGCTTCTCCAGGCTCCTCTGTGCCGTTTCCGAATGCCGCGTTACCATAGTTAGAAACGTTTGAAACCGTGCGCCACGCGAATCGAGTACCTGTTCCTCGGCGAGTTCTTGCATCATACGTCTCTTCTCTTCATCGTTCGCGATCTTCTCCTCGGCGATCGTCTTCTGCAATTCTACTGCTAGCTTCTCCAGCCTCTCTTTCTCTGCCAGCAGGGCCTCTTCCTCCTTCCTGCGCGCTGTTATCTTTTCCACCTCGTCGGACAAAATCTTGTAGGTTCCACGCTCGCTGATCTCTTCTATCAGGGCTTCCACAATGTTTCTTACGTATGAACTGTGAAGTATTGTTGGGGCAGTTTCACAGCAGTGCGGTTTGAGAAGGTTTGAACAGTGGAACATCGTACAATGGAAAGTTTAATTACTCGAGGAGCGTTAACGGGCAAAAGAGCTGTCTAAAATCCTACTTGCAACGAAAACCAAGCGTGGAATAACAATTTCATTGATAATTGATTAATATAATCGAGGCGCTACTGTAAGGTTCAACACTGTTCATTCTACATCCTGATACATCTGCAACTTCTTGGTGTTAAAAATTGTAAAGAACTTGTTCAGTGACCCAACAAAGTGACTCGAACCTGTCCTCGTAAAGTTTCGCGGACGCAGCCTCTTCTTTCGCATCCTCTATTCTCGCAATGTCATCGAGATCGAGCTGCATACTCGATACGTCCAAGTCGCTGCAACATGCCCACATGCAAAAGGTGCGAGTCTCCTTCTTTGATAGCTTATACAAGGTGTCCAAACAGTATGCACCAAATTTATACAATTTATTAACAAAGCTAGCCGAGGTCAGTAAAAAATCTAGTGCTACTGTATTAATCTATTATTTATTAATCTCGAACTGCCTAAATAACACAATTCACAATTGTGGATATGCCACTCATAACTGTGTAAATAAATTGCGAATACTTGCCAAGAACTTAGCAACTCTCTGAGCTTACTTAAAAACTTGCTTTCATACTTTTCGGACACCCTAACGTCAGATCTCTTCGACCCTCTAATGCACAGTTTCTCTCCCACTCCGCGGTATCATTACGATTCTACAGAAGGTATCGCTGTGCAACGTACTCGTCCCCAGAAAAGATGCAGTCGGCCGGGATACAGTTATCGCGTCCCAGTGGTTTTTCCAGGGTGTTGTGGTAAATGGCCAGCGCATTTGCGTACTCCTCGAGCAGTGCTAATATCGCCTGTCGTTCCACTGGCGAGAGGCCTGAAGAACCATCCGCCCGGAGTGTAGCCATCGAGTATCAGAGGTTTTTCACCCCGCCCGCGATATTCCCGCCCCTCTGGCTGCCTCGATCTTAACCACCGAATTCAATCGTGCAGTCCCGTCGAAATCCTCAATTGCAGCTCGATCAATCGACTTCTTAAGTAATCACTGCCCCCCTCGCGACGATCACAGAGAGCCCCCGAACCCGGAGGAACTTTAAACCGATGGAAATCGAGAAATTTAATTTCAACTCCCCTTGGATCGCTCGAAGCAAAAGGGGAGGGCGAAGTTTCTGCGGCTCCCGGTTTACCAAAGTCCCCAATTAAAGGGAGGACTGCCGGGGCTATCGACGGCGGCCGGATCGATGGTTTTCTTATTTTTAAATGGATCCCACTTCTCCCCGGGCGGAGCGTCGCAATTACTTACTCCGTGGCTCGGCGGGCCCCGGCGAGAAGTTGCGATTCGGTTAGCGGGATCGCGGCGGGTCTAACCTCCGAGGGGCGACGCCGGGGCCGCCGTAAAACTCTGTAAAACTAATCATGATACGTCGTGCTCCGACGGAACTAAATGCTGCTCGATAAAGCTAGCTCGCGGGGCTTTGAAACACGTGATACGGTTTGATCCATCGGCGCGCGTTGCCCGTGGAGACGAGCGTCGGGACGCCTCGCGCCCGCCTTGCGTTTGTACCTCTCGCTGTTACGAGGGAATTCTCCATCATCGTACTTAACCAACACCACACCGGGCGGTCCTTTTTTTTTCTTGCGAAACTGCCGCTGGTAACGCGGACCCGCCGAACATTTTTGCCTGCCGCGGAGAGGTCCGTGTACACGATCGGCATTATTCTCTCCGCAACTGCGTCCACGGGCAGGGGGCTAAACAAGAACATACGATGGGATTCTGTGGGCTTGCTGAATATTCAGAGGAAGCTTATATAATATCTAATCTGCCCTCCATAGTTAAACTGTCCTATCTAGCATTTTTTTAGATTTTAAGCACTCTTTAAGATTTTAAGGAGAGGTTCCGGTCTAGAGCCCATCAAAATAGGTGATCTTTAGGAATTAATTAAAGGAAAACTACTATATGTAATTTAATGAAACTTGTTGCATTGTATTAAGGATGTTTTAAGTTATAGAAGTATATTTTTTGTTTTGTAATTAATCTTTGCAGACCGCACTGAGGAGTCGTTAAAGTCGAGGCGTCAAAAAAACTCATCCAAATCGGTGAAACCTGTATCTTCAAATGTTATTATCCGATTCGACTGAAACTTTTTTTATTTTGAAGAATATACTTCTGGTTAGGAGGGAAACCAGAAAAAATACAAAAATGACATTTCTTAGAAAATAACGACATTTGAAGTTTGAAATCACCTTTTCACTATATTTTTTGTCCTTTCAACGCCTTTGAAAATTATAAATTTTCAATTTTTGTAATTTTGTTCTGCCCTCCCCCTAGCTAGAAGTATATTCTTCAAAATAAAAAAGGTTTCAGTCGAATCGGATAATAACTTTTGGAGATACAGGTCCCACCGATTTTGAGAACACTGTTTCGAGAAAAACGCGTTTAAAGTTTTACGTCAGTCCCAAGTGGCCGGTTGTTACACATGCATTTGCCGCTACTCAATGCCTATGACTTTGGAAATTTTACGAATTTCAAAATATCCTTTTAAACATATATTCCTAAAAGGTTGAACATTCGAAAAATGAAATAAAAAAAAATCGATTTTTAAAAGACTGTAACCGTCCCCTTAATTAATGGAGAATTTATTTGCACTCTTTTTTTCCGTATCGAATATGCAGACAATCCTCAAAGTCTGGGGAAGAAAGTCGAAGAGAAAGTGTTCTCACACTCTTTGAGATTTTTTTTAATGGAGGAAATAAAATTTGCACTTTTTTTCCGTATCGAATTATATGAATTCCTCTGGGCCAAAAACTCTACTCTATTATACTCTATGCGTTTTGCGTTTGTGTCCCCGCCTTATTGTCCTCCACCTGCTAGTGGAAGCATCGGAACGCAGGGATGTCAGAATGTAGGACGAAACTCGTATATATACGAACCGATAGTCAAGGGAGCACTTGCGAGAAAGCGGGATCGGTCGGAATGCCATCTGGCGGCGGAGTCGGAGGTATCGCTACAGCTTCGCGTTATCCGTGTACCGAGCAATAGTGACATTGGGTGATTGGTGGTTTGATTTCTTGCGCTCGCTCCTTTTATCTCCCGCGAAGCCTGCCACTGCTCGCGATACCTGTAATGACCTTAGGCGGTTCATTTCTCTGGCTGGAAGTTTCGCGGATCCGAAGAGGAAAGAAATCGCGACGGGTGGAGTGGAGAACTGTTAAGTAGCCAGCGACGTTATAAAATCCCTTACCGCGCCACGGAAGAATTCATTGGGAAGGATATCTTGTGGATACTGGACTACTTTCTTCCCCCGTTCTGCCCGCCAATTGTCTCCCTCGCTGAGAAGGGAAAAGAAAAGGTCCGCGCGAGCACGTTCCGTTCTGATTGGAAAACTTTTTCGTGCCCCGCGGACTTTAATCGAATCTGCATCAGGAGACCCCAAGGTTACCTTCCTCTCTTCCAGCGGAACTTTATCCCGAAGCCCAATTGGCGATTGTTTCTCGAGAGGGTTCAACGGCACACTCGCAAGGTCGTTCAAGATCCGCTATGCGAAACGAAATGGTTCCGAAAGAGACCGCTTCGCAGATAATTAATAGTTGAAGCTGAGCGATTAATATACCGCAAAGCTGTAGCTCTTATACCAGCGGAACAATCTCCATTCATCATAATCCAGAAGTGCCTCGTACGAGATAACGCGCGCACAGAGCAGGGTGTATCAGCGTCGCGCGCGCTAACTTCAAATTACTGTCGATTTGCATTCTCCCGGCGGGCGGAAGCCGAGGAGACATCGTTTTTAAAATCTCCGCTAGATTTCATTTGCGATAACACGACAAGCACCCTAGGAAAACCTCGCCTAACCCTTGCTTAATCCAGGAATATCGCAAACGAAACAAATCCCACCTCAAAACTACCCTGGCGAAATCGTTTCACCATTAAATCCCCAAAACTGTACAACGCACCTACAATTAACTCCCACCGCGCATAAAAGCGCGAGTTACATAACCTCGAATAACATCCAAAGCAGGAAATTTAAAAGAGCAATGAATACCCGATAAAAGATTCTTAAGCTTCATTTATTTTTCCTTCGAAAGACTTGCACTTAAAATCACCAGATACAAGCACTTCTCAGAAAAACAAAATACTCGTCTGCTCTGATATTTTAGTGACCACGTAATACGCGATTAATTTGGAAGCTAAATCGAGGAAAGAATTTGGGACAAACGCTGAGTTATGATTTTCGTCGCTGAAAGCCATATAGTCTAAACACTGCGATCGCGACGCGGAGGTACGGAGCAGCGGAGGTGTGCGCATGCGCAGACTCGAGGCGGCGTCGCGCGTGCGCGGCGCCACCGTTAGTGTGGCGAGGCGCGAGGGCGGTGTCGGTGGTGGAAGCAGGGAAACGTTTCCTACCGTTCGGCCGTTCCTCGTCGTTGTTGTCGTACGGTCGTCTCTCGTCTCGTTTGGTGCGCGCTCGTGTTAAACGGTGTAGTGAAGGTGGCACATCGTTATCCGCAGTCGTCGAGTCGATAACGCGTTTACGGTCTCCGTAGCCCGCTCCCTCCTCCTCCTCCTCCCCTCCCCGCCGTCGTCGTTCCTCGTACCGTTCTCACGGTCGCGTATGACATCACGGCGTGTCGACCCGTCGAGAGGCATCCTCGATCACGGTGGAATTGGAGGTTATAACCTGTCATCGGCGACGTCGCCGTCGTCATTCCCGATCAGCTGGCCCGCGGGTGAGTAACATTTGTCCTCCTGGCTCGCTCTCTTCCCGTTCTTTCGTCTCCCATTTCCGCGCCCCTCTTCGCCGTACGTTCGCAGCGCGAGTGCTGGGGGTTAACCTAGTTGCGAGCTCTCCGTGGAACGCCCTCGTGTTTATGCCGCGAAAATGCGAAACGTTCGAAACACCGGGACCGGAGGAGTGGCTCCGGGAGCGATTACGCGCGATCGTAGCGATTACCGGAGATCGTTCGCTACTTTCTCGATCTTGACGGGCGGCCGCTCGGCGGATAACAGCTTGGGTGTAGGGAGGGAGATTATCGATCTATCGGCGTTCCTCGGCTCCGTCGCTGATTTAGGAATCCCGCGGGGAATTCCATACCTATCAAGATTAACCTAGTTACGAATTTCCCGACCGCCCTTTCGTTTATTCCAAGGAGGAGGATACGTGGGCTGGTGATCGACGGTTTAACGTCGATATAAGGTGTCGCATAAAGGTTTCTAAATGAATTTCTCATTTTTGTGAACTGTTGTGGGTTGTTTGGTTGGTAGTGCGACTCTTAACTCTATGCTTGACGTGGATGCGGCGGGGAACGCCTATGGGCGGTTAAAGACTGTGCTTGGGGAATGCGAGGAGGACATTTCCGCACACGATTTGGGGTTAGGATTCGAGGCGAGAATAATTCTTTCGTTTCTTCTTCCGATTGTATTTCCATTGTCCTTGCTGGCTTCAAAGAGGTAAATACACGATCGGAAGTTAAGCGGTTCTCACACATGGCTGCTGCCCAATCCCCAGTTGTCGAACGTGCAGCGTCCTGAATGCTCTGTCAGGGTTAACCCAGTTACGGCGGATCTTCGGAACGCCCTCGTGTTTACACCGCGAAAAGAACGGCCATTTGAAAGTTTGCGTGGAACCGGGCGTTATCTGTACCACTGGTCGCGTCCACAACGCGTCCACCCACACTTTTTGCAACCCCTCGTCGCGCCACATCGATACTCGAACTTAATTAACGACATTAATTAGGCCGTTAATAGCCGAGCGTACTCCGCGGAGGAATGCAGGAGAAGGAGGCTCGATGTTTTTTTTTTTTAGAATCGATACCCTCTGTTCCCCTCGATTTCTGATTTCTCCTTTCGCGTAAAAAGTGCAGGTACATACCGCGCGGCGTGATTAGACTGCTGCTGCAATTTCGAAATTACTTCTGGCTATGCGAAGTGTTTATAAGTAATGCTGTTTACCTAGGTTACCCAAACAAACTGGTTGCCCCACTTATTAAGGGTTGCAAATAATTTAGAATGCGACGAGACTCAGTAGTTCGACACCTGAAATCTTGACTGCAAAAATTTTGAAACTGCCTCAACGAATTCTTCAAAATTAGCTTTAATAATAGAAATTTTTTTTAATTTCAAGGGCGACGTAGCTCTTGATAAGGTATTCCAACGCAGTGCATATCCTCGGAGATATTCCTCGTGGAATTCGACATAGGTATTCCGAGGAAAGAATTCAGTGAAATAACGTTTCAGTAGTACGAAATGGGATTGATCGGACATCTTTCAATTTCTCGGGATAAATTGAATTTTCCGCCGTTTCTGATCACGAGGTGTCGTTCGCCGATCGTATGGAGTCCCGCGGCTGGAGGAATATCCCATTTTTTCCTCTCTCTTTTTTTTTTTCGTGTTGTCGAGTTTCTAATTAACGACGGACTCGTGGCCGAGTGGTTAGTTTACATACGCGTCAGGCACGGCCATTGCCGCGTATTAAGTGCGCCATTATTAAACGTGTAGCGCGGGCGACTTAAAAGGATTATTTTACGCGGTTGAAATTGCTTTTTCGCCCCCCTCCCCCTCCCGTATCGTTTCCCCGTTTACCCGTTCATCACGGTGGCTTTGCAACAATCGCGTTTTATTTTCATCCGCGATAAACAATAGGGAAACGATTTTCGTCCCCCAACGATGAATCACGCTGAAATTAAGATCGAATTAAATTGTGAATGCATCGAACGGACTAAACAACGTACGTTGTTTTTATTAATCTGACAATATATAATTAATATAACAAATATGTTCACCTCGATCTAACTAACATGAAAGAAATGTGGGAGGAAATTGTGTGCTAGTTATTTATGCCCCTAGGATTTTTTGTTCTTCGAATTCGCGGGGAATGTTAGCAATTTTCCTGTGGTTCGTCTCGAGTGATTAATTATTGTTGTGTACAGGTAATCCTCTGTTACTGTTCAAGCACGAGTTGCTTAATTTCCCCAGTTTAACGGCGGTAGTAAATATTCACAGCCCGTGATTGGGTTGCCCGGTCACGTGTCCCGAAACATAATCCCGATTCCCTAGGCAACGCTCACGATGATTGGTTAAACGTCGTTGTTGGATTTATCATTACTACCGATGCAAGTGCTTCTGTATCGGTGCCGGTTATTCGCTGCTGCCACGCGGCAACGTCGCGTTAATTTCACTAGGTTATGGGAGGAATTTATCGTTTTTTTTTTTGCTACTTGCTTGAGACGGTTAATTGTTGTTGATAGTCACGCGGTTATCCGCATTGTAATTTTAACACCATCGCTAATTTTTATTTCTCTCAAAATCGCTGCTTTTATTTTCGATTGGTCTTTTACCTCTCTCCCTAGGGACTTTTTCTCGCGTTAAGGGGGAACACCACTGTGCGGCCGGAAAAGTGAGCTATTTTTAAGATTTTTTTCAGGAATAATTTACAGTTTTCATAGAAAATTTGTATTACCCACCTTTAGTACACTTTCTTAAGAGACTATACAAAAAAATAAATAGAAATGGCGGCTATTTAAATTTGAAATCCTGATTTTTTCCTGCAAAAATCACGCGAAAAAATCAGGATTTCAAATTTAAATAGCCGCCATTTTGTTTTAACTTAATATTTCGGAAAATTCTCTCCGTCAACCTGAGGATACATTAATATACTAACGAAATCTTTTTTGTTTTTCGATTTTAAATAATCCGGTTCCGAATGGCAATGCTCACCGCAAAACCAAATTTTTAAAAATGCTTCTCGGATGTCGCGTGTTATTTTATTATAAACGTAAATATTTTTCCACGAAAAAATTACCAAATGTTCTTTAAATGTTGCTCTTTTAAGCGCAAAAAGTTCTGTAAAAATATACGCTTCCGCTTCTTCAAAAAAAATTCACAAATATTCGCCTCTTTTCGACCGCCTGACTAGGCCTAACCCCTTAACCGAATATGTATATGCTTTCGCCACGTAGATAGTTGCCACGCATTTTTTTTTTTAAAGAAATTTGGTAGACCCAAGGCATGAATTGTTAAACGAAACGAGTGCTCGACGATTGAGTTTAATCGGTGAATTTGATCGATAAAAGATTGGAGGGTTCTGGTATTGTTTTGGTGCTCGTTACGAGCGACCTAATCTAACCCAGTTCCTTTATCCGCCCAGCCCTTTTTATATTTCAGCGACAACCTATTTAACGGAAGCCTTTTAATCCCTTTTTCCCGTGGACACAATTTGTGTCACGCGCAATTAACTTCTTTGGCCCATCAGCTTCTTTAATGCTCCGGCCTGTTTCCACGGTGGGCGACGGCGAGTTATTGGTTATATATTTTTCCACGACACCTTAACGCCCTGTCGTTTCCTCCCTCCCAGCATCCCACCGGCAGGAACGTGTTTTTAATGAAATTCCACCCCTCCGATAAATTTTACATAAATCTCCGAACGGGTAATGAAAATCGATCGGGGCTTGTCGATCTCTCGACGATCCCGTTGCCAGACGGCGAAGGAACAGGGGTAAAAACACCCCCATGTCCCCGTCAGAAAGACGTCTAATAAAATTTTAATTCTCCCTCGAATTTCAATATCCCTTGGAGTATATTTGCAAGGAAGATGCGCGAAGCGTGTATAAGGCGTTCCGCCTAGGCGAGCGGCGCAGCTGAAAGTTTGAACAGCACTCTGTTCGTTGGAAAAACTGTAATCAGGGCTTGGTTCCGTCTTCGCAGTGTCAGAGATAAGATTTCCCATTTCTCACCAGGAATAAGTTCCTACGCCTACGTCAACAGAGCATCCCTCTAACCACTATCATCCACATAAATATCCCTCGACAATCGCATCACCTGAAATTACTCGAAAAAAACCCCAATTCACGCCCCGGCACGTTGGTCCGGAGCTCAAGAATTAGGAATCACCTCCGCACTCCGTCGAATCAACCAATAAAACGCCCACGTCCATCACCGAGCGTAACAACGACATTTGGCTGGCGACCCCCAGGTGTCCCACCCCCGCGCAACCCCTAAGTAGCCCATTCAGCCGAGCTCCGTTAGTATCATTGCTCCCTCGCGTCTGCCCCTTGTCCCGTCAGCCTCCAGACATCAAAGGACGTCAGTTTTACCGAAGTCACCGGTGAGATTAAAGTCGAGCCGCTCTTGCCCGTTGGCAGGCCGATATTAGACGGGCTCCGAAATAAAAGCGGTGAAGTAGTTTTCAGCCTGGGGCTCGGTCCCGTTCAACCCTAGACGGTCGGGGGCTTTAAACGCGGTAATTAAAGTTTTTCTTTGACCCGGCCCGGTGTCGCAGTGGACTGGACTCCTCCGACCCACCCTCTCTCTTGCACCCCTCCCTGCACACCCCCCCGCCGCGGGAAGCCTGGGCTGGCTGCAGGCCCCGCATATATTTCCGTATTGCGCTAACAGCCCCTGCTTAACTATTCCGAGAGCGTCGCGGCTCGAACGACGCGAGGCGGGGCGCGAGGGGGTGGTTTCACGCGAGCCTGCAGCGAAGATTCGCCGGCGGACGGCCGGAAGCGTCGTCGAGGCCGCGATTTCCGGGATTCGGAAGCAGAAACCCCGCGGAATCGGAAGTGGAATTGCGTGCCGCTCTCCTCGGCGTGTTTGCGCCCCTCTCCTCCCTCCACCGGTGTTTCTTCTTTTGCTTCCGGGGTGAATTACTCGGTGGTAGTTTTTTGTTTGCTTTGGGGAGGGGTTTATGGCAGAGATGGGCAAAGATTTTGTTTAAATGGTAATTTTACTTAAGGGGGTAGTCGCGTCACGTGACCTCGCCGATTTGGCAGGTCGGTATTTTACAGCAGTTTTTTTTCTGCACAGATATGGTAATAACCATAAATACGCGGCTGCCTGGTGAACGCGAGAGGGAGCTGTTTCCATATTCAATTCCGAATGTGGAAAGCTGTTGCGTTGAACTTGTAAAAATTTAAACGGAAAGTCTGCTTATACTGCAAACGTAGGAATTAATTGTACATTTTAATTACTTGAAATGTGCTGATGCTACAATATTCTACGCTGGCAGTAAGGAATTATAAGTGAAAAGAGAAAATAGATGAGGGGATGTCCCCAGAAAATGAAGTTTGTTAGCTTAGGTTAGGCATTTTTTTTATTAGCAAAACACTGAAGCAGAACCTGAAAGTTATATACTTATTATAAGATAATTAAACGCCCTATGCAGAAAGCAGTTGAACAAACATTATATATAAAATTTTGTTGGTGCAATAGCGACTTTAGATTGCAATTGCTTATTCGATAGCTTTTCATACGCGCTAATGCACTCGCCGGTGCTACTGCGATGTTGTCATCGATTATACAGAAACAGAATTTGTTTATTTCTCATCGGATCAATATGAAAGTGACACTAATGGATTCCTGGCATTCTGCCGATTAAATTGACAGAAAATAATTTAAATTGGACTATTTTTAACGGAACGGACTTTCAATTCTGCAAACAATTTTTTCACATAATTTCCTTAATTATGATCCGAATTATACAATTTTTGGGGCCAATTTGATCGAGAAAACATAAGGGAATCGATTGACGTCACTGTCGTAAAGATCTGATTAGAAATTGCAGAACTTCAGATTTGTCACTGCCTAGTGCGCAACATTGTATGGCCCCGCTGGTTTCGGGCGTCGAAACCCACAAAACTCAGCGAGACACATGATTGTTGGCGAGCATCGCGTTTGATGACTCTAGCTAGAGAATCACCCCGTATAAACGCTAACAAGGGAAGATCCCGAACCCCAAAATTCAAAAAATTCTTAAACTTTGTGGATATGTAGGGAATTTTCTCCTGATTACAACGCAATTTTTTTTGCTGCCCAAAATCACACTAACAGGGTGAAATTAACCCCTGAAGATTCGGCTATGTTTGGATTTTATTTTCTAACTCGCAATCTGTAAGATATAGAAAAGAAATTTCAAGACAAAAGTTACTTCTTTGAATTAGATCTATCAAATGGTAAAAGTTTTATCAATTGTTTAAACAATTAGAAAAAAAGTTATAAACAAAAATATTAATGTTTTCTAAAATTCGTTGTTTCGATGTTTAAATAATTATGAAACAGCATAATCCATATTTTTTCCATACAATTTCAACTTTTGTTGTATCGCAGAAATATGCTCCTCGACAATCGAATAAATTTTGGATGCCATTGTAACGTACGTGAAGCTGCACGACGAGCAATGTTCTTCTAACATTTATTAGGAAATAATAAGTGACTTGGGACAGTATCCATTTTTTCATTTCTCTTGTAAACCAATGTTGTTACACTATTTCTTCGAACGGTACAATGCTCGCTGCAACTACTACAATGCAGTACAATCAAGAAAAACGATGTTTTTTAAGAGAGGAGGGGCTATCGTTAAAATTGGTTTCCTCAATTTTTCGAAAACGATATCGAATTTTTGAAAACTTTCAACGGTACTACAACGCGGTACAAAACGCGTCTCATTCGAAAGAGGAGGGTTCAATGCAGCGCGCTCTAGTCATCGTTTGAGTCACATAACTTTTTTAGTGACCTAAAAATACTTGGATTCTTGGGGGTGTATTTTGTCGACTTTTGCTCTACTTTAAACACTCATATTATTCGATATCAACACAATCTCGTCGAAGCATGACCAGAGTGCGCTGCACTGAACCTTCCTCTTTCGAATGAGACCTCGCACAGCCCAAAATCTGCTCATATAAAGACAAAAAACGTAATTTCCCAAACGCATGTTTCGGGCCAGATTGTGTCGGTATACAGCGCGCTGCATTACCCGTGCCTACCCCCTTAAATAAATTTATTCGACACACGACAAACAAATCTTTTAACTTTTATTCAAACGAACATTTTACCCATCCCTGGTTTATGGTAGCCTCTGAGTGTGCAGATAGTTTTGGTGGAATTTTGAGCGAGGTTTCTTTTAAAATGGGTAGGCTTGTCTTTGAGAAATGCCTTTGGGTCGCTCCTGTTCACACGCAGGGAAGGTGTTTTGCGAGATTAGGCTCCATCGGAGTGTGCGCCGCGCGAAGAATGCCGGGCAATTTCGGGGCACAAAGGGGGTGAAAAAAGTAGCGCTCGAGTCTGTCTCGTTTCGCTCGCCCAGTGATATGCCTGGGGAATTCTTGGGCGTTTGATAAAATGCACGTTTCATTGGGACACGAAATTTTTGGCACGCCACCGGCTGACGTCTGGAAAAGGCACATCTGGTGGGAAAATGGAATACGTGGGGACGAAAGAACCTTGAAAGAAACTAGCAAGGTCGAATCGAAGTGTTCTGAAGGGGGGGGGGGGAGGGGGCATAAAAATTCCTCGTCCCTTTGTAAATTCTCCCGAAACTTTCTTTCGTTTTCCCATAACCATCGGGTGGCACATCAGATATTTGAAAGGCAAAGTAGAATTTTTTTACGGAGGGTAGAAGAGTCAAACCTCTCCTCATCTTTCGATCGTTTCAGTTCGGAGGGGGTAACTGATAAGAGACGCAAGCTTTCGCCGTAGCTTCTCGAAGCTCCTGTCTCGATAAGAGTTGGACGGTCGCATGCCACGTGAACACCAAAGGATTTTTCACGTGTTGCTTATCTCCGTTCTTTTAAGGCCCGCCGCCGTCGCTTATCGACCCGTGGAATTACCGTCGTTACGGGCCACGCTCCCCCTTGCGCCATAATAATACCCATTGAAGCCGTTCCGATTTCATAGAAACTCGATCAACGCTTTAGAACAGCCCCCGCGATATCGCTGTCTGCGAGGCTCCCCTCTTTCATCCCTCCCGTGAAAGATACGCGCGTGTTCCGCAGCTGAGCAACCATTAATTCTCCCTACCGATCCCACCCCGCGAAATTTACGATATCTTCTCGTCGGTGGTCAATGGAGATTCCACTTTACGCGCGGGCGCGATTTATCGCCGCCGGAAACCTTTGCGAAACCACTAAAGAACACAACACTTGCCGAACCAGTGAAACCCGGTTAGGAGACATAACAAGTACTTAGAAGTATTATGAAACCCAAGGGAGACTAGAAATACCAAAGTACTAGGTTGGTGCGTGTGAAATTGCAATTTCACGCAGAGGAGTTTCAATAAAAATTCTTTCTTCTTTTTAACTATTTTATTTTTTGAGTCGCTGACATTTCTGAGTCGTAGGCTAGAGTTAGCAATTGTTACTGTCTCCACCATAAACAGAGGAACTTTAACGCTATATGCCAGTGCTTCCCAATCTTTCTTGACTCGCGATCCCCTTTCATAAGGTAAATTTAATAATCTAAAGAAAACACATTAAAAATAGGTATTTCAGAATATAATTCTAACTTAATAATACTAAACAAAAACCTCCAGAAAACACTTCGCGACCCACAGGTTGGGAATCACTGCTATATGCATTAACCCAATACTAAAAGGGATACTCAAAACCCTATTACTAGTCTATCAAAAACCACCAAAAGTACTTTCAAGAACCCCCAAGCCCCTCGTAGAAAACCAAAAGCGCTAGCAGCACTAAAACACCATCGTCTAACACGGCGCACAAGTTCACAAATCACAATAAACACGCGAGTAACGTGGACGCGTGAAGTCTCGACGCGTAATTCCTCATTCCTCTCTGAAAGCGCGACATTGCAACCCCCGTGTACAGGGGGGCAGGGATTCACTCGCAGCAGATGGTGTTACCAGATACCAACCCTCGCCCGCTTATAAGGGAAGATCCCGAACCCGAAAATTTAAAAAATTCTGAAACAATGGCATCCAAAATTTATTCGATTCTCGAGGAGCATATTTCCGCGATACAACAAAAGTCGAAATTGTATGGGAAAAAATATGGATTATGCTGTTTCATAATTATTTAAACATCCAGTTCAGATTTCACGCGAAACAACGAATTTTAGAAAACATTATTAATATTTTTGTTTATAATTTTTTCTAATTGTTTAAATAATTGATAAAACTTTTACCATTTGATAGATCTAATTAAAAGAAGTAACTTTTCTCTTGAAATTTCTTTTCTATATCTTACAGATTGCGAGTTAGAAAATAAAATCGAAAAATAGCCGAATCTTCAGGGGTTAATTTCACCCCGTTAGTGTGATTTTGGGCAGCAAAAAAAATTGCGTTGTAATCGGGAGGAAATTCCCTACATATCCACAAAGTTTTAGAATTTTTTGAATTTTCGGGTTCGGGATCTTCCCTTGTTAGTATCCTTGGTTTCTGCGTCGAGTTCATTCACACGGTCTCAAACCTCGGACCCATTTATGCACACCTCAATATAATTTCGTATTTCGTTTATTTTCTTTCTCCAGCATCAGTTCAGTATCAATATAAATTAATTTCCAATATTTTTTTACCTGGAATTTTGATCTTGTCCAGAAGCAATACTAAAGATAAGTGATCTGTGTAATTTGATATTTAGAATGGACCCTGTATCCGAATGGACGTAGTTAACTGCACGTGGACGCGTAGTGGGGCACGGTCAGGAAGCCAAGTTGGATATCCCGCGTTTCCAGGTGCATTAACGAGCTTCCTGAAAGGGGCACGATAAATTATGCATCGGGCGACCTCGCAACCCCCCGCCGTTGATCAGCTTCTTTCTGACGTTCCCATTCGCGTACCCCTAGGTCGCCTGACCGCCGTATTTAGCTGTTTTCCCCTTTCTTTCACCTTCCTTTCACCAACCTTCTATCCCCTGATCGTATTCTTCTCTTTTGTCCGCTGCGCATCCCCCCTTTGTTTCCCCGGGCTGCCTCGCGGGTAGCAGACGAGCAACGAAACGGGATATTGTTGCTCCAGGGATCGACGATCGCTTTGTGAATTAGTGGGAGGATGGGAGGGACGATCGTCGGCGTGGAAAAATTATTCTGCTCGTTTGAGGGCGGTTCTTGGGGAGCTGGTGTATGTGGCATTCTCTTCTTTTTTTTCGTCTGCTAGTGGAGGATCAAGGTTGAAGTCTGTCTTGCTGGGTGTATTGGATTCACTTGGGAGACTTTGGATGAGTATTGGCGCTGAGTGGAGGAAGGAGAGGGTTCTATAGGATATATATATAATCTTTCAAATTGCTCGGGCCTCTCCCAGCGATAACTTTTACTCAGGAAGCTTTTTGATTAATTAGTAGACAGTGAGTAAGTATTTTGAGAATAATTTCGACGCTTTTTAGAACAGCATACTGTGGTGTGGTGGTCGGGAGAAAGTTTGGATATCATATATTTTATATTTATATCACTGACGTATTCGATTTTATTGTAATGTCCGGACTCTGGAATATACTTGGAACTTGTATATATACGAAAGAGACTGGAACATAGGACTTGCGAGAAAGGAGTTTGAAAGATTAGACCTCTGGTGGCGCTGGCGAGCACTAACAGTCGCGATCCCGTGGTGGAGCTGCGACGCGCGACTATTCAATCGTATCAATTTTCAGTTTTCACTAGGGAAACTGTGGGTTTATGGTCGTATTGGGTTTTTGGAGAAGGGAATATTTCTCTGTGGCAGAATTCAGGGGATGAAGCGAGACTTTGAGAGCAAAAACGGGCTAACCCACATATTTTGCAAAATTGAGTTAGTAGCAATAATGTATTCCAATAGGTTGTGCTAATCATATTGTGGTGTATTGCAAAGATATAAGAGTAAATAATTAACAGAGACACGGTTTATAATATATTTGGAGATAGCTTGAATAGTGCTCAATTTAAAGTACAGGGAGTAAGTAACCAATACATGCGTCAGAGCTCGTTGCTCTTGGATCTCTGCTGCTATAGTGCGGCGTGTATCTCGCGACTTGCTATGTCGGTAATGTTGGTACAGTGTTGTCTCTCAAATTGCACGCGTTTTCGGATTCTCTATACGCGTGAAGCTATCCCCGCTACTTCTTCTGTAGTCGCCGCACAGTCGAAATAACGAGAATCAATTAATTTTCTTCGACTGAGCGACAGAATTTGGGTATCACATATCAGAGAAAAACCCGAAGAAGCCGAACGCCGAACGAAAAAACAACTGCGCGTCGCCCCATACCACTCGAGCGCTCGAGGAGGAATCAAAGCAAGCCGAATAGGCTACTCGTCTCTCAAATTGCGTGCACCCGGCTCCGACGGTCGCGTATATAGAGAGACAGAACTGTATTTACATGCCCCCTAATATACCACACATATAAAATAGGAAAATTTACTTTTTTTCAATGCGGGTTAGTCCGTTTTTGCTCTTAATGTCTCAAGTGTACAGTGGTGGTCAAAATAAAGTATAAAATTCATAATTTTATATATTTGCTTAACAAACTTAACACTGTGCTTTACGTATTACATTGGTATCACTAGTATGTTCTAACCAACCCCTAATCTACGCAATAGAAATTTTCTAAACTTTCTTTCCACCACTATCAGCATGAAAACACGCCACAAATCGTGCTGCAGGGTGCAAGCCCACGGCGCGAAAGCACGCCGCCGCCAGTGAATATTTTAAAGTCCTTTAATCCCGATGGAATGTTTCATTCGAAGCAGGTGATGAATTAAGGGATATTGCGCGAGTGAAGGGGGGATGAAAATGGCGTCATCATGGGCGTCGTCTCAATTTCTTCGCGGAGGAGAAAAAGAGCGCGTTCCCCTCCCGTCGCTGGTGAGATGTGTACAAAAGCAACTTGGATTACACGGGGCAGCATCGCGGAGGAGGGGGTGGATGAAAGTATGCGCAGGCACGACAAGATGAACGACGTGTTTTCACGATGGCCCGACAACGACTCGTAATTGCATAAAGCGACACAAGGGCGCAATAAAATTGCTCTCCCCCTAGGCGCAGTCCTCTTCCTTCCCCCGTTATCTCTCAATGGATCTACCCCTTGTCAGGATTTCTGGCTCGATTAACCAGCGTCCCGTTTTTAACAATCTTCATCGCGGAACCTGGATGCTCGGTTTCCAACCGCTCCCATCGATTCCGCAGCCGTCAGGTTACGCTCGATTTCGTTTCAGGGGGGGATCCCCCCCTCCTAGCTCCTCCAACACAATTACGCAAGCGATTATGTCGTTTTATACTTTGCACATTTTTCTTGTTGGATCCACTGAATATTATAATATTTCTGCAGTTTTTTTAAAATTTATATATTTCTTCCCCTTCGTCCCCCTTCGTTTCTTCTTCCTCTGGTAAACTATAAATTCGTTACATCACTTATTATTAATTTCCTCCCGAAGCATTTGTCACCCAAACAAATTCCCAGGATCTTAATATTCCTGCAGATTTTTTTAATTTCTTCCTCTGATAGCACGGTACAACAGCCATCTGGACTTGTAGCATTCAATAGCATTATAGGTTTTCGTGCCCTGAAAACGAATCCGCAACCCACTTGTCGCCATCGTCCTCAGTTTTTGAGAAAATCGATTTTTAAAAAACTGGGGGTGATGGCGACAAACGGGCTGCGGATTCGTTTTCAGGGCACGAATACCTATACGAAAAAACGGCTATTAAATGTTACAAGTCCGAAAAAAGTCAAAATTTGTTGTACTGTGTAAGCAACAAATTCGTAAGCCCACCTATCAATTTGCACCCGAATTATCGGTTACTTAAACAAATGCCCAGCAGTCGAAATCAGCTACCATCAATTCTCCAGGATCAGCCACTTAGGGGAGGCGCCGGGTCGCAGCGTTTTAATTAAACGAAATTACAACGGGCCGGAGAAATCTGCGCCAGTGTCTAAGTAGCTCGAGAAACAGGTCAGCCAGTTCGAAACACGCGAGTGTTGAAAAAAAAAGGAGCGCGGCCCTCCGCTTTTCTCTTAAATGTCTTCATTTTTTGCACGTGTCGCCCGTCGAATGCGCCCTCCAAGACGCCCCGAGGGGAGGGGTTAATTCCGCCATTAGCGCCGGATAATTCAGTTTCGAGGCAACTGCAGCGGAGAAGAAATTTCGCGGCTCACAATGGATACCTACCTCGAACGCGCTACCCCCAGGTGGTGGAGGGTGGTCGAGAGGCGAAGGGGAGGCAGGCATAAAGCTTTCGGGGGTAGATGGTCTAAGCGTGTGCCCTCTTGTCTCCCTTGTCAACTCTCCTCTGCAGTTTATCTGCTGCGAGTGTTCCGAATACACAGACGCGGGCGTAAAGGGCGACGTTGGCAACCGTGCCGGGGACGGGGGTTGCGAATTCTCAGCTCCTCTGCAAGTCTGTCGATCGCACTCAGCCTTCTCCCCCTTTTTCTGCCCTCACAGATTCGTTAGCACTTTGACTGCCACGATAGGGGAGGCAATCTTGCAAGCTTTCGATAAATCACTCTGCATCGAATAGCTTAGAATACGATTGGATAAGAAATTTTGAAAAATATCACCCCTCCTCGTCGGTGAATTTCGAACACTTTGTCCTCTGCGGACAACACCTATTCGCGTTGAAGAAGTATACAACTTGCTTCTCTCTCTTTAAAGGGGTATACTTGTTTGAACCCTCGGAAAATGTGGGCATTTTGTGGATTTTTTTACAAGTCAACGGCTTCATGCAGATTTCCCGTTTTTTTACTATCCTTACATAGTATTATGAACTACTTAAAAAAAAAGTTTCAGTTAAAAAACTATTGTTTTGCGGAAGTTATGCATACATATCCGAAAGTCTCTCGATTTTAGACGGCTAAACGGTGGGCCTGAAAACAGCTGTATGTCGTGTCTGAAATCAAAAACAATGAAATGTTCTTATAAAGTATGTCACTAGCTATCGTCCAACGAGGCCGATTTTGAAAATTTTGAAAAATAAAGAAACGGTGAGGTCAAAGGTAAAGTTACATTTTTCTAAGAGAAAAGGCCACCTTTTTCTTTATGAATAATAAACGGGGAATCGGAATAAAAAAAGGCCTCGTTGGACGATGTGGAATATTATTACGATCCTGCATGTAAAATTGGAAGTGAATTGGTTGAACGTAGCGCGAGTTTTTAGGCCCACCGTTTAGCCATCTAAAATCGAGAGACTTTCGGATATATATATGCATAACTTGCGAAAAACAATAGTTTTTTAACTGAAACTTTTTTTTAAGTAGTTCATAATACTGTGTAAAGATATTTAAAAAAATGGAAATCTTCATCAAGCAGGAAAACTCGGCTTAAAAGCAGGAAAACCCGGTCAGGTCTACTTCTGACGGCTATTGCACACGGTCAGGTCTGGGTCAGGTCTGCTTTTCTGAAAAGTGGGTCAGGTCGGCTTCTGAAGGCGCAAAAAGGTGCAGAATCGCTTGGGCATTCCGAAAATGAGGGTTAGGTCTGGTTCTGAGGCTCACAAGTAGGGTTAGGTCTGCTTTAGGTTTGAATAATGTTGAAAAGACAGTGGGGAGTACCGCGCGTCTCTAGTGACTCGGGAAGTAACGGAGCTCGCCGCCAACATTTCTCAGGATTGTCTAAAAAATTCCAATTAGAGGTGGACGTTGGAGCGGCAGGAGGTTCCCTAATTAGGATCAGTTCCGACTCTTTCGTTCGACCGAAACTTCGTTACGTTGTGAACTTTCTTAAGCGAATCTCGCGGAGGAACGTCGCGGGTATATATCTCAGGGGATTAACCGTTTAACGTCCCCCGCGAAGGCAATATGAGCTTCTGCCGCCGATCCATCTCGATCCCCGTGCATCGTAAAAACGCGCAGATGTCGAATCGACCCCCTATATTGCTCTGAAATTCTGCACCGCTCCATTGACAAAGTCACTTTTCCCAATGTACAGTCACTCACGGGTTCGTCCACACGAAGTTAATTAACTAATTAATCGCTAAAGCTGCTGCGTTGCTGAATTTGTTATAAAAAAATACATCATTCCTGGCTAAAAGATTTTTCTCTATAGAGCATAGCTTCCAAGATATTGGAACAAACGTGTTTCTCACCCCCAACTTTGAGGCCTGATTTCACCCCGTAGATATGGACGTTTGCTGATAAAAAAATACGCATAAAATATTTTTTCGAGAACTATAAAAGAAATAAATGAATAAATTTTAATCAGGGCTTGAATAGGTTTCGAAAATAACTGTTTCAAACTGTTATATAAAGGTTCTGATTGAAAGAGTTATGAAGAACCTTTATTCGGAATAACCGTTATAAAGAACCTAAATATCAGACTATATAAGTATAAGTTACGGTTCCTATATAGCTCTATAACTTTTATTTTTTAGGTTCTATAACTTTTATTTTTTAGGCTCTATAACTTTTATTCTTTAGGTTCTATAACTTTTATTTTTTAGGTTCTATAACTTTTATTTTTTAGGTTCTATAACTTTTATTTTTTAGGTTCTATAACTTTTATTTTTTAGGTTCTATAACTTTTATTTTTTAGGTTCTATAACTTTTATTTTTTAGGTTCTATAACTTTTATTTTTTAGGTTCTATAACTTTTATTTTTGAGGTTCTATAACTTTTATTTTTTAGGTTCTATAACTTTTATTTTTTAGGTTCTATAACTTTTATTTTTTAGGTTCTATAACTTTTATTTTTTAGGTTCTGTAACTTTTATTTTTTAGGTTCTATAACTTTTATTTTTTAGGTTCTATAACTTTTATTTTTTAGGTTCTATAACTTATATTTTTGAGGTTCTATAACTTTTATTTTTTAGGTTCTATAACTTTTATTTTTTAGGTTCTATAACTTTTATTTTTTAGGTTCTATAACTTTTATTTTTTAGGTTCTATAACTTTTATTTTTTAGGTTCTATAACTTTTATTTTTTAGGTTCTATAACTTTTATTTTTTAGGTTCTATAACTTTTATTTTTTAGATTCTATAACTTTTATTTTTTAGCTTCTATAACTTTTATTTTTTAGGTTCTATAACTTTTATTTTTTAGGTTCTATAACTTTTATTTTTTAGGTTCTATAACTTTTATTTTTTAGGTTCTATAACTTTTATTTTTTAGGTTCTATAACTTTTATTTTTTAGGTTCTATAACTTTTATTTTTTAGGTTTTATAACTTTTATTTTTTAGGTTCTATAACTTTTATTGTTTAGGTTCTATAACTTTTATTTTTTAGGTTCTATAACTTTTATTTTTTAGGTTCTATAACTTTTATTTTTTAGGTTCTATAACTTTTATTTTTTAGGTTCTATAACTTTTATTTTTTAGGTTCTATATAAGTTACAAAGCGGTTGTAGAACCGATTCTTCTAACGATTGCACAGAATTTTACAGTAAATGAAATCAACATATTACCACTATTGATTACCGTGTGTAACCAAATTGTTTAA
This sequence comes from Andrena cerasifolii, assembly GCF_050908995.1. Taxonomy (NCBI): domain Eukaryota; kingdom Metazoa; phylum Arthropoda; class Insecta; order Hymenoptera; family Andrenidae; genus Andrena; species Andrena cerasifolii. The sequence continues at coordinate 26,304,839 of NC_135119.1, read as the reverse complement.
AAATTATTATAAATAAGTAAGCAAATATATATTATGTACAAATGTACCGCTTTGTAACTTATATAGAACCTAAAAAATAAAAGTTATAGAACCTAAAAAATAAAAGTTATAGAGCTATATAGGAACCGTAACTTATACTTATATAGTCTGATATTTATTTATATTACTTCATAACTCTTTCAAGAACCGAAATCTTTATAATAACGGTTTCAAGCCCTGATTTTAATACATTATTTATAAAAATCGGCGTAACAGTTGGGCGGCGTCCGTTGCGAGACAAAAATCGAAAAAAGTGAGTCTGTTACTCATTTCGCATTGCATTGGAATAAATAAGCAACACGTTCGCTTTCTCTACATATAACTCAAATACGAAGAGTAAAATTGAAGGGTCGGATGCAATAAGGGACTAGCGCTTGAAAATGGGAAAAGGTATTGTCCAAGCGCTAAGAAAGATTGGAAAATTAAATGAATTTTAAAAAATATAGCGTTGTAAAACTCGTCACGACACACATTTAATTTCCCAATCTTTTTTAGCGTTTGGACAATAATTCTTCCCATTTTCGAGCGCTAGTCCCTTTATTGCATCGGATCCTTCAATTATCGATATAATCTCGAAGCGCGAATGTGATATCAGCACTGATAGCGATAATAGTGCTTCGCGAACAAATTCTGAATTACTGTATTTCCACCCAGATCGTTATCACGCGTCGCGAAACTATTCCAAACACCAAACCGAGCAAAAACCAACTTTCGCCCTGCTCTCGGAGACAGGGAGCACAAGGTATCAGCCCTTCGGTCTTGCAGGCTCCGACATTCGATCAGGCAAGGAAAACACCGCGACCGTTAAGCCATTTAACGAATTCAAAGCTGCAGAAATGGATGGTTTCACGGTCCGAAACTCCTTTCGAGTTGTATTATTTCACCGCCCTTTCGAGGGTTTTAATTTCCTGGAGACGTCTGCTGCACCGGGGCGCCTTCGGACGCGTTCCCGTGGACTGCTGGCAGCGGCGGAGGTCGATTTTCAATTGGATGAAAGAAATACAGCGACGAAAGTTCGCAGTCGAGCGCCATAGAACATCGTAGCCTTGGGGACTGAGAAATTATGGAAATTGGGCACTGAACCTGGGCGAGGGTAACTGTTGGGATATGAAAAAAAAAACGTCATATAGGTACTATTTTATAGAAATTTTTCTTATATTAAATCAATAATAATTGAGTGAAATGATTAATTAGGGTAAATTCAGGAGAGACGTCGCCCTCTTTCGGTGAGAGCCAATAGCAAATTTGGTATCGTACTAATTAAAAGGATTTATTTTTTATTACAATAATACACTCATATACTAAGAAAAACAAAAACAATTCTAAACTTTTCTCATGCAGAATCAATAAAATTTTTAAAAAATCACAGGCTGGTAAAGTGAGGGGTGAGATGCCAATTGAAACTAATTTTTGTTTCTTATTTCTTTCTCTTCCACACTTGCTGCAGTGCGAGGCATACATTGCGCAAGACTCGTGGTGCCATTTTTGCCCTGATGTTTTGACATTTCCCAGTTCTGTACTATTTTTATAGCCAGCTTCAGATTTCCCTCACATCTGTCCACTGACCTCTTGCAACATTATGTTCACGGATATATCGATGGCTCAGGGCACAAATATTGTATGTCCACTTTCAGTGCTCTCAAGAAAAACAGGTTCAAAGATGCAATGGTACGTAAGATTCAGCGACATACAATGAACCAAAATATTATTTTTGTGCAATTTATGAATCAAACATAAATGCGATTTTTATACAGCATAAAGAAACATTAAGAACTATATCCCGCATAAAAAAAGTCAAATGTCAAAAAAAGTGGCCGTGCGATATTAAAATTTGTCCACTAGGCCATCGATATTTCCTCGGCATTCTAAAACGAAAAAAAATCGATCGTTGTAAGCCAATCAAAACACCTATCATTTTATCTGATTTTCCGCTTCTCCGCGTTCTCTCTCAGCCCTTAATTAGCAAGGGGTGTCTCAGGCGCCTCACGATGCCGCTGCGAAACAACTAGCCGTAATTTTACATTCTTTTGTTCGAATCACTTGTATCAATACACCCGCAGAAATTACCCGAGAGCTTTGTCCCGAGGAAGGAATCAAAATCTTTCTGTGCAAATAGAAATGAAGATTGTAGCACGTTAGACCCCAGCTCGGCAGTTGGCTAAGGAAGTTTCCAGCTAACCAGTCGCGGGTTAACTTTGCTCCGCTTGCTTTCGCCCTTCTTTTCCGCCCCTCGTGCCGTCTCCATTTTTACGGGGCCTTTTGTGTTCGTTCCCAAGGCGTTTTGCTCGAAGGAGGTCCAGGAATAATTGCCACGGCTGGACCTACCCCCGTGCATTGTGAATTCAGAGGTAGCTTGTCGGCTCGGAGAAGCTCGGGACGAGTTACAACAGTTTAATTAAATTACGACGAGAATTCTTTTCGGTGGCCTTCTTCCCCTCGTTTCCCACGCGTTTCATAATGAGCCGCGTTCCACACGGGGACTTTATGTTTCCTTTGCACTTGGGGCAGGGGGAGATGCTTGTTTTCGTTGAAGATTGCTGGTACACCTCTGTCTTCTAATCTGAAGAGTTTCAAGTAACGAGTCGGTGTTCATTGTTTTTTTAACGGTGGAGGTTTTTCTGTTTAAGTTGCAGTGGGAGGCTCTGCAAAGTGTTTGGCAAGTGTTTTTAAATGATTGTGTGGAGTTTTCTCTTTGCTTGGGGAAGACATGTGTTCTTGAGGAATATTTGTTTGCGGTAGAAGTCGGTTGCGATCGAAGGAAAGTTCAACTCTTTTGCCCTCTACTTTTACGTACAGTGGCTCGCATTAATATTCGGACACTTTTTAAAATCGCATAACTTTTTTAGAATTGGTCCAAGCAACTTGAGTTTTTTTGAGAAGCTAGAAGGATTAGTTTGCTAACTGACGCGTTTCGTCGTTTTGAAAAAAAATGTATTTGGTTGGAATAGCGAAGAGAATAGTAAAGGTCGATTTTTAAACTTGTTTTTGTGAGCTTGTAATGAAAATTCAAAAAAAAAAACCGCTGGTAGATTGCAGTAAGTTGTATACGTGCCTAAAATTTCATCAAAATCGGTTAACTTTGCTCCGAGCTACAAACGTTTAAAGATCGCAGAATAAAGTCGAGAATCGCGAAAATTCCCGAAATCAGCGATTCTCGACCTTTATTATTCTTTTTGCTATTCCAACCAAATACATTGTTTTTCAAAACGACGAATCGCGTCAGTTAGCAAACTAATCCTTCTAGCTTCTCAAAAAAACTCAAGTTGTTTGGACCAATTCTAAAAAAGTTACGCGATTTTAAAAATTGTCCGAATATTAATGCGAGTCACTGTATGTTATTTAATATCTATCTTTACTATTTTCTATTACTTGTTTTCTTATGTAAATATATTTATTTATATTTTTTTCATCTTGTTATTATCCTTAATGCCTACTGATGCAATAAAGAATTATTATTATATCTGCTTAACAAACTGAATATTTAATTTATCAATTTCGAGTTTTGCTCAGGGAAACTGTGAGTTTATGGCGGTACAGTTTTTTGGAGAAGAGAATATTTCTTTGCTGCGGAATTCGCAATCAGTCGTGATCGTAGGAAAGTTTAAAATTCATATTTTTACGTGCCTGCGTAACAAAAATACCTGAGTTTATTATGTTGAAATCATTGGTTTATTCCGACCAACCTTTAATCTGTGGAATAGAAATTTGAAAATATAAATCGTATTGCTGTTACCCTCCACGGTTTATCTTTCCTTTTCACTACCACTGTATGATAAGTGTACCTGACGCCTGCCCAGTAGTTTTGAATGATTGTGGTCAGACGTCAGGCGCTGGGAGCGCCTCGAAGTTTGATGGCGATCATGGTCAGACATTGGATTTTCGATTACAGTAGGGAGCTCTGCGGTTTGATTCCCATTCTGACAGACAATTACGTTAATTCGAATTGTTTCACTATTATCATTGCTGCTCTGTTTACATTGTTCAACATGCTCCCTGCCATGGACATGCCATTGTTAATAACGAAATCTTTGGATTTGTAATGGTTTGAATAACATTGACATTATTAAGAATTCTGTAGAATATTAACCCTTTGAATCCGGGAAACGTATATATATATATATATATATATATATATATATACGTTCTGTATATTTGGATTCAGTCCGGGAGACGTGTAACATCTAAATTATTAGATTGGCAAAGATGAAATTTGTAGTTAAGAATATTGCCAACTTTAACAGCTTATTATTTCACATTGGCTTAATATTTTATTGTTCTGTTTTTTTTGTTAGAAAGTTACATATCTCGCCTGTTTAAGGAAATCATTGTAAGCACTACAAAATATTAGAAACTTTTTTTAAAAATTAATTTTCTTGAAAATGGAACGGTCGGAAATTCGCACTATTATGAAGTATGAGTTCTTACGTGGAACTAAGGCATCGCAGACCGCGATTATTATTTCACCAAAAATATCAATAAAATAAAAATATGACTAATTCAATAAAGGAAAAAGAACAAAACGACAGTAGATACTGTGCTTTAACTATAATTATCAGTTATAACATTATGATTATTCCTGTAATTTCTAAGTTTTCTATGGAATTTTAAAAAAAAATTTCGAGCCACAGTTGACTCACCTAACATAAAATGGCTATTAAAACAGTATTTTACTATATGTTCCACGTCGTTCCACGCTACAAGGGTTGAATGTACGGAAAGTAGAGACTTTCTAGTTTTTTTTAATCACACGATCGATCTGCAGAAATTTGCAAAACTATATTTTGTGAATTGTTTTCGAGTACGACGCTCGGCAGGAGGGATAGCACAGTTGTTATATTTCAGACTCTATACGTATTATAGATTAACTATAATTATAAGTGTGCCTTAAAACTATTAATTTCTTGTTAATTACATTACATTACATTATAGAGTCTGAAATATAACAACAGTGCTATCTCTCCTGCCGAGCGTCGCACTCGAAAAAAATTCACAAAATATAGTTTAGCAAATTTCTGCAGATCGATCGTGTGATTAAAAAAAACTAGAAACTCTACACTTTCCGTACATTCAGCCCTTGTTGCGTGGAACGACGTGGAACATATAGCAAAACACTGTTTTAATAGCCATTTTATGTTAGGTGAGTCAACTGTGGCTCGAAATTTTTTTAAAACTCCACAGAAAACTCAGAAATTACAGGAATAAACATAATGTTACAACTGATAATTATAGTTAAAGTACAATACTGTCGTTGTGTTCTTTTTCCTTTATTGAATTAGTCATAATTTTATTTTATTGATATTTTTAGTGAAATAATAAACTGTGGTACGAATCAGGTTTGTTTCTAGCAATTTGAACCCCACATAAACGCAATACCGCGAAAAAATAATTTTGTCCAGCTAGCATGTAGTATGCTCGAACCACTGTGCACCGGCCTGGACAACCTGCCGCTTAAATGGCAAAAGGGTATAGACAATATGGGTGCATACTTCTTTGAATAAAATAATTCCTTATATTTGTAAGTTATCAACCAACTTTGCCTGTTTTTCTACAAATTTCATCCTCGACGACCTGATATATCAAATTAATAAATATCGATGCGAAGAAATTGTTTCTGAAAATTTTTGTTTTCAAATTCCCCGGACTCAAAGGGTTAATTGCATCACTTAATTATGAAACATCGTTACTCCCGAGCGCACTGAAATTTCTGTGAGTGACCGGGAAACCCGAAACAGTCGAACGGCCGGCACCGCGTTAAGCACAGTTCGAAGTATTTCAAACGAGTATCGTTCTCTATCCCCTCTTTTTTTTTAAACCCCTCTATGAATTCATCCACTAGAATTAACACAGAAGCGCGATAAGCCCGCCTCCTGTGCCCGAAGCGGCAGCATCAATTCCCAATTAATATTGCGGCATAATTCGTCGTTATCGGAACGAAATAAATTATCTTAATGCACTTACGTGTTATAATGCCAGATTAACTCGAACGGCGTAATAACACTATTCTAAACTTTCAACGAAGTGTGTACTCAAACACTAATCTCCCTGAGCCTTGGAAACGAAAGCACACAGAGCTCGCTCGCTACAAACCCTCTACCAAATCTCCTTCACACGATACTTCATTCTCAAAAAATAAAAGGTAGCGTAAAATGGCACAAAAATGTGGTTTCCTTGTTTTGGAGTGGTGCAGTTCACACGTGTCTAGTGACGCGCCCAGAGGGTGGCTAAGGGGCCCTGGCACCCTCCAAAGAAGAAGCTTTGTAAAAAGAAAAGAAAAATGGAGTTTATTCTTTAAATAAATTTTTATAATCACCTACAGAATTTTATTGAATTTGCATTAAAAATATTTTCGTCTCCCCCCAAGATTAAATCCCGAGTGCGCCAGTGTAAGCGTTCGTGGCAGTTGCTGGCACTGAAACAAAGGGACCACTGACACTGACGGCACTGAATCGTCACGGAACTGATATGTGTGCGTGGGCCTTAATCCGAGAAGCAGGCTACAGCAGTGGCGTTAATTGCCAGCGTTCCAGTAGGCGTTTCACGTCTGAAAACGCGTCCAAGTCGTCGGGGACGGCTCGTTGACTCCGCTACAGGGGCAGGTGGGGGACTTTAAGTCTTAAGGGGAGGCCGAGTTCGGTTAATTAGGGGATGTTTTGAGGATCCTCGAGGGCGAGATTGTTCGCGATCGAAAGGTGCGAATGGTTGAATTTGTGGTGATTTTTTAGCTCTCGGGGGTGGGGTGGTGGTGATTGTTAATTGGGGTTGGTCGACTTGGAATTATGTTAATTTTCTGTGTATTGAATTTTTGGATTTGGCAGAGGGTAGATACTATTTTTCTATTATTATTCGTCATTACTACTCATTATAGGAAAAGATGTAAATTCAGGATTAATTTAAATAAAAGGGGTGGCTACACTGTAAACACCGCTAAATTTAAATATAATTAAAGTGGGGCCTAAATTGAATGAGAATTGATTTCGACTACAACATGCACAAGAAGGTGGTGTGTTATCTAAAAGTCACGATGGAGTGACTCAAAGAGCATTAAATTTTCAGCGCATACCATGTGCGGAAGTTCCACAGTCCTATTCCTTTTCTACACTCCGTGGACGCACATAGGCGTTCTCCGCACGGAGGTTACATTGGCTTCAATAGTAGAGAGGCTTAAAAATTCACTCCTTTACTGTTTTCATTTCCAATCATAGGGTACTGTGTGCACTCAAGTTGGGATTTTTTAATCTTCCCCCTTGTTATAATTACCATTTATCAGTCCCTGTACCAAAGAAAATTAAAAATTAAAATATTTCTTTGCAGCTTGTAATTAAATTAATTAGCATGCACATTTCCTCTCATCCCCAAAATCTACACCTTCGTGACGGATTTTCTCAGTGTCTGAGCCGATTCGGGGATGGTAATCCCATATACCCGAGAAAGAGATCCAATATCCTCCTATTCGATGGATAAATAATTTACCAGGCATGTCTGAGTCGAGGCAGCTCGCGTCTGTATATTCTTGCAGACTACGTGCCCTCACTGTGGATCTGTTTTCCGAATGCTCTAGTTAGTTTCACTTGGGGGGATGAAACTCGGGACGACAGTTTGGCTGGAACTTTCTCACTATGCAAAGTATCGAATATTTTATTGGACCGTCACGAGTGTCGCGTGTTATTTAACGTCGACCCGTGGTCGCTGGCGTTTCAGGGGAATGAGAGACTCATTGATCAGACGGATCTTGAGAAGATACGCGAAGAAAGTAGCGGGGACAAATTCCGGGACAGAAAGTCATTAGAAATTTGTATATGTTTATAAGGAATATTAAACGTTGATTAGAAAGTAATGTCGTTGAATTGTCATGGCTTGAATAGTTATTATCAAAATCAGCATTCGTCGATTCTTAGAAGGTTTAATTAACATTGCATGGTTATAATATTAGACCTAGAAAAAATAGAAGGTTTCGAGATTCATAGAATTAAATGATCTATTAAGTTTGAAATCTCTACTATATTTCTTAGTATTTCACAGTTCTATATTTAGCAACTGGCATTGAGTAAACAATTTTTGGGTTCATTCGTGAGAGAATAAGTTAGAGTATAACGGTTTAAATATCTTCAATTATCATGATCAATCTGACTCTTGAGCGCAGACCTGGGCACTTTTGATATAACATTATTCGAAATATTATTTCAAGTGACAGATTATTTTATTTCATAATTATTTCAACAATTGTGTTATTCTATTTCTGGAAATAATTTTGAAAATTATTGTCTTCTATTTAAGATATTAAAATAATGAAATACTCATTCCATAGGTTCAACTGATGTATTTCAATCGTATCGTGATTGATTTCCCGATTATTCGATAATAAGAGACGTTTTCCTGAAGAATAATACACACCTTCCATCTTTCGCACCAGTAGAACGATTATTTCCTTTTCCAACTGTATTAGACGGTCCCAAACAGAAATCTCTTACCGATGCATTCTTTTAAGGAGAGAGTTTTGCTCGAAGCAATGTTGTAAAAATTTGGTGAAATAAAATCCTTCAGTTGTATTATCTCGACGATTATTTTTTTTGCCCAACTTGAAATAAAAAAGTAACGAAGTAATTATTTAAAATTGCTATAATTTCAAGTACCTAAATCAATATTTTCTACATTTTCTAATAACAGTATCAAAAATAACGTACAGAAATATTATTTCAAACAACTGTTTCTTATCTTATTTTCAAAAAAAAAAGAAGAATTGCCCCGGTTTGCTTGAGTGTTGGTCAATGTTCGACAATGTTTGACAATGTTCGTGTATTACATATTGAGAAGTGCAACTATCTTTTTGACAAACCTCTCAATTAAACCTTTCAATTACCTCTATTAACTTGATTTTTTAATGTTTGATGCCGATTGACGTTGTCGGTAGATTCCATAGCCCCGTTTCTTCTCTATAAACATAAGCTTCAATGCACAAAAAAATATTATCAACGCCATCCTTCGATGTTCGACACCATTATGCAAACATTCCACGTTGCCTTTTTCAGCGAAGTGAACGTCCATTACACAACTGTCTCCTACTCGTTCGCCTTCAGCGTCTTGAGAGGGTTCCTCAGAAATATAAAGCACACAATACCGCCAGCCTCCGAGAACACGCCACATTTCGCTCCCCTTCTGTCCTAACACTCGCAGCCCCACTTTCTTCTTCCCTGGCGAACGGGAACGCTTTAATTCCCGCGGAGAGGCTCGCCAACCCTCCGCGCTCGTTACTCCCACGAAACTGATTTCCGTCGTCCGTTTCCTGCGCGTTAACGTGCTCACTGCCACGCGATTGTCCCGCGTTTTCCATTCGCTCTCGTTTATTCAAATCTGGATCGCCGAAAGGGAGGAGCGTTTCGTAGGATCGATGATGCACTCTGCGCTTTCACGCATTCCTGATATCACCATCGTTGGGAATTTTTGAAACACAGGGTCCCCTTATTTCGAGCATTTCAATCCTTAAAATAGGGAGTTTCTGAGAAAGCTTCAAATTTCATTTTCTTCCTCTCTTCTCTTCTCTATACTTGTATGGTTTAGAGTTTAAAATTTGTTCGTATTATAGAAAGAACGGAGTGAAGATTCACAAGTTAGGTGAGACACTCTGTATATACAGTATTAGATTTATTTAAATGTGAACTCGAAAATTAATGGACTAATTTTAATACGATTTTCACAAAAAGTTTTACCATGTTCTGAGGAAGGTTTAAGGGGTATGGGACTATTGAAATCTTGAAAAATCAATTTTTTATTATTATTAACTCTGAATGTGCCATGCTTTGCGAACATTTGCAACAATGTTTCGCGAAGAAATTCGAATGATTACGAAAATTATAGCGCTGAACGTAATTGAGTCTCGAAACTACATTTTCAAACACGGTGTACATCATAACTCTTGAACGGATGAATATTTTCACTTAAAATTTTAACTGAAGCTGTAGAATTCCTTTCTCTATCGTGTGGAATTTCCGCATCAACAATGGATGTTTGTAAAACATTTTATAACTGATTAAAGACGATTTTTGCCCATAAAAATGTGGGGAAAAATTGATTCGCATGTAACTTTTACGATTTTTGTTTAAATTCGCCCAGAAAAATTTCAGGTGATAATTATTAGTGTAGAAATTACTCACCCCAAAGCATTTTGCTTTTAGATGATTGGTTCAACTGGGACTATGTACACCGATTACAGCTGCGCGCTATGCGGGACCATTTTTAGCTTCAAATAACTTGAATAATTTCCAACATTCTCACAATTTTTTTATTTTACGTTACTTGTAAAAGCGTACATAAAAAAGCTGTGAAAAATGCCGGTAGGGTGATTATTTGGTATCTAACAAGGGAACATCCCGAACCCGGGAATTCGAAAAATTCTGAAACTTTGCGAATACGTAGGGAATTTCCTCCTCGTTACAACGCAATTCTTGTTTGTTGCCTAAATTCACTCTAAGGGGGTGTAATTGACCGCTGAAAATCCGGTTATTTTCCGATTTTCTGTTATAACTCGTGAACTGTAAAATAATTTTTTCACCAAATGATAGATCTAATTAAAAGAAGTAACTTTTGTCTTGAAACTTTTTCCCTATCTCTTACAGATTGCGAGTTACAAAATAAAATCTGAAAATAGCCGAATTTTCAGGGGTTAATTCCACCCGCTTAGAGTGAATTTTGGCAGCAAACAAAAATTCCATTGTAATCAATAGGAAATCTCCTATAAATTCACGAAGTTTCAGAATTTTTGAATTTTCGGGTTCGGGATCTTCCCATTTAAGTAATCCAACCGGCAAGAAACCGTCGATTTCAGTCGTTCAACAGTCCTGTACCCTCTTCAGGCATAAACCTCCCCATCAGTGGCGCACTCAGGATTTAATCTTGGGAGGAGCCGAGTTGAAGGGATAAAAATATTTTTAATACGAATTCAGTAAAATTCATTAGGTGATTACAAAAATTTATTTAAAGAATAAAATCCGCCACTGCTCCCCTCTGTATCTTCAAGGGGGGAGGGTGCATGTTTAGGACTGTATATATTGTAAATATTAGATCTAAGTTCTACATTGTTTTAGTTACTATGACTAGATTAACTTGCGCGAAACTGCACGCGCTCTTCCTGGTTTGGGGTGAAAAGTTAACGGTGTCACCATCTCGTCGATTGTCGCGGCAACAATTGCCTTCTCCCCACTCTCTCTCTTTCGCGAGCGCCGATCGCGAATACTCGAACCAGTCGGTCTCCTGGAGTCGTTAACTTTGCAAACCTTTCTACCGCAAAACCAAACCGCTGACTTTATTCTCTAAAAGTGAGACTCGGTTTCTTTGTGCTGTTCGGTATAGCTTACAACGAGTAAAAGTGCAGTGCGCAGGTTTATTGTCAAACTCTCAGTTAATAAACTAAAAATACCGGTCGTGATACTCGTGCTGGTGAAAAATCTACTTACGCTAAATTAAACCTAGCTACAATTACCTTAAACCTACTTAAAGCTACCTTATAAAGAGTTAAAACTAAACTAACAACTATTTTAACCACTAACAGTGCACATATTTACAATACCACACTTAGCAAAAGTCACACTATCCCCAAAAACCCTAAAACGATTGTACATCGTAGAAACATCTTTAAAGGGTGCAAAACTTGCGAAAAAGTTTCTTGAAAATCGGGGGTGCTTTGCACTTTGCCCGTCCTGCGCAGAAATAATTGTGAATTTTTAAGTTCGCATAGGTACAGGTGCCTGCACTGGAATACTTAAGAAACCACCGTTATCCTCGAGGCAGTCTCTCCGCGCGAGCTGGCAGCTCTCGCACAGCGTTCGTCCGCCGCGAATCAACGCGAAAAGGCGCGCGAAATCGTTTGGACGCGCGCATAATCAGAGGTCTGGGCGCGGATGCTCGCCCCTGCCGGAGTGGCTGGTGAAAAGGCTTGGAAATCCTCGTTTCTGGGTGGAGGATCAGAGGGCCGGCAGCCCGCCAGCGGCGCGCAAATATATTGTAAAACCTCTCCCCGTCGGTTGCTTACCTTTCAGCGCTAAGAAGAGCCCATTAGTCGCGGCTGTTCTTCCCTGAATCAATGCGGAGTGCTCACCCCCTCGGCTGCACTCCACTCGAAACGCGCCTATACACGCTTATTCCCCCCCCCCCCGCTCCCCCCCGTCGCGCGGACTTTTTCCCGTCGTTTCCACCGATCCCCCGGGCCTGCAGCGGTTTAAATATTCATTGTGCGCTCGTGATCGTTTGGAAGGGAAATTTACTGTGTCGCCGCCGCGAGAAGCTATTCGGGGGTGTTCCCGCGCTCGGTCCCGGGGGTAGGGGGTGTGTTTAGACAGGCAGTTCCTTTGGTATGAAATATATATTTATTACTTGACCGTGGGACACGGAAGGGTTTCCACTTTATTTAGTGATTCTAGTATCACTAGGCGATGATTTAGGTAGAAATAGAATGGGGGAGGTTAGGTGGGGGTATATTTTATCATCGTTGCGATTAGTGCAGTGCTAAAGTTAGATGAGACCTTTTTGAAACACCCTGTATTTATCACCAAATCGTGGGACACGTAGGTTTGCTACTTTATTAATTCCAGTATCACTGGTTCGTTGTCGCCTAGGGCAAGATGAACACAGAAGTAGAAGGGAGAGGGGGTTCTGGGTTAAGTGGCTGGAGACATCATAGACGAAGCTAATGTATGCAAATCAACAAATTCCACGTCACTGGGTATATAAATTTTGCGTGTACCTTGCGAGAAATTAAGTAAAATTGAATAAGATTTATCTTCTATATTAGGGGATGAAGGAGGTCGAATTAAAAAAGAGGCAGTTGCCGAGCAATCTGCCGAGAAAGTTTTGCTGAATTGAGGAGTGGATATGGTAAATAATGTAAGGGAATAATCTTCGAATAGAAATTGTGAATCAAATGAAGTTATTCGAGAATAAGGTGAATGTCCCAATTTCTGCTCATTTAAGAGGTTACTCCTTAGAAAGAAGGTGTAAAAAATTTGTTTGTGATGAAAATTCGCAGAGTAATTGATTAATTCTTTAATAATAAATCAACCAGTCGAAAATTATTTAAGAAATATATTTCAAGATGTCTAACTACTAGTAATTTGTAATTAAATATAATGCTTTAAATGTCGGTATTTCTGCTTACGAAAAATAGCGATGAACGTATTTCTACTCACATAATATGTTGCATTTTGAGGTTAAAATAAGTTAATCTTTTATGGAGATGTTTTATAATACAAGAGTGAAGCATAAAATAATGATAAACAAAAAATAAAATGCTTTCAAATAGAAATAGAGGTTACAGCATATATTGAATTGTGAGGTAATGTTGCTAAAATTTTGGTAAGTAGAAATTATTATTATTATTATTATTATTATTATTATTATTATTATTATTATTATACGGGAAAACCCTTAGTTTACAAATTTCTATACAGTGAAATTATAGAATCCGAGCACTAATATTTATCCAGTATTGAGTGTGAATAGAAGAAATGCGGACATGGCTGTGATTCACTTGACCCTAAATCTAATCACCTGTTTTCTGCTTAAAAAAATTAAAAATAGTAAAAAGATTTACACCCAGAGCACAATACGGTATCTGTTTTTGTTAATAAATAAGAACTTTTACTGCAAAAACTATTTTCTGCCCAATTATCGAATACCAATAGTGACCCTGTTCCTTACCACAACCAGCTAAAATACGGTCGAAAAATCATGAGTCTCTGATTTTAAAAGTTTCTCGCTGCTTATGCTGCACTTTGATTAGCCCCAAGCTCGTGCAACACTCGCGTAAATGTTCAAATAATTTAGAATTATTTTGTTGTAACTACAGTACAAACGTGACGCTTATAATAATAAGAAAAATACGAAATGAGCAGAAATGGAGACATGAGCAGAAATTCGGACATTCACCTTAACGAATGATTTTTTATCCGGAATAAATCTTATTCGAAATTATTCGAATAATGCCCAAGTCCACACTGGAACGACCCTTCCAGTGCTTCGCAAAAAATATCCACACCAAAACACTTCAAAACTCTATACAACTAAGGGTGCATACCCTTCGGCGTGAGAGGCGTTAATCAACCCCTAGAAATCGAGGAATCGATCAACGAGCAGGGGTGGTTTATTTGGGGGGGACGCGCACATGCAGCCGGGTGGTTAAACGCCATACACAGTCGCAGATTTATCGCGATACGGGGGGCACCGGATATATTTCCACGGCGGAAACACGCGCGAATTTACGGCGACGGCGAATAGCCGACAAATTACGCGGTCGAGTCTCGTTCCAGAGGAGGCTACGGGACCGGAGTGAGCTTTGACGAAAATATCGAGTCGAGGATAGAGGGGGTTGGAGAGGTTGAGCACCCCTGCAACGACTTTCCTCTCGGACTTGGAGGAAGTTGCCAGCGCTGGGTGGGAATCCTGGTGCTGTCGCGTCGATTCGCTCCGGCGAGTCTGACCCCCCTCCGAAATAATGTTGCTCCAGAGATTAAGGGGGCCGCGGAATCTAGAGCGCCTCGACTTTGCCTTCGAAGCCTCCGAGGACTTTGGAGCGCTGCAGCGAATTCCTTCCCCCAGTTATTTCCGCTGTCGTTCGGCGAATTGGGGGGCTCGAACGTCGAAGGGAACCTTAGGAGGGTTGAGTACATTGTTTTTGAAGGGGGTGGGTGGATATGGTTGATGGGGAAAGGGTAATGAAGAAGTAAACTCTTTATGCGGGATGAATTACTGTGGTGGATTTGGGTTGCTCATGGAATTTGTGGAAACGTGCTCAGTTGGATAGTGTATCTAGTTGTTTGATAGTGAATATGTATGTGTAGGTGTGTTGGGTAGCAGGGGGTTGAGTATAAGGTGGAATGGAGGGTGAATGTTTTCTGCTTTAATCTACAATGGGAACTCTGGCAGGGACCAGTTTTGGGGTTTGTGAACTAGTATCGAGTGAAAGGTTTCTTATTAGGGCGGTAACGAATATTTGAATGATTAGTATTCGAAAATTTGAATAATTCGGAGTATTTAGAAATTCGAATAATTGGGAGTATTCGAAAATTCGAATAATTCGGAGTATTTAGAAATTCGAATAATTGGGAGTATTCGAAAATTCGAATAATAGGATTATTCGAAAATTCGAATAACAGGATTATTCGAAAATTCGAATAATAGGATTATTCGGAAATTCGAATAACAGGATTATTCGAAAATTCGAATAATTTGGAGTATTCAGAAATTCGAATAATTAGGAGTTTTCCAAAATTCGAATAATTAGGACTATTCGAAAATTCGAATAATTAGGAGTATTCAGAAATTCGAATAATTAGGACTATTCGAAAATTCGAATAATTAGGAGTATTCAGAAATTCGAATAATTAGAAGTATTGCAAAATTCGAATAATTTGAAGTATTCAGAAATTCGAATAATTAGGAGTATTCGAAAATTCGAATAATTCGGGTATTCAAATATTCGAATAATTAGAAGTATTCAAACATTCGCATAATTAGGAGTATTCAAATATTTGAATAATTAGGAGTATTCGAAAAAATTAGGAGTATTCGAAATTATTCGAAGAAATTATGCATATTCGAATTTATTCGAATATTTACAACTTTACTTCCTATAGCTTCCTTTCACCACCGTTCTTCTTATACCCTAACAGTCTTCGTCGTTCGGTATACTTATACACAAGTAAAATAATAGAATTTTTACAATATTCCTATCAGATCCCTAAGCAAATTCGGGATTTGAAATTGTAAATAATGTAACCGTCAGAAGTGAAAATTTTCTGTATTTTCTTTTCAACCACAGCGACGTTGATACTCATTATCTCAGCTCTGTCTTGAAATAAAATAACTTATTCCAGCACTTACAGCGTCTACCATTGTATTCAGCATGGAATTTACATCCGCTTCCACTAGAAAAATAATTTCTGATTTCTCTGGCACTCGCATCGTTTACCATTTCAAACTCCACAATTGAAAACGTTACCACACCGAGCTCGATCCAGTCTTTCCCCAGTCCACCCTCCTCGTGTTCACATTCGTGCTGAAAAAGTCGAGTGTACCCGACACGTGGCGAAAAAACCGCCCCTACAAGACCCTCGCTCGAAACACGGTTTAGAAGGAGATACAAGGGAAAATGAGAAATATCGACCCGCAGCGGCGCTTACGCGTTATCCGCGACGCAGCCGTGGCACGTTGTATCAGGGCGAGCCGAGCTGCCTGTGCATGTTCTTGAATATAAAGTCTGCCGGTGTATCGGGACTGATTCGACTTCATTCGATTTCATTCGATTTTCTACCGCGCCCGAAATAAATACAAGCTTGCGCCCTTGATCGGGGGCGGAAGATAAAATGTGTCTCGCGCATCGAATTTGGGGCGTACGTGTGAGATCCCCTCGGGTTTATTATTCTTTTCCTCCCTTGTTTTTTGCTTTACTGTAATTGAAAGGGTGGAGGCAGAGGGGTGGCAAAAAGTGGGGAATGGTGAAAAAGGAAGGGAAGGGTTTAAATACAGTGGAGGGGGCGAGGGAGGAGTACTACTTATAGGATAAATGGGGGTGTAGACGGAAGGAGTGATGGAAAAAGGGTAATGATAGAGGGGAATTGCTTTACTGAGATTGAAGGGGAGAGGGAGGAGGCGAGGCAAGGTGAAAGATGGAGGGGTGGGTTTAAGTAGGGTAGAAGGGGGGTACTTATAGAGTGAAAGGGGTGTAGACGGAAGGGTACTTATAGAGTGAAAGGGGTGTAGACGGAAGAAATGCTGGGAAAATGGCAATGATGGATAGGAAATAATGTAGAAAGAGGGGAAGTTGGGATAGAGGTAGTGGTTGAATGGAGATCAGTGTAGAAGGAGGGGAAGTTGAATGGAGAACGGCGTAGACGCAGGGAAACTTGATGCAGTGGTTGAGTAGCGCACAGTACAGACGAAAGGGAAAGTTGATGTAGAAGTTTAATGGAGAACACTAGAAGGAAGGTTCTACCCCATAGAAGTAACAGTGAAACAGGAAAAGGGACACAGTAGTAAACACAAGAAAACCAGAAAACCCCCAAATGTGTTTTAGGCAGGGGTTGGAAACAGTTATGATATTGGTTTCGGTTCTCGAAACAGTTAGAAGAACGCAAATAATCTTGAAACAGTTACGAGTGGGACATTCCACGCGAAGTGGGACACTTTTTGGAGTAACATTTCGGATGTGGCTGAAATTTGAATATGTTGTAGTCTTTGGGGATATATAAACATATCTCGAAGGATTTTTGACTATTTTGAAAAATGTCGATTTTACAGCTGTTTTAAGGTAAGTGTTAACATTTTTTCAATAAATTATAACTATGGAAGTAGTAAACGGATGGAGATGAGGTTTAAGGCGATTTGTAGAAAAGACATTGAAGATTTAAGAAAAAATTATTTCAGTTTCGGAAACAATTGTTTTTAACCATTTTTGTGCAATTATTTTAAACAAATGCAGTTTTTTAACAACGGGCGCGATTTTAAAAATCTGAAAAAGGAGAATATAGTTCTAGCCTTTCCCTTGATGGACAAATTTTTTAAAATATGGACATTTTAAAATTGGCCCTGTAAAAATTGCCGAAAGTTGACGCTGCGTCGCTCAGCACCGGCTCGACTAGTCGGGCCGTGCTGTACTCGCCAGCGGCTATACCTGATGTTCTTATACTGGATTCTCGAAAATGGCAAGTATTTGAAAAAAACTGAAGAAGGAAAACTGTTACTATTCTTTATTTCCAACATAATACAGTACCTCAATTTTTGGTGTTCGCAATATTATCCTTGAAACGAGGGTGCGCCATTTCTGGCGAACGTCCGGAAAGAAGAATTTTATAATCTGCGAAAGAAATGGAAAAATTGAAGATTTTCGAAAATTATATCTGCAAAGGCGGGCGCGAGTCAGGAGCACTGAACGCGAGCCACTGTTTTTCTTAATTGTACCTTTCACTTATACGGTCTAGCAAAACCAGCAATTCGTTATGATTTTTATTCATATGAAAATAAGAAATTCCTTTTTTGTTTAATTGCTTTTCAAGCAATTGATTTGGCTAATAAGGAATTGCTTGTAGGAATTGCTTAGTTTTTATTCACCAGGCCCTATGAATACCGGCCTATGAAACATGCAGAAACGTTTCCCTTGAGACCCAAAAAGAAACCCATCGATCACATCTCCCTTAGGGGTCGTCTGTAAATTATGTAAGGCGTTTTTGGGAGGAGGCTGTCACGAATTTCTTACGTTCTCTTACAACGGGGGGAGAGGGAGCCAGGTAGGGTCTTACGTAACATTTTTTACCCCAATTTTCAAGACGAGTAGCCCAAAAATCAATACCTCATCGCACACCCAAAACCGAGTTAAATGAATTATATATTACCCTTTAAAAGAATTTTGATAACTAAGAAAAATGCAAGGTAAAAAACATTACGTAAATAACGGGCAGGGGGTTGGAATATAAAATCGTACGAATTTTTATACGTGGCAAGGGAGGTGGTGAGAAATCGCCGAAATTACCATTACGTAATTTAAGAATGGCCCCTTATCGCGTTCCTTTCGAACAAACACTAATCTGCTTTCGGTGGTCAGGAACTTTAAATACCTTTGCCCGTCGAATAAATCTGCGGCTCGTATGTACAATGCGCATCATCGAGCCGACCTGCGACCCGGCAAATACGCGTTGGAAGCGTCAATATCGCGTTTCATTTTTAATTACTCTTCCGCTGATGAGCGCCGCGGTCGAAATAACTCGTCGGCCCGACTGATTCCATTAATTCGCGGATACGATTGCATAATTGAGCCGCGAGATCGATACAGTGGGAATTACTTTCCCGGCCCTTTGAACGCTCGGCGGTTCTCCCTGCCCCGTCTCAAGGCGGCCACCCTTCAGCGAACGTCAGGCTTCCCGGAGGGGCGGGGGGAGCGAGGTAATGGCAGCAAAATCGTGCAGGAGCCACCCCCGGGGCAGGATTTATGTTTTGTCGGGAAACAAACCGCGTAACGATGATGTTCGTGCCGTGTTACGATCGCAATTTCACCGGCCATTACCCCCCACTGTATGTAATGCACCCTTCGTGATATAGTGGCTTATTAAGAACGATATAGGAACACGTACGTTTCACCCCCAGCTGCGAGAGTCCTCCACGAGAGCAATCTCGTACAGCATGTCGAATTACCTAGGAAATTTTCGTTTCTCAAACTTTCTCCTGAATTCTTTGGGCTGGAATATTAATATTAGGGGTAGTATTGAGGCAGGAGTATCCGAACATCAGGGCGATGTTGAAGAATAGAGTGGACACGATACGTGTAATTCAAGAAACAATATTTCACCCTATGATTGATAAAACAGGGCCTCTGTTTTTTAATATTTTTGTTAACGATCTTGTCGATGTTTTCAGACATAGTAGGTTCCTCCTATGTGCGGATGACCTTAAAATATTCAGCAAGATATCCTGTTATCAAGATGCTCTTAATTTGCAATCAGACATGAATAATTTGGAGGACTGGTGTCAAAAGAATAGGGTGGGCCTGAACCTCGCCAAATGTTATGTTATGAGATCATCGCGCTGCACTAGCCCAATTGTTCACCATTCAGTCATAGATTAAGATAGGGGCAGTACTTAGCTTTACTTATTTTTTTTTCTTCTTCTTTTTATTTTTTCTAGTTCTTGTACGAATGCCACTGTTTTTCTTTATTGTACAAATTGGGCTTGTCCCGCAATAAATAAATCAAATAAAATAAAACAGATTAAGATAGGGGCAGTACTTAGCTTTACTTAGTTTTTTTTTCTTCTTCTTTTTATTTTTTTCTAGTTCTTGTACGTATGCCACTGTTTTTCTTTATTGTACAAATTGGGCTTGTCCCGTAATAAATAAATAAAATAAAATAAAACAGATTATGATAGGGGCAGTACTTAGCTTTACTTAGTTTTTCTTCTTCTTTTTATTTTTTCTAGTTCTTGTACGAATGCCACTGTTTTTCTTTATTGTACAAATTGGGCTTGTCCCGTAATAAATAAATAAATAAATAAAATAAAATAAAACAGATTAAGATAGAGGCAGTACTTAGCTTTACTTAGTTTTTTTTCTTCTTCTTTTTATTTTTTCTAATTCTTGTACGTATGCCACTGTTTTTCTTTATTGTACAAATTGGGCTTGTCCCGTAATAAATAAATAAAATAAAATAAAAGAGCCCCACGTCTCGAGATGAAAATACATTATTCTACCCCCTGTTACAGGTGACCGTCCAGTAGCAGTGTTCCCAGGCGTTGCCGTGTCGACACAGCCTACGGTGAGTCGGTTCTCCTTTACGGCCATTTGGGAGGTCCCTTCAAGCCTCCATAAAGTACCGCTGACAGTAGCGAAATCGACTCTGCACCCTCCAATTTATTTCCACTACCAAAATCGTCCTTCCACTTTTTACTACCCCCTTAACTTCGCGAACTCACCCTCTTCGACTAAATTTCTCGATAATTACACTAATCGAGACCAGCCGAAGGGAGCTACCTGTAGGGAGCTGAAAAAACAGGGTGCGAAGAGTTGGCCCAGTCGAATCTTACCCGAGTAACTCATCCGGGGCGCTGGCGGGGGTGGGTTCGACACGTATCCGAGTAAGGCAGGGACGCTGGATGGCGGAGCGGAAATTGCTCGAACAAATTGAAAAGCGCGGACGTCCCCATTAGGCCGAACGAGCCTAGGCACGATTTTACGGCCGGTCGGAATTATACTTTCAAAGCGTTTCACCGAGCGAATTCGCTGCTGGATGAGCCTGTCTCAGCCTAATGCTCGTCCCGCCGCTCGGCCCCCCGAATTTCTCCCCCTTCGATCCCGCGCGAGAAATAACTCGGGTTGTCCACCTTCTAGTTTCGCAGTACGCCCACCTCCGCCACCTCGCCGCTCCTCTTTCGGCGAAATTTATTCTACACCCCCGAACGGCGAGCCCCGGGGTTCTTTGGGATCGAGAGCACCAAACTGGCGACAATTTCGATCATGGGCAGCGGACGGCAGAGGTCCCTGGAACAAGGAGTAAAATTTTTACGGGGCTCGGTGGAGTTCTCTAGGCTTGGGTTTTTCGATACAGGGACCGGAGCTTAGGGACCGCGCGGGCGTTTTATTAAATCACGCTGGCTGATTCCTCGTAAGCGATCCCGAAGTTATTGCGGTCAGCCGGGGGCTCGGCTGCCAAGAAAACGCACCGGTGGTACATATGTACGGCGCGTGGTAGTTTGCTCGCTGTGGTTTCGACATCGATTGCCACTTTACGCAGCGGCTGCGTCGTTGACAGTCGTTTGCTCGGCGAATTGGGGACTCGTCGGTGGTCGGGGATGGGTGCACGCTTTGCTGGAGGTAGGGAGATTTTCCTGGGAAATTTTGCAGCGTTGGGGAGATCTGGGAAAAGTGTTTTGGGAATTGATGGGTGTCACGAGGGAACAGTGGATTTTGTAGGTATGATACTTTCTCTGATACTTTATATTTCAATCCCTTGGTCGCTTGGGGAACAAAGTTTGTTATACAAAATTTTCATAATAAACTTCGAGCTCACTTTTGATAATATTCACACTTGAATTCCATCCCCAAATTAGTGGGCATTTGGAAGATCTAAGGTTAGGGTAAACTAGCCGAGTATGACGACTTCTCCTAATATGAGACCCCAAATTATCTCCGCTACAGAAGTTTTGAATGTCATAGCTATTTCTTTACTAACTGACCGTGTATTAGTTATTTTGTCTGCACAGTGGCATTGTAATCAATTGAGCGTCTTGAGCCAGCATATATTTCTGAAATACGTTGCAGAAAGTTTTTGAAGTGGTTCGATTAGATTACAAATACCTACCTCTAAAGTGGTAAGTGTGTAATGATTTTCACAAATACTGTTGTATAGTGCTTGCAATGCAGTTTAAGACTTACCAGTTGTATATCATTAAATGATGAAGATTTAACTTCGAAGCTACTTAGTAGGTAACATGTTATTGTTTCCAAATATTCTAAGTTATAATATTAAAAATTATCTGAAGTCATTCCCTATGCAAATTATCTTCGTAAAAAGAAGTGAGATCCCTATAAAAAACTCCAAAAAGTAAAAAAATTACGCCAAGTACATGAAATCAAATAAATCACAAAAGAATAGAAGATAATAATAATTAGCATATAAAAAAAAGATGTGAAATCAAAATAAACCGCAAGTACATAAAGATGCTTTCCAACTGCGCTTAAAATGACATAACTACATATGTATACACAGCTAAAATGCTGTGTTCATACATTCCATTACCCCTATCGCGGAAATTTTAATTTCACATCTTTTTTATATGGTAATTATTATTATCATCTATTCTTTTGTGATTTATTTCATTTCATGTACTTGACGTAATTTTTTACTTTTTTAAAGTTTTTTAATGGGGATAGTACTTTCCAGTAGATTGCTAAGGAATACATATCCTACTTTGAAAACGTGTATCGAATTTAAATAAAAGTGTCCTCAGTCAAGAGTTATGCTGTTTTTAAGAAAAGGGTCTCATATTCGGCTACTTTACCCTATGCACCTCGCCTCGCACAGTAGAGGGCGCACATGACTCCGCCCACTTCACCTACCGAGCATGCGCAGTGGAGACTCCACCACTGCTCAGCGTACCCAATCTAAATCTTCCAAACTCTCTATGTACACTTGTCGTCTTTAATTCCCTTAATTCAAAGTTTTAAGTTAAACTATCAGTTATCGAGCAGCTCGGCTTCCCCCAGGCTTCAGTCTCTCGAATATTCTATATCGACTTAAAGACAGCTTTAAGCGCCGCGCGGAGCGTTTGAAAGGAGCGCGGCCACGCGGCCAAGCGGCCTGCATTAATTTAGACGAGAAAACGGCCCCGTTTGATCTCGTCGCCCGATAGAGGGAACGATTATTCCGCGCTTGATCGGCCACGTCGGGCGACGAGCAACGGCGATAACGGCGCCCAGTTGACGATGATTCCCCGCGTGGAAATAATTATCCGCGGTGCCTGTCGAAATGGACAAATGGTTCGTCCCGAGCACAGGGAAACTCTCGAGCACACCGCGGAGCGTCGTGCATTTAATTGGAGCACATATTAATTATGCGATTTCCACGGCCGGGGGATTATACCGCTGCCTGGACAGCGTCCCGGAAACGACCCGCGTTCTCGTTTTCTTCGACACCGCGGCTGGTCGACCACTAATCATCGACTCCGCAATTTTCGACCCGCTCGTGTTCTTCGGTAGGGGAAATTCGAACAAAACCGGGCACCTGGGTAAAACCAGGAAAGTCCACAGTGTCGATCAAATTCGCGGATAAACCAGCGGTTTTCATCCATTAACACGCGGCTCTATCTGTGACCGATTTATCCAACGTGATTTGTCTGTGAACTTTCGTGATATTATTTTTTAAACCGCCTTAAATTTCGCAGCGTGACATATTGTCGCAATGTGCATTATTTCATCGACAAAAGATGATCGTGTTACAACCGTGCTTACTGACAAGGGAAGATCCCGAAGCCGGAATTTAAAAAAACTCTGAAACTTTGTGAATATGTAGGGAATTTCTTGCTAATTACAACGCAATTTTTGTTTGTTGCCTAAAGTCACTCTAAGGGGGTGTAATTGACCACTGAAAATCCGGTTATTTTCCGATTTTGCGTTATAACTCGCGAACTGTAAAATAATTTGTTCGCCAAATGATAGATCTAATTAAAAGAAGCGACTTTTGTCTTGAAACTTTTTTCCTATCTCTTACAGATTGCGAGTTACAAAATAAAATCGGAAAATAGCCGAATTTTCAGGGGTTAATTCCACCAGCTTAGAGTGAATTTTGGCGGCAAACAAAAATTCCGTTGTAATCAGGAGGAAATCCCCTATATATTCACGAAGTTTCGGAATTTTTTGAATTTTCGGATTCGGGATCTTGTAAGATTATAACGTCTTGTGTGTTTTTGAAGGCTCTGATCTAATTTTTGATCATTAAGAAACTTTAAACACTTCTAACAGTGTTCGGGTAGATACTTTTTGTAGTGAATTACGTTAATTGTTGCATAATAAGGTGTAAATAATTAAAAGCTTTGTTTTTACTTCGCCATGGTATTGTTGATAATTCGTAATATTTACAAAGTTTTATCTTTGGGCAAAACCATACGGGGTAAAACCGAGTATTTTGTCCGGTTTTGGAGAAAATGTGTATAACAAAGAAACGAAAGAGGGGAAGTTATGAAAATTAAAACTAAATCTAAATAAAGGACTACAACTAAAAAGAAAGAAAACCACCAAATTAAACAAAATACCGAAGAAGAATGATAACAGTGGTAATAAAAACGGTGCAGACATTTACATTTATGTCCAAGAATCATATGGTTCATCTAAATTGAACGAAGGTGGGGTGCAGTTTACAATTTGTTCTAACTGGTTGGAGGACTGAAGAATTGGACGAGTTTCGTTGCGATAGGTGTTAAGGCCAGTACCTACCCTGTTTCACCCAGGCCATGGGGCAAAATCGTAAAAACGGAGCATATTTTAAATCATTATTTTGTTTGTATTTTTCCTCCTATTAAAAAAATTGGATATGTACTATTATTTAAAAAAAGAGTCTATTCCAATGAATCCCAATTGCAATATATTTTTTACTTAATAATGTTAAAGTTACGAGATTTTATTCTTAACGTCCGTGATTTTGCCCCGGTCTACCCTACTTCGAGATGTGTTATGAGCTGCAACGATGCAACTAACTGAATTCAAGAGACAAGCCAGAGACAAGAGAATTTTATTTCTTCCTGAATTGTCAACAGTGCTTTTGAAACTCTTACTATTCCCCTTCCCCTGAAATTACACTCCATCAGCACCCAATCTCCTCCAGACTTACCCCACTTCCTCCTCCTACTCATTACACTTGGCATAATCAATAACCAAATACACCCACATCTCCCAAAGCCCTCCCTTTATCACTCCCCGTCTCCCCCCGTAACCTCCCAATTCATCCTCACCACACTGTGACACATATTCCACCCCGATCCACCCCCAGTCGTCTGAAGCAGAACTTCGGAAAGTCCCTCGCGCGACGTCGTTAGCAGGAGATCAAAAACTAGCCAGCACCCAGAGGCGAGGTTCGGGAACAACCCCGTGTGGGGAGTGGCCGAGCCGGGCGAACGTGAAGAAAGCCCCGCTAGTTAGCCGTCGCACACACGGGTTAGGGATTCCTCGAGGAACGGGCAGGTAGGCCCCCAGGAATCGACGTTCCGTGAAATGGTTGCAGAAGGTGGCCCCGCACAACGGCCTATTTTCCGTATTTTCACTCTCGTCCTCGTCCCGCGCGCGGCTTTTGTTGCTCCTTTTTCATCGCCCCGGCCCGTGGATTCAGGTCAGCTCCGGTCGTTGCTTTTACAGCGACCGACCCTCTGCCCCCATCGGCTTCCCCGCCCGCCCACGCCTGCACGGCGCACACAGGCACAGTACGCGCCAGCCATCGGGCCACGCTACCTCGGCCCGAGACGTGGTGCGGCCGGTCCACGAAAATCGCCGGAGACGCGCTACTTCGGTAGGAATAATTGCCACACCGAGTCGCTGGCCATTGATGAGGGATCGATCCCTTGTTTAGGCGAAACTGCGGCTGGCTGCTGCTGGAGGCTGCCTCTCCATCGGGGGAAGGGCGTTGTTGTTTGTTTGTGGAGGGGACGCTTTCAGGGGCTTGTTTTTCGTTTCACGAACGAAGGTGGAGGTGTTATCCTTTGTTGGGGTTTGGGGACATTTACAGGGTTTTTCGTTTTTCGTTTTGCGAATGGAGGGATGTTAGAGTTTGGTGGGGGTTTCGGAATATTTAGAGTGTTTGTTTTTCATTGTATAAGTGAAGCAGGTGGGATGTTATAATTTGTTGAATGGGGAAGGTGTGTTTGGGGTTGTTTAAAGGGATCCCTTTCGTTTGTTTATGAACGGAGGGTGTGGTTTTGGGTTAGGTGAAGATTTTAGGTGGGATGTAGCTACGTTTTAGAACAGTAGTTTTGATGGAAGGGTACGGGGAGATTCTAGTGTTGGGATTTCGTGTGTAATTGTAGGACTTTGAGGAGGGTTTGTGGTAGAATTTACAGTGTGGACACGGGGACCTGGGAATACACTCACTGCGGACCAACAGTTTTCAACTAGAGACCCTTATTCAGGGATTTGAAGGCATTTCAATAGGAAAGAAAACACTGCAAAACTAAAAATCTGAAAAAAAACATTGATTTTGGATCCAGTAATCTCAACTTAAAAACTTGAACGTATTTCCATATCGAAATGAATAATCCCAGTTCAGATTTTAAATACGATCTCATACTGAACTCACTATTTCTAAGTCACTCTTCAATTGACTCGTACGTTCGCACGTTTAACACGAGCCAAATTTATAAAAGCAGACGCAGTTTTCTTCCTGATTTAATTCTTTCCTTGATAATGGTCGCAATACTGACCGAAACGTTGGAAATTTAATCTTAAAATTTGCACGATAGCTTTTATTTAATCTCTTAAAAATAGACCGAACAGGTGCGCTGGTAACATTTACTTTTAAGTTTTAAAAATTCTTTACGGTAGAAATTCTCAATCATTTTATTCACTATTTTTAACTTAGAAGTCGCAGGAACCACTGATTTTGGAGTCACCAGTCTCACTTATAAGGGGAGGCCGCGACATCTGGGACACGGATTTTGATGAATCTCATATATGTCGTAGTGTAGGTGTAGTAGACCAATATAAGTCTAAAAAAATAATAAGTATAATAAAAAAATAAATATAAAAAATGTTGTTTATGCGTTGACGAACAGAAGCGATAGCGAAGTTTATTGTAGCGATGAATAGCGGCGCGTGTAAACTAACATTTTTCTAAATGTAAGTCAGGTGCAATTTCCACCTGAAATTAGAAGAAAAAAATATACCTGTGGCCATACATCTTTTATTAGATGCGCACGGTGTCGTGAATTTTATTGTTTCAGTTGTTTTTACTACAAATGTCATGTTTTCGAATGTAAAAATTAGTACTGTATCTTTTGAGGAATAAAACAATACAAAATACATTTATAGAAAAAAAATGATCCCAGTGAGAATCGAACCGGTGAAAGTTCCAGTGCAAGACCTGCCCTTTACACGCGCCGCAATTCATCATTACAATAAACTTCGCTGTCGTTTCTGTTCGTCAACGCATAAACATTTGTTTTTATTAATATTTCGGAAACTCTGTGGTAGTGGACCTAACACGTGAGACATATATTAAAATCCGTGTCCCAGATGTCGCGGCCTCCCCTTGTTAGAGAATGAAATTGTTTCAATAAAATTCCCAAATTTTATTTCCCATTTTTATTCCCATCTTTATTCCCCCCAAAAAAACCCACTCTCTAAATTCAACCCAATATTTAAAACCTCAATTCACCCTGTCACAGTCACCCTGTCCATCTTATTTTCACTGCACCAACCACTCAGATTAACAAAGCCTTCGAGCCTCCAATACCATCTTCCAAATAAAAGAAAGAGAAATCAGCCACGAGAATAATGGTGGAAGGAATCGAACCGAGAGGCCCCTTATTGCCTTTATTTAGCCTAATCTCGTTGGTGGTCGAGGGAGGCTGGCATCTAACCACTTGTTCCCTTCCTGATATTGCATTTTGCGGGACGTGGTTCGAGTGAATGCAATTTGCCTTAACGACCGTCAGATTTTTGCCGGCGCTGAGGATCCGGGGGATCCTTAGCGGGTTGGCTCGATCTTACATTAGCTGGAGCGTTCGTTTAGCGGGATTGAACTCGGACCTTTAATACCGTTGGGGGGCCTCCTTTCATTAGGTTTCATTAAATTTCTCAACGCGATCTCCCGTGGTAGGCGTATCCCAGCCGCCCACTAACACGTCCGAGGCGAACCGTGACGAGTGGAACGAGGAGGCAGTGAAATGCTTCCCATCGATCTCTACCAGCAGCTTCGACAAACTTCTGCATGGCTGGAAGAAAACAATGGGGAAAGTAGGGAACACTGCTGGGCCGAAGTATCCATCTTGCTTCGACGGACAGTGGCAGTACGTTCATGTACAGAACTCTCCCTTTCTGGACGCTGCGACATGCGGATCGCGTGTTGGGAATTGTGATGGAAGTTTGTGACTGTATCGGGAGGCATGGAGGGTTTTTTTGAAGTGCCTAAGGTCCGGTGCAGACGAGCGGTTTGCGGCAGTCTGCCGCCGCGCGTTTTAGCAGAACATAAATTTGTATGAAGCAGTTCACGCGGGACGCAAAGTTTTGCGGCTGCTAAGCGGTATGTTTGCGTTCGTTTTGACGAACGCAGGTATTGCTTCACCGCGAATGAACGCAGCGGCAAACTGATCGTCTGCACCGGGCCTAAGATTGCTGACAGTGGTTCAATTTGATACGAGATGACCTATGGTGACAGAAAGTGGTCCAAGTTGGTTTAGAATAATTTTAGGTGCTGGAAGGTAGCCCGAAATGGCTAAAATTGTTGAAAGAAGTTTGAAGTGACCCAAGGTAGCCGAAACTAGAGTAATTTAACCAAATCCTGTGATAGCCCAAAGTACTGCGGTCCAATCAATCCTGCTCCAGGATAATTCAAACTGCTCCGAGATAAGGCAAACTGGCCCAAAAATTTCCAAAATAATCCCTACCAACAATAGCTAATTCAAGATCCCGCAAACTATTCCAGTCCAACCCAGTCTAGCTGAAGACGATCCAAAATAATCCCAAATGCCTCAAAAGGCCCCAAACTTCAACCACCAATCCCCAAAAGACTACAAAGGGAGTGGTTCTTAGCCGACAAAATTCGATTTCCGACCATGTCCTCTCACGAATCGTTTCCCCCACATGGCTTACTCGAAAAAGCCAGTTTGCACAGTGCACCGAAACAGTCGAAGACTGACGATGCTCGTCGAGGGTTGTTTTCGGAGGGAGGCGGATGCGTTCGTTTGAAACGACCGTGCCGGGGGCGCGGGATATTTTGTCGTCGCCGTTTAAATCGAGTCGTTCGGGTCTCTATTTCGTTTACGTGACCCCCTGGGGGCGAGGGCGAAGCCGCGTAATGGCCAGACGTCGTTACACGCGTTAGAACGGGCAACGCTAACGCCCACGCCGAGGTAATTAGCTTTAAAGGGAAAACGAATTTAACCGTTCGCGGGTCCATTCGACAATTCTCCGCTGCTGTTTTTCCCCGGGCCCTTTGTCGCGGCTCGGTGCTTCCTTTCGCGGAAATACGGCCCGCAAACGGCTGCCAAATCGCATCGCGGTGATCACGTTTTACGGGGTCCACTCGCTTTCCCCCAAAGATGGAACATCGCCCGCATGCACGAGGTGGATAATCGATTTTTATGGCGGGAATGTTTTTCAGTTTCCACGATTCGAAGAAAATCTTTTAGATCCTTTATGTTAATACCATCACTGTTTAATAGTTAGGGTAATTATTATTGGGCTAATGGTAATTCAAAAATATTATTAGTTTATTATAATAATAATAATAATCGTCACCGTCCTCGTCATCGTCATTATTATTATTTATATTATTATTATTATTATTATTATTATTATTATTATTATTATTATTATTTATATTATTATTATTATTATTATTATAAAACTACGTAATAATAGATATATGGCTTGTTGGTAAAACTGATCAAGTCCATATTTCTTAAATTTCGGTAAATGCAGATTTGAAGTTCAATCTATTACAATAAATCTGCTTTTTTAATAATAATTGAAAGCTATTGCAATAAATCTGCTTTTTAAATAATAATTGAAAGCTATTGCAAAATACAAGGATTTTTACTATAACAAAGACGAGAACGAACGAATCAAGAGTCTCGTGAAATTTTACTAAAAACGCCGCTTCGAATTCGGAAATATGATAGCTAGAAAAAGAAGGGCCATTTTCACCCGAAAATTCGGTCCCTCCTTCGACACCGATTTCCACCGAAAACGTTTCTTGCGTCGCCCGAAAGAATTAATCACTTGTCAGGCGCAGCAAACCCACCCCCCCGCCCCGTTTTTTCGCGGCTCGCGAGAATAATTGGCCAGCCTGGGTCCGCGGTGTGTTTTATTCGAGAAGCTGGCTGCTCGCCTCGAAGACCCGGACAATAGGTCGGCCGAAAGTTGGCGAATCGACGCCCGCGAGAACGGAAATGATTTGCCTGCGATTCGATCGGGCGCGCCGAGCTGCGAATAATTTACGGGTCGCTCGGGTCGGGGAGAGGTTCCGCGTGGAATTCATTCGAAAATGTCCGTGCACCTTCTCCGCGAGTGTCTGAGATAGGATCGGGGGCGAGATTCGCCATTAGGGCCCGCGAACCGAAGCATCGGGACGATGACTTTTAAATTGCAATCGTTTCCTTCTCGCGAAGAGGATTCCTGCTCGAGAAGGGACACTCCTAGGGCGTCCCGCGATTTGAAAGTCGATTTTGGGACCCTTCTGCTGGGGAGCAGAGGTCGTTCCCTCGTGTGAAATTACTTGGCAATGGGGGGGATGAGTGTGGTAATTACGAGGGGATGTTGAGGGTGCAGATGCCTCTCGAGGTGATTCCACACCCGTCTGTGGCCTCTAGAAGTCGAGAAATAACAAAAAATATTGGTTTTTGGCTTCTAATTTATTTGGGGAACATTGTAGAGGGATGATTCGTACAGGGGTCGATTTTTTGGCATAAAATACGTCGAAAATGTGGTATGTACCTTTCCCCTGCGAGCCTTCGTTTCGGAGGAAAATGGGTTTGAAATTGTGGTCTAGCTGGCAGTGGTTCTCAACTTGTTCTTGAAACTATTCCT
The DNA here is from genome assembly GCF_050908995.1 of Andrena cerasifolii. NCBI lineage: Eukaryota > Metazoa > Arthropoda > Insecta > Hymenoptera > Andrenidae > Andrena > Andrena cerasifolii. The sequence continues at coordinate 26,274,043 of NC_135119.1, read as the reverse complement.
TACAATTGTTAACACAACGATCTATCGAATACGATACTAAACCACCGGTTAAAATCTCACAATCCATCACAACGCTTTTACTCTCCCTGATTGACAACCACTGCGCCGCCATTACAGAGTGCACTTACCAGCACCGAACTTTAAAGCCAGTTTTCTCCAAAACGACGAGTGCTACGAGAAAAGTTCGCTGCACAATTTCGACTGATTTTTGGACGAGGAATCCATTTCCACGCTCAGTTCCCCCGATTTACGCGCCCCGTTCTTCGTACAGCCGATCCTCTCACGAGGACGAGTGTGCAAGAAGATGGCGGATGAATTACCGCGAGTCAGCCTCGCGAGGGATAAAAAGTAGCCGAAGACCAGCGGAGGCGATGCTCCTTTCTTTGGATCCCGATCGCTGGACGGTCCGAAAAACGGGCTGCGAGAGTTTTTGCTCGACTAAACTTAACAGGATTTTCATAAAGGCGCGACGTGTTAAGGGCGAGAGGCAGAAAGGAGGGAGAAAAGTTTTCTGTGTTTGCCGTGGATATTCGCGCTCGAGTTGGCTTCTGTGTCCCATGGTTCGCTTCCCTCTGGCTCCTCGCGGTGCTCTTTTTTTGTCCTGGGCCCCGCGGAAGGAGCAGCGAATCGAAATTAGAGCGGGCGAACGGTGGAATTACGGGGATAACGGGCAGCTATCGACCCGCTGCGACAATTATTTCGCCCCCTTCTATTGGGGATCTGGGTAATGACGAGAAACTGTTGGTAACGACAATGGAATTGTAGCTGGTGTTTCCTTAGTGGTTTGTCTTACAATTTTGCAGTGACTTTTTTTATTTATATAGGCGTGGCTCGAAGTATTCTGTGAGGTTGATTAGGATCGTTAATTACCAATTTTATAGTAGAGTTTTTACCATTCGGATGTCTGAGTGTCTGATGATGTATTTGGGGTCCCAAAGTAAGTGGAAGAGTAGTACAAGTATTAAAGCTCTAGTTAAGGGGGTATTCTCGTCTCGAAGGCCAATTTTTTGCCTTTCTTTAGGGACGATATACAAAAATCCTGCACTGTTCTCAACGATGAGCATTATACATACGTATTTATTAACATTTCACTTACAAGGGAAGCTCCCGAACCAGAAAATTCAAAAAATTCTGAAACTTTGTGAATATGTAGGAGATTTCCTCCTGGTTACAACGCAATTTTTGTTTGCTGCCCAAATTCACTCGAAACGGGTGAAATTAACCCTTGAAAATTCGGCTATTTTCCGATTTTGTGTTATAACTCGCGAACTGTAAGAGATAGTAAAAATGTTTCAAGACAAATGTTACTTCTTTTAATTAGAGCTTCCACTTGGGTAACAATAACCGGATTTTCAGCGGTCAATTACACCCCCGTAGAGTTAATTTGGGCAGCAAACAAAAATTGCGTTTTAATCAGGAGGAAATTCTCTACATATTCGCAAAGTTTCAGAATTTTTCGAATTTCCGGGTTCGGGATTGTTCCACTGTTAGTTGTAAAAAAATTTCAGCAATATATAATAATAATTAATGGAGATATGGGTTATTTCGAAAAGCGTGTGCAAAAAAAAGTTGCCTCGTGGTGCATACGATTCCGGCTGTTCCGCTGATCCAAAACAAAAAACCAAAAGAATTGTTAATCAGTAAGAGCCCTAGTAGCACAAAATATTGAATGCACACACATCCAATATTAAAAAGAGGTTCAATCTCTTTTTGATATTTAAATATACATACAATATTTATTCCAGATTAAGAAGCAAATATTTTTTTTTCAAATATACTGGAAATATTCATTTTATATTATGAAAAAAATATATTTTTTTTCAAATATAAAGTAAATATTTATTTAATGGTAGAAACAAAATATTTTTTTCCGAATGTTCGGGAAATATTTATTTTATATTATGATAAAAATATTTTTTTTTTCAAATATAAAGTAAATATTTATTTAGTGGTAGCAAATTTATGAAAAAAAGAATTAAAAATTCACAAAATAGCGGGACTTTGAATTTAAATTCATCTTTTCCGTGTTTCTTCGTCTTTAAATGGCCTTAACCTTGTGAAAGAAATCTATTTCGCATTGTTTCCGCTATTGGCTAGAATTATATGTTTTCTAAAGGTGTACGAAAAAGATGGACCAGATTGGCCCGCTAGAAGTTGAGATATCTTATGTACAGTCATGAAAAAACACCGTTTTGAGAAGAACCCATATCTCTATTAATTATTATTATATATTACTGAAATTTTTTTTACATCTTACTGAAATGTTAGTAAATACGCGTGGATAATGCTTATCGCTGAACATTGCGTAGTTTTTTTGTGGGTCGTCCCTAAAGAGAATAGAGGATTTCGTCCCTCTAGACGGGAATGCACCCTTAGAGGGATGTTTGCAGAATTGAAGGAATTCAAAGAGTAGCATACATTATAGAGAAGCTCGAGTGTTTAAAGAAATAGCTATGGATCCGCGAGAAATAAGACATCGAATATTTGAGTACCTAGAGTAAAAGTACCCCCAGTTATCCAAGATTGCATATCGTCATGACTCCACGAATTTCAAAACTCGCCGTTGTTCCCGCCAGAACTCCGCCCTATCCAGGGAAACTCCATTAAGCTCTCCCCTCGCAAGAGTTCGCCACTCTTTTTTTGCCATAAATCCTCCACCAAGAGTGTGGCCACTCAGCCCCGCAGATCCCCGAGCATTCCACGCGAGGAACACGTACCTCACCTCGAGCAGTTCAACTTCCCTTTATCTGTGCCTCGCTCGTCAGGGTGGCTACAAGTTCCCCAGATAACGAGGTGAAGTTTCGGCCAGTTACTCTACGTGATACATGGATCATTAGGGAAACTATACTCCCACGGTTATCATCGGCCCGCCCTGATAATCCACCTAGCACGTCAGCTCGTTTCACCGTATCAGAAGCAAGGGATTCTTCTACTTAGAGGGGGCGGGAAAGGGATCAGGGTAGTATCTACGTGGTCGATTAGAAAAAGAGGAGGTATAAAGTTCGCGAAGGAAAAAAGTCCTCCAGTTTTGATCGATGTGCAGGGGAGCGAAGTAAACAGCAAGAAGGAAGGAAAAAAGGGATCGAGAAAAAAGGAACTGGGACATTCCTCACCCACAGCAGAATCTCCTTAGCTAGATTAAAAAAAAAACGTTCCCCACAACAAATATTAAACAACTTGGTTGCTTACTTTCGCAGAGCGCAAGAAACCATTAAATATTCATTCCAAACATTTTTCATGTCTATTATAGTTCTCAGAATATATGTACAGAAAAATAGAAAAGCACGCGTTAACATTTAAGCGGTCTTTTTACCCGAAAGACCCAAAAAGTAGCAGAAGCAAAATTTATCTGACACTTCTACCGAGGTCCCTTACAAACCTGCAACGTTAAAAAAATCTGAAGCTTCTGGTTACCAGAGTTCCCTTGCCACTCATCGCGCATGCGCAGTCTGTTAACTCGCGTAGCGAGTGGAGGGGATAGCAGTCGCCTTGTTTCGAGCCAGAAACCGCGTCCTTCTATCGAATCGCTGGTGTATACGCAGAGAAAAGATAAAATGGCCAGGGGTTGGTAAGAACGGAATAGGAAAAGCTGGTTAATCAAGAAAGTGGCGGATGAAGAGAAAAGAGAGAGAGAGAGGGGGTATAAACGACGAAGCAAAAAGAGCCTGAATTAACCACATAATTGCGCGCAGCCCCATCGAGCGTCCTTCTAATTAACGCACCTCATTAACGCCTCTGTACGCTGGTACGACAAGGATTAGCTCCGACGATGGAATTAACAGAAAACGAGGAGCCCCCCACTGCGAACCTCCGTCTTGCGCCAACTACGCAGTTGTGGGAATTACTTACAACCTGTGTTACGCTGCTCGAGTTTGGGGGGCGGATTGGAGTATGTATCTTGGGGGACTGTGTTGTAATTGTAGTTTGGAGTTCGCGTTCGCCTTTGTCGGTGGACGTGGAAATGGGGCATGGAGTCCACTTGGGAGGTGTTCATTGCTAAAGAGTGGTGGTACTATTCGATTTCTGTTCGCGAGAGTTTTATATGGGAAGTGTGTAGCACTCGTGGAACGTTCTTCTTTGTTTTGCTTTAGAGGGGTAGAATGGGAGTTGGAGCTTTGACTCCACTTTTCAGGCGCCTACCACTTAATTGCTTAGGGGGAAATAGTGGCATTTGGTTTCCTTTGAGATTCAATTTTCAAAGGTGTATAACAGTCGCGAGAGGTTTTCCTTCTTCGAAAGGGCAAAACTCAGCAGAAGTGAAATTTTGAGCTTCCAGTCCACTTTTGAGGCGTCAGCACTTAATTTTTGAGGGAAGAATAGTAGCATTTGGTTTCCTTTGAGATTAAACCTTCAGAGGTGTGTAGAAGCAGTGAGAGGTTCTTCTTCGTTTTCTCCTAGAAGGGCAGAAGTCAGCAGAAGTGAAATTTCGAGTTTTCAGTGAATTTCTGAAATATTCACCACCTAATCTTAAACTTCCCAGAGATGTGTACAGCATTCCTGCCACATTCTTCTCCTTCCCCTTTCGAAGTGGAAAAGAAGTCAGCAGAAATTAAATTTCAAGCTTTCGGTCCACCGAGTAAAAATAGTACTACCTACCATCCTTGTATTCCCTTTGAGGAGAACTTCTCAAACTTCTGTATCACTTGTGGTGCACACCTTTCTTCCTTCAAAAATTCAAAAAGAAGTCGACAAAATTAAAATTTCGAGCTTTAAGCCCACTTTTGCTTTATTTTAACACCTACTGTTTTTAATAAAAATAGCATCCTATTCCCTTCGACAAGATTATTTTAACACCTACTGTTTTTAATAAAAATAGCATCCTATTCCCCTTGACAAGAACTTTCCAAATGTCTATAGCAATGGCGACATTTTCTGCATCCCTCTTTAGAAGTAAAGAAGAATAAGAACGATTGTTCCTCCACTAACGATAAATTCGCTGGGATATAAGCAGACGGCATTGTCCAGGGGACTTTGGGAACTAGCCAAGTATCGGTAATTAGTTGCTGCACGCGCGCAAATAAAACTGGAGCGAAATTAAAAACAACGGAGGCTGGCCCACAACAATAAGCCCACTCGGTGGTCGATGCAACTTTGAAGCAGGGCTAATTTACGATAATAGTGTCCCGAGGCTGCTGGGGGTAGCTGGCGCATTCGAGACGCGATTAAAGTCATCCCCACGAGCACCTTTCATGCCTTCGAGGTAAACGCTTGAGAATTATTCCTTGCCCATCTTCTGCAAAGCTTAGGGAGCCTTCCCAACCCGAAAATCCTGATTTCAACGAAACTTCGTGCGAACGTAGAACATATTGGAGTATTAAAAGAACAATTTCTTTTTTCGGAAAGTTCACTCCGAAGGGGTGAAATCTGCCCTCAAATTATCGCGTTTTCTCCTCTCTTTTTAAATAAAAGATAAAACTGAAATTTACACACACAAACTGTTTAGTTTTTTATGTCCTATTGCATTGCCGAAAGAGAAATAAAGTTGTAATTATTTGTAAGTAGCTCTACCTATTATCCAAGAATTTAGCATTAAAATCGGTTCTTTTATACACAATTGTTCACCCCCCAAGCTGTTTCCCCCACAATTTAAATTACTTAATACCTCAATCCCAGTTTCCAATAATTTCGACCCATTTATTATCGTCTGAGCTTCTCCCTTAAACTGTGCTTCGATCACCTTTAACGTACTACCCCATCAAGCACCCCCCAGTCTGCGCTCGTAATTCTGGCAGAGCCAGCGGAACACTTTGCCTCGACGATTAATCGACGATCTCTCGCAACGGGATCGCAGGAAGCCATCAGTCCGCGGAAAGAAACAGCTGGAGCGAAGGGGGTGGAAAGAAATACGAATCGTTGGAGGAGTTGATCGAACCCACGGTCGAGCAGCGTGGAATCCACGTTCACTTGGAATTACCGTCTGTAGAGGGGAGAGTCGAGCTGGCTGGAAACGGACAAAAGCTTTGTACGAGGAGGTTCGCTTCTGTTCTTTTGACCGGTGTATCGAGAGACCGGCCTAAGAGGCTCGCCTGCAGCCCAACGATAGGCTTCTCGATCTCCTTTGCCACGATAATCACTTTCCACCTCCTCGTCCTCCTTCAGACTTTATTTCGTGGACGAAAGTTCGCTGTTGTACACCGGGCGAGGCTGATCCAGCCGCAGACTTAATCGCTGCTCGTCGTTTGCGCCCCCTTTGGCGTCTTATAATTAACAACCAATTTAGTGTGTTCCGATGAACTCGCAACTGGATGGAAAGTTATAATGCGAGGTTTGTTGCTGGAAGGTTTGAAGTGGGATACACGGTGTTAAGGAGCCTATTATCTGCGAAGAGGATCCACGCTTGTGTCAACAAGGGTGTTACGTTAAAAAGGATCGAAAACCGGTGGCTATCTCTGCTTTGACTAATTGAAGTGTCCTTGTAGAAAACAATTTAAGTGCCAAAAATCAAATTCTATACTAAAATATTGCCATTGGCACGTAGAAGGTATTCCTACATTTTTTTTTTAATTTTGGCACTTACAGTGCCAAATCCTTGTTTTCTACAAGGACTCTTCAGTTGCAAGCTTGCCGGCTGGCTAACTATATGTATATTTTGGACTCGCCAGATGCAACATTTGTAGAATTATTTTTAGAAATTCCTAGTGCACGCGGAACCACCATCCGGGCATATAAAAAAGGCCCCGATGAAGCCCACAGGCAGAGATGGACAAAAATTTTATTTAAATAAATTTCGAGTAACGAATAAAAGTTAAAATAATTATTCGTCATGTGTCGAATAAAGTTGACCCGGGTGAACTTTATTCGTCGAATAAAGAAATTAACTTCATTCGTGAAATAATCTAGAGTTAAAGTAACTTATTTTTAATCCGTTATTTAAGTGATTTTTTATTTCGTTAATACCCAACTCTGCCCACGGGACACTTGGATAATCATTCTGTTATTCGTCTCTTCTCCTCCGAAGTGTATTTCATATTTAAAGTAATTTTTGTTACTACTTACAATTAGTTAAAACACAATTGTTTCTCTACATCGTAACAACGGTCGATCAGGAGTGTTAATTGAACGTAATATAGAATAATTACAGGGAAAGCTGCAGTTTAATACGAGTTTAGAATCTGAAATGGGAAGCGAGCAAAGGGTACTAAAGGAGTCCCTTGCAGAGTGAGCTGAATCTATCTCCATCTTCATTTCTTCCCATCCCCGTACCAGAGGAAAAGGGTCCCAATTTATTGGATCGCAAGGGCCACTGCTCCACTTGAGCTAACTAAATAAACACCCAAGCTTCATAGCTTCCATCTTCTTAAACCTAATCCCGTAAAATGGCCGCCGTCCGATTCCTCGGACCCGCCATCTTCCACTTGATTCCCTGATCCTTCCTGGTTTCAATCCTAGATACCGCGCCACCCTTCGCGTTTCCGGGGCATACCCACTTCCCAGATCACACTTGACCGTCTCTATATAAGACCTAATCCGATTTTCGTCCCTTTTCCATCGCCATTCCTGTCTCACGTGTCGCGAGGCCTCGGCCCTCGGCGAGCCCACGTGTGCACACACCGAGCCACGGACTTACCGGCAAGGAAGTGGCGGAGGGAGCGGTTGGGAAGGGTGGGCGATAAGTGAGCAGGCCGGTGGGGGTGAAGGAAAGCCAGAGTCGGAGCACGCGGCAACGGCAGATGTTTGATGCGCGTGCATACGTAGTGGCCCGTTTCCCGGCGCCAGTTGCGAGTTAAATGAGGTCGGGAGTGTGCACCATAACCGCGTAGTACCGCGGCGACGAATTTGCGGACGAACGAATCCGACACATCCTCCACGGCCTGCTCCAGGATCGTCGAGTGAGTACTCGCACTGCTTTGACCTTACCATCGATCGCGAAGCCGTCACCCTGTTACGCGTCGTTCACACTCGTTACCGAGCCTCGCGATCTCGGTCCATAGAATTTCGCTGGTACAATGACTGGGCTAAAAGCAGCAGGCTCCTTAACGACTCTGGGTGTTTCGAAGGCGAATCAAGCACTCAGGGACGTGTTCAATGTATGTATGTATGCACTGTTTGGGTATTAGGTGTCTGAGAACCTAAAGATACCGAAGCAGATAAAGTGATTTATCGTACAACGTGCTGAGAAAAAGTTGGAGAAGGTAATAGTGTTGGTTTCTTTATAGATGGAAACGTAAAGATCTAGAAATCAAGTTTGTTGTTCTTTTCAAATGGAATGCACTATTTTTTATAGTCAAATTTCAAAGAAGAGCGAATTCTGAGGAGAAAAGTAGTGAGGTATATTTATGCTAAAACACGTTGTTCTGGAGATATTGGAATTTGTCCATCCTATTACTTTCATTATAAAACATGCTCTCGACGATGCCTGTGGTCAGTAATGTACTTCGGATGTAAACAAAGAGTACGTAATATATAGTATCGACCGCATATCGCTCTGTTTAGAAAAATTATTGGGAAGTGTATTTATATGTATACGCACACTGCGTCACAATTTATGGAAAGATTATGAATTTATTCTTTTTTTGTGCAAAATTACGAGACTCCGTAAAGAGTGTTCTTTTTTTAGCTATATAATTTCCATTTCGCATTGCATGGAAGGATAAGGAGGAGATATAAATGTTACGAAATTTCTTAAATTTTACTAAAAGAAAAATCTTTCCATCTTCGTAATTTTATTACATTACTCTCTTCGTTAAGTAATATATACACAAAGGCAGTAATTATTTTGGAAATTAATATAAAAAAAAAGATCTAGCATCAGAAATTCCACTGACCATCGTCGTTGCTAGTGATGGAAGTCAGGGAGCGGAGTTTAATCATGGATCATCTCCGATTATCATCATTTGCTATATCGATCAGTAGTACACCCACTGAATGACTGCCGAGGCTACCTCTCGTTCCCAAGATATCACCATAGCCGTAGAACTTCAGCTGCGAGATCGAGTTGTTCTCCGTGGCCCTCTAGCGAGAGACTGAACGAACTATTCGCTGCCAGCACATTGCACAAGCACTCTTAGAGAATACTGCTCTTTTTATCAATACACCACCTACAGCGTAAATTAACTTCACGAAACAGCAGATAAAAAACGTGTCCAGATTTTACAGGGTTGACAATACGTATGCACTCACTAAATTGAGCAAAAACGTTCACACTTTGGGCGCTGGATGGAAGCTAGCATATCACTTGCTTCGCTGAAAAATCCTGGTAACTTTAAATGCATTCGTTTTTCGATCCAATGTTTACCGAACAGTTTTTATTCGATTTACTGAATACAATTTACCCTCTAAATCGTGAAAACTTTTTTCCACTGCAGATGTTGCAACGCCTATTTCATTTATTCGTACCTAGGAGTATCTAACAATCGAGTGGAAATAAATATTCAATCGCAGTGGACTGAGGCACGCGCACCGTTCTTTGAACTTTAAATCATCGATTACCTTTTCGAAGACTGATCGCGCTTGAATGGAATGGTGGGTATAATTCATGTCGAACGATATCGATCTTATAATTTCATAGGACGCAATTCTTCAAAAGTACTGAGCGAAGGGAATGCGCGTCTCCAGTGCACAGGTGAGCATTGGATATTATGAAACTTACGAACGCACGTACTAACGGGAGAGGCAACGCGGACGTGGCTTATAAAAGATTTGCGACACGATCACGTGAATATTTCATAAAGCTGTATCGATGCGTGCATTATACCGAATAGCTGTATCCGTTAGCGAACGGATTTTATAATATCCAATCCTCTCAGAATACGAAGTAAAGATAATTTAGAAGTTCATTATTTTTACGAAAGACTAGAAACAAGTGCTAAATAATAAATTCCTATGACCGAAGATGTTCCAATCTTCTAATTTTTTAACAAATTTCAAAGAAAAAAACATATCGCCCCCGGGTGGGCTCGAACCACCAACCTTTCGGTTAACAGCCGAACGCGCTAACCCATTGCGCCACGGAGGCGTATGGTTTTTCTTCCTTAAAGTTCTACATACCTGTACACTTTTTCTTATCTCATCTCGCAACATTTGTAATGTGAAATTAGAAGTGATACTAACGTTTATCAACTATTAAATTTCCATTAAGCTAAATACCATCAAACTACAGTACAGTTCCTGTTTAAAATACTTTATGGCACACACGAGACATATGTACGAGAGGCAGAGTACCAACAAACGTAGATACGTATAATGTAACAGATAATAAAATTTCGAAACACGACTCGTTTCGATATAACGACCGAAGGGCCGCGTGAAGTGAATTCGTTCCGAGAAGCATCCGCGAACGTTACACGCGACCCTTATCACGGCTCTCCCCGAGGGGGCTCCGTAAACTTTCCAGGGAAAATGGGGGGGGCAAAAAAAAGTTGCAGGGAAACGAGAAAACGATCCTTCGAACTTATATCGAGCCGCGCGGGTGAGGGGCTCATCGAGGATATCGGAGAACCGTGTTACGTCGCGCGAACCACGGTTTATTTCGCGACCCGCCCTTCGATGCTTGCTCGAGTTTCAACCCCACCCCTGCGGAAAGCCAACCCCTCCACTCCAACTGGACGCGGAAGAGGAACGACACGGGGCAGGATCGCAGCTATCGAATACATTACACTTAAACTTCTGCGCGGATACAACTAATCTCGTGAATATTTCATTAATCTCCCTGCTCCCGCCCCGCCCCCAACTTTCCATTCCAGAGCAAACTTTTCTTGTTCCGTCATTTCTAATCTTCACCAAAGTGGCGCTTGGTGAGGCGAATATTTACGACGCCCTCGGCAAGGGTACCACCAAGCTGCAGGTGTGCAACAAACAACAACAACAACAACGAGGTTTGCGTAAACCGTGTAATTTATTAATAACAGTGGCGGAGGTGTGCTACGAGTTACTCGGAAGTTTCAGTACCTTGGGGTTTCGAAGTCGACTGATTTTGAAGTTCCTTTAGTTCCGACAAGTAATTTAGCTCCGAGCGTGGGTTTCTTCTTTTCTGAAACTATTTCTTGAGGACTTTAAAATGGGGAAACTCAGCGCAGAAGGCGCCACTAGTGCACGTGGCAAAATGAAATGACGTTATAATATTAGAAGCGGTGTTTATTTAGATTTTTTGTCGCAGTTGCTGACTGTAGATTTTAAAATTAAAATGAAAACAAAAGGTGAAAATTATGGACATTTAACTGTTGTCCAAATTAAAGTTTTCTTAGTTTCAATTTTTCTTGTCACAACTTTACATGTTTTTTTTCAATTTCAAATTACTTGAGTAGTGTTTTAATAACAACATTTTTTTTCAATCAAAGCACCTTCTTGCTTACTTACTATTAACGATGCCCTCGCCTAATTACTTGATCACTTCACACGTAGATGCGTATAAAGACACAAATTCTACCTCAAATATTTCGATATTAACAATGACAAACATCCGTAACTATTTAAACAGACAAATCTTGTTATCACATTCTTACATTCTATGTATTTATTTAAAACACCGATGACAAGTGTGCTGGTGGCGCCACGGGTGGCGAAAAAGTTGCGGTCAGCTTCCTCATTGGTTACGCGTTTCTCGTAGCTCGTACCTGTTCCCAGCGTCCCACCTATTTCAATCAGGGACTTTAAACCGGTATTACGTCAACAAAGCTACACCGAAACCGATGTCATACCAAAACAGATGAGTACCGAAACCGTTATAGAACCGAAATAGGTGAATACCGAAATCGTTAAAGTACCGAAACCGAAATAAATACCGGTATTTTCCGGTTCCTCTTTGGATGACATAGTAGATTAAAGTAATATCTTCATAACCCTTATTAATTCGAGGTGTAAAATCACCGACATAAGGTAATATCTTTTCATAAAAATATTAATATATTAGTATATGTTTGGCGTATAGATTCTTGTCTAATAATATTTTGAAAACTAGTACAATCCAAAAACCGAAAAAATTACCGGTAAATATAGGTAAATATACCGGTATTTTTGCATATATCGGTATGACGTCATACCGGTATTTGCGTATTTCGGTTTCTATAAAGGTTTTGGAGATGGAACCGAAAAATACCGATATTTTCAGTTTCGGTAGAAGTCCCTGATTTCAAGTAACAAAATAGGGAACGAAGTGGGAGTACCTGGCCAGTAAAGTGGGAGTAGCCTCGAGCGGCCAAAGTTTTTCGCCCAGACTATAGCAAACCTCGTTCCCCTCCTGCAGCCATCTCAGCCACTATGCCTCTCAGAACCGTCGAAAATTTATCGATTAACGTAGCCGTGTCCATCTCCTCCCGCCTCTCGCCATCCACCTCTCCATATCCCGTACTTTCACGCAGCGTGGCTGTGTTATTTGCAATTTAAAGCGCGACAGCGTTATGTAAATTTGCGTTTAAACGTCGCGACGGGGAATAATTTCAGCGCTGGACATAATTCTCACGGACCTTTCCGTCTTTGTCCGCGGTCCAGGCGTCTGTATCCGCAATTTTCTCGGTTCAACCTGCTTCCCTCCGGTCCCTCGCGAGATTAACGCGGCCGCGAGTAGCGCAACAACGACGGACCGGGGGCTGCCAGCGTCAAAGGGCCGCGCAAAAGACACCGCCGCGGGCGGCGGGGGAAATTGTTGGTCGAAATTATCGAATATTATGCGCGGGGAGAGGAGAAAAAAAATTGTATCTATATGCATCTCCCCGAGAGCTTTGCTACGCGGGACATTTAATCAGAAAATCCATCAAGAGATTGCTTCTAGGCAATTTCTTTTCTCTCTCTCTTGTACCAACTTATCCTACTGCTTGTAATCCCCTCCCCGTCCCCCCCTCCGTACTCCGTTTTATAAAAAAATTCAAATGCACGCGGCGTGGACGACGGCACACAAATAATATCAGTGGTTTGGTATTTAAATGGCCCTCCTCGTGCTACTTAAACATCTTCTGTGCCCTGTGGTCGCCGAGCAAACCGACTTTGATGAATCCTTTGGTAAATTCGATCGCTAGGGACTTTATTAAAATTGCATAGTTAAACCATGAATATTTTCTCCAAATTTTTTCGCAGTAAATTTCTTTTTATATGTGCATATTGATGGGGCATGCTGTGCCATATTATTTAATGGCCTCCCTCTGCGCTCTATTTTATAAAAAAAATTCAAATGCACGTGGTAGAGATGAGGATATCCAAATAATATTAGTAAGTTAATATTTAAATGGCACTTCTTGTGGTATTTAAATTTCTTCCGTGCAGTGTTTACCAGGTAAACAGACTTTGATATTTTTATTGACTTTTCAGTCATCATAGCTCAACTATGAATATTTTCTAGACTTTTTTTTTGAGGAAAATAGTTGAGCTATGATTTTTTTTGGAAAATAAATGGACTATGAATATTTTCCTTTTTTTTATGAAAATTTATTTTCACGCGTGTGCTGTGTTGGTAGGGCAAAGTGTGTCGTATTATTTAATAGGTCATCGTGCTAAGCCGGTCCACGACCGCGTGCTAGTACGAGTTATCGTTCGAAAAGTAGAACTGTCGGCGAAAAAAATTTAGTGCAGCTGTTGTGCGCCCACCTGATAACATTACGTTTCGTGGCCCCGTATTCTGCCGAGCACGCGATCTCTCTCCCAATCGGGGTCTCCTTATCTCGACGTCGCGTCAGCATGACCTTATCGTTAACTCCGAGTATTCGACTGAAAAAAATGCAAACCGTCTTGACGGCGCGCGCGCGCGCGCCCGCCATTTTTCTCCCAGTCGAAATTCTACAATGGGCACACGTGGCCCTTGCAGAACCTTATCGCCATCCTTCTTCCTGGCTGCTGGAAAATAATTCGATACCATTCAATCGATTTTAAGATCAGCATGGAAATGTTTGCTGGTGAACTCATCTTGCGACTTGGAAATTTGAATGCCACACTTTTTAGTCAAATGTACAAATCTGTTTCGAATTTCCTGATCTGTTTATTGGTTTTTCAAAACCATCGATGCCTAAAAGAATTACGGTTGTTTGGAACTTTTTTGTCACCAAAGAATGTGTTTACGAAATTGAAGTTTTTTTTATTTTTTGATACGTGTATTGAGAACCCCATAAAAATTTCAAAAAAGTAAAAAAATTACGCCAAGTACATGAAATCAAATAAATTACAAAAAAAAATAGAGGATAATAATAAATAGCATATAAAAAAAAATGTGAAATTAAAATGAGCTGCAAGTATATAAAGATGCTTTTCGACGCTTAAGATGACACAACTACATATACACAGCTAAAATGCTGTGTTCATTCATTCCATTATCGCGGACATTTTAATAATGTGAAGATAAAATGTAACATCTAGACGTTTGCCTAGATGTCCGCGGCCTGGAAGTCAAATACTTGGCGTGGCCAGGCAAGGTATTCTCAGATCGTCAATTTAAAACTCTGACAATATGAGTACAATTTTCATTATATTGCGTTTTAAAATAATTCTAACATCATTCATCGACACCGATACCTTTCCTCTCGCAAGCTTTCAGATAATTTGTCAATTTAAAACTCTGGCGATATGATTACGTTTTCATTATTTTGCGTTTTTAAATAATTCTTATTCATCGACAACTTGACCTTGCCTGGCCACGCTTTTATTTGCATTCTCAAAACACATATTAATAAGCAGAAAAAACTTGACAAGAAATGTTTCAAACAACGGTAACTTTTTACGGCGTTACAGTGGAAAGATCCCTTAAAGCCACGTTCCCACATGTTGTAGCACGAATTATAACAACTCACGTTCCTACTAACGCAAAATGTGGACGTAGAAAGCAGATAAAAGCCCATTCACGCGTATCAAATTCGCCGCGCAAATCGCGCCTAAAGCCCCATTCCCACATGTTGTAACACGAATTATAACAACTCACGTTCCTACTAACGCAAAATGTGGACGTAGAAAGCAGATAAAAGCCCATTCACGCGTGTCAAATTCGCCGCGCAAATCGCGCCTAAAGCCCCATTCCCACATGTAGTAACACGAATTATAACAACTCACGTTCCTACTAACGCAAAATGTGGACTTAGAAAGCAGATAAAAGCCCATTCACGCGTGTCAAATTCGCCGCGCAAATCGCGCCTAAAGCCCCATTCCCACATGTTGTAGCACGAATTATAACAACTCACGTTCCTACTAACGCAAAATGTGGACGTAGAAAGCAGATAAAAGCCCATTCACGCGTGTCAAATTCACCGCGCAAATCGCGCCTAAAGCCCCATTCCCACATGTTGTAACACGAATTATAACAACTCACGTTCCTACTAACGCAAAATGTGGACGTAGAAAGCAGATAAAAGCCCATTCACGCGTGTCAAATTCGCCGCGCAAATCGCGCCTAAAGCCCCATTCCCACGTGCATAATTGCAGAGCAAAATCCCACTGGAATCTGTCATTCGCAATTAGGAAGCCATTTCTATATTTTAATATCCACTTCCGATGGAGTGTGGGATAAAAGAAATGTGGGCTGCTCGGCGAAGATCCAATACCTGGTACGTAAAGTTTCTCACGCGGGGCTTTGTATTATCCTCGCTGCTCGACGTTCGTCGCCCTCCGTCCCCGTTTCATGATTCGCCGACAGACCAAGCCCGCCCGGCGATTGACTGCAGAAAAGGAAATTCTCGGGAAGAGACAAAAGTCCTGTTCAAACTTTCACAGTCCCGAGGCGACGCGCCCCTTCCTTTACGGTCGAAATTTCATCTCTTTATGCGCGAACGCGCAAGGCAACGCCGTGTCCTCCAGTTTCCAGAGCGCATCGCCGTCCTGCCAGGTGCTCCGACCCCTTCTCGCCGTGGAAACGACGCTGCGAGAGCGCGGCGCCTTCCGGCCGACCTGTGTCTCAAAAATTATTTCCAATACGCCGGCACGTACCAAGCAACACGCCGCTTTAAGGCGGACACCCAGGTGAAAATCAACTACCAGCTTTTTTTGCAGATGAAATTTTGAAAATATTTATTTTAATATTATTTCTTACGCCGAACGGAGCTGTGCAAGAATTAATATAGTAATAAAACTTCTTTTCGTATTTTAAAAACAAAAATTGACGAATGAAAAAATGTTAAGATCGCAAAATCCACACCACTGTGTCTTTATTATCATATACACAGGCTGCAGAAAAAAATTCAGCTCGAAAACTTTATTTTTCTCAGAGTTATTTCAGATTTAAAATCAATTGTTTAGAGTACCCATAGCTTATAGGTATACTTTCTTTTTTTTTTTTAAATTATGAAAACAGATTTTGATACTGTATTAATTCTTGCATAATTCAGTTCAAGGTAAGGAATAATATTAAAATACATATCTTCAAATGTTGATAGTGTATGAAAACACATATCACAATTGATAGTTCTTTTTCACCTGAGTGTCTCTTAAAGTATAGACGACTGCTTCTGACAAACGTTCCCTTGCATTCAATTAACTCTCCTGCCCATCTCCTCCTTTGTCACGGTCACTCGGACTCGACGTAGCATCTCGATGAACGCTTATTGTTCCACAAAACTCATTTTTATGCAAATTCTTCTCGCACAGCAGAAACTCGCTTCGAGCAACGCATTTATTTCGTGTAAAATTACTACGCGCGGGAAGCAATTGCGAGGGGGTAGTTACTTCTGAAAGTGAAGAATAACACGGAGGGGTACATCGCCCCGAAAGTCAAATCTAAGAGCCCCGTTTTCCAAGAAGCTTTTCGAACAACTTCTGGCTAACCAAAAATCGTGTAAAATACCAGGCGAGCGCGGAGAAACGTCCCTTGTTTGGCACAGCGGCGAGAAGTACGAGTGTTTGTGAAAGGAAGCTTCACGGTTCGTCACATCGCCGGCGAACTGATCGATTGTCCGTCAATGAGAGCCTGGAAAAACGAGCTTTTCGGTGTCGACGCTCAAATAATACCCGCCGGTGGTCGATATGCAAAATTGCCGAGCAATCGACGAACCGCGATGCCCGGGGGTTGGAGAAAGGGGACTCCGGCCAAAAAAAACAGAGGATGAAAAAAAAAACAAAGCTAGGAACCAACATCCACGTGGGCAGAAAGCTATTCGTCGCTATAATTCGCGCATTCGCGTAGCGCGGATTTATTTCCACCCCCTAGTCGATTTCATTCGCCACTTATTCGTTTATTTCACTATTTCCCAGCGACGACACACCGGCGCGGTCTCGTTTTTATTTCCCGTGGCCCGGCAGGGTGGGGACGAACTTTAGCGGGGCGGAAAAACAAATTCAGGCGAAACAATTGAACGCAAAGCTGCTGCATTCTATTTTCTACTTCAACGCGACTCGTTTCTCGTTCCACCGACCAGCTCGTCCTTTTTTTTTTCTGGTCCTCCTTTCGATATCCGGGGGGATATCGAGAGGACGGCGTTTTTCATTACCGCGGCTACCATCGATCGCCCTTTCTCAGTCGTTGAAATAATTCTCACCGCCCTTGTGATCTCATTGTAAATTCAAATCACTGCGGACGCCGCTGCTGTCTACAGTCTCCAAATATCTGGGGATGCTTCGCGTTAATCGCGCGGCGAACTGGTTGTTTAAGTGAATGCTGGGTCGAAGTTGACCCACGCTGCACTACTTATCGGCGTGCGTTACGAGAAGTAGCACGTTTCATCACGTGCGTCGTTACGTCAGCCATTGTTTGTTCACCTCGCTACTTTGAGAGAGTATAGAGCGTATATCAGAAGGAGTTTTACATTTGTTGATGGAGATTCTTCCGATATTCTCGTGAACAAAAGTCTATTGTAGGTTAGAATTGGATAAAATGGAAGTTTAGTTAAAAGTTGCACCCTAACCTCAAATTCTCCCGCGGGAGTTGTTGCATTGGCATCCACATTCCCCGCTGTATTATAAGAAGAAGATTATACACGTCTCTTTGGGTAATTTCAACTGACTTCAACTTTTCATCAAAGAGATGCATTTTCAACATTTTTTTCCTGTTCCTTCAGTTTGTTACTTCTCAGTAAGAGGAAACTCTGTGGTTAGAATCAGCACTCTGAAGAGCGAATTACGGTTTCAATCGAGAGGGTAGAGGAATTAGAAAAAGGGGCAGAGAGTGAAGGGACAAAGAGGGGCTGGGCTGAAGCACGCGTCGCCGCGTTGTTAGAGCGGGCATTAAGGGGAGTGTGTATTTCTTAATTAGTGGCGAGCCTCGAACGAGGTGTCTCGGGCCAAGTCAGCCGCTCCCTCGATGCCGAGCCCCTCGCGAGCTCCTCGTAGATCACGATTTGCTTTAAGTGCCTTAACTTCCTTAAGGTCGATGGAACCATCCGCGCCTCTCGGCGAGCGAGGAGCTTCCTCGAACGGTGCATCGGTATTAATCGCTGGATTTCTGCTCCGCGGGAGATGCGGGGACCCTTCAGCCGCTTCGGGACAACTTAATGCACTCGTTTCGGTAAATCTCCACGCGGGGAACACGAGAATTTTAGCCACTTTTCGGAGTGCATGTGTAAAACTGGAGGGAATTGTGGGGGCTCGAGGAAAACTCAAAGTTGTTCCCGAATAAATTATAGAATCTAAAAGAATCATATGATACTTAACCCTAGAACCTTATTTGAGCAAAGTTCTCGTACGAAATTAGAGTGCCTCTTTTAAAATCTCCAACACACAGCAGTGTCAAACGTGCACCTCGATTTTCTTAACTGTTATGTAATCCAAACACAACTGGTATTTTAGCTCTACTCGTCTCCAAAAATTGGGATCCACAAGGGTGTTCCATGTACTATTTAAAAACACTCTTAGTGATCACCATGATTATTAAACAGGGCATAGTCCCATTAGTTTGCACAGAGAAGAAAGGAAATATGGCCGGACTAGGTGTCACTATGACGCACCAAGATCTTATACCTTACTTTCCAACGATGCATCAATTTATCTTCAACCGTCGATGAATTTTCATCCCAAACTGCTCCCGCATGACAATGCTGAGGTGCACCAGCGCCTCCCAACGGCCTCCTCCGCGAATTCATTTCGCATGGGCCTCTATTAGCGCGTGGTCGCTGCGTGCAACAGGTGATTACACGCGTTCGGCAAATATCGTCCAATTAAACGTCGCCTCGGCAACGCTGGGACCTCGGGTAGCCCCGTCACTTTCATTGCAACTTCGCGGATCCCCCGACCCGTTTGGCAAATTTCCTGGACCCATGGCTCGGTGTTGTCCGAGCGCAATTTGCCCACGGTCACACGCGACCGGTCGATCGAGCTGACCTCGGATCTTGTCCGTGGTCATTCGACGTGTAACTAATCCTCGTGGCAGTGAATGGAGCTGGTGAATCGAGCTGGCCAGATCCGAGGCTCGGTTTAATGCCCGAATAATAGCGCGTGGGAGGTGCAGCGAAGAGGTACTTGGACGCTGTGGTGAAGAGAAAAAAGTCTGCGGGGTAGCGAACCCCTATATGCGGGCCAGCCCGTGCGGGGAACGCCGATGGGCGTTGCGCAAGTACTATGAACAAATGGGACTGGGGGATTTCCGCACGCGACTTACGTCTAGCGCTTCAACTTTTGTATTAGAGGGGTTTTAATAATTGGTTTTCAGTGTTGGGTTGATATCACTGAAGTGACTTGTATCTTGTTACTGTTTGCAGTTTAAACTTTGGCTTTGGAAACTTTTCGAAGTGGGCAGGTTTGGTTTTGGATACTTTTGAAAGTGGGTAGTTTTGATTCGGGCTGTACTTTTTAATTATGATATTTGTAAATTTTAAGGTAAAATAGTGTAAAGCACGATATTGGGCAAGGGTCGAGGCAGAAGTTACTTTTAAAATCCTACAGCTCCTATTAAGGGGGGATTGCGTATTGTTGGGTCGAAAAATAGGTAATTCTTTATGAATTTTTTGTACATGCTAATATTCTCGGGTGAAGCAGAGACGGGGGACGCTAGTGTATAATAAAGTAACAATCGACAACCAAGAAACCTTTTTAAAAATTTGCTTTTGCGGTGAGCACTGCCATTCGGAGCCAGATTATCTGAAACCAAAGAACAAACAAGATTTTGTTAAAATATTAATGTATCCTCTGATTAACGGAGGGAATTTCCTAAATATTATTTTAAAACAATATGCCGGCTATTTAAATTTGCAGTCCTGATTTTTTTCGCATGATTTTGGCACGAAAAAAAATCAGGATTTCACCTAGATTAGCTGCGTCTGAAGATCTTCCACACTCTACACCATTCTTCCCCGAGCAAAGTGCCAGCGACGCACACGGAAGTGCGAGGAAATCGCTGACGCGAAGTCTCGGGTCTTCAATATCGCCGTGGAATGCACGAATCTTACTTCCTCGGCTCTGAAGCACAGTGTCAAGAGAATCAGCCGCGCCTCGGGAATCTTTCAGCCTAGGTGCCGTATCCCCGCCCATGAAATCTTCCCTTTTTACCGTCGCCGGAGCCGAGCGCAGGGAAATATCTTAACGCGCGCGCGATTGATTCGCTTATTGGACCACGTCGAAGCATAGATACGCGCGTGTATGCCCAGAATGGCCTTCGAATTCCAGGGCGGGATCTTGCTGCAGGAGACGGGGGGGGGGTGCGGACCTTCGAGTACGTTCCTGATGTCGACGGGGAGGGACAGGGCATATTGGGATTTTCAATTGAACAGACAGGAGCGTCGTGGAATTTAACTGGGTCGAAAGTCGAGGAATGAAGCGATCCTCGCGGAATGGGGGCCATTTTGCACGGCGCTGGGGCCAGTTGGCCGCTGCGCATGGATTATGTTTAGTCTTCCCAGCATCGAGACTGTATGTACAGTAGGCACGTTCGATTCTGGCCACGTGCGCTCGATTAGTGATACACCTCGCATGCTGGGGCTTTCTTCGCGAACGGAACAAAGCTACATCTTTTCTTTTCTTTTTTTTTTTTTTGTTTTCCTCCTGTGTGTTTCAGACACACAGGATGGCGTTTCAAGCATTTCGCTTATATTGCCCAACGAACGATAGTCATTTTTCCTTTTTCCCTCCTCTCTCCTTCGGGTCCCAGCAGCAGCGACGCACCGGGAGACAGGTGACGGTCACCCATCTTTCCCCAGTACGCCGCCCGTGATGTTTAACTTCGGTGATCTTACGGGAACCGGTGTTTCCATCACGGCCATGGCCGCTGGTCAAAGCTACATCTACTGTTGCGAGATGAGAAGAAGCCCGACTACCCACAAGCTAAAATGTCGCAGGGGCAAGGGGAATCGCCAGCTCGCTCCACCTAATTCCTTGCAACAAAGTCCGCCGCGTAACGCTGAACGCGAACGAAACAAATCACCGACAGCCCGCGGATATGGACAGCCGCTAAGAACCGAAAAGTAGGACTTCTTACAAGGGAACATCGCGAACCCCCGGACTCACCGATTGGAACGCAACTTTGTCGGTTTTTAGAGTGATTCAAAACAAGAACAACGGTGTCTTTCATTTGAGCCCTATCGCCCTTTAACGGGGTGAAAACTAACCTCAAGGTCAAATTGGCACTTCCACTTTTTCGCGTATAACTCTCAAAGTACAACAGACAGAAAAAAATGTTTCAAACAAAAGTTTAATGGCGCAATAAGCGCTACAAACTTCCATTAACAAAATTTTGAAAAGAGTTAAAAAAAATATATAACTGATGAAAAAAACTTTCGAATCCGTGGCTCCACTTTAACTCGGGAACAAGGCTGAGTTGGGCGTTATTCGAATAAATTTTTATTTAACTATATTATTATTCGAATGAGCTCGAATAATAATTGCGAATAAAATGAAGTTATTCGAGACTAACGAATAATTTTTTATTCGAATAAGGTGAATACAGATTTTTTCGCGTGATTTTTGCAGGAAAAATTCAGGATTTCAACTTTAAATAGCTGCCATGTTGTTTTAACTTAATATTTCGGAAAATTCTCTCCGTCAACCTGAGGATACATTAATATACTAACGAAATCTTTTTTGTTTTTTGATTTTAGATAATCTGGTTCCGAATGGCAATGCTCACCGCATAACCAAATTTTTAAAAATGCTTCTTGGATGTCGCATGTTATTTTATTATAAACGTAAATATTTTTCTACGAAAAAATTACCAAATGTTCTTTAAATGTTGCTCTTTGAAACGCAGAAAGTTCTGTAAAAATATATGCTTCTGCTTCTTCAAAAAAAATTCACAAATATTCGCCTCTTTTCGACCGCCTGACTAGGCATACCCCTTTAAAGAAGAATTAGATAATTACTTTTTTTTATTTATTTGCAAATTTACAATCTACCCTGCATTATTTATAAATAAGAGTAATGAGTAAATGCGTTGAATATTAACTGGCTTGAGTCGGAAACCATTCATCGACGGTTTAACCGAGCTTATCTAGCGAGGTCTTCTTGCCAGGTCTTCTTGAGTCTTCTTTCGATATGCTGGCTTGATAAGTGATTGACTAGATGATTTTGTTGGCTCAAATTTCGGCTTCTGTATTTTGTTGCGTGTGATTTGATTACATTTGGACCAGAGGTACACACAGATCGTTGTGCAAAGTTATATATAATTGTAGATGGTACAGAGTATTAAATTTCGTAACATATTTAAAAAAAAAATACATTAAAATATACGTGGCTTTATGGTAATTTCGGGCAGTGTACTACAAAACACCCTGTATATAAAAAAAAGTGAGGGGAGAGAAAAGGACCTTAGCAGTAACTTGAAAGTTCTCTAAGACTCGCGAACGTTCCTCCAGCGAGCGAAAGCGCAACTCTCTTCATCTATTCCTCGTTAGTGGTAGCTGTTAATCTAAAAATTCTCAAGAGTAGGGGGTTTCGCCCCGAGTGCCGCGTAGATCGACGAATTCGAATCGCCGTGTCTCGACACTGGATGCTGTAGCGAAGCTAGTGGATATCCCCTCGTAGAAGAATCGTTATCAAAGATTCATGGCTACGCGCTGCGGGGATGGTTCTTTATTTCGGGAGTGACATTTCGATCGCCCACCCCGCCGGGCGCGTCTCATTAAAATAAGATTCTATTTGCCTGCGCGAGGGGGCAGATGGATGGATGATCGGGGGGGGAGCAGCGTCAGGCTCCTGGGTGAAATTGAATTTGACGACGCGTCATGCTCGCGGAATTTCCGTGAGCGGGAATTAATTGGACGCTCGGAAACGAATCGATCTGACCCGAGCTGCCGGTTCTCCATATTTGCAAGTTAAAGTTCGCGCGGCTAATTGTACATCGACCCCCGGTCCTCGTCGGAAAACTAACTTGCCCGGGGATCGAATTGCCGTTTGATTCCGTCGGGCCCGACGTATCGAGCCACTTTCGGGCGGTGTTTGCTGCTCCTCGGAACGAAGCGGGATATGCTCGCCAGGTTTTTCCGCCGGTGGGATCCCAATTAGCGTGAGCGCGCTACGGTGTCCATTAGCAGTGGGTTAGTTGGTCGGCGATTTGTTTCAGGCGTTTCTTGCGTGGCTATTGGGTAGTCCACGTATGTCGCTATGGAAAGTGGTTGGGGAAAGAGAATGGGGCTTTCGAAACAGGTGATATGTTTGGGGAATGACGTAGGCTAGACCCAGGCGAATCGGATGAAAATAAGAATTTAGCTCATATTTCTTACATCGCGATAGAAATTAGCACTCCGTTCGTTCGTAGTACCTCGTCCCTCTCCCCCGCACCTATCGCAAGGGCCCGTTAATTGTTTTAAGTCATTGTTTAGAGCTGGCATTCGTTTGCAGTGACATGGACGCGTGCGAACGTTACAAGTTTGGTTCGAATCTAACCTACAGTGACTCGCATTAATATTCGGACACTTTTTAAGATCGCATAACTTTTTTAGAATTGGTCCAAACAACTTGAGTTTTTTGGGGAAGCTAGAAGGATTAGTTTGCTAACTGACGCGTTTCGTCGTTTTGAAAAAAAATGTATTTGGTTGGAATAGCGAAAAGAATAGTAAAGGTCGATTTTTAAACTTTTTTGTGAGCTTGTAATGAAAATTAAAAAAAAAACCCGTTTGTATTTTTATGTAATTTCATGAAAATCGGTTAACGTTGCAGAATAAGGTCGAGAATCGCTGATTTCGGGAATTTTCTACGATCTTTAAACGTTTGTAGCTCGGAGCAACGTTAACCGATTTTCATGAAATTTTAGGCACGTATATAACTTACTTAAATCTGAAATGATGTTAGCGGTCATCGGTAGAGGAAAGTACGTACTCTAAGAGAGAGTCATTGATAGTATTGAATATGAAATGCAAAAAAAAATATAAAATATAAAACGGAAAAAATAAGTAGTTCCGAATAAAATAAGTAGTTTGTGCTACGTCCCTCCGAATAAAATACTTAGTACCGCGCCGCACCCCCGAATAAAATACATAGCACTACATCCCCCAAATAGAGCACGCAGGGCTACGTTCCCTCAAATAAAACCCAAAGCACCACCACCCTTAATCCATTATCATTTCCTCATCTAAAATCATCAGAACACAATGCCAGCCTCATCCAAAAGCACAATTAAGTGTAATACCTAGGGAATTAAATCCCGGTATCGTAACCCCGGGATCCCGGCTGTTTTTTGGATTCTAAAACTCCCAGGATTTGATATATCAAGTAATAACTAATCCCGAGAATTTCGAGAATTTTTAAAAACTTAAATTACTTTATGAACAACTGAAAAATATAAAAAAGGAATCCAAAAAACAGCCAGGATCCCGGGATTACGATCCCAGGATTGAATTCCCTAGTAATGGGTACCACTTACCTTTCAAATATGTATAATCTAAGAAATTGCCTCCAACGATAGACATATTTCCATATATCAGGAATGCAAACGTACCTAGCTACCAGAAAACTGGAGAGGCGCGTAAAAGCACGTCTGCCTGTGAATCCGAAACGTGAAACAGGAGTTGAACAGGCCAGGCGGGTGGAAGTTCCTCGCGGAGCCCCGCTGCTCGAGGCGAGCACGAGGAGAAAAACGAGTTTTTCGCCGTCCCGGGCAAGCACTTTCCTCGTATATAACAATAAGAGAGGCGTTAGGGCCCTCGAAACTTGTGACGCTCGCGAGAAGAAAATCTACCGCGCTTTTGTGACCATCCCCCGCGCCACCCCTGCAACTGTATATCGCAGCTCGTGCACGCGATCCGCGCTTAACGATATTAAGCTCGGCGGCTCGTTTAGAAATACTCGACACTTCAGAAACTTTAGCGAAACACACTGTTCCAACGAACGTTCATCCTCGACACGCTCGATCTTCCGCGGCACTACTAAGTGGCGGTAAAAGGAAAGTTTATTCTCGCTAATTATTCGAGCTAAGGCAGAGCGAAGATGCAAAGGGCTAGGCGCAAACGTCCAGCCTTATTCGTCCGACAGGGCGGATGGATTTTCGCCTCTTACGGGATAAGGATTTGACATCAAATATTTACGACGGGGCGACAAGGCGGGGAAGTTCGTCGCGAGGGTGTACGCGCGTCACGTTCAGCTGACAGCAGGACGAGGGGCTTAAACTTTCAAGCGTGTAACGACCGTCGGGTCGCTCCCAGCTACGGCTTTGCCAAGCAACTTTGACGCTTCGCTTTTCGTTGTCTCCTGCAGGGAATAATGGCGGGGCGGGGGTGGAAAGAACAGGCGGGGGTGTATGCAAGGTAGGGGGTCCAGGAAGCTCATTCGATTGCGGCCACCAGCATTCGGGACCACATGGTTCAGCTTTTTTCTCGCTAACGTGTAGCGGTAACTTCCGACTCTGCCGCAAGATGGCATTCCGGCCGATCTCCCTCTCTCGCAAGTGCTCGCTTAAGGGGGACTCCAGCCTGAAGCCACTAACAAAAGACAATGTTAGGGATTTCTTTGTTCGTATTAATAAAAGTATAGTGCTTGGGGTTTTTATATAGTTTTAAAGCAATCTTTATTTTGATAGATTTTTTTTTTTAAATTGTAAAAAATGGCCGCGAATAAAATGGTATCCCGGAGCACTGCAAAAAACTGGCCCACACTCTCGAGAATGACTGGATCATCTGCGAAGGAAATACAGAAAAAATATATAAAATGGAATATATTATCTTCCATGTAGCCTAGGATTTTTTTGATATTTCAATTATTCAATTTTTTACAAGCGGTTCAGTGCAAATTTTTATGTCAAAATTAAAGTCAGTTCTTCAAACTGCTATAATTTAAAAAATAATTCGAATTTTGAGAAAATCCTACGCTGTATGAAGATAATATATTCCAGTTTGTATGCATCTTTTGTATTTTCTTCTCAGATGATCCAGTCATTTCTGGGAGCGTGGGCCAGTTTCTTTGCAATGCTCCGGGATACCATTTTGTTCGCGGCCGTTTTGTACAATTTTTCAAAAAAAAAATGTTTTTTAACATAATAAGCAAAATAAAGATTGCTTTAAAACTATATAAAAAATCCAAACTCTATATTTTTGTTTACCTAAACGAACAAAAAATCCCTAACTGTGTCTTTTGTTACTGGCTTCAAGGTGGGGTCCCCCCTTAAGTACCGATTTGTATATATACCAGTTTCGTCCCACCTTCTAAGTTATTCAGTTAATTTTAAGATTGCTTGAAGCAAGTAGATACCTAAATTAGCGTCAGAGGAGATGGTTTTTGCTGGAATCGTAATATCGTCCCATGGATCTGGGATGGCATCTGCATGAATTTAATTAGTGTTTCTTGTTTCAATAAAGAATTTTAATTTTTGTAAATAAATTATTATACAGGGTGTCCGCGCGTAGACTGAACAGCTGGATTTCTCCTAAAGTATTGGAGATAAAAAATTAAAAAAAAAAATGTAATTAAATGGTTCGATGGGGCTACTTTATTAGCCGAGACGAATTTTGTTTTCGATTATTATTTTAAAAGATACGGTGGTCAAGTTCGGTTTTTCAAATGGAACTACTTTTTTTGAAGACCTGAGTTGATAGTGCGTTCCAAGACAAATTCAGTAAAATATTTATTCGCATTAAAATATTTATTTGTATAAAAATATATCTGCATAATAACCATTACTATAATTGGCGAAATTTTTGTATATCATTAATTTTCTAAAGCTATTAATTTACGACAATATTTTTAAATGGGATTCTTTTTTATGGGTTCATTAAAATATCCGCGATATGTTAGTTGTCTCATCTTAAGCGCAGTTGGAGAGCACCTTTACGTACTCGCAGCTCACTTTGACTTCGCATCTTTTTTTATTTTGTACTTATTATTATCCTCTATTTTTGCGATGTATTTGATTTCATGTACTTGGCGTAATTTTTTACTTTTTAAAGTTTTTTTATGTGGATAAAATAAACAGTAACGTAATATCCATGCACGCCACACAAAACCAACCACAACTCGAAACAAGCTCCTATCAGACCCCCGTTTATACGAGCTTTTCTTTCCGTCACTGTGTCCCGAATCCACCCCTGCAATAATTCCCGCGAACCATGAGGCACCCTGTATTTAAACGACTCGCCAATATCCCGCCGTTGCTCCGCGTGCGACAAGGGGACGGCTCGTCAGGATGAGGATCCCCCGGGGAATCGGGACGACGATCGCAGAGTTTCCTGGAGACTAGTGTACACAGGGCTCGAGTCGCAGCGGGAGGATTGGTATATTGAAATTCTGGTGGGCCGCGTACTCGAAGCAGAAGACGGAGAAGCCGCAGCCAGCAGCTAACGGCTGCGGCACCCTCGTAACCCAATTTAGAAGAGGACACAAAAGAGTATTCGGCGATATTGAGCCGTGAGATGCGACCTACTTGCGAGCCGGCCGACCGTTCCTGCCTTACCTTTTTCCCTTCTTCCCTTATTCCTTCCTTCGCCGCTGTGTTTTTGCGCCCCCGGCGCCGCAATACGACTTGCTCCGCATATTATCGGGACCCGCTGGTCCGTGCAATCGCGTTAGGCCGTCGTCGCGTCACCCGTCACACACTGTCACCGTCATCTCCACGTTCTCCACTGCACGTCTGCCGCCGCTATTATTTAGGAGTGTACCACTTGGCGCGCACCGTACTCGAGGATCGACGCGTGAATTCTGTTGTGCTGATAAACGCTGTTGCGTACTTGCGGAACACGGGGTGTACTTTAATTTTGGCGAGACTCGAAGCAGAAGCTGGGAAGCTCTGGCGGTGGCGGACGTTTTTGCTCGCGGTTAGGGGGATGGTGAAGATAGAGGGGTGGAGTATGTTAGAGGTCGATTGGGAAGGGTTGAGTATGGAAGGGATTATGCGTTTTTGTGTGAAATTGGGTATTGCTTAGTTGTGTAGTTCCTTTTCTATGGGAGTCTCTAAGTATAATTGACAGGGTTAAATGCACCAATGGAGTTGGTCCATTAACACTTAAGGGGGTATACCCGTTTGAAACCTCGGAAAATGTATACATTTTGTGGATTTTTTTACAAGTCAACGGTTTGATGCAGATTTCCCGTTTTTTAACTATGTTTACATAGTATTATGAACTACTTATAAAAAAAGTTTCAGTTAAAAAACTATTGTTTTTCGGAAGTTACGGATACATGTCCGAAAGTCTCTCGATTTTAGACGGCTAAACGGTGGCCCTAAAAACTCGCGCTACGTTCAACCAATTTACTTCAAATTTTGCATGCAGAATCGTAATAAGATTCCACATCGTCCAACGAGGGCTTTTTTTATTCCGATTCCCCGTTTATTATTTATAAAAAAAAAGGTGGCCTTTTCTCTTAGAAAAATTTAACTTTACCTTTGATCTCTCACCATTTCTTTATTTTTCAAAATTTTCAAAATCGCCTTCGTTGGACGATGCGGAATCTTATTATGATTCTGCATGCAAAATTTGAAGTAAATTGGTTGAACGTAGCGCGAGTTTTTAGGGCCACCGTTTAGCCGTCTAAAATCGAGAGACTTTCGGACATGTATCCGTAACTTCCGAAAAACAATAGTTTTTTAACTGAAACTTTTTTTATAAGTAGTTCATAATACTATGTAAGCATAGTTAAAAAACGGGAAATCTGCATCAAACCGTTGACTTGTAAAAAAATCCACAAAATGTATACATTTTCCGAGGGTTCAAACGGGTATACCCCCTTAAGGGGTTCTACCTAGTCAGGTGACAAGAAAGAGGCGAATATTTGTGAATTTTTTTTGAAGAAGCAGAAGCATATATTTTTACAAAACTTTTTGCGTTTCAAAGAGCAACATTTGAAGAACATTTGGTAATTTTTTCGTAGAAAAATATTTATGTTTATAATAAAGTAACACACGACATCCAAGAAGCCTGTTTAAAAATTTGGTTTTGCGGTGAGCACTGCCATTTGGAACCAGATTATCTAAAATCAAAAAACAAAGAAGATTTCGTTAGTATATTAATGTATCCTCTGATTAACGGAGGGAATTTCCGAAAGATTAATTTAAAATAAAATGGCGGCTATTTAAAGTTGAAATCCTGATTTTTTCGCGTGATTTTTTCGTGTAAAAATCAGGACTATTAGTAATTTGTAATTAAATATTGAATGCTCTAAATGTACGTATTTCTGCTCATGAACAATAATAATAAATATAATAAATAATAATTTAGAATTATTTTGTTGCAATTATAGTGAAAACGTAAGGCATATAATAATAAGAAAAATACGAAATGGTCAGAAATGGGGACATGAGCAGAAATTGGGCCATTCACCTTAGTCTTCTTTATTTAGTAACAATATCAAATTAAGATCGATATCAAAAGTAGATGCTATGAACTTATCAACGAACGCAAAGAAAACAATTCGTAAAAACTTTTTCAAAGCAATACTCAGAATTTTCCTAAAGTACATACATACTTAGAATCATCAGTTTACATAGTGTTAGTGAAAGGTTTTGGTCTTCGATTGCACTTGGTCGGTTATTCCCCCGCCGAAAGGTACCTAAAACGTCGCGGTACAGTATTGCGCGAGAAAAAAGATATTTTCGCAACTTGTGCCTCTGTGGTAAATTTTACCCAGTAGCGCCTCCCGCCAGGTTAAATTTGTTAATAAATTCGCCATTTTTAGGTATGAAAAAAGTGTATCCTCTAAGTAGTAAAAATATGTATAATATTATATACAGTAGTGGACAAAAAAGTCACCACTTTTAGATTTGTTTAATTTTTCAGCATCAATTTGGAACTGTGGTACGTGTTTAATATACATATTCTGGTGGAGGATTTAAATCCGTATAAACCTCAGTTAAACTTAAATTTATTTAACTAACAAACAAAAGTTTTATCTGGCATTGACAGGAGTTACCACTTTCGGTTACGTTTTACTATTCAACTACCTATGCTGCAGTTTTGACTTGACGTTAAAAATTATTAGAAATAGAGTGGATCAAAGAGTGGTAACTTTTTTGTCCGCTACTGTACATGTTTTTTAACAATATAAAAATTTAAAAAATATGAATAAAGCTTTACTTTCCTCTTACATTGCCAGTGGTTGCAGTGTTAACTACACTGCCCCTTTTAAATTTCATTTCAGTTAAAACTCTCATCACAGTTTAGGGTACAAGACTACCCCGTGGGTTAAGGGTGAAAGTAAAGCGTAAGCAGTCCCAGCAGGGGCCAGTATTTTCTAAAGATTTCAAGAAAATCTGATGCAAGCTGAAAGAGTATTGAGCCGAGATCGAATCAGGGGTGACAAATTTGCCCATTTGTCTAATAAATCATCGAAAACTTGCTGCGCCTCGTCTCGGGCAGGGGGAATAGTATTGGAAGAGATTTACTTCACCCTCATCCAGCTAAATCTTCTAATCTTGTTAGTCCTGCCCGCGACACGGAGTTGAACGCCGCTCTGCTTTCCACCCCCTGATCGCGCGGAGTAACGATTGCCGAGGAAGCGCGGCGGAAAAACCGTGGGATATTTTTCATGGGACAAGGAGCGCGTCGTCCCCGTTGTTTGCCACCTATTTTACGATGCACACGTGATAAATCGCGGCCGCTTATAATCCGTTGTCGAAGCGGCGGGGAAGGAGGACCGACCCGCTCGCTCCTCGCCGCGAGGGCTTCCACGGCGAGTATTTTTCATCGACGTTTCCATTCCCATCCGTACGATCTGTCGCGGCCCTGTCCGCCCGGCGAAACTCAATTTACGGGGGACCGTAAATCCTGAGAGACTGGGTCGAGTTTCGAGGATCGGCCATCGTCGTCGTTGTTGCACCGTTTCGGGGGTCTAATGGACGAATAAACGGATGGACAGGAGGCAGGGTGGAATTCATTTTTCATCGTGATTCCAACAGCCCCGGGTTCAAGCTAGCCCAGATTTCAGCTAGCACTGACAAGGGGATGGCCTGCGAGAGTAAAGCTGATGTAGTAATCTGTTCAGACCCAACTTAGGTGTGGATCGAGTCCGAGGTCTGAGGTGTACGTTGCAGATGTGAGCTGAATTTTAAGCAGCGGGAGGTCGGCGTGTGGTGGATTTAATTTGAAGTAGGGGTAGCAGTAGACCTAGGTCGAAATTAACTAGGGATAGTTTAAAACTACACTAGATTTTACTTGAAATTTAGCTAGGGGTAGTTTAGACTTACAGTGGAAGTAACTTTCATTTTTAGGGGTAGCTTGGACTCACGCTCGACATAATGTGGGCTTTGATTGGGGGTGGTACTTTAAAACTAGGTTAGATCTTACTTGATATTTAGCTAGGGGTAGTTTAGACTTATATTAAATCTAACTTGACCTAGGATGAATTCAAGCAGCTCGGATTAAAGCTACGTTAATCTGAAAGAACTCGAACTAGAAATTACACCTAGCCCTAACTTAAACCTCGCTGAGACTTGGCTCTGAAAGGAAGAAGAGAATGGAAGATGGTTTGCGGAGGGCGCGAAGGAGGAATCGCGAGAGACGTGTACACAGTGAATTCTAGGGTTTTGATATATTATTTCCAAGCTTTTCAGTATTTCGAATTCTTTGGCCGGCAGCTAGTCGATGTATCATGCGGAGCACGATCTTCTTGTATCGCAGAATCGTCGTTATCGCGTCCCGTACGGTTGAGCAGGTTTCTGCGCCATTGGACGAGAGCAGTTTGACGCAGTCGAGCGATCCTTTTGCATCCTGCGTGACACATACGCAGCTCGACCGCATTTTGCTGGGAAATCTGGCAACGATTCCACCTCGAGAGATACGGAAGAAAAATCGTGGATCTTACTTGTCGAATTTCTACCCGCGAAACTTGTAAACTACGGCTTAGCAATGGCTGCCGCTCTAAACACGAAGGGTAGGAGGAAAAACAGGGAATGGCACAAAACAGCTTTATCGAGAAAATTAAGTGTTTTGAGTTAACTGTACCAAAATTCCGACGTTATCCTACGAGGGCATTTGAATTTTATAATCACTAACAAAATATTCTATAAATCGCAGAGTGACGAAAAATGGACATTTCTTATTTTTCTCTCCTTATCTACCCTTCGCATCTAAAAGTGTCTTCAGGGGAACGTCCATTACTGAATTTGATAAAATCTCGAAAATCGATGCATTGATGTATAGGAGAATAAATGATAGCAAGTTTGAAATGAAAATAATCGGAGAAAAAGAATCTTTATGAATCTTCTTTTCCCTTAAGCTTTGGAGGGCCGGGCTGGCCACTATAAATTTTTAAAAAGGCTTCTTCGATGTCGATTGTTACTTTATTATAAACTAGCGTCCCCCGTCTCGGCTTCACCCGAGATATTAGCATGACGGATTCATGGTTATTATAATTAATATCTTTTGAGGAAATTAAGTATTTTGAAAAGAAAGCTTAATTTCTTCATATTATTTCGGAAATTTTGGGAGATCTATTTTCCCTCCGGCGCAACACATACCAGGCGCTTCTTCGTTCCATGTTAACCCTTGGAAAGCTGGACTGGCCACCATACTGGCCACCTAAAAATTTAGATATTTTGCTGGCCATTTTGGTGGCATATATGCGCAAATTTTAAGTAAATAAAATTTACAATTTCAATGAAAGAATCCCGGCCCTCTAAAGGTTAAGGGGACTAGGCAGTCGAAAAATCGATTTTTTTATTGCATTTTCCGAAAGTACTATCTTTTCTCAATAAAATGCCTTTCTCGAATATTTTTTTTGTCTTCATTTTTTCCTGATTGCGAGCGAATTGAGGTTCAAATCGACTTGGAAAAAATTACAGGATGTGTAGAACATGTGTCATTTCGGCGCAAACCTCTGATATGGTCTGTAAAAATTCGAGATTTTCATAAAAAAAATTAAGAAGTCGCCGGATTTTGGTAGCGCACTTCTTAATTTTTTTTATGAAAGTCTCGAATTTTTACAGATCATATCAGAGGTTTGCGCCAAAATGACACATGTTCTACACATCCTGTAATTTTTTCCAACTCGATTTCAACCTCAATTCGCCCGCAATCAGGAAAAATGAAGAGAAAAAAATATTCGAGAAAAACGCATTTAAAGTTTCTGGGCAAAGGCGACGCTGTAGGTTGCCGCTTCACGTTTTTAGCTGCCAAATCTACAATTTTGCAAATTTTACTATAAACCAAGCGGCATTTTATTGAGAAAAGATAGTACTTTCGGAAAATGCAATAAAAAGATCGATTTTTCGACTGCCTAGTCCCCTTAAGGGGTCATTCCGGTTAGATGGTTTGAAAAAATCGATTTTTTTAAAAACATTTTTCGCTAGTACATATCCTCAAGAACGCACTGTTAAATTTTCATGGGAAAATTCCGATTATTTTAGCTTCTACAGAGGCATTTTGTAGGGAGCGCAGAGGCTCGGCGTCTATAGATAAAAAACTTTGAACGCGTTTTTCTCGAAACGTCATTTATCCACATCGCGAAGATAAAATCTGAAAATCTATCGAACCGATTGCTTTATAAATTCTACTGCTTATTCTGCACATCTATGACTCTCGCAGGGACTAAAGCCAAGTATTTTCATTGAGTCCAACCTACTTTTAAAATCGAAAATAGCAAAAGCAAGAAGCCGAAAAAACATTTCTCTTGCATTTTGCCCGCCATTTTGCTAATTCTTAAGATAAATCACTAATTATAGTCCGAGCGGTAGCGACAGACATACTGATAAAGAATCTGTTTGTATTTTTATTTTCAGATAAGTCATAAGACGAGGCATGAATTTTTAAACATGTCGCCGAGACCGCTTTCAAAAGCATTTGAAAAGCAACAATTTTATTACTTTTATATTTTTTTTTACCGTAGAAATGTAGTTTAATAAATAGAAAAAGGTTTTATTCCATCACTACAATTATTTTCGTCGCAATAAATTCCTGAAAATCGCTGAATTTATCTTCACGCTAACCGAAATGGCCCCTTAAAATTAGATGTCTCTGTTTTAGTTCCACGAAAAGTGTCTTCCCTAGAAAATCCATCTTAAGACGAACATGTTCCCAAGAATCTTCCATAAATAACTCTGGGCAACTCCATAGCAGCTAAAAAGACTAAAAACCCAAACTAATACAGTACACCAAACATTATTTTCATTAAAAATTAAAGCTGCTCTCCTGACCACCCTAGTAGACCAGCTGCAAACTGTCTTCCCCAGAACATCCACTATTAATATCACTCAAATCTCGACGTTGCTTCCCGTGCTGAATCCATCAGGCTCCCTAGCCACTAAAAAGTCTGTAAACCAGGAAAGAAAAGAGCCCACCCAGTGAATACTGTTTCCAATTGCAATTAGAACTAGCCCGGACAGGTCTCTACAAACTGTCGGAGGGAACATCCATCGATTCTCCCTCCATCATTGGATCGGAGAAAGTTCCGGCGGTCCGCGGCGTAGGGGGGTCCGTGGGGCGAGGGTGGATCGTGGATATTTAATTTTCCATGAGTCTGAATCGCTGGTGGGAAGCGTTCTCTCGTGAAACCCGGGCCCCGATCGGTTCCCCTAGGCCGACAGTTCTCGATGCCAGGATTCCCACGGAATATCGCTTCCTCCGCCAACCCCCAACCCCCCCCCCCACCTCCGCTGATATTCAATTATCCGCGAATAAAGGAGATCGCCGCTGGATCCCCGCTTTCCGTCGTCGTTTTTCTCGATTTTTACGCCACAGTCGCGGCGTCTCCTCTTCTTTCGACGGGGCAGAGTCGTGCCGTTTGCTTTCGTACCGAAAGCTTTCTCGGAGACTGCCCCCTTTTGTGATCAGCTCTCCTTCTGCCGCCTGTTCCCTTTCGGCTGTATAAATTTCCCATGTTTGCGAGCGAGAGGAATGTTGGATGCACGTTTGTCGGGAGCGTTCGAAGATGTTATGAATATTAACTGTTGGCCGGTGGTGCCCGTAGGGGTGGATTTATAAATGCGGGCTTGATAAATAAATTGTGGACGGAAGAAATTGACAAATATAGTGAAATGTTTATGCCTGTAATTTTGTATTCTTCCATCGATAGGGATTGGTTTCCGTTCTAAAATAAAATGTCCATTTTCTGTCACACTGAAAGTTAAGGGGCTCGAGACAAAAAGATTAACTCTTTTTCATGTAGCAAATTAGCAATAGGGGTGGTCCTTCGTTACGCAAGGCTCTTTAGGGGAGGACGTCGCGAATTTATAAACCTCTAAAAGCATTTTAATAAATGAAGAAATGCAATGTAAAAAATATTACGTAAGGGAGAGGGTGGAGTATACATTCTCACGAATTCTTATACTTGGGGGGGAGTTAAGAAATCGCAAAAATTACCCTTACGTATTTCAAGGACGGCCGCATATTTCATATTTGAGTTGCCATATTGAATTAATTTTAAAAGTGTCTCAACTCTTTTAAATTAAAATATTTTATGATATTTCACGGAACGGGCGGCAGAGAATTGTTAACCTAGAGGCGCGAAATCTTCAAAGCCGCCATTTTGTAGGAAAAAAAATACGATTTTTTCCGACGAGAGTTGTACAATAAAAGGCTTCCTATTAATTTTTCTTTTTATTTTATTATTTTCCTAAAAAAAAAAATGCCGAAAATGACTGCAATTTTGCTCCGTCCAAGGTTTCGGGTCCACCCTGAAAGTTTTGAAAAAACGATTTTTTTTCTTTGCACTTTCTTATTACGTAAAGTTTTAAGAATAATTTAAGCCGTGCTAGACGCAAAACTTCCCCAAAATAGCCGAGCTGTAGACTTTAAACGAGGCGCGGATGTGGATATTCCGCAGCAGGTAGCTACGATTCAACTTTTCTTCTTTTGCGTTTTTCTCGAAACTACATTTTCAAAGATGACCTGTCAAATATCTCCAAAACTATTTGTCCGATTGAGTTCAAACTTGGTACGCGTATTCTTAATGGTATTATCTACGATGTAGCGTATCAGTTTTTTCCATCCTATACCCCATTCGTATATAATAAATGTTTTAAATTTGTTTTGTCTTGTGAAAAACGTATAATTATTTTCACTTTGCTCTCATTTGTGCAATAAATTTTTTCTTCTCAAATCCCTATGCTACATCGTAGGTACTTTATTAAAGAACCCGAAAATCATCGGGTTTTTAATTTCAGACGAACATGTCCGTTACAATTTGTTAGGTCAGTCACGCGTGTAACGGCGGACGAGCTTCGCGGGGGAACGAATAACTCGGTCATTTTTTAATATTTTCGTACAGTATTTATACAATATATGCACTAATACATGCTCTACCCTTAAGAAGAAAATAAATAATTTTCAACCTCGTAGTATCGGTAAAAAAAATTCGTCTAGTTTAGTGCTGTTTCGAGCGCCTCAGGGTGGCGTAACCCCTTAACTGGAACTGTACTTTGAAGTGCGTACAGCGTACTACAGAATCATAGAGCAGAGGGTGGAGCCCGGAACAAGAACTTAATGTCTCGTGCTCGTCCGTGACGCGGTTGAGTTACGATACGAGCTGCCGTAAATTCATTTCGTTCCCTCGTTTTGCATTCGTTTTCGTTAAACGCGCTGAAAGCCCGTAACTCCCGCGCGCTGGGGGTTGCTCGTCCCTCGAAAAAATCTTACGCGGTGTCTAATCC
The DNA here is from genome assembly GCF_050908995.1 of Andrena cerasifolii. Taxonomy (NCBI): domain Eukaryota; kingdom Metazoa; phylum Arthropoda; class Insecta; order Hymenoptera; family Andrenidae; genus Andrena; species Andrena cerasifolii. The sequence continues at coordinate 26,237,277 of NC_135119.1, read as the reverse complement.
CATTTTAAAAATCAGACGGAATGGTGTACGTAAAGACCATCCGAAGCACTGAAATTTGCGCTTCCTACTTTTAATCGAGTTCAGAGGTATCTGCTCATCGATGATACTCTGCAAGGGTTTTTCCATTTTCCACTGCGCCACTGCACTTGACAATTAGAACTCCTCTCAAAGAGAAACTCACAAGGGAGCACGTCGAAGTGACAATCGCCGATTTTGATTCGACTTCGGTAGAAAATAGCTTGAGGTGGTATGAGGTGAAATTAAATCAACTCTGACTTACCAAGCACTCAATTTATTTTTAAATCAAAGAAAAGCGACAATATTATTGGAGGATTCGCGTGTAGTCGTCGGGGTGTTCACGCAGGAACTACCTAGATCCAACTGGCTCTCTTCACCGACCGTACCCTTGACCAGGGGTAGAAAAGGTGAAGGAAGGAAATAGAAAAAGAGAAAGACAGAAAACTGAAGAAAAACTGAGATGAAGATAAAAGAGAAAGCTACTCGAGAAACGACTTCGCTCGGCTCGCGCGGACCTGGTCGCCACATGTTCTCAACGAACACCAGGCCCAGACGAAAGCCTCGGGAACGAATTGAACAAAGAATAGGAAGGAAGTTGTAAATAGCAAGGGAACTTAGAAAAGTGAAAGTTAGAAACGTAGGGAAAGAAAAGTACCGAAGAGAAAGAACGTGGTCACCAAAACGTAACTGCTACAAGCTATTTAAAATATTTGACAGGAATTTTGTTTATCGACTAACATTCATGCTGAAGGGATGAAACTGCCTCAAACTTGAGGGTGAGAAACATGGTCGAATCTCTTGGAAACTACTAGAGCTAGGACAACGGTGTAAATATCAAGATTGTGTATTTTCTAATAAAAAATACAGTCGTGCAAATTAAAAAAATCCCTTTGTGCAAACAATGCATTAAAGAAGGCAGAATTTTTTGGAAAATATAACCCAAGTTCGTGCAAAGGTATGTCTGCTGGATTTCACCTGAAAGGGAGTTTGAAAATATAAGTAGCATCATGTTCGCAGCAATTCTCAGCGATTGCAAGCAGTTCCATTGGGCAATTCCCAATCCACCCTCCGTACAACATTAACGAGCCCGCAAACGCAAAGTTACAGATCCCCTACGAGTCATTCACAAGCTTCGAAAGTAGCCGCAGACCAGAGGTCATCAAACCTTTTATCGCCCAGCGTTTCCTCCGCTCGTCCCAGGCTCCAGGGATGAAATCCAATCCGCGAATCAGGGCACAAGCGTAAGACAAGTGCCTCCCACACGAGCACGCTCGCGGAGCGTAGGTGGGGGCGTTATAGAAACGTTCTTACACGAGCATTTCGCCGCGCAACACCGAAGTGGGCTACATTTTCCAGCGTCTTCTCGACGCTGGTATATTTTATAAAGCCGCAGCCCGTGTAAACACCTCGGCGTGTTCGAGAAAACTCAACATCCCTCCGCCCTGGTGGATGGTTCATGCAGAATGTAAGTATCCATTCCACGCTGCAGCGGGAGGGGGAAGCTCCGCGGGGAGAACACGTACCCGCATCCATTTGCCTCGTGGAAAATTAATTATTATCCAGCGCTGGCAGCCTCGACCGTGTCCTCGTCGAATCTGAAATTTCCACGAGTGCTCGCCGGATGTAAGCTCGCCCCCCCCACCCCGGCCGCCTGGTGGCAGCTACCCCGTCGACCACTTACCCCCCTTCTGTTTTCGCGGGACAGGATTTCCTGGCCGGGGTGGGAAATCGCGAGGAGATCCTTGGCGTCGAGGAACGGTTAAAGAACGGATAACCTGGGGCATCCATTAAGTTTCGGATTTATGTGTGGTGTAAGCTTGCTGTTTGCCTTTTTTTTGTGGTGCTGTTTGCTAGTTTTGCAGGGGGGATATTGTTGAGTTTGTTGGGTGCGATGTTGTTGTTTGGTGGCAGGATGCCGGGGTTTGGAATATTCTTTTGTGGGGGTTGAGTTTTTTTAAGCAGAGTAGTTGGAGTTGGTTATTTTTTTTTACTGGGTGACTGGGAAACGAGGGACCCTTCGGAGTTTGACACATTTTAGAAAACTGGTTATTGCATGGAATAGCTATATTTATTTAATTGTGGGTGAACGGTGGATCGCTTAGAGAAGGGAGGTTACTACAGATATGGTCTCTCACTATTCCTTGAAACACATGGAATTTATTTAAGGGGACTAGGCAGTCGAAAAATCGATTTTTGTTGCAGTTTCTGAAAGTACTCTCTTTTCTGAATAAAATGCCGTTTGGTTTATGTTAAAATTCGCAAAATTGTTGATTTAACAGCTAAAAAGGTCAGACAGCGTCGCCTTTGACCAGAAACTTTAAACGCGTTTCTCTCGAATCTTTTTTCCTCTTGGTTCACCGTCTTGGAAAAATTACAGAATGCGTAAAACATGTGCCATTCCACGTGGAGCCTTTAATACGATCCATAAAAATTCGAGATTTTGATAAAAAAAATTAGAAAGTCACCGGTTTTTAGTAGCGCAGAAGCAAGGACGAATTTTTCTCGGAAAAATCGCCGCTTTTCAGCCACCGATTGCATGATTTTGATTTAATTTTTAGAGGTTCCACTGGGAACTATGAATCTGAGGTGGTATGAGGTGAAATAACATCAACTCCGACTTACCAAGCATTCAATTTATTTTTTAATCAAAGAAAAACGACAATATTACTGGATGATTCGCGTGTAGCCGTCGGGGTGTTCACGCAGGAACTGCAGAGATCCAACTCACTCTCTTCACCGACCGTACCCTTGACCAGGGGTAGAAAAGGTGAAGGAAGGAAATAGAAAAAGAGAAAGACAGAAAACTGAAGAAAAACTGAGATGAAGATAAAAGAGAAAGCTACTCGAGAAACGACTTCGCTCGGCTCGCGCGGACCTGGTCGCCACATGTTCTCAACGAACACCAGGCCCAGACGAAAGCCTCGGGAAACGAATTGAACAAAGAATAGGAAGGAAGTTGTAAATAGCAAGGGAATTTAGAAAAGTGAAAGTTAGAAACGTAGGGAAAGAAAAGTACCGAAGAGAAAGAACGTGGTCACCAAAACGTAACTGCTACAAATCCAACGAACAAGAATCACACTTTCGAAATCGGATTACGTCAGATTTTGAGACCGATATTAAGGCAAAACCACAGAAGAACGTTAAAATGTTTATCAGTCTGCGCTATTTTTTAAGCGCATATATTATATTATTCTACAACCCAGATCTCTGCCCCATTCCCTATCTCGATTAGCCACTCCGCCATCCCCCAAACAACACGTTTCCAACCCTCCCAACGACATCTTCCGCAAGCGTCCCCCGGAAAAGCTCAGCAAACGATTCGAAACCACTTCCCTCCATCACCTTGCCATTTGCTCCAGTCACGTTTATCCTTCCCCGAACCAGCGCGATAAATAAACCGTCTGTTAATTATTCGTCGCCGTGGGCGCGACGTCGCGTGGTAGATACATCCAGTACCGATGGGCCGAAGATCGATCGCCAGCTTTCCCCAGCCGCTTCATGGAAAATTCACAGGTCCTGGTGTCTGTGAGCTCTTCGAACTGAAAACCCCTACGTCCACTCCCAAACCCCGCGATACTCCCTGCAATTCCCTAAACCAGTCTCTACCAACGTGCGGCCCAAATAATCATTTAAAGAACACGTAGAAAATTTTCGAGAATAATCAATTTTTACATTACAAATAACTTACCTGATTTCACAGTAGAAAGCAAACAGAAAGCACGATTAATAGAGCGTGTGAGCGATGCGCAATATACCACTAAAAACCACTGAAAATCGCAATGTTCTAGAACATAAATGTGATCGAGCCGTCTCACCCGCGAGGCCATCTCACCCGGATTTACCCTACTTTAATTTCAGTTCTCCATTATATGTTTTGAAAATTTACTTACTGTGTTTCATCAACAATTTCCTAGCGACTTCTTCCTAAAACCTATTAGTTAAGTTTCTTCAGTGAACAATTCAGTTTTTGAATATTAAAAATTATGTATATGTTACGTAGGGGGCGTAAGAATTTTAGAAAGGCTTAGATGGCACAAAAAGGTTGGGAAACACTGCCCTAAACCCTGCTAAATATTTATTTCGAAATTATTTTCAAATTACTCTAAAACTCAGTCGTTCGTTAAATTATCTTAATACCTACTTTATTTTTTGGAGCTTTAGTAAACTCAGCATGGTTTTTTAAATTTCGGTGCTTGCGTAGGGTGTGGCTTCTTCGAGTATACAGGGTGGAAGAATACAGCGTGGTGGAATCGGTTAAAAAGTACACTTAGCCAGGGCCCAGGCAGCTTGTAATCACGATGGCTAAACGGAGTATCGACAAGTTGCGGGTCGACGGCCATTTTTTTGTGACCCACGGACACTGATGGATGGAGGTCTTAGGCACGGGGCGATAAATCATCGGGCATTGGCCGAGGAATCGGGCGACGATCATAAGATGACGAGTTGATTCTCCATCTCGCCCCTGCTGTTCGATCCTACCACAATTTGCAATGAGATGTTTGTTGCGCGACCAGTGCTGGTTGCAGGAGAGCTTCGAAGGCTTGAGGAGGGTTTGAAGACCTTAAGGTGACCTTCCGGTCTAGAGCCCCCAAAAATAGGTGATCTTTAGGAATTAATTAAAGGAAAACTACTATATATAATTTAATGAAACTTTTTGCATTGTATTAAGGATGTTTTAAGTTATAGAAATATATTTTTTGTTTTATAATTAATCATTGCAGACGGCACTGGGGAATCGTCAAAGTCAGGGAGTCAAAAAATTGATCCAAATCGGTGGGACCTGTATCTCCAAAAGTTATTATCCGATTCGGCAGAAACTTTTTTGTTTTGAAGAATATACTTCTGGCTAGGGGGGGAACCAGAAAACAAATACAAAAATGACATTTTTTTAGAAAATAACGACACCTAAAGTTTGAAATCACTTTTTCCTACAGTTTTCATCTTTTCGACGCTTTAGAAAATTATAAATATTCAATTTTTTGTATTTTTGTCTGGTATCCCCTCTAGCCAGAAGTATATTCTTCAAAATAAAAAAAATTTCAGTCGAATCGGATAATAACTTTTGGAATTACAGGTCCCACCATTTTGAGAACACTGTTTCGAGAAAAGCGCGTTTAAAGTTTTAAAACGCCTATAACTTCGGGAATTTTACGAATTTCAACAAATCCTTTTGAACACGCATTCCTAAAAGGTTGAACATTCGAAAAATGAAATGAAAAAAATCGACTTTTAGACCGGAAGGTTCCCAGAAGCTTCAGAAAAAGCTCTCAAAATATTCAGACGCCACTGTGCCAAAGTGCATTATATTGCTATGGCTTTTCACTGATTGAGGGTTCGACGAATTAACTTTCTGCATTCCATCTCCTTTGCAATTGACCCAGTAGAGATATTTTTATTTTTATTTAGTGCTTGCAAGGGGTGTTTGAAAGTCAAGGGTAGCTGGAAAATTGAAAAAAGTTGGAGACTTCTCTAATTTTTATAACGAGTTGACTCATCTTACTTAAAACAGAGGAGTCTACAAACAACGAGTTAACTCGTCTTCTTCAGGTAATGCGTGGGTGGCCGCCACGATTTTTTAAAAATATCATTAAGTTAGAATCATAATCTAAAACACACATTTTAATGTGTTTTCTTTACCTTATTAAACTTAGCTTACTTAGGGGTCATCCTTAAATTACGTAAGGCTTTTTTTGGGGGGGGGGGGAGGGCATTACGAATTTCTTACGTTTGCTTAAAAGAGGGTGAGGGTCAGGTAGCGTCTTACGAAATATTTTTTAACATAATTTTCAAAGAATACAAATTCTATCATTAATGTTCCAAAGGAGTAGTTTTAGTTTAAATTTCCCAAAACCAAGTTGAATGAGTTATATAAACCTTTAAAAGAAATTTTAATAACTGAAAAAATTCAATGTAAAATATATTACGTAAGGAAGGGGTTGCAATATGAAACATTACGAATTCTTATACTGAGGGATGGAGGGGGTAAGAAATCGCCAAAATTACCCTTACGTAATTTAAGGACGGCCCCTTAGAGGGATCGCAGGTTATTTGAATATTTTAAATACTTATTACAAAAGAGGATCGCGACGTAAAAAAAAGTTTGCGAAACACTGAGTTAATGGGTTAATTTACACCACAGTAGGTACAAAGCGTGGAGGTACATAAAATAAATTGTTTTGTGATCACTGGGGGTGACTTTTTTAGATCACAGAATCGCGAAGTTAATTTATTTGATTAATATAGTTTTCCAAGCGGGGGCATTCGTTTCTTCTATTCCCTCACCTTTCGGGCGCTTTTTCTCCCGACTCTGGCCCACCATGCATTTCAGCGTCGACTAATCGCGATATTTAACCGCACTGCGGCCGTACAATTGCGCCGCGTTTAATTGTTCCCAGGGCGATGCGCCGCTATTATTGAATTCATAAATCTTATTTCGGCGATGAGTAACGGGCACCTGCTGCCATTTAGAGTAGCTTCTGCGATTTAATGGGCGCTGCTGCGCCTCTCACTCGAATTTCCAGCAGGAACGCTTCGATGATTGGAGTTAATTGCCCAGGCTCCAATTGTTCCCGTTCCCCTTTGTACCGCACTTTGTAAAAATTCCTGTCAGGTGTGCTCGATTCGCTGTAGAAACTTCTGACTAGGGGATTGCACCCGGTTTCCTATTTCGTCGGGGAATTCTCGAGCGGCGCGTGTCGTGTGAAACCTGAGGTGTTGGCAGAGGCGAACTTAGATGCCAGATAAGAAGAATTTTAATAATAATTGGAAATATGGTGAAATGAGGTGGAATCTTGGAATTGGCAGCATGGAGTTTTAGAAATAGCTACATAGGTTTTAGAACTTGTAAATTGTGGAGGGATTTGGGGATCTTGTTTCGGGGGACAGTAAAGTTAGAAGTGAATGAAAGTGAAATTTATTTGCGATGTCTTCGGGTGTTCGCCCCCCGATTGCTTTGGTTTTCGGATATGTTTTAGAAGACCGAGAGATAACAAATACGTGCTTTTTTATATTGGCCTGTTTGCATATTTAGGGGGTGAAACCCACCCCTGAAAGTTCTTAAGAAAAGGTACGAAAGTTCCTGTTGTTAGTTTAAAGAATATTACAACAGTGTGAGAAATAAAACTAGATATACACAATGTTATAATATTCTTTAAACGAACAATAGGAACTTTTGCACCTCTTCCTACGAACTTTGAGGGGTAGTTTCACTCCCTAAATTAGAGTTGGGGAAAGTGTAATCTAATTACAAATCACGATTAAACTGTAATTGCGTAATTGATTACACATTATTCTCTGTAATTGTTAATTTAGGTAGTTGACCATTTGGTTCTGTCAACTATCTAAATGATATACAATGATAATGATTACAGAAAATAATCTGTAATCAATTACACAATTACAGTTTAACCGAAATTTGTAATTTGTAATTAGATTACAGATTTGCATTTTAAATTTTAGAACAACTCTGCCCTAAATATGTTAATAAATGAACACATAGGTATTTATTATTTTTCGACCCTCTAACACGTACCCAAAAACCAACACAATCTAAGGCGGACACCTAAAAACCTCTCCTCGTTAGACCTACCTTAGATTTAATTAAATTCAAACTTATCCCAACCCTTAGATCAGCTCCAAAACAATAGCTAGCACGGTATAAAAATGTACTCTTCGCTCTTCTTAACTGTAAGCTTCGCGAACAGGGAACTCTAAACTTTTCACACACCTTGCTCGTCAATTTCGTTGAAATTTCCACTGCTCACTTCACTCCGGCCCAGTCGAGGGGTTGAAGCAGCAGCCACACGTGGCCGTGCCTAGCCAGACCACCACGGTCCCGTATCACCAGCAAGCATATCTCGACGCGGACGAGTTCGGTGCTTATCGATCGCGGGCCACGTTGCAGAAATAACTTGCAGCTGGGAATAAAAGCTGAGGAGCCTCTGGGAGAGTGGATTAAAGCAGTCTCGCCGCGACTCCTTTCGAGCGAACGATGACACTCGCGCCAGGACGTGATTCACTCCTCGACGTGGTCGCTCCAGACGAATCGATCGTTCGTCAGAGAATTTCAAAGTCACCTAACAGAGAGCAAACGTTCGAAGGCAATGGATACACTATTCCAGCACTCCTCCGCGGTGAAGTCGTAAGTTCGTGGGCTAAGCTCTGGGAAGTGTTGAAAGAAACAATCTCAGTCCTACTTTAGAAGATTCTTTAGAGGAGGAGAATTATTTTTTTTTTAGTCGAAAAGGATGTAAATCCCATGCTGAATAAAGTGGTGATTTCTTGGGCTAAAACATGGCAAAATTTCGGATTTTTTGTTAAGAAACTAGCGATTCAACTCATTTGAAATTTGGACCTGGTTTTTCCTTTTTATGCATCTTTGAAGTTGCACTTTTTTTATTACTAAAATGCATATAACTATTGTATTTATTGTAAAAAATTATTAAAAGAAAAACTGCAACTTCTTCAAAGATGCATAAAAGCGTGATCCACGTTTCACATGAATGGAACTGTTGGTTTCTTAAAAAAATAATCCTAAATTTTACGATGTTTTTAGTTCCGAAAGTAGAATATTTAAGTTTCTCAGATTGTCGCAAGATAGAATTGAAAGGATAAAATCACGTTCTGATTTATACAAAAAAATGAACACTTCTGTAACTTACCATTTCAAGTCCTCGATTCCCTTCGACGCGTCGATTCGCGCGTGTCGCTGTTCGAAAGGCGCTCTCGACGCGTCAGAGTAGCGAAACAGGTACTAGGCGATCCCTGGAGGAAGCTTCCCCAAGGAAGAACGTTTCCAATGCGAATTGGCTGCTGTTGCGGCGTCAGTCGCCTGCCACCGTTGATTTGGGAAGTTGCTACGCTTTTTTTAAACCGATAAGTGTGGACTAGGGCGGAGCGGTAAATTTAAAATTTGAATTTTCATCTGGCCTGAGTGCGGGATAGTTGTCTTTTGATTAACCAAACACAACTGGGAAAAAATATTGGAAAATATTCATGTCAGTAGGTTCTTTTTTCTCCTAAAAATGATTATATGATTATATGATTATATGATTATATGATTATATGATTATATGATTATATGATTATATGATTATTTATGATTATATGATTATATGATTATTTTTAGGAGAAAAAGGAACCTGCAGACATGAATATTTTCCAATTTTCTTTTACAGTTGTGTTTGGTTAATCAAAAGACAACTATCCCGCACCCAGACCACAACTGAAAATTCAAATTTAAATTTTCTCCTATACAAGTTATCGCTCCACCCTAGTGCGGACTTTGCGTAGAAGCGAAAATTCTGAAGAATTCAATGGGACCGTTTTTCTGCGACCAAAGTATATGACTACTGAAAGGATGTCCTCCGTAGTGATCAGAAGTTACGAAGCCGCGAGTCATTAGGCTGTGGTCACAAGCGACCAAACGCGTTCCTCCTCCCCTAGTGTAGGGCCACATTTAGTTGGTCACACGTGTACACACCCCAGGGCTTTAAACTACTTCCTGGCGAAGTAATGTTTACCCCTCGAAGTAACGTGTACCTCGCGAAGCAATGTCCACAACAGTTCCCCGAGGGGCGATGGGGGTGCAGGTGGAATTATTCTGGGGCGTCTACCCCTTTAAGAGAAAGAAAAGGAGTTTAACCTACTAACGCGCAAAAAGTGTGCTGAATGGACCCCCAGGCTCTCGACTTATCCACAAGATGAAGAACACTTTACTATATCCCTGCATGGTGCTGTAACTCCCTTCGAGTCGCTTGGTGGCCACCTTACCAACCGTCACATAACCCACGACGAACCCACATAGAAGTCTAATCACTACGCGCGGGTGACGCCTATAGGCGTTCAGTGAGCATTATGCACAAATGGGAGTGGAGTATTTCCGCACGCGATTTACCGTTAATAATTTCAATCTCCTTATTCAAACAGCTAATTAACAATACACTTCAGTATTAATTCACTATTAATCAATACACAACTTTAGACGCTACGAAACGGTTTATTTCAACCCATGCACCCGTACGGGATCTTCTTCCCTCCAAACCGTTTTCATTATCTTAAAATCGATCCAAGAAGACTGACCCACATTCTTCCAACGCCCTGTAGACATTCGAAGAGCGTCCCTCGCGGAAGGCATTGTTCATCCTCGACCGAAGCTACGTCAATCCAGGGAGGGAACATCAAAGCAGACGATTGCACGCGCGTGGATGGAATCTGTCTTCGTTTCAACGGGGCACACTTGCAGGGGTTGGTGTTTGATACGATTCCAGAAGCTAGGTCCACGGACGAACGATCCTCGCTCCCCTTTCTCGCGGGCAATCGGTCGCTGGGGCTTTGTGTAAGCGGATAAGTGAAAAAAGGTGTAGCCACGCGCTGCGACAAATCAACGGGGATCGTTGTTACAGCTTTCCGCACCGTTCGCTACAGGGTCGGCAGAAATCTGATCTTCAAACCTAGTGGAAACGATGGATAGAGTTTTCTCCTAGGAAGCTTCGTTTTCGAAAGAAGCAACACTCAAAATCGCACTACTATTTTACCGAAGTTCAATCGTACTTCTTATCTGCCGCAGAATTCGAGATTGGCAGTATTTATTTATCAATTTACATACAGGTTGATCTCCAACGCTGACCCGGCATCGAGTCCTCTTCAAAGTTAAGATTCAAACTTTCAACCCTAGTCGATGTGCGGGACTCCTATAACCGCATACGTCAACCACACTCCGCGAACGCCCATAGGCGTTTCCCGTCAGAAGCTGCACCAGCTACTCGACAGCAAAGCCCGCGTTATCTTCAGTTTTCCGATATTATCCAATTATCTTCGTACGATCCACCTTCCGAGCCACAGAATTTCATCCGTCCTGGTGGTTCCGTGAATTTGAAGCAGCCTGTAGGGAACCGCCCCCGAGAACCGAGTGCACCGACTGCAGCCCGCAGCTCTGCGGTGCACGTGGCTCTGGAAACGGTGTGGTGGCTTCGAAACGGATCGAACCCGACCGTCCGTCTGCGAATTCTGCCTCGTGGCGACCACTAAAACCGCAGCCCGGCCGTTTTTCCGCAGAGCTGGACATGGGGAAAGAATACCATTCGAGTGGAGGATGATCAATCGATCCCGCCCAGAGCGGTTTATTTGTTTTAATCACCCGCGAGTGCGTTCCCGTTGTCTTTGATAAGACGGGGCAAAGGGGCAGGCTAGGCGCGAGGGGTCTCTTTGATCGGTTGGATTTTTTGCTAGAGAAACGACACGGAAGGGATTGAAATCTCCAGGTGCCTGAAGCTTTCGCCACTGTATAATATTCAGATACAGAAAAGCTCGCGGAACTCACGGTTAATCACTTTAGGTTCGAGTCGATAAAAGCTTCTGTTGCATCGAGCGAGTTGCTCCTTTGAAGTAAATACTTCCCTTCCTCCATGTTTCTTTCTGTTACTGTAAGCGCGAGGGTAGAAGGGACATTTTCTTTTATGTTCCTGCAACGTAGCAGTACAGGCTTCAATTTATTGCAGTGGAAGTTGCTTTAATAGTTCTGCTTTTTAACCTTCAAGCCTGGCGATGCCTGGGGAGTTTATTTTGCTACTTCTGTTTACTTATTGAAGGCTCCACGAATTAACCCTCTGCGCCCCTACTTATCCCCTCATGGTTATTAAACTCATTAAACGTGGATGTGCTTGCTCTGCTTAACTCGTTAACACTATTAACAGCTGTTGTTCCATAAACGCGATATTAAATTTTATTTTTTTTTTTATTTGGGGCAATTGCAATGAAAATTCTGCAGCTTTTATTTTAACACTTGGCCTGATTGATAAACTGATTGACTTCATAAAATAAAAAGAAGAGAGATTTGATGTGCTCCAGTACTGGAATTGAGGAATTCACAGGAGACTGAAATGGAAAATAATTGCAAACGTACCCTGGCACTCATTTTTTCGAGGGAACGATCTGGCGAGCTGTCCCACGATCGAGCAAGGAGATTAATTAAAAATTTCGACGTGACAAAGTTTATTCAGGAAATCGTGCCTCCGTGCTCGTTCGCTCGATAAAATTAATCTCTGCTGTAAAAGAAAATTGAATCCCTTATCTGTCCAGAGGAGGTGGGGACGTGGCGGTGTCCACCGAAGTTAATTAATCACTGATAGTCATCTTACCGTGAGCATATCGTAAGCGCAAAAATAGTCTCGCTGTTTCGCTGGAAACTGTAATTAGTTACTTCATAAATCATCTTTTTGCGTGATTACGAATGTAACACGTGCCCTCGAACGCTCAATCCCACAAACCTTGCTCTTACAAAACGCATTCGCGTAAGGAAAGTTCTACTGCATTTCGATTCTATCAATTTTCTTGTTGAACTTCATCACCTGATATATTTAAAATTTCATAAAACTATTTCCTACAATTATTTCTGACAATAGAAAAAATAAAAAAAAATGAACTGCTGTATCTTGTTGAATTCGTCTTTAAAAGCATTCGAAAAAGAGTAAAAATCGGGGAGTCGAGTTTGGGGGAATTGGTAACGCGCTTGACCAGTAATTCAGAGATCTTGGGTTCGAGTCCCATCGCCAGAGGTTTCTGTTTTTCGCCACAAATAATTATTCCATTTAGAAAACTATATTCAAGGAAATATAACGTTAAGCACCATCCACACTTAATTAATTAATCCCTTGCACTACAAGCCCATAAATTAAAAAAAAAAAATATATAAAAAATTATTCACCTAAGTCTACCAATCACACGCAGTCTTCCACTTTCCACGAGGTTCAACGATTATCACTATAATAGAAGTCAGTCATTCACCTTCATCGTGTCTGAGAGACATAATTGCATTGCAAGAGATTAAGTGCCGTACACAATTCTTCTAGCGTAAGAATAAACGTTTGTGTTACCCGTAAAGCCAGCCCCACCACCGTTAATTGACACGTGATAGATCGCTGGCCGTTGATCACGGCTGGAACGTGCGCGCCGCTCCAGCCGTGAGGAGTGTACACTTATTCAAGGCGCATCGTCGCGGTATATATACTCCATCGAGCAACATTTTCCCTGTTCCAGTGCTAGAACTGAAGGGTCCGGGGAGCACGGAGGCGAGAAGAAATGAGTCGGACGTGACACAATGACATGATGAAGAGCCTGGTGGGGATCATGTGGATAGTGTTGGTGCTCATATCAGGTAAGTCCAATAAATCTATCCAGGGATAAAGGACTCGCGTGTCTCGCCCCTCGCGGCTGTTACACCATCGCTGGGGAGCCTGGGATGGTCGTTGACGTTCGCGAAACGCGGGGGGTTTATGAGCCCTTGTGCGGCTTCGGCGTCGACTCCCAACGCTGTGAATACTTGCGTAATTGGATATGGGGCCCGTCTTAGCACTGGGGAGAAGGCGTGTTCCGGGAAATTAATGAATTGATTGGTTTCGTTGGGTGCTAGCGGTGGCTTTGAATTGTATTGGGTCGGTGGAAAAATTTCCTTGTTTCGTTAAGGAAGGTTGAAGGTGATTTTTCTCTGCGAAAGTATAAGGTTCCGGATATGTTTAATTGGGTGTTGATACATCGAGTAGCTTTGCGAGCTTAGTTGAGTTTCAGGTTTTATTTGTCTGGATGAAGATATGGAAATCGTGATTTTGTTTTGAGACTGAAATATTATATCGAAGAAGAGGGGAAGAATTTTTTAGTGGATTAGTGTGTCGAATCTGTAAAGCTGCTAAATAGTATCCTAATGCTATTGCTAATGGTTCACTTCTAGGTGAACTTAATTTAAGTTGCAAATAGTAGCTTGGAGTTGCGAATGATTTGTCAGACACTTTAGATGGAGTGCCCTACAGTACTGGTGAAAAGAAAGTCCTAAACTATGCAGAGTCATAAAAGTGAAGTAGTTTCATTACAAAGAATTCTATCTTCAAATTCAAATTGATTCAAATCCATTGATTGGCGGGCTATCAGAATATAATACTTAGTTACACAGGCATGTGACAGTATGAATTTTCAAGCTTCCCTTTCACCAGCACTGTGTAGCCAGTGTAACAAAATTAAAACACAGTATAACAGAGAAGAAGGATATACAAAATCAGACAAGTAGAAGAGCCAGTATATGATCAGGCAAGTAAAGTATACGGGGCATAATCAGATAAGTAGTACCACTCTGCCTTTCCAGACAGAGAGACCAGGATCGTGCTTAATGGGACAAGTAGAATGGGTTCACGCTTAGCCAGGCGAGGAGATTAGACTCGCGTTTAGTCAGGCGAGTAGAGTGGGTCTGTGTTGATCCAGACAAGTAGGATAAGATCGTACATAACCAAAGTAGAATAGAAAGCTTCGTTAAGCCTGTAAGTGGAATAGAAACTTACTCATCCAGACGAGTAGAATAACACCATACCCACCCAGCTGGTTAAAAGAAAATTTACAATTCATATTTCTGTATGCCCTAACTTAATACAAAGCTCGAAGTATTATTTTGGTACCTCTGGGCCACTCTGGTACCTCCACGATCTGTCGGGTACAAATTCTAATGGGTCGTCCTTGAAATTTAATTACATAAGGATTTCGTGCGAGGAGGGTGTCGCGGATTTCTTACGTTTTCTTACAGGGGGATGAGAGGGAGTGAGGTAGCGTCTTACGTAATATTTCTTTAACCTAATTTTCAATATAAAACCTTTAAAAAAATTGCAATGTAAAAAGTATTACGTAAGGAAGGAGGCAGAGTTGTTCATTAACTAAATAAAAAAATTATTTAAATAACGAATCAAATAAAAATAATTACCTCAGATTATTTGACGAATAAAGTTAATTTTTTCATTCGACAGTAATTTCTCTAACTTTTATTCGTTACTTGAAATTTGTATTTAAATAAAATTCTTGCCCAAATCGTAATTATCGTTACGCAGTTTAAGGACAGTCTTCAAGATAGAAATCTCCCTAATGGAACCGTCCCACCTGTAAACACCCGGACAAGGAGCGTCTTATTCCACCGAAGGAGAACAAAATGGAGTCCCATCTACCTAATCCAATCGTGCATGCAAACCCATGATCTACATTTCAGATTCCATCTCCTATTGTAGATTGCAGGATCACGAATTCCGGAGTCCATCAGACATCACTCTAGATCCTAGATTCTGCAATTCTGATCGCCGTTCGGTCCAGCTCGCGCCGGGAACAACCCCTAAATACGATCCCCCCCGCAGAAAAGCTATCATATAAGATATTCTGCCTGCTGCATATGCATTGCGCCGACTTGCCTCCCATTCAGATGTAAATGTTTCATCGTCCACGCGCGAACGGACAATGGCCGCCGTCAACGTCCAGGGAACGTTGGCCTTTTTCCACTCGTTGTAAAGGGGTAGTTTCGGCTCGGGGTATCATGGCGAAACAACCGGCGGTTGTTTTGTAGTCGCGTGGTGGCTGGACGTGTCTGACGAGCGCGTTGCAGAATGCATTGGGTTGGTGCATACGAAATCGCCGATCGCGGATGGCGTGAAGCTTCCTTTGTTTACCGAGCGGGTGCGGCAACAATTGCTGGCGCTGGCTTGAGAAATGTCAGAGGAAGTCCAGTGAATAAAATGAATAAAACAGTTGGAAAGCTGGGAATATTTTCATTCAAACTTCATGCGCAGCAGGCTAATAGTGGTGTACTCGACCTGTAGGGGGATGTTCGAGGAACGTCAGGCTCCTGAGGTCGGGTGTATTATAAATGGAAGGGCGTCTCGGTGAACTGGGACGGGCCGTTACATTAGAACGATGTCAGACGCGGAAAAAGTTACGAGGCAGATTAAGCAACGTTACGGAGTCGCTACGACGATGCTATTAGGTGCTTCCTGCTTCCGTTTTATTTACAGTATTTAGCATCAGTCGCGGTTCGTTGATAAGGGCTGGGTCTCGGGTAGGTGTTTCCGGTTTATGAGTGGCACTTTGCACGCTTTTGGCTTTGCTGCTGGGCGCTGGGTGGGGTTTGTGGGGGTTGAGGGGAAATGGGATTGGAGGATAGGGAAGGGGTCTCTTCGGTTCTGGGAGCTTTGAAGTTATTTAGGTGTTAGCTCGGGATTTATCTGTTTTAAAGTTATTTGTTAGCTTAGATGTTATATCTATTTCAAAATTATTTGTCAGCTTGGAAGTTTAATCTGTTTTAAAATTATTTGTCAGCTTAGATGTTATATCTATTTCAAAATTATTTGTCAGCTGGGAAGTTTAATCTGTTTTAAAATTATTTGTCAGCTTAGATGTTATATCTATTTCAAAATTATTTGTCAGCTTGGAAGTTTAATCTGTTTTAAAATTATTTGTCAGCTTAGATGTTATATCTATTTCAAAATTATTTGTCAGCTTGCAAGTTTAATCTGTTTCAAAATTATTAGTTAGTTTAGAAGTTATAGCTACCTGTTTCAAAATTATTTGCCAACTTAAGAGGGATTCTAATGTAAGATGCCCTTTTTCCTACACAACTTTTGGTATTTTCTTATGAAGATTCTGCGCAACCTTTTCCGTCACAATTTGGTTCATATATTTATCCATGTTTCAGTAATGTCTACAAATTTTATTAGGGAGAAATAATTCAAATTTGTGGCAGTGCAAGCGTTTGAACGTATTTGGAACAAAAAAGAAGTCTTCCCACAGTGTCCGTGATTCCGGTCACATATTCTGCTCGCCTGAACTAAAAAAATCAAAATAATTCTCAATTAGGACGAGTTTGGCTATAGCCAGTAGCGGAATTAATTCAAAATCGTGTTTCTTCTCGCTGTTTTAGTCTGCGAAAGATACCAAAAACATGAACAAATTGATAGTAAAACTTCAAAGTGCCGCCATTGTTTTAATTGTCGATTTTATTCTTTCACACCGCCCTTTTCCCCAAAATTCTATCTATTTCAAAGTCCTCTACTAGCTTAGGTAGCTCTCCATAAAAATGCTCTACTCACCTGCACAAGAATCTTGTACAGTATTTGCCTCTAAACCCGACTTACAATTCACTTGATATTAATACTAGGAAGATACTGCGCGATTGTGCCATTATACCAAAAACCTTTATCAATCATGCAGCCACGAGAATGGTGCACACCACCCACCTGGCTCTGCGGTGGATGCAATAAATATTTCCAGTAGCTTCTGATCAGCCCAGGCCTACTCTCCTTGTCTGGCCATGTGTCGCCTCGTTCTACTAGCCCGGCTAAACGCGCTCCCGTCCTATTTGTCTTCGCAGCAGTGCTTCCATTCCTCTCGTCCGACCAGTTACGATCCCCTTCTACTTTAAATCTACACCCATGCCAACATCCAGCCTGTTGAGCACATCCAAGCACTGGCTAAAGCCAGTGACTCTTATCGCGCTGCCAATCACACTCATTCGCTAATATAATATTCCACGTCTAAATTACCTAAAAAGTTTTCTCTCATCTTTCAAAAAAACTCGAAGGCAAATTGAATATTCAAAACCAAAACTTTTCATACAGCATTTCAGACTTTATTGGTGTGCACATAGCTGAAGGAGGCTACGCACGTTTTTAAAGAATCAGAAAAATTGAAAACGATTCTGTACAATATTAATTCCATAAAAATAGGACATATAAGTTGTCCGGACTTGCTTGCCTCAGTTACGTTTAATGCTCCGGTCAGGAGGATGCGGTCTAGGCCTCTCTTTGTTTCGAGGTTAGATAATATTATTAATATTTTTGTTTATAACTTTTTTTCTAATTGTTTAAACAATTGATAAACCGTTTACCATTTGATAGATCTAATTCAAAGAAGTAACTTTTGTCTCGAAATTTCTTTTCTATCTCTTACAGATTGCGAGTTAGAAAATAAAATCGAAAAATAGCCGAATCTTCAGGGGTTAATTTCACCCCGTTACTGTGATTTTGGGCAGCAAAAAAAATTGCGTTGTAATCAGGAGAAAATTCCCTACATATCCACAAAGTTTCAGAATTTTTTGAAGTTTCAGGTTCAGGATCTTCCCTTGTTAGTACTTAGTATTTTATTTATCCTATAAGTTTAGTTTAGTTAGCTTTTTTAGCTACATATTATTAGCTAATTTATTGTACAGACTCTGTAATTAATACCAGGCTTTATTTGTATGATTTGTAAATCATGGGGAATTCCCGTATAATTATTAATAATAATAATAATAAGAATGAGATATTCCATGAAACTAAATATAAACAAACAAAATCCTCGAAACATCGACAGCCACTCGAATTCGCACCTATATGAGCAGATCCAACGCAGAAAACGTGCCTTCTACGTTCTCGAAACGTGGAGTGGATATCGAATGCTAAAAATGAAACGGGAACGTACGTACACAAGTGATTTCGTTGTTGCCTCGCCGATACGTTTTGTTCCTCCGTTCCGCACGTCGATCCCTCCGCCGTCGAAAATCCTTCTCCCGTCGGGCCGGGAGGTTGCCAGGGCTTTTCCAGGAAATGAGCATCGAATAAGTGGATACTCGAGCCGCGAATAAAGTGTCTTTTAAACGTCTGCCGCCGGAACTCGATATTTCTCGATATGTCCGGCTCATCGAGCAATCCCGTCTCGCGCGAAATGCAATATCGTCTGTGTAATATAGCGGCGGTTTCTTATTGGCGGGGCCGCTACACCGGAGCAACAATTTCACGGACGTCGGCTCGCCGACTGATTGCCCCGATAGTGTTTCTTCGTGATTCCAGCCCCCGTCCCGACGATTAAAACCGAGCGCGGTCCCGGAGGGCGGTGGATCGGGGCTCGATCGCCGAGGGTTAACCAGACGCGGGGATGAAGGCTTCGTAAGGGATGATACGTCGCGGCGGAATTCGTGCTGATGGGGATGTATCTTAACAGCCGGTGGCCCGCGATGTTTATCCGCAGTGAAATTTCCATTAGGGTTTGTTCCAGGGCGAATAACAGGGTTGTTTCGCGAGGGGTTGTGAAATTTCCATTAGGAGTTAATTGAGGGTTCGTTCGACTGTTTATTTTGGTGCGTGAAAGAGGCGAAAGGAGGGTGAACGGATTGATGGTAGGCTTTTGGTATAATGGCACGTTTTGAAAAGAAATGACGCGGGTCGGTAATCATCCCGGCATAAAAGGAAGAAAGTATTTGTGTATTCAGTGGCGAAATCAAGGTGGCACGGAACAGGGATGAAATTAATGTTGGTTTTTTTATTTATTGTGGGAGTGACAACCCTTTGGTAGATTTTAATAACGTTGAGGGGAATAGTGTGGGGATAAGAGAAATTAATTGAAATGAAATAAAGTCACAAATGTCAAAGAGAAGAAAAAGAAAGGAGAAAAGTGAAATAAAATAAAGTAACAAATATGAAAGAGAAGAAGAAGAAGGAAGAGAAGTGAAATTAAATAAAATAACAAATATCAAAGAGAAGAAGAAGGAAAAGGAAGAGAAGTGAAATGAAATAAAATAATAAATATCAAAGGGAAGAAGAAAGAAGAGAAATAAAAGTAAATAAAATAACAAATATCAAAGAGAAAATGTAGAAAGAAGAGAAATAAAATAGAACGAAGACTATTACAACCAAAATTATCAACATAAAAATATTTCATTTGTACTGTAGAGAAAAAGAAGAAAAAGGAAGAGAAGTGAAATAAAATAAAATAATAAATATCAAAGAGAAGAAGAAGAAAAAAGAGAAATAAAATAGAACGAAGACTATTACAACCAAAATTATCCACATAAAAATATTTCATTTGTACTGTAAAGAAAAAGAAGGAAAAGGAAGAGAAGTGAAATAAAATAAAACAACAAATATCAAAGAGAAGAAGAAGAAAGAAGAGAACTAATAGTAAATAAAATAACAAATATCAAAGAGAAAAAGAAGAAAGAAGAGAAATAAAATTAATTAAAATAACAAATATCATAGAGAGGACGAAAAAAGAAGAGAAATAAAATAGAACGAAGACTATTACAACCAAAATTATCAACATAAAAATATTTCATTTGTACTTGAACATCGGTTGCTAGGTTCATACCAAAGTCAACTGTTTGATAAACATAGAGCACCACCCTGACAAAATGAACTTACCGTAAACAGTTACGTGCGAGCCATTTGGAGCTGTTTATCTTAGGGTGAAAACCCGCCATTACTTTCCCCAACCCGATAGAATACAACGAACCAATGGGCCGGCGTTCCGAAGTTGTTAAAACAGTAATGGATATTCTCTTGTTTCGATGCTTCCGTTCCCTATAACTTGTACGAGGGTAGCATCAGCGGTGCGAGGGTATCGGCATGGGGGGACGCGGCGCGTGCACGTGCGCGCGCGTGCGGGTGTATCGTAAAGATTGCCTGGCACCGCTTCAAAATTGAAATCGCCCGGTATCGTTGAAGCGTATTATGAAGCATCCTGGTACCGCTCCAGGAGCCTCGTAAAACACCGATAATATAACGTTCGGCGGCGATAAATAATAACTGCGAGCGGTGCCAGGGAAATCTATTACCGAATTAATGAAAACGTTAAGCAGAGATCATCGTCGCGGGATACTGTGAACGGCGGGAGCCCCTGTCTGCCCGTCGATCTCCGCCCTGCCGTGTAATTTAATCGGTAATGGTCGTTCTCGTGGAACTCGATTAACGCCGGGAATTAATACGGGACGAAAATCGCCGACGAAATCTCCATCCCTTGCTGTTGGCGCGGTAATCGAATTATTAACAGCGACGCGGACGTGTAGGCGTTTGTTCTTTTAATTGCAGATCAGCTGCCGCTTTCGATTTTCAAGTCACTTCGATTTTCAGGTCGTTTTGATTTTTAAATGATTTCGATTTTAAAATGATTTTGATTTTCAGTTCATTTGGATTCTGAGATCGTTTCGATTTTTTAGCAGAGGTGGTAAAAAGGGGTGGAAACTAACATTATGGAATTATCGAATTTTGGGTCAAGCTTTTCTTCTGAAAGAAATTGTAACTTCGGTCGTTGAGTCTTGAAAATTAGTACTGTACCTATTATTATTATTATTTATTTATTCATTTATTCATTTATTCATTTATTTATTTATTTAAACGGAAGCCCTTTGATAAATCGATGTACAGCAGTGTATACACTGAGAAATGAAGCACAGATTAGAAAATTACATACATAATACGCAATATGGAGGCAGAATAAGTCACATAGAGATAAGCACATAAAAGTGCATATAAGAGTGAACTGTGCCTAAGTTTTTTAGGAGGGATATGTAATCTAAAGAGTTGTAGAATTTCGGGGCACTTAATAACGTGATTAATAATCTTATAACTAGAAAATAAATCCGCTATGAATCTACGTCTTTCAACTGTCGGTATTCGTAATTGACAGAGGAGGAGGCACATAATAGGAGACTGTTACCTCAGTAATTTAATTTAATTTAAATTAATTTAAGCACCTTTGGTGCTGTGATTAGGTCTTAGGGCTCAGACTGTTTTGTTTGTTTTTACTTATTTTATTTCACTTTATTTTATTTTATTGTTTTACATTTTATTTTATATTATTTTATGTTTTTGTTATATTTACTTTATCTTTGTACTAATTTGCTCCTTACTCTGTATCTAAAGGGTTCTCCGGTTAATTTAATAATAATAATAATAATTATGAGTATAAGCAAAAGTGTATGACCGACCACCAAGTTTGTACGCAGTGAAGCGAAGAAATTTATGCTGCACACTTTCAAGTAAAAAGGAAAGCTTCTTAAAGTACGAATTCCAGATAATAGAGCAATATTCATTGTATTCATTTATATTTATTAGTAGGACAGAGCTCAGTGTATACAGTAGAGTATGCGAAACATTATAATCGCCAATAAATAAGTTAAGATTCATCGCTGGAATAATATCTAAGAAATGAAGAAACAAAAAATATAAATACAAATGACCACTGATCATTTTGAAATAAGCACCGTTAAAGATACACCGAAGTTGAAAGAGCAAAAATTACTGCGCGTTTAGAAGACTCGAAGAGGTATCAGAAGAATGTATGAAAGCTTGGTAGGTACACTACGTTCTGCTCGAAGGAACACAGTAATAAAGATAATGCAACCATTTACAGAAAATCCATACCACCCGGTCCGGAATTGCCACGATGTCATCCACCAAGTAGTAATTGACGCTAATTTAGCGCGGAAGCTAAAACCTACTAGCAAGTGACGTCCCGCTCATTATCTGGAATTATACAGCTCCGTTAATAAAAATCTGTGCGCCTCGATTGCGTCGCTAGCCGGCGGACAAGGTGGTCTTATTGCCGTCATGAATAGCGCTTTAGTGTCTTCGAATCAGGATAACGCGCCGTCATCGTGGTTCATTAGGGATGCAAATTGCATACGCTGAAGAAGATTTCAGAAACGATGTGAAATTTACTTTAGCGAGACCACCCCATGTCGCACTCTGCACCCTCTGTGCCCACGGTTCAACGTCGTTTAAAGCACATGCGAAGCAGAGAGTTGAATAATACAGAAACACCGCGGACCGAGTTGCGAAGCTCTCCTATTTCGCGGGTTAAGCGTTCGCAGATTGCTCATCCCTCTTTCGTAGCCGCGTTTAACCCCTCACGCTCGCGGAATATGACTTATATTAGCTCCGTTTATGCGTCCCCAGTCGCTCGTCCTCCACAAAGATGCTTCGTGTTATTTAGAATTAAACGTGCAATTGATTTAGGATGGAAGAACGCTTTGTCCTGGTAATTACCATTAAGCTGATTTATTCGGAGTTGTTGTTGAGACTTCGCGTAGGAAACTCATCGAGATATGTATGTTCGAGGAATATACATGTGTGCGTGATTTGTCGCTACAATTTAATTTACAGCGGTGGTGAATGGAAAGTCTAAACACGCATATTTTTAATGCTGATATCATTGGTATGATATATTTAACTTACTTAGAGATAACTAAAGATAACTTTGTTATATAATACTTAGCATTGGTATATATTTAAATTAGAGATAACATATTTACATATCAATGGTGTTTTTAAAACTTAAAAGTAAATGTAACATAACATTTACTTTTAAGTTTTAAAAATTCTTTACGGTCGAAATTCTAAATGATTTTATATATCAATGGTGTATATTTAACGTAGAGATAACTAGAGACTATTTATATATCATTGGTATATATTTAACGTAGAGATAACTAGAGATAACTTCTTGATACAAATTATTTTCTTAAGGGAGAACAACACCTTGAAGCCCGGAAAAAGTGCAGTTTTTTTTAATTTTTTGTTAGATATCCATAGTTTGTAGGAAAGTCATTGATATGGGGTTTAAATGTGTATGTAGTGGACAGTATTTTAGAATTTTTGTGTGACAAAATATACAGTTTTAATCAAGTTATAGAGGTCGTCGTTAAAGTGCGACGCGTCGAACACGATTTGATGGTTTCCCACTTTATTCACGTCGCGTTCATCTGAGAAAAAGGAGAGTATTTTTTTAATCTATATTGATATAGTTACAGTTAAGCGTACGGAAATTACAAATAAATTATTTTTACTATTTTTTCCACCCCAAAATATATTGATTTTGTTCCTTAAACTGACTCGAAATTTTAGAACTTTCCCCTTTAAGCTCCGCCATTTCTCCAAAAATTATTGTAATTAAATTTCCGTACGCTTAATTGTAACTATATTAATACAGATTTAAAAACTGCTCTTCTTTTTTTTCTCAGTTGAACGCGACGTGAATAAAGTGGGAAACCATCAGATCGTGTTCGACGCTTCGCGCTCTACGCCGACCTCTATAACTTGATTAAAACTGTATATTTTGTCACACAAAAATTCTAAAATACTGTCCACTACATGCACCTTTAAACCCCATATCAATGTCTTTCCTACGAAGTATGAATATCTAACAAAAAATTCAAAAAAATTGCACTTTTTCCGGGCTTCAAGGTGTTGTTCCCCCTTAATATACTATTTATCATTTATATATATATTTAACTTAGAGACACCTTCTTTAACTCTGTCAAACTTATACTTAAACTACTCTCTTAGAGCAATGCAGACGTTAATATTAATAATAATAATATACTGAGAAATCCCCTAATATTGGGAGAAAGATTTTCTCCCTTTGCTCTCGAATTTACATTAGTCAATCGAAATAAATCTTTTGCTAGATATTCCACTTACTAGATACAGATCATAGATCTTTGGAAGACGAGAGAATATAGCACAGTGCCCCTAAAATTAATAAATCATTTAATTCTACAAAGCCACGAATTCTTCCCCTGTTACAAAATTCTTTTTGCAAGGTGAGGCACACTCGGAGTGCAAAGGGTTGAGATAGAATTCCTGCCCCTGTTACCCTTCGCAGTTGAAACTTTCCTTTGCCCACCACTGCAAAACTACCTATATATATTTCCTCGACGATGCATCGACACTTCACCCCACTACACTTGCACCGTTTATTTTTCCAGGATGCTCAGGAAACCCAGACGCGAAGCGACTGTACGACGACCTCCTGTCGAACTACAACAAGCTGGTTCGTCCAGTGGTCAACGTCACAGACGCCCTCACCGTTAAGATCAAGCTCAAGCTCTCGCAACTGATCGACGTTGTAAGTTACCAAGCCGCTCGGCTCAGAATCCTAGATCAACACGAACGAACGGGGGAGCTCGAGTGAATTACACTTACACTCCCCTTTTTCTTTGAGGCTCACCTGTGCAAAGTGTATTGGCCAATAGGCAAGAGATGTTGAGAAAGTCAATTAAATTGCACAGATAGATCGTCCGCGAAATTAAATATCCTCTCCCTGAGAAGGGTGGGGAGCAACTTAACCCTCTCGTCACGCACGTGAACGAATATCCATCGCCCTTGAATTTCTTTGCAGAACCTGAAGAATCAGATCATGACGACGAACCTGTGGGTCGAGCAGGTACGTGCAGAAAATGGTCTGGGTTCCCTTTTTATAGTAAATTCAACAAGTCCAGTCAGTGACTGTAAAGAAATGTATTATTATTTTATAATAATTCATTGAGGGGCTGCAACCCTTACAACACACTAATCTTATCGAAGCAACGAATAAGGTACAATTACCAGTCGAGTTATTAAGCAGAGTTGTTAAAATATTTTGTTAAAAAATTTCGGTAAAAAACTTTGAACCCTACAAAAAATTATCAGAACCACTAACAAGAGAACATCCCGAACCGGGAAGTTCAAAAAATTCTGAAACTTTGAATCTGTAGGGAATTTTCCCCCGATTACAACGGAATTTTTGTTTACTGCTCAAATTCACTCTAAGGGGGTGATTTTCTGTTATAACTCGTGAACTGTAAAATAATTTCTTTACCAAATGATAGATCTAATTAAAAGAAGTAACTTCTGTCTCGAAACTTCTTTTCTATCTCTTACATTTCGCGAGTTACAACACAAAATCGGAAAACAGCCGAATTTGTCGGGGATTAATTCCACCCCTCTACGAGTGAGTTTGGGCAGCAAACAAAAATTGCGTTGTAATCAGGATGAAATCCCCTACGTATCCACAAAGTTTCAGAATTTTTTGAGCTTTCGGCTTCGGGATCTTCCCTTGTAAGTTTTTCGTAATCGTGGTTCGGCTTTGCCAGCCGATGATTTAGCGCGCAGATTATTTTGTTTATCTCCGCTGACTGGGCTCGTTGAATAAACTACAGTTGCGAGTATCTGCTGCTGCCGCGAGGCGCAGGCAGCCGAGAAGGACGCATGATCGCGTCGCGAGACGCGCCATTGTCTACCGCGGACGTATAAATACGCGTGGAGCTGCGCACAGTCGGTAAAACGAAAATCGGCCAGAAGCTTCCGCTCGGGAGTCGCAAAATAAGTCCGGTGAACCGTGCAACCCACTTTCGAATGCTAGATTACGTAAGATTCACCCCCTCTCTCTCTCTCCCCGGTTTTATGCCCGTCCCACCCCCGCCTCTGCCTTTTTTGCAGCTGATATTTTACGCAAGCTGGAAACATCCTGGTACCCGAAGGAAATTATCGACGGGGGGAATTCCATGCTTCCGTGGACGCACGGTTTCCACTCAAATGCAGGCACTCGTCTCTTAAAACCGATTCTGCTTCTGGACGGAGCATTCTGACGTGCTGGAATTTTTATTCCGTTTCCTTACTCTGCTTGACGAGCTTAGTTGAGTTTAACCGAGAAGTTGATCGACTTTTGCTCGTGTCGCGAATTTTAGGACACCCTGTATACGCTCTGCTGTGAAATTGAATTGTTCAGTATCTCACGCTCGCTAGACGTGTCCTGTAATAAGTCTTTATGAGTTCTTTAAATGTTTGTCTGACCAATCACTGCTTAATCCACTTAGCGTGGCTCGCTGCTTTGTCTGACCAGTTGCGGTCTTGTTCCCCTCGTCTAGACGCTGTCCTGTTCTACTTGCCGGACAAACGCAGTCCCATTCTACTTACGAGACAAGTTTGACTCTGTTCGGCTGGATATACACCGGGTCATTCCACTTGTCTGACCAGACACCGCCACAACTCCACTGAGGTGCTCGCTTATTGAGTAAAAGTTCGAAGTGAATTTTCTCGAAAACTAAACGAGTTACTGGAACATTTTATCCTGTACTCTTGCTCCTCACCTTCTCGAGCCCCTCTCTGACAAAAATTGTACTTCATTGCTGGCGAACCCAGCGGAAAGTCAAAGTTTTCAGTCTGCACGATTTATTCTCTGTTTTCGGCGAATTCTTTCAAGCAGAACGACCACCCCTTCGCCTCTGCGTTCGAACATGAAGCACCCTGTATATTTCCAGAGGGCGGGTTGGAAAGCTGGGGGGGTACACCCTCTTCTCCCCAGCAGTTCTCTCTAGAAACTGAGAAGATAGGATTGATCCATGGAAGGGGCGATTTCCACGCGAAACTGAAACGTAAACCAAAGCTTTAGCGGGTCACTGAGAAATCCGAGCCCTCCTCCCAGCCTTTGTAGCGACAGTCACGCGTGGCTTTGCCTCCGTTAATATACGCGGGACCACCACTTTGCTCGCGGCGTTTCGACGAACCGCCAACTATTTGATATCGGCCCTCGACGCTATGTACTCGACGATCGTTAGCCAGCGACGCTGCCCGATCGAGTAATGGGCCGCAAATACGGCGTGAATGCCCATCGTCGGGATTAAATAAAGGTCGAGTCGATTAAAAGGAAATTGGGCGTCCGAATCGACCTGTGCGCCGGTACACTCGTGCGAAGTAACTTGTGTAACTATCGCAGCTTCGGTGTTGGTGTAGGAGTTTCGTGCAGGAGAGATTTGTGTGTTTGGGTATGGTGGTAATGATTGCTTCCTCTCGGATGGAACTGTGGGGGATGGTTGTGCGTCAGATTTCTTCTTCTACGGTAGGGGTGGAAGGAAGTTCGAATTGTGAACGACGATGGAAGTAAGACAGCTTAATTCGAATATTCGTATTCCACAGATTTCTCTTAAAGTTTCTTTTAAACCAACATTGTCGCTGGAATTTTATGGGATTTAATTTGTGGGGCTGTGCTTTATTAGACGGAGACGTAAAGTGTGAAGTTGTAGACTATTTTTTTATTTAACTGCTGTTATCGTCTGACAAGGTGCGACTTTATTCTCCTTGGCTGACTAGTTATGATTTTATTCCCTTTGTCTGATCAGCCACGGTCTTACTCCCCTTGGCTGAACAGTCGCGATCCTGTACTCCTAGTTTTACCAGGTACAACTCTATTCCCTTTGTTTAATCAATTGTCCCATTCTCTTTGTCTGACCAGTTGCAACGGCTGACTTTACTGCACGTCTGAAGCAGCACACTCCTGCTCCACTTGCCTACGCAAACGCCGTCTTATACTACTTGCCTCGCGAATCTAACGCCACATTTCACTTGTCAGAGTGAACGTGGGGGTATTCTACTTACCTTCTCACCTTCGATTCTGTACAGGTACACATTCTTGTCATTTCAGGGGTCTTCGTATCGTGATGGCTGAAAAAAATTAATTTTTCGGGGATTAAAAAGAGAAAGGAATTTTAGTTTAAGTTTCTCAGAACCGAGTTCAATTTATTAACTGAATTATATAAATCTTTGACAGAATTTTAATAACTGAAAAGATATAAAATCTTACGAATTCTTATACAGGCGGAGAGAGGCGGTAGGAAATTGGCAAAATTACCCTTACGTAATTTAAGCACGGCCTAGTGTTCCTTCTCGAGAATTTCTCGAGAAATTTTATAATTACTTATTTCTTATTTCTCGAGAAATACTATAATTTCTAGGAAAAATATTATAAATCTCATTTATTTTCGTAAATGAATGTATTACTAGTTAATCGCGAACGTATAAACACATCTACAATTTATAATACATCTTATTAATAACATTAGAACCTATATGAATTCCAATAGAAAATCACAGTACAGAAGATTCGAGATTATTAACTGCTGAAGGTGCTCTTAAATTTTTATTTAAAAATTTAGAAAAATTGTATACTGAATTAAGTACCCAATGAGTTTCTTGTGGCTATTAAAGAAGAAATATAGAAAATAGGAGATAAGACTATTGTATCCCGTATAAATTTTTGCACGATCCAGAATTTCTTCCAAAAGGGTCAAAAGACGCATTTTTTTCATTTAACAGCCAATATAGATATTTCTAAAACGTCATATTATAACAGTAACAGATTTTGCTCCAAAACAATAGATTCGCTGCCGCTACATTACACGCATTGTGGTATTTAAAAATAAATTTTAAAACCAAAAAGTAATGTTTCGCTTTGTACAAATTTTGTATTAAATAAATAAATTTACCAATTACATTTAATACCTATTTTTTCATTTACAAGTCTTGTATAAATTAGACAGGAATAATCATTTAGTTAAAGTTTTCTTGTGTTTTTGATAAAAATTACCAACATTATTCCAAAAATATCATTTTTCCAATATTTATTTCAATTTCTTGAGAATTCTCAAGAAGTATGATCTCATTTCTGATTTCTCGAGAAACAAAAAATATGGAGAAATCAGGAACACTAGCACGGCCCTAAGAGAAAGGGTCACATTTCCCGTTCGACCTGCAAAATTTGCCAATGCTTCCCCCAGCATTCGGCGAGAAGGATGTCTAGAATAACGCGACACGCTGCTATCGGCGGCACGATTCGTCGTCCCTGTCGCTTTAATTAATCTTGCTGGAAGTCTGATCTGCGGGGACGCTGGCAGACGTCAAAACTGTTGAGCCCCGCGAACAAAGTGGTCTTTCTGCCGTTGGCAGGCTGCGCTCAATAGAAACAATTCGTCGTGGAAAACGCTGAAAGAGCGAATGCCTGCCGCGGTAATCGGAGCACGGGGATCTCTGTGCCGTGCAATTCCGCCCCTCCAACGTTTCCTTTCGACTGTCAATTATCCTCTTTTTTTCCACGATCTTCCTCCAGCCCTGTTATCCGCGATTTCGATCGTCCTCGTTCATTCTTCCAAAACATCGCAACCGGGGTTCCTCTAAGCGGGTCCTCGCACGGTTCATCGACTTAGACAAGTGCATTGCATTGATTAAAATCAATCCACGAGATGTAGAACTGGAGACTCGAACATAGTTAATCGTGCTTCGATGTTTGGTTCGCAGTCATGGTACGATTACAAGTTAAAATGGGATCCCAAAGAATATGGTGGGGTGGAGATGCTGCACGTGCCATCCGATCATATATGGAGGCCCGATATAGTTTTGTACAACAAGTAAGATCATCGTTCAAAATAATACACTTATCGCCAAGCAGAATAAACATCCAAACTGGCGTATTCGGTTACTGCACGCAGCACGAGCGGGGAACGCCTATCGGCGTTCACTTAGTATGCTTAACAGATACAACCGTAGAATATCCGCACGCGGTATGTGTATCACATCCGAATCTCTGCGCTGAGGGAATTAAACCTTATTTTTTACACAGGAAAACTGTATCTACCTCCCCGATGTTGCCTTCCATGCATGACACAACCCCTAAAGTCTACATATAAGCAACTACAGCCTTGTATAATTATTCTATGCAATAGTAGACTGGTTTATTTCCATACTTTTGTTATTAGCTTATCCGCTACGTATTTCTCAAAGTGCATGGACCCTACAGTTGTCCCCCGGAGATCCAGGGGGCACGACGACGCAACCGATTGATCAGGCGGCTCCCGTCCTTTTCTCTCGTTGTTTTCTCGGTGCACGGGGACACAGCGCCGACGGTAATTTCGAGGTGACGCTGGCGACGAAGGCGACGCTGAATTACACAGGGAGGGTCGAGTGGAAGCCACCGGCGATATACAAGTCTTCCTGCGAGATCGACGTAGAATACTTCCCCTTCGACGAGCAGACGTGCGTCATGAAGTTCGGTTCGTGGACCTACGACGGCTTCCAGGTAACGATCCTCCTTTCTCGTGCTATTCCCAGTGACTTACAGAAGCGCAAGAGTCGGCCAAGAATTTTTTGTGGAAAAAGGAGACAAAAGAAGGGAGAATGGAAGTTGTAACGTTGGTCGTCAAACCCTCGGACCACGGTGGCTGGGTCTTTTTTGACCCACGCGGGGGACTCCTGAGCGGCAACTTGCACAGTAGTTCAGGAAGACTCGGGAGTGAAGAGAAAGCTTAAACTCTGTACGATGATGGGAATAAGATAGCTGAATTAGAAAGAATTGTGTGTTAGAATTTGTATCATGTACACTAGGTATAAAAAGAAGTCTGCGTACACTAAGAAGTATGCAGAAGTGTCTGTTCCGCGTTGCATGGATTCGCAGACAGAAAATAGTCACGGGCTTTCTTTAACCGTTATAGGGGGACTGATTTATTATTATAATTTATTATGATTATGATATATTATATTATGATTTATTATTAGTAGGCATTCCTGGGGTCCTCGCATCTGCGTTGCACACTTTACTAAACAGTTTGACCGTTGCACGGGCCAATTTGTCACTCGGAAATCAAAGTGAGAAGGTCGCCATAAATGCAAAGGTAGGCCAACGCCTCTGGCAGACTCATGGGCGCCTCTGGAAGGGTCGCCGGTTAACGCGCCCTCCCGTGCAACGCTGATGTGGGTGTCATAGACATATATAGACGGAGCAGAAGCTGGGACTTTCGGCGAGGGGAACGGTAGGTGTTTTATCCCCGTGGTTGAATTAGAATTCTTTCGGAGTTGGTTTAATTTGCAACCGAGTGCCGACTAATGAAGGACCACCCTCGAATAGGGAAATATTCAATTGATTTTGCATAACTTTGTTCGATAAACATAATTAAACGAACTTAACAATATAATAAAAATGTGTGAACTGTAAGTACTATTTTGACAAAGTATGGACTCGTGAGAAAAATGGTCGAACTCTACAAGCGTCAATGCTCTTCTGCCAGTTTCTCGACCTCGAGCCTCCTCGCAGCCGTTCTACCCTCCTTCGTCGTGGTCGGAAAATCGGCCATGCCCAATCAGCGTCGCGCGACCCGCAATCACCCCTCCATTGCCACTTCATGAGCCCGTGGAAAGTGGGGTGCGTGGGCATCAGCTCCCACGCCTCGGGCACAGTCCGGCGTCGAGGTGGGAAAAACCCGTAGGCCCCTGACGTCACCAGCAGCCCCTTCAGATGGCGATAAAACGATGTTTTGAACCCATGGTGTTTACGAGGCTCGGGTCTTGATGGCCTGGTCTATCTCTCTGTCGACTGGCACGAGGTCGAGAGCGCAATTTAACCAGTCCCTTTCGAAAGATTTATGTTTCCGGTTCTTGCTAAAATATCGATGTGACCACTTTCTCCGACCGAGTGTCACGAGTGGGTCTTATATACAATGTAATCCTAAACAGTAGGCTTGGAGGGAAAAGGCAGAAGTCAGATACAGGCACGTCGGGTTAGCTTCGGAAGCATTCGGCATGCATATCCATTGCGTTACCCGATTTGCCTGTATCGCTCCCCTTACACCCCCCTCAGCTTACGCTCCGTCTATACATGTCTATGGTGGGTGTCCTTACGCTCTCGCGCCGTTCTCCTCGGGCAGGTAAGAGAGGACTTTGCCGCTAAATTCCGGCAGAAACGACTCCCGCCAAATCTCACCACTTTCACAGAAAAGGCGCCCCAAGGGCGCAGGGGTGGCGCGTTTGATCCTAGAGAAACTACCGATTGGTTGACACCAACCAGGTTAGCCAATCGGGTGAACGCCGCCCCCGCCGAACTCGCTGCAAGAAATCGGACGAGTCCGGCAAGAATTCGGTTCCAGCCATACAAAGAAAGACGATACGCGTTCGTACGTGACTCACACGAACCATATTCACACCCACAATTCACTGTTTATCTTTTTTGTCACAATCTTCTCAGATATAGTTTATTTTCGTTGTTCCTTGTTAAACAACTGAGTGTTGCTTTATCAGCCCTAATACGTTAACGCGTCTAGGGTATCCACGTGATTCCGGTGTCAAGATGTATCGGACGGAGCCTTACAACTTCCGTCGACTCGAAAACGAAACTAGGGTCGCATCGAATTATCGCGTGAACAGTGTCTGTTTATGAAAATATAGAAATATCCTTGAATTCAGGGGAAAATGTATTTGTAACACGCAGGTACTTCCGAAATACTTCGAATTTCACTCTGAAACATTAGGAATACGTTCTCTAAGAGCATCGATTAAAGCAACAAAAAAAAATCGAAAATTTCAACCCTCTCAACCAGATTCTTCCCCCAAGTTCACTGCAAGCAGGATAGCTTCGAAGTAGCTTGAATAGACAGTTAACATCGGTTGATGCGATTCGGCAATGAAGATGCCTTTTGCCTTTCCCTGCAGAAGCTTCTGAATCTGGGAAGTAAAGACATTTTGAAAGCATCCTGCAAGATTCCGTTACCTCGAGGTCCATTTGCTCAGCAATCTCTGTCTAATGCATACAGCGTGTGTTAAATACAGAACTCTGGAATAGCTTTCTGTTTACAACCAGAGGCTTAACTCCTTCCATTTAATTCGCATAAACCAGAGCACAAGCCCAGTCGTCATGCGACAGTAGCTTTCTGACTCGATGCAAACTCCCGGCCGACTGGAAGGCGCTCTTGAAGCAGCGTGTCGAGTATTCCTGCTACCCAGGTGTCGCATTCAAACTGCCAAGGGTCGAGTTCCATAGATCGAGGTCCTTGAACCTCCTCCGCCAAAGAAATCCAGCCGCAAAGCATCCACAAGTGGCCCGCGCCGCATCGTTTCGCCCCATTGTCCCCCCAGCGACTGTCTTGCCCCCCCCCTGATGTGTTCTCTCGGCTTTGAAATATCGCAGCAGACTATCCACGCGTGACGCTGAATAATGCATCGTGCGCGAGCGAATGTCGCCCATGCGTCATCGGCCACGGGATATCCATCAGGTTCGTTTAATAAGAAGCGCGTAACGATCGATCAACCTCGCGGAATGGACATGCACCATGAAAGACGATTACGCGGGGGCTTTTATCAACGATGCTGCAAGGATAAACCGAGCACCGTCGATGCTCTGTCGTTCAGGCGGGCAGCGTCTTCTCGCAGCCGGCTCTCATGGCTTGTTATCGGTTTTATTCGAGCAGAAATCCCCGAGATTCCGTCGTTCTGGACTGTGACAAGTATTGGAAACCCCTTAAAGAGGCGGAAACGTGACGCGGCGAACGGGATTAACTCGAACGTTATCGCTTTACGTGACTTATTGACGATCGCAGCTGGTGTTTTCATCCGTTCCTGCTGCTTCGGCACACCTTCTGCGGGGCCTGAAGCGGGGTAGTGGTCAGGGCTTTTGTGAATTCGAGGAAGACCCGCGAAGGGATATATTGTTATGTAGAAATTGTTTCTTTTATTAGTTCTGCGTGTTCTATTTAAAAAGACGATGCAAGTGCAAAAAGAACCATGCGAATCGGGCGAGCCGTTCTCTGGCAAAACGCGGTTGAAGTTTGGGCCAATTGGATGGCGCGGCGCTTCCCCCACTCTGCCGCCTCGCGCGTATTGGTCAAAACTTTGGAAGCGTTTTGCGAGAGAACGGTTCTTTTTTCAGAATTGGTTCCTTCACAACTTTTTGTCCTCTCGTTGAAAGGAATACTTTGAAGCAGGGAAAATTCGGTTTTCATTTTGATATCGATAGGTGCGTCATTTTCTTACACCCTGTACGTTTCCTGCGGATGTTTAATGCGCGTGAAAGACGAATGTATCCCAAACGTCTGCGCAAATTATGAAACTTTGGACAACAGATTGTGTATCTGCGCGCCGCATCGCGCCAGTTCCGCCCCCGAGGGTCGTCTCGAAGGAATAATCAAGGATTCTAGTGGAGCTTCCTCGTGGAATCTCGTTAACCCCGACTTAGCGGGCAGAAATGGACGCAAATATCAGGAACATCGAGTGGCATCACGGCCCACGAGTGGATCAAAGATAACTGCCTCGATTTGCTAATTGATACGCCTGCGTCAATTTCCCACTGATAGTTATCGCGTGAAACGCTCTAAACCTTCCCAGTGAATACCTGAAATTGAGCATCAACTAGAATATCGAAAACGAAAGAAATCTTTTTACTAGAAAATACACTTTACTAAATATCATTTTAGTGTAATATATTTTTACTAGAAAATACACTTTACTAAATATCATTTTAGTGTAATATATTTTTACTAGAAAATACACTTTACTAAATATCATTTTAGTGTGATATATTTTTACTAGAAAATACACTTTACTAAATATCATTTTAGTGTAATATATTTTTACTAGAAAATACACTTTACTAAATATCATTTTAGTGTAATATATTTTTACTAGAAAATACACTTTACTAAATATCATTTTAGTGTAATATATTTTTACTAGAAAATACACTTTACTAAATATCATTTTAGTGTAATATATTTTTATTTTAAGCTTACAAAGGTGGGAGTATTTTTTTATATAATTATTTTTATTTTATACATTTCACTTATTTTTATTTTTGATAAAGTTATTTCTATTTTATTTATTTCTATTTTCGATGAAGTTATTTTTAGATAAAATTACAGGGTTTACCAGTTTCCAGTTTCATTTTCTTATGGATAACTTTTCGCAGGTCGATCTTCGACACATCGACGAGATCAGGGGTAGCAACGTCGTCGACATCGGCGTCGATCTGTCGGAGTTTTACACTTCCGTTGAGTGGGACATCCTCGAAGTCCCAGCCGTGAGGTGAGTCGCTAGTCTCTTAATTATAATCTTGGTCGGATGTCAGGTGCGAGGTGCTTTCAGCTTAGTTCTAAGAGATATTCATCCGTAAAACGTTGCGCAGGGGTGATCATATAATCAGATTGGGATATCTTCTTCATCCGAGCCTGCGAGTGATGGGTATAATATCGCGGCGCACGCGTTCGAAACTTAACTTCGGAGATGATTCTTTAAGATTCGCATTCACCTATTCTGAAAGCGTCACCCTTCTTCCATTTCCAGAAACGAAAAGTTTTACACGTGCTGCGACGAGCCTTACCTCGACATCACGTTCAACATCACCATGAGACGGAAGACGCTATTTTACACCGTCAACCTTATAATACCGTGCATGGGTATCTCGTTTCTCACGGTGTTGGTCTTCTACCTGCCAAGCGACAGTGGCGAGAAGGTGAGCGTTCTTTCATTATTTTCTTGGAATGAAATGAAAGAGTAGAGTGTAATCGTTAAACGAAACTTCTTAGCCCCCCAGCATCCCGCTTTCATTCATCTCCTTCCACTTCTCAGCCAACCAGTCTTAATAATTTCCCATTCTTCAATTCCTACCCCCTCGTCGCTGAGGGCCTGTACCAAACCGCGCAAAGTAAGACGCCCAAGCGACCTGAGAACCGTCGAGGGCAGAAAACGGCCATTCCACGGCGAGGGGAAATTTCAGCGGAAGGCCGATTCGTTCGATCCGAACGGATTCCAAGGTGGGTGAGGGTCGAATATCAAAATCCAGCGTCGGAATGCAAGCCAGTAAATGCCGCTCGGCCTCCATTCCTCGTGGACTCTTGACCTCGAGCCGATACCCACTTCACGCCGTGTGCCCCTCTATAATTCAGTCGTATTGTTCTGGCTGGAAAAAGGCGGACAGAAGGCAACGAGAGGGGTGCGGCGAGGGGATGAAAAAAAGCCGAGGGGAGAAGGTCAGATGTCAGCGTGCCATTCGCAGCCGCTTAACGACACTTCGATTTGTTCTGAAACAGATCCCGCGCGAAGACGGGATCCCCTTTCTTAAGCCCCATCCACACTTGAACACTTCGCTCTCCCCTGACACACTTATACAGGGTGTTATGGGTTAAGCGATAGACACTAAAAAAATTAAATGGCTGATTCTACGCGACAAGATGAGAAGAAAATAAAGAGTAACGAAATTACGTCGCGGGCTTCGTTGTTTAATTATTAAGCTTAGAGATTCGAGGTCTGGAACGCCTGAGGCACGGCAACTCGGCGATCAGCGGCGCATAGGTCAGTAGCGCCTCGGGCGCTCCAGACCCCGAATCTTTAGACAGGAGTAACTGAATAACGAAGGATCTAATTAAATTTCGTTGCTCTTCATTTTCTGTACTCCCACGTCCAGTTTACCCTAATCACGTAACGCCACGTGTCGCGCGAGTTCGTTAATTTATTTCTCCTTTTCTGAGAACAGTTTCTGAGAAAATGCACCCCAGCTAAGTCCAAGCAACGCTCCATCGCGCAATTTGTCGAGTCGCGGGAGCGTGTGGACCCGGCTTTAAAGTCCAAGCCCAGGTAGCTACTTTAGATCAATGCGGGGGCGGCGAAACAATGCCCTCTCCAATCGGCCTTTGTCCTCCGTTTCTCGTTTGCTTACCGATTTCAAACCTACAACCAGCCCCCGTGCACCGCGGACTTTCTAATCTCGTGTTAGGTCTATCTTTACGAGCATCACGTCCGTGTGCACACGTAGACACTCGCGTATCTCGAAGCATCCTGGGGTATCTTCGTACCCCGCCATGCCCCCGTCCTCGACAATGTAATTCGACCGAATCGCGGGCTCTTAAGCATCCCAGATACCAAACCTAACGAGGGGGTGTTTGCTGTTCTGCTGTGGCTTCTCCTTAAAAGCGTGGAATGGCAACGACGAATAGCGTCTCGGAGATGAGGAGTGGGAAAGGGTGGATGGGAACAACGGTAGGAAGGTAGAAAGGTATTCTTCGTTAAGTAATTTGTCGAATTCTCGCGGAGGAAGATTGGAAGCCTCTTTTCTTTGACAATGACTCTGTTGCCTATTACTTTATCTGCTCTTATCTTTACTGCGAGGTAATAGTAGTACTTCTTGTAGTACTATAAAAAGATTCGTCTTGTTGTAACACTGTAAGAAAATAGCAGGCCTTCTTTTAATACTATAAGAAAATAGTGGGCCTTCCTATACTAAAGAAGGACTAAAGAAGGACTACTACTTTCTCATAGTACTAGAAGAAGGCCTATTAGCTTCTCATAGAAATACAAGCAGGCGTAATATCTTTTTTCAATATTATAAGAAGGAGTAATATATTTTTCTCATATTATAATATTATAAAGAGTAATATATTTTTCTAATATTATAATATTATAATATTAGAATAGAAATACAAGCAGGCGTAATATCTTTCTTCAATATTATAAGGAGGAGTAATATATTTTTCTAATATTATAATATTATAAAAGAAGGAGTAATATATTTTTCTCATATTATAATATTATAAGAAGGAGCAATATATTTTTCTAATATTATAATATTATAATATTAGAATAGAAATACAAGCAGGCGTAATATCTGTCTTCAATATTATAAGGAGGAGTAATATATTTTTCTCATATTATAATATTATAAGAAGGAGTAATATATTTTTCTAATATTATAATATTATAATATTAGAATAGAAATACAAGCAGGCGTAATATCTTTCTTCAATATTATAAGAAGGAGTAATATATTTTTCTAATATTATAATATTATAAGAAGGAGGAATATATTTTTCTAATATTATAATATTATAATATTAGAATAGAAATACAAGCAGGCGTAATATCTTTCTTCAATATTATAAGAAGGAGTAATATATTATTCTCATATTATAATATTATAATTTTATAATATTAGAAAAATATATTATTCCTTCTTATAATATTGAATATTATAATATCATAATTTTATAATATTAGAAAAATATATTATTCTTTCTTATAATATTGAATATTATAATATTATAATTTTATAATATTAGAAAAATATATTATTCCTTCTTCTAATATTGAATATTATAATATTATAATTTTATAATATTAAAAATATATATTACTCCTTCTGATAATATTGAAGAAAGATATTACGCCTGCTTGTATTTCTATGAGAAGCTAATAGGCCTTCTTCTAGTACTATGAGAAAGTAGTAGTCCTTCTTTTAGTACTATAAGAAAATAATGGGCAATAAAAACACTTTCTAGGAAAAGTGCCTTCTATTCTTCTTCCATGATTCGTACAACTGATTTTCAGCAAGAATTCAAAGGACTCTCCGGATGTTCCTTAGGAAATAGAATGAAAGTAAGATGTTCCTAGGTTCCTCCACATCCCTGTCCTAGATTGCCCGTGTGCAGATCATTCGGTCGACATTAGTGGAAGCAATGACACGGCCTTAACACGTTCCCAGATACGATACTTGTGTCACGTGGGAATGAAAGGAACGTTTTGTTCATCTTCCACTTAGCTCTCGAGGGCGTCCTCTTTGTCTCTTTGCGGCTCAGTCGCGTTGCCCGAGCCTGTGTGCCCTTCAATTTCTAAATCCGATCCGAACCCGGTCTCCGTCCTCCTTTCAATCAAGATACACGTCTAACAGAATGCTAATAATGCTGACGTTTCAAATTTCAGGTCAGCCTATCAATTTCGATTTTACTGTCGCTGACTGTGTTCTTCCTCCTGCTGGCCGAAATCATCCCGCCCACATCGCTCGTGGTACCGCTTCTCGGTAAATTCGTCCTTTTCACCATGATCCTAGACACCTTCAGGTACAATCAACGATTAACATTTACAAAAAGCCACCCTCGGTCCGTGAACCACTGGGGGAGCAGTAGCTCAACCCTTGAATAGAGCAGATAGCTTGACTGCGCACTGGATTCAGGGTCCATTTAAACCTATAGTCTCATTAATACACCCCTTCGGAGTAAGCTCTTACCTTAAGACTCTGATCTTGGATCAGTGACGCACTTAAGATTTAATATTGGAGCAGCCGAGTTGAAGGGATAAAACTATTTTTAATGCAAATTCAATAAAATTCGTTAGATGATTATAAACATTTATTTAACGAATAAAATTCAGTTTTCCAATTTGGGGGGGTGCCTCCCTCTGGGTGCGCCACTGTCTTAGATGAATTTAGCAACCCTTAAGGTCGTCGCGCATTTTGGCGAAGCGCGACGAATCGAAGAAATTAATAATAATTAATTAATTATCGCCTCGGTCATCGATTATTTATAAACTCTCTTCGCAGCGCCGCGCTTCGCCAAAATGCGCAACGGCTTTAATCCCCTTCGAGAAGTAATATATTCAACTACTTAGAGCGGGTCAAAATGGACCCAGCATCCGTCCGGCGGGGGTTAACCAATAGTATGCAAAGTGCATGTTAAACTAAGGTTACCCGTATCTCAAGTTCAATCGTACGCAGGCATGTTATGCAATGGAGTATAGGAGAAGTGTTTCTTTGCGGTTTAATGGTGACGTCTGGTTTCAGTATATGCGTAACCGTGGTAGTCCTCAATGTTCACTTCCGGTCGCCACAGACGCACGTGATGGCACCGTGGGTCCGTCGTGTTTTTATCCATGTTCTGCCAAGGCTACTGGTGATGCGCAGGTATAATACGTCTTCGAAGAGAACCGATTACGATTCCAGGCAAGATATGATTCTCTACGGGCATTTGGACCGGCCGCCCGGGCCTGGTGCCAAGCAGCATTAGAACGTTCATTAGTGGCCTAGCGCGTGACACGTTCGCGTCACGCTCGTCCCTGCAACCATTAACACAACTGCCAACCATTCTCTGTCCGCTGGGTCGGATCGAACTCGCTGATCTCCGGCTACCGCCAGATCGCCGACTGACAAGCCTCCTGTATATACAGCCTGCTCGTACCTGTTGAACGCTCAACGCCGTTCTTTAGTTAAATGGGTCTTTTTGGTCGGTCCGAAGGGGCATTCACTGAAGAGGCACTTTCGTCGGTGCTTTCAACTTCAACCAACAATAGTAGATCGAAGTTGAATCTCTGTAATCCGGTTCACTGTCCTCGCTGCACAGTAGCAGTGAAAAGATGGCTTGAACTGCGAAGGCTGATAGGAACAGGATGTTGCGTTTTGAATTTTATATTGCATACAGCGAGTGGTTGCTAGAATGTAATGCTTCGAGAGTTTTATTAAATTACTTACGCGGACGTGTGAAGATACGAGTTTTAAAGTTTCGCGCGATCACTACCGTAGGTCCCAGAGGTCTATGTAGTTAAAGCAGGGGTGTCGAACTAGCGGCTCCCGAGCCGCAGTGGCTCCTTCTCCTCATCGCCTGCTCCGTAGAGCCGTAGGAATTTAGCAACGACACTGAAATCATAACTAATATAGCACAGGCCTTTGCCAGCATGAACACACAAATATAAACGTCCAAACAAAACAAACAAGTAAATAAATTTCAGATAACAAAACAAGATACAAAGGAGGATAGTGGAAGGAAGAAGGAATTAAAATACTGTGGTACCAGCGAAAGTTAAATCCACTCAAACACTATATCTATCTATCTAGAGCCGTAGGAGAACGGCCCCCTCCACACCTACTTCACTCTGATGAATTTCTCCTCCGGGAGCCGCACTGAGTGGGGGAACCGGCTGACCCGGGGCCCGACTCGTGCGGCTCTCGGGGTGGAGAAGTTCGACACTCCTGAGTTAAAGGATCAACAGCCCTTGTGCTGTGATAATAGATGTCAAGGATCAACTTCAGTTACTTCTGTTTACCGTAGTAGTAATGTTGGCTGTGTATCCTAATAAATTTCTGGCTAGGGTCTGCGGGAAAGTGTCTCTTTGTACTAAGTGCTCGTTTGGACCAAATAAAAAGACTCAAGTAGTCGAATAAGCTTTCAAAGCGATGAGAGCAAGAAATTCTGTTGACGAGAAAACGTTGAGGATGAGAAGCAAGCGAGAATCAATGGGAGTAATAACTAGTAGCAGAGAGGAGGCATTTCTTTGATTGGTCCAAATGCGGGAAGTCTAAATTCAACTTTATCGATCTTTGAATTCTCACGAGGGCAGGGACTGTAACTTATCGATACCCATTCTCTTCATTAAAGAAGTAGAATCCTGCACCGATCACTGTAAATACTAACACCGATAGTTCGACAATTCCATGTAAACTTTACGCACAGTTCAGCACTATGTCATGGCACTCTGCTTGGACGTTGTAATCACTATTGGAATTTGTAATGTTTCCAGTTAATAATAGGGATTATGGATTGTTACCAACATGCTTGATACCACTGTCTACAATAACTGTATCACCTGTACAAACAAACTTCTATCCGTAATAGCATAAAATGTAGCGTCGCAAACTCGACGGCTAATACCCATTGCTATCAGAGCGCACTTTAATACTTTAATCTCCCCGTATCCTAATGGTATCGGACAAAGAAGTCTTCGCTTTAACAATACTATCGTATCATTGAGTTGCTTGTTCATACAACCGATGTAATTACACTTTCAACCTCCAGAACGTAATCTATTTGACACAATTAAAGCTTCGACAAGCTTTCAATTCACCCACGTGCTGTGAATTGCTTGAAGAATCAGTATATCTTGTTCATAATACTTTGTAGTACGTTAGCGAAGTAGAACACTTAGAAAATTATGAAAGTCAAGAGACAGAGATACATGATGAATTCTACTAATACGATATCTTTCTGCACCCAACTGTGATTACATTTCTGGTGAATTTTTTAATAGGCCGCAGTACCAGATAGACAAACGTAGCATGGGTGGCCATCACGGTCAGCGTGTAATGGTTAGAACGTGCAACGGTCTTGAATTAAGGGATCCATCTATGTTCGTGGAGACCTCGGCGTCGGAGCTGGTTGAATCCTCCGTTCTATTCCCGAGTCTCGATTCGCGGGACGAATTACACCCTCGGTATGAGCAAGTACAGACCATTATCCTATTCTAGGCTTCTTCCAAGCATCCGCACAGACCCACTGCTTGAGACTACAGCAAACTCTAAACATATTCCCACGAAGAACACGTTTCGAATCATTTCCCCTGCGTCCAAGTCCCAGACAACCTACGTCACAAAATTTCACGAGACTGCGGACACTCTGCTGCGAGCTAACGTAATAGGGCTTTCAACTTCAGGGAATTGGAAGCTGTGAATCTGGGAAGCACATGCCGCATTCACGGTTCACCAGCGGCCACTGCTGCTCCTCCACCCCAACTCCCAACCGAGGAGAGCGTCGACGCTCTCTGCAACACGCTTCATCATTGGCACCACTGCCCAGAACTGTACAAGGCCATTGAAGGCATCCGTTTCATTGCTGACCATACGAAGAGAGAAGAGGACTCCACCAGAGTACGTGAGCTCTACCTTTCATAGTCTCTCCGCTGAAGTGACCGGACGTTTCTAATGGAATAGATAAAACAATTAGGAATCACCACTGACTCGGGTTTAAGTTAGGTGGAACACAGATCTCAGCAAGATGTCACGCAGACCAAGTGCGAACCCATCTTTTACCCCTCAACGTCAGACCCCTGAAACAAAAAACTGACCGTGAGGCCCGGGCCCTCGGAACGAAAACCTCCACTGTTTTCCCGGGCGGTATAGGAAATACGGCTTCAAGGTCCGTACGAGATACTGAGGTGGTCGTTGAGGGGTTAACACGCTGCCCTAATAGTTAGAGGAAGTGGAACTTGAGATATGAAACTTTTTCGGAGGCATAATTTATTTATCTATACTATTAGATAAAGAGAGAGCCGATTTTTATGTTCGCGCAAAACTCAAGACCTATTGAACCGATCTTCCTCAAACTTTAACACGTTTTAACGGGGAAAGGTCCCCATTAGTGTACATGATTGGTATTACAGTTAAGACGGGCAAATCACAAATTATGCAAGTTACTATGAACCGAGTTTCTAAAACTGCTTATGTTAACATCAAATAAGTCCATGCTTTCACAATATATATTAGCTACACTACATATGCGGTGTGCAGGGTCCGAGTTGATCAATGAGGAAATATACTGCTAGGGAAGAAAAGTACGTGTGAATCTAAACGATCTCACAGGAGCATAAAAGTTAATCAACTGAAGGAGTTGAGAGCAATTAATACGGCTGTTAATAATCTTAAAAAGGAAAAGCAAGTCGGCCTCAGCTCTCCTAAACTCAAGGGATCGTAGGTTCAAACGATTAAGGATTGAAATATAGTCATGGTCAGTAATTGCCGTGCTTTGGCCTAGCCTATGTGCAGCAAACCTAAGGAAACTATGCTGCACCCTATCAATGAGTTGATTATATTTTGATTGGTAGGGCGACCAAATAACGGATGCATATTCTAAGTGAGGTCTGACTAGGGCGCAGAAACTTGACAAACTTACACGACTCCCATTGTATCGGGCAGAGATTCCAGGAATTTATCTCTGTGATCCTTCGCAGAGTGATGAGTCCTTGACGGAGAGGTGTTTGTTTCAGGTGAAAGAAGATTGGAAGTACGTCGCGATGGTGCTCGACAGGCTATTCCTGTGGATTTTTACACTAGCCGTAGTCGTCGGTACGGCGGGGATCATACTCCAGGCGCCAACGCTGTACGACGATCGCATTCCCATCGACGTGCGACTGTCCGAGATCGCCTCCACCACTGCCAAGCCACACATCATCACAAGCCTCTGAGAGACAATTGTTAACCTTTTCGTTACCTCCACGTACAACGCACG
Organism: Andrena cerasifolii; assembly: GCF_050908995.1. Taxonomy (NCBI): domain Eukaryota; kingdom Metazoa; phylum Arthropoda; class Insecta; order Hymenoptera; family Andrenidae; genus Andrena; species Andrena cerasifolii. The sequence continues at coordinate 26,193,548 of NC_135119.1, read as the reverse complement.
CTCACGTACACACATACATATACACTTGATACACGTACGCCAAGGCGGGGCAAACGGATATAAAACGCGTTCACGTTAACCAGGGACTTTTACGAAGGACAATGCCCGCGTACTGTCAACAATTTCGGTGTACTCGCACTGTGCGCGCGCGCCGTGAAGGATCCGCGTCAACAGGAGTGGCTTCCGGATCACCGATACGCTTTCTCCGAACGGTCCAGTGCACCAGGATTCTTGAAGTACTGCCATCGCTGGAATATTCGCATCGCTTGGGTCGGATTTTATTATCAGTGGGAACCTTACGATTACCTCGAGAATTAGTTGTATTCTTGAACGAACCTCCATTGGTTTCTGACGTGTGATTAATTGTGTCGCAGTGTACTTGAATATATCCAAGCATCCATCGTACATTTCTTTTGCAGTACGATACCGTTTGAATGACATTGAATGTGATAGGGTTTCACGTCCCTGGTGTTAACGACTGAAAGAGTGAAGCCTCAACGAGTCTTCGACTTTTAAATTAAACGATCGATGGCCAACTAATCGCAGAGCCATATGCACACGAATGACCAGAACATAGAGATAACAGGACAAAGTTGAGAATCTCACCTCTCTGAGTGTTAATGAAAAGCTGTACGTGTTTATTCCTTTCTACTTTTAGCTTCCTCGTTAACTTATTTACTTAGTAAATCTCTGTGGCGCCAGGTCTACCTCTGTTCTTCGTTAGCACTCGGAGAGTTCATCGTGATCTCCTAAGGTGCACATGGAAAAAAAAATTGGTTAAAATACAGAGCGGAGGTGATAGAATTTTTCATTGATCAGAGAATGAGGATCGATGCATTTCTTGAGCTCTGGTTGGAGCTATGAATTTCTAGTATATCCTTGTAGTTTCTTTTCTCTCGGACCTGTATTATACCCCTATACTTTCAGATGATTCGACGCTTGTTAATTTCCTGCGCAGAGAATTCATAGCCCCGGAGAGCAAGAAATACGTCCTTACAGAAACACTGGTGGCAAGCGCATCGCAGCTCGTGGTTTTACTATTAATATTGCAGACGAAAGAAAAGCTACAAAGTTTAAAGAAGCAGGTACTAAAACCACAGGAGAGAAGAATTTATTGAAACACATACACAATGTAGAGTTAATACGGAGATCTAAGAGGGTTCAATTTTATGCCACTTGCATTCGCAATACAATTGTGATCCTTCGTGAGGTGAAACTATGAAACGAATTACATTTTGGATCATCCGCAGGGTTGATCGAGAGCATCAAGCATTAAAAAAAAAACAAATGCAATGCTCGATGCGAGGCTGATGAATCCTATTCAGAGATGAGACGATAGCGGAGCTAATGCTTGATCAGCCTTGAGGGGGGGATCATTTATGATCCTTTAAGATGCAACTTTTCCAGTCGAGTCTCGCGTCTCGTTGTACAGGGTGCAAGAAATCTTTAAAATGGGACCGAAGCGTTAATATTCTACATTCTTAGTGCCGATCGAAACTCGAGGTTCAAACGAAGAACGATCAACGACGAGCTGAGTGAAACGTAACGGGGAGAGGATTAATTAGGAAGCACGCCAGAAGAAAGGATCATGATCCACTTAATGTAGATGGCATAGAATTCAACGAAGCCTGTTGCAGACTCAGGAAGAGACAAAACGAAGGAGAATATCGAACCGTTTCCCAGAAACTACATCGAGCCTGTAACAATGGGGCCATATTTTCACAAAATAAAACAAACGAACAAAAAAAGGGAGAAGAAGGGAAGGGAAGGTGCATGTCCTCTCGTTGAAACTACAAATTCTAAATATCTGCATCCACGTGAAAGCGCAGAGTGTGGGATAAGAAAGGGAGTGAGAGATAGAGAGTGAAAGAGAATGAGAGAGTGCGAGCGAGCGAGAGAGAGAGAGAGCGAGAGAGAGAGAGAAAGAGAGAGAAAGAGAAACGGGATTGGGCCTAAGAAAGTTTAACCGACTCAACTTTTATTGCTCATATAAACGTGTATATGTTTGTAATAAGATAAATTTCGTATGTAATTGTATTCGTTCCAGCACCACTGACGAACCGTGAACGTTCATTAGAAATTTTACGCAGCGTGTACGAGGAAAGAAGCGAACTAAGAAAAAAAAAAAAAGTAAATGGCGTAATTGTTTATTGTACGATCGCGTTCCAATAATTTACTGTCTTCCTAAGGTACGAAATTACGATTTACTTTCGACGGGCAGCAATCGCGTGTCTACGACTCGCCGTTGCCCTCGCCAAATGAAAAACAGAGAAAAATGAAAAAAAAAAAGTGGAAAAAGAAGTAGAATTCTGATTGGTAAGTCGCTAGTTAAGTGTATATGTGAGTAGTCAGGATACGTCTTAAAGGCAAAAGCAACAGTCTGCCGCTTGAAAACTCTGTTTTCTTTCGTGATGTTCTTCGGCTGCTGATCGGTAGAGCTCATTGATCAGCCCATCTAATCGATACGTAATTGATCGCAGCCTTCGAAGCCCCTGATTCAGTCGCCTGCGAGCGACAAACTACGAATGTCCATCACAAGTAGGAACGTTTTATCAATTTTGTACACGTGGCTCGGTGAAGCCTAGCAAATGGATTACTCGATGGTATACATTGTTAGAACTGTACTGTTATTAATGGTTGTAACGCGCAGAGGTTTTACTTGGAGCGACGGAGTTAGCGACAGGGCTACGTTTGATGTACGATGGGTCGCAAGTGTTGGAAAGCTTGTAATCAGGAGCTTTAGGGAACAAGATGCGCAGGTTGAGCTGAAACATTTGTAGCATCGTTATGACTACGTAACTGCTGTGTGTGCTGTCAGATCTTCTTTGAGCGATTGTCAATGTAATCTTGACAGTTGCCTCGCTGTAAGCACGACGGTATCCAGAGAATTTCAATCTCCAGTTGCGTGTACTGTTCTATAAAGCCTCCAGCCTCAGAGATCAATGTAAACACACTTGAACGTGATCCCGTTTTAGAGGAGAAAGAAACAAAAGAACAAAGAAACCGGCTTGTCATTTTACACGCGGACCTTGCATCTGTTTCTGTACTTTTCTTTTCTTCCTTTTACGCGCTCGAGGAAGTGTGAAAGTTGCCCGTGTGAATGCGTGAAGAGGTCGTTAATGACAACCGAAAGAAGAAAAGAAGAAAAGAAAAGCTGATTGTACGTTATTACGGAAGTAAGAGCAGTGATAGTTACTCAACGTAAGTTAAAGAAACAGTTTAACGATATACATATATAAATATTATAAATAACCATTACACACACGATAAAAACAATATGGCAAGATATTTTGTGAGTGTGTCTATAAGCTCGATTATAAAACTTACGTAATGGAATAGACAGTTGTCTATCGTTCACGAGATCATCGAGGATGTCGTTCCCGTAGAGGGAGGAGGAATTTTATAAACGGTGTTGAACTTTTAACGGTCGTGTCATTCACATGGAAAGGCCTTATTCAGCACACAGATTCACACGCATTCAGGGAGAAAGGAAGTGTTGCCGTATTAAACGTAGTTTTAATCGTTGCAGCAAGTTAACCGGGTTCTGTGTAGCGCACAATCGATCGGACTTATGATTAATGATTTTTCCATGGACTCAATTCTGTATCGTCACTTTTTACACACAGTTTCGTTTGTTAATAATGATCAGCTGCGTGGAACTGTATGTTTATTTCTCAGACGAACCTTCCAGATACTTTCAGCTCGATACGTTACAGCAGGGTGGTGGTTTTCGTACCGTTTGCCTTCGGACGAGTTTCGAACGAAGCAGTCGCTAACAAGTAAAGGTCGATTTATATTATCCGTTCAGATACGGAACGTTTCGGTTCAGACAAATATTGTTGCGGGTTATTGAATGCGAATGTTTATATGCAGCGTCGCGATCAGTTACAACACGTTACGCTTCGGGCATACGACGATCGACATTCTCGAAAAGAATGTTCTGACTGAAACGATACGTGACTGAAGTTGTCGGAACGTGTTTGAACGGAGGCTTGTATGATATGTATTTAGTTCAGGCAGAATCTGAAACGATGACCCCTATACGAAAGATATATTATTCTGACGCCTGTCGCCTGTCGTTGCCGAATGTGAACTGATAGTATAAATACTACGTCGTTGTTGTCTGAACCGAAACGTTCCGTGTCTGAACTGATAATATAAATCGACCTGAAGAGTTACGAAGAAGCGTAACAGGACTCTCTTTTGTCACTCTTTATTCGGGATCTGGTATTACGCGTTAGTAGCGATGTGTTTATCAAATGGAACGCTGCATTCTTGTTTCGATACCATAAAGCCGGGAATCCACCGGGAAGCTAAGCTATGCGATGCTATGCTATGCCATGTGACGTTTTAAAAAAAATTAGCTTCAATACATTCTTATGGAACCGTTTCCACCAAAAGTTACGTTAAAACGTAGCATCGAATAGCATAGCTTAGCTTCCCGGTGGATTCCCGACTTAAAACTGCAGAGAAGACATGTGTATCATCTAAATAAACTACAGACTAACAAGGAGAGTATCCCAAGTGTCCGCCTCCGATTGCTTTGAATTTTGCATATGTTTTAGAAGATCGAAAAATAAGAAGCAGGTGTTTTTTTATTTTGGCCTGTTTGCATCTTTGGCGGGTGAAACCACCCCACAATGTTATAAGATTTTCAGCTGCTCGTCTCCAATTGCTTCGGCCAAAATAAAAGGACACTTCTTTCTTATTTTTCTGCCTTCAAAAGCATATCCAAAAACCAAAGCAATCGGAGACGAACACCTGAAAATCTTATAACTTTGAGGGATGGTTGCACCCCCTAAATATAAAAACGGGGCGCTATAAAAAACACGTATATCTTATTTTTCGATCCTCTAAAACATATCCGAAATTCAAAGCAATCAGAAGCGGACACCTGGGATACTCTCCTTGTAAGGGACACATGTGATCTTACGTTATTAAAAGCCTCGATATTTTTGAATCGTTGAAGCAACAACACGAAAGAATCCTCAGAGAAACTAAATCAGTTAATCGATAAGAAATGAAAGATAAGTCCTGTTACATTTTCTAACTTTTTTGATGCTTGTTTCGAGAAACCTTGTAACTCCTATTCGCGAGAAAGAGAGAATAGCATGTAATTCTTTAATTATGGCAAGGATTGACGTACATTTACAGATCTGTGAGAAAATAGAGGATCTCCCTGCGTTCAGACATCGTCACAAAAGTACAGTCGCTTGGATAATTTTAATATTATGTCGAATCGGATGTAATGTATTATGCATTTGTATAATACAACATTTTACGTATAAGTTTCCAAACCGAATGTTTTAACGATCTTCAGAAATACGATACTATCGAAGCGTGTACGCTGCCAGCGTTGTATTGAATACACAATTTTATTCGTAATAACATTCATTTATAATACTTTTCATTGAACTGTATAACATCGTGGAACAATTCAGCCTAAATACATGTACTATATTTTATCGACACAGTCCAGAATGATCGGAAATAAAACTTTATATATCTAGGAACAGCGTGTTCTTGCAGTTCTTTGCGCTTATAAATGCAAGAGTCCACTTAAACAGAATAAATCTCCATCGCAGTTGCTCAATTAATCTGTTCAAGTACTGCAGCCGCGAGGCATCGAGTATGCGAATGAAACATAAAACTGTTTTAAATTCGACGTAAGGTTCACAATTTTGAGTAACAGCATGTATAGGCAATAAGTCATTTGAGTATATCGCAGGAACTGTCAACAATTTATACACTTTTGGTCCTTCCTTCGCGACACTTAATACGAAGCAAGTTTCCAACGCAGATTACGTTAATAATCATTCTGTTCCTTGCTCACATCTTCGGCTGCATCTGCTTGAAAGAATTCTTTGTCCGTGGAGTCTAGCGTCGATTCAGAATCGTTCCGCTTCGCTTGTCGAATTCTTTTGATCTTTTTCTTAATAGCCATCGCACCTGGTTTTAATTTCAAAATTGTTACCGACGTCAGCAGAGTCGCATAATCTGGCGTTCACAATCGAATATACATACAAAGCATAGTCTGCCACAGTTCAGTTTTCCTCGATGCTCTGTTAACCAGTTTCTTCAACGAATCCCTATGTCGTCTTTGTATCCCAGCGAGTTCAATTGCTTCCCGAGTTGGTGGCGGGAATAAACAAATTTCAAGCCAGTATGTCGCTTTCGCACATCCTAAAAGCCTCAGCCACACCTATGCGTTAAAGCTTACGGTAAGTGAGATGTGCTTCGAAGAAGCGCGACGAGATATTGTGATATAGAAATGAATTATTCAACAATATTACAGAATCTATACATTCCGCGATAAACCACAGCCATAAACCGAGCTCTGCTCTCATATAATTTGTCTTTTCTGGCCATAACATCAATTTAGGCACAAACAGTATGTATAAATACACCCTGGAAGAAACATTTATTAGAGAAATACTTTGGAGATTTGGGTGGCTAATAACGTACTAACCAGCTGAAACAATGAATGCAGAACAATAATTTGGGCAGCAGCTTCCTTCCACTGAAGTGAGATACGCACAACAGAACTCTGCAAGTATTTATCAGAATGGTGTCGACTGCCTTGTAAAATAAGAAAACGCTCACTACTGTGCACCATCTGTAAAAAGAAGACTATGTTACGGAGCACAAGTTGCCACCTTCAGCTTTGCTGCTTTATCTTTTAGAGAGTAACAGAGAAGATAGTCGCGAATGATCAAGCCCAGTGTTAAGATATGAATGGTGGAGCGTGGCGATAGATTCGCATTAAATTAAAAGCTGCTTTACTTTTCCTGATACGGATTCATGATGAACGATGCAAATAGTAAGTTTGCCAAGCCCCTCGTCCAAGCGCCACGACAGAAAATCTCTACTCCCGCCTGGTGAAAATAAAAGCTTTTATGCAGAATGACGCCCAGCTCCTCGTGAGTCACACTCTGTCCGCCGGAGAAGAAGTCTAGGGTCTTGATCGAGGGCGACTTTAGATAACAAATGCTACCGAAGCAAAATCCACAATTCCACACAGCCTCTGTTATTCTACTCCGCTGCATCAATGGCACGCGCATACGTCGAAGCAGCGACTGTGTTAATAAATGAAAGGAATAGTATCAGATGTGAGGCTTGTTACCGTTTATCCGCGTTTTTTTTTTGTAAATAACCCAGAAGAAACAGAATTAACGAGTCCATTAATTAACGTAATAAGGTAACATAGAAGCCTGCGATGGGAATTCTGTGGGACTTACGTCAAGGCACTTTTCATACGCAAGATACAATACAACCCAGAATAGGATTAAGTGTCCGAGAAGTACGTCAGATTTCTTTACTTTCGTGTCGCTCAGTGGCTGTATGTTAAACGTCTCTCTGTCCCACAAGCTTGAGACCATTGGCGTGAACTGCGAAACATCTAGGAAAGTATGCAGGCCAATGGCCCAACTATTTGCAACCTCTTCCAACATATTTCCAGTCTTTCGAGCTCAGTCTTTGTTTCAATATAAACTCTTGGATTTACGTAACTTTTAACGGTAGCACAACTAAATGTCGCCCAAATATCGAATTAGTCAGTGACAATGGAAGAATCGTGGATAGATTGATAAAAATTCGCATTCCCTTCCGTGATACCTCCGGCTGCACGCACTGCACCACAGAGTAAATGCACTTTTATTGAACAGCGCAACTCCATCTGAGAGCAGTGGCCCAACTTCATATTGAAATTTCTGGTTCGTGTCCAGACTAAAGAGAAATAGAATCATAAACCCGGGAATCCACCTGAAAGCTGGAAATCCAACTGAAAGCTAAGCTATGCTATGCTGAAGCCGGAAATCCAACGGAAAGCTAAGCTATGCTATGCTATTCTATGCTTTGTTAAAGCCGGAAATCCAACGGAAAGCTAAGCTATGCTATGCTATTCTATGCTTTGTTAAAGCCGGAAATCCAACGGAAAGCTAAGCTATGCTATGCTAAAGCCGGAAATCCAACTGAAAGCTAAGTTATACTATGCTAAGTGATGCTATGCTAAAGCCGGAAATCCAACTGGAAGCTAAGTTATGCCATGCTATGTTATAGCATAGCCTAGCTTCGCTTCCAGGTGGATTCCCGACTCAAATATTCATCATGCATAATTGTAATTATGAGTTCAGCGGAAGTCAAAACAGTTCGTTTATACGGAGGTCAGGAGACTAGACTGTGAACATATTTACGAAGCTTATGCTACTTTGTTTACAATAAAAGAGAACACGCAACTTTTCCTGTATAGTATGTACCTTTATTGTGTAGTTAACATACACATTAAGCTATCATAAAGTTTGACAAACTATTTTTTTTTGTATCTTAAACGTAACACGCAATACTAATGTTATCTCATACAAAGCGAATTCTTTCTGATTCAAGGTCTCGATCACCTTTATTCTCACTAGTGAATCATTAATACGAAATTATTGCGCTTGGACGTTTGCAATGTCATACATTTATGTTCCGGTCGGTGTACCGGAAACGTGTTTCACCATCGAATGAAAAAATATTTGCAGAAATTATACTAACGTGTATAAATAATCTAAGTGACATTTAAAAATTGACAACTGATCGGGTGCACGAAGAATAATTCTCATGCTTCATCATATTACCCAGCAATGACCGGGCTTGAAAATTGCCTTGATCATCGATTAAAGCTATTTAGATAGTCTTAATACAAAACTGATCGCGACAATTTTAATACGTTACAAAGTTAGGATAACTTGTGTAACAGGGCCAGTCGCTCGATACCACCATCTTGATTCACGCCAATATTATTATCTGTAGAGAAAAATAGATTATTATTGTAGTACGTTACAGCACGACGATCATACATTTGAGAAATCAAAGGTCACCTTCGAATCTCCGAAGCGCCTCTCCCCTTAGAAAGGTTTTTAATCCATCATCGAAAAATTCATCGGAAACATTACTTTAATTCATCTTTCTCTACAGATAATATCAAGCGACCCACCCTGCGCGGAGTCCCATATGGAGTCACAGTTCCATCGTCGAACATTAATTGCAACAACATTCACGTCACAGTGGGTAATGTCCTGAAGCAATTATTGATCATAATACTTATAAAGAGCAGCGAATGCACTACGTTCTACATAGTATTACGCATACTATGCTTGCATATTCGCGGACTACAAGGTAAATCATAATCTAGCCACAACATACGATGTCGTGAATCGAGAGACGTACAAGTAAAAATCATCGTGCTTGATGTGGGCATTATAAAAAATGCGTTTGGTATACGTCACTCACATTTACACTCGTAGGAAAGCTTTAGGTACATACGATAAGATCGAAAGTAATGGTAATCAAACCTATACATACATCCTCTTTAGTTACCTGCTGCAATGCGCAGCCGGAGGCCTCGCGAGCCTGGCGTCGATCCTCGCACGCACTGCCGTGGTCCATGAAGGTGGATTAAAAGAAATATCCGCGGCTTTATCCTTCCCCGATCGCGAAAGATAAAACCGTCCAGCGACAAAAAGATTATTCAAAATCTTCGATCGTTCAAACTAATGTAACAATTATCTCCGTCCTCCAGTCCAATATTACAATCTATATTTACTGACACGACCAAATGTAATATACATATATATATATATCTCTCTCTATTGTACGGATGAAGAAGATTCAATTAAACGATCGGATGATTCTTTACACTAACTGGTTGGAGGTGGCGGAGGAGGTGGTTGCGCAAGTAACGTAGGCAACGTGTTGAGATCGATGCCAGGCGGAGCTGGGGTTTGTTGCTGAGGAGGTGGTGGGACGGGGGCAGCAGGCGGCCATCCACCCATTTGCTGCGGTTGCCATCCTGGGAATCCTGGCGGTGGAGCTGTGCCAGGTGGAGGCGGACGCATCGGTCCTTGTTGCCCCTGTTGCCACGGCGGGATACCCATGCCAGGTGGTGGGATCTGGGTCGGCGGCATTTGTCCAGGTGGCGGTGGCTGATTGTTCCCAGCCATCCAGGGCATCAACGGTGGGATATTCGGCTGAGACGTGGAGCCGGGAGGCGGCGGAGGCGGCTGCATTACGCCTGGAGGAGGGGGCATGCTGACTGGAGGCTGCCACTGCATGTTCATGCCGTTCATGTTGTTCACCTCCCCTTGGCTCCACGGCGGTGGAGCCATTCCTGGCGGAGGCATCATTGGGCCACCCTGCATCATTTGCGGTGGAGGGTGTGCTGGTGCCGCCATCAAAGCGCGAGGTGCTTGTTGCCTGGAAAAAGAGGGTAACGGAAGTTTATAGCTATGGAGAGACGGAGGGCTTTTAATAAATAGGAATGAAATTTACCTATCGAAGAGGCCAGGGTAATTAGGATTCGGGTTCGGTTGACGCTGCTGCCCGCTTTTGGATCTGTCAGGTGGCGGGCCTTCACCCAACTCAGCCATAAGGGACATGTATTCTTCGTCTATCTTAGCTTTGTCGCCGCCTGGTCCCATTCCTCCCATTCCAGCTGCGGCCGGTCCACCTTGACCAGGTCTTTTGGATCTGCAATCGCGAGCAATGTGACCTGCTCCGCCGCAACTCGAACATACTATGTTATTCGTCACGTTGGGCTTGTCCGGGCACTGCAATAATTAAGAAGGTAGAGCGGAGTTCTTTCTTTTAACCTGGCCTTAGGAAGAATGGAGTATTAATTCATGAAAACGATGTACTAACCAGCCACGATTTGTGATCCGAGGCGCCGCAATTAGTGCAACGTGGGCCATCATTCTCGCGCAATGTTCCGTTCAATAAAGCCAATTCCCTAAGCTGATTGCGTCGCAAATCGTTCTGTCCTTCGGGTACTTCTACACCTTGTCGTATAATTTCATGAATCTGTTGAAAAATTAGTATCTTTTATAGAATTCGTTTATGTATATTCAGTCATTCGATTGCCGTAAACGAGACGTACTCTTTCGACAGCCTTCTTCACAGCGTCTAAGTTATTAGCGGTAATATACGCGTGCAGAGGTTCATCTTCTCCAGGCAAAGGTTGCCCATCTTTCCTCCCAACTTTCCCTTCTTTCACAGAGCCTTTACCACGGATTATAATCTTAGCCCCGGTTTCCTTCTCCATTGCTGCAATATTGAAGAACCGTTTACACGTTTGCGCAAGATTCGCGTAATTACAGTCGAAGGTAGGTAAGTAGTGTTCCTTCTCGAGAATGCATTCTCGAGAAATTTTATAATTGCTTATTTCTCATTTCTCGAGAAATACTATAATTTCTCGAGAATTCTCAAGAAATATGATCTCATTTCTGATTTCTCGAGAAACAAAAAATATGAAGAAATCAGGAACACTATAGGTAAGTGTACTTACACTTCAGAGTATTTCCACGCGGGCCAATTAGCAAGCCAACGAAGTTAATGTCCGGGTGCTCCTCTTGAGGAATCATCACTTTATCATGAACTCGTATTATTGGAGGCCTGAAATTAATAAGTATTACAGTTTATACGCGCTTCGAAACGTACACAAATCATTTATCTAAATAGAAAGAAGGGAGATTTACTTGTAATCTGGCGGAGGTTTGAATTCCGGGTTAATTTTGAGAATCTTCTGTATAAGATTGTGACGTTCTTCCTCCAATTTACGTCTAGTACGATACTCTCTTGTATTCAACCGTTTACCATCGCTACTGTATATGGGTTCTGGGGACGGTGATCTGTAAAACAAAAAGATAAGCTTCCGTCAAGATACAAAGTTTGCGTCAAGATGGTACTAGCGTACAAGCAACCTGATCCTACTATATACGATCGTGTGATTGAGGAAAGAACTGCTGATTATTAGCAGGCAAATTAGAAATTGGGATCGACTTCTCGGAATTATTAGACTTTAGTCGTTTCTTTCGTCGATGTATACTTATTAAAAGGTGAGATACGTTCTGACCTTGTTGGAAGGAGAATATCCTCCGCGAAGTAGCATTTCAAGCAAATATCGCCCTTTACGGAAAGAAACGAAACAGAACTTAAACGATCTACCAAGTATACTTGTATATAGGCGTTCGATCTTTTTTTAATCAAGAGGTGGGTAATTCATTGAGAACAGAAATTGTTAGATTCGAATAATTGCTACTTATACTTAAGGGGGACGTTTGATAGTTCTGAATTCAGTTGGGCAATGCTAAAAAAAAAGTGATGAAATGATTTGTCCAGATAACTAAAGAACAAAGTTGTCAGCCGATAGTACGATACGCTGTAATTATTTAAAGAAGATTGATTTTTTTCAAAGCTTTCCCAACGGTGCCAAGGTATCGAAACAAAGGATAAAAAATTATATAGCGTTAAATGTAGCATTGCTATAAGTCTATTCAGTAGGCAACCACTGGAAGACTGCGCGTTTGTGCACGGCAGATATCGGTATGATGTCAGCTGCTAAGAGATAGATCCTGTGATTATTAGGAAACAATTTTTTTGGGTTAGTTCATAACAGCTTGTATATCTTACTATACTGTATAATACTAATGAAACACAATGATATAAAATAATGGTTCCAGCTAAAATCAGAAAAGTTAAACCTATTGGAGTAAATTAATTTATTAGAGAAATTAACGTGTATTTATTTAAGAGTTGCACCTGAAAGTAACGTAAGATTGATCTTTATAATATTATGCTTATTACATTAGCAACTATAAACTTTATCGATTTTCATTGCTTTCCTGAAATCTGCTCATTAAAATTGTAATTAAAGGGGGGGCAGAAGTCTATTGCAGTCGATCAACGATAAGATATTCCTGCGGCATTATGATATTAAACAATAGTTTCGATGTGCCGTGCGAGTCACGGCGGCCTAATCGAAGAGAGTGTATATCAAGGTGCCCCATGCATGAATTTTCATTATTCTATCGGGCATTGGCAAGTTCAAAGTAATCTGTTGTTACAGAAAACGATAATCAGGCATAGCCTATTAACTTGTGCGAAACAGTCTGCATAGGAACACCTTAGAATTTCCCTACATGTGCAAGAATATTTAACTATTTAAGAGATATATATTGACTAGGATACCCACTGTATGTTAAACACTGCTACTATAGCTACCCTTCGATTTAGATATCTCATTGCATCGAACGTTACAAAACGTACAGCGTACACTATTATTTCTGTTCAAAGTATCTACAAGTGAAATTTCAAAGCGTTGTCCGATCCAAATTAAAAATACTTAGTTCCGTAACGTTCGATTATTGACGCTGGCGTGCATCCCATTTATTGCCCCCAAACGATCAACATCGGCCAGTAAATAGTTTGGTTTCGTAGCAGTGTTTAATGAAAATGAATTAGTAAAAGAAATTGATTAGGGCAAACCAATATTATCAAAATTCATCTTCTGTGCTGCGTGGAGGCTTTAATGAAGCCCGATCTTTTCAAAGAGGCATCGGTATCCCGCACTAATTGTATTGGAGCCATATCATAAGGCCCCTGTATTTACGGGCTGCTGAATGGTCAGTAGATAGGTATTGTAGATATGTAATGGTCATTTTTGGTATGTAAGTTTCGTTCAAACCTTTCCTCAGGATTAAGTGGTATTCCAAGATCTCCAGTGCGTAGCTTCCTGCTGATTTCCTCGATCTGCAGCTGAACTGTAAACCAACGGGTTAGAGGGGGCGGAAACCCCAACAGTTAGATATTGCCAATTTGCCATAACCATATACATTCTATAATGTAAGCATGTCTTAAAACTGTAGGGTAATCGCTTATGTTTAATGCTTTGCAAATTCCTGAGGTAAAAGCTCCAGTAAATTTCACGTATCTCTTTGACTTTTCGTACCGCCGCAAGATTACGTCTTTGTGCGGGCATTTAATAAGGCATTATGTACACGTAACTACGCCCTTTGTAAATGTCCGAGAAACGAAATCGGAAAAGACTTGACACAACGAGCGAAGGTAAGCTACGAACTCCGATAATCCGGTATTCATTATTCAGCGAAATTGGCAATCCCCATTGCCAAGCTCGCTTGTTCGAAAATATTTGGAAGGTCGATTACCTCTGGCAACTGTAAATTTTTCAACGGTATATACATACTTACATCTTTTACAATACTACAAATTAAGTTTCAGATACTCATACGCAGAAGCATGATTCTTAAATCACTTCCTGCCCATGTATATATATGTATATATATATATCCATATATACACAACATAATTAATCCGAAATAGCCAAGGGACGAGAAGAATAAACTTACATAGGTAAGCCTTCTCCTGTTCAGGAGTCAGGTTTGTTGGCAGAACAGTAGGCATGCCCGGTATAAAAGTTTTGTCATGTTCGCTACCGCCCCATCTAGTTTTCCTCCTCTTCTTACGCTCCTCTTTCGTCTCTTTTTCCTGCTTACCGTCACCTGAAACAATTTTAATTTACTCACCTATGCCCCACCACAAACTATGACTACACCTCATATTGCTAATTATTTAGAAGTTTTTGATCCTCACCGATTTCGATGAGTTTTGGATACATTATCGGGGACATGATTCTGAACAACTTTTTCTTATACATGTAATCGCCACTTGAACTTTGTTTCCGAGATATTCGCGAAAAACTTCTTTTGACTTATTCCGATTCAACGCATTCCACTTTCCAACTTGTCCCGGGTATTAGTATTGGTTGGGGCTAGATTAATACGGGAGGCGCGTAAAGCATGAGAGCGAACCGATACGAGTTGGAGTCCTGACAGACATCCGGGAGTTTCTCGTTCAAATCTCTGAACTCACATCGGTTCGCTAGCATGTTTTACGTGCCCCCCGCAGTAATCTAACCCTAACCAATACTAATACCCGGGACAAGTTGGAAAGTGGAATGCGTTGCATCCGAATAAATCAACAGAAGTTTTTCGGAAATATCTCGAAAACGAAGGTCGTGCGGCGGTAACATGTATAGGAAAAAGTTGTTCGGAATCTTGATCTTCTAAATAATTACCCGAAATATTTACAGAAACAAGCCGTTTGCTAACATATGACTCCGAAAAATACTAATCGGAACCTCCGTCTGTGCACCACCCGTTTACTCAAATCGTCCCGCGACGGTGCTCGCGTACACGCGCAGTTGATAAGGATCGAAAACAATACGAGCAAATCTGCCAGGCAAAGGAGATTTGCTCGAAATAACATGCTACTCCAATTAGCCAGTGTCTATTGTGTACGCGAGAATACCGACATGCAAGAATTGTTGAGTGTACACGCCGTGGTACATTGGAGCGTGCGGTGGAGCGAATTGTGTACGCGAAATCAGGTCGCGCGGTACGGACACCGATATCGACGGCTCGAAACGGAGCCGCCGCGGAAATAAGGAAATACGTACATTCCGCCTCGCGTTTCCTGGCGTTGCTCGTCGTGGAATTTGGTGAATTCGGGTTCATCTGCGTTCCATTCGCAATCGCGGCGCTTACTGCGGCGGCTGCTGCGGCCGCAGCGGCCGCGGCTGCCGCCGCGTTCGCAGACGCAGCATTCTGCTGCGCGTTTTGCAAGTAGCTGGGATTCAGCAGCGACGTGAAATTCCGTGACTGATTCATGACGCAGAGCTCGCTGGCGGACGCTAGACACGTCGATGCAGCCGCCCGTTCACCAGCTGGCAAACGATACTCCGCCGCCGAGAGTCAAGAACTTTTCACACCACAAAAATGGCGATGCTCGACTGACGGATACTCTCGCCTCTTCGACGGGCTTACCGGAGCCGGATGCTGACTTTCCGAACGAAATTAGTGCGGCAGATTCTCGCCAGACGGCGTCCCGATGTGTTTTGGAACGCCGCGATGGATGGGGAATCGGCAGGAACAGTTTGGATATTTGAATTTTAAAACGGAGTATTCGCTTTTTGGCATTGGCGGGTTTGGTGCTGTGCGAGGGGGAAGTATTGCTTCAGGTGTTTGGGAGTATTAAGTGGTGATGAAAGTCTGAAATAGAAAACAAGTACCATCTAGCGATGAATATGTAAATTAAGGAGATATGTTTTGTCACCGACTAGGTATGGTATAGATATGTTTGAGAGATGCATATATCACTTTCGTGTCGCACGCGACGTTATCGATTCGGAATAGAATATCATCACAACGCCACTAGTATTTAGAATTAATATTAAATATAGCGAGATTACAAGTGTTTTCAGTAAATAAGCTCGATTTGTACTTTTCAATAAAAGCTCAACGTAAAGGCTGGAACAGACAGTAAGAGTAGTCAGTAATTTAGTAATTTACCATTGTTTTACTAAACTACTTGACTAAATTTTAGTGTTCACACACGAAAAATTACTAAATTATTCGCTACCCGCTACTCGACTAGGGTCGATTTTCTCGAAAATGAAACACGATATGAATAAAAGTTACTCTTCCTTTTCGATTTATAACAAGTGAATAAGTCGAGGAAAAGGAATAATATTTTTTGTTATTGCGCATCATTTTCGAGAAAATCGACTTTGAAATTCTTGACGATGCGTCCAGTCGCGAATGGGGAAAACCTAACTTAATGAAAATCACGGGCGATTTGGGCGTAAGTGGAATTTGCCGTAAATTACTCGACGTGTCTGAACCAGCCTTTGCTCCTACAACAAGTGTTCACAAAGCATAATTTCGTATCTCACCCAATAACTTCATATCCTCCAGTTTCCAAAGATCGACCAAAACCTATCTAATGAACACCAACAACGAACCAATCACCGTACTCCGGCAAAGTACAACAAACGCGTATTCGCCCAAATGCCAGTCAATCCCATTGATTCGCATCCCCCATTGGCCGATTACCGCAGGTGGTCACTTACCCTCGCAACCGTATCTCGTTCAACTATTGGCCCCGAATATCCCGTGCGGCTGTTGAAAATACCGATACTCCGGATTCATAAATTCATTTAATCATTTCCCATCAGTGCGCGTTACGCTTGCAGGAGTCACGGTATATTCCCGACACACCTGCGAGTGGATACCTTCGGCCGTTATCGGAAGCAGAATCAAGCGATATATCCGGCTTTATTCAATCACAACAATGGAGTCGAAGCGTTGTCGGACGCTGTGAAACGTGATGTAACTTAACGTGCGTGACATCGGGGAGCTTATTGACACCGGCGTTTAGGACTACACGAACGCGGCTCTGGTTCCGACGGTCATGAACGCGAGCGAGCAACCGTCGCCGGAAATCGCTAGACGACAGCTGCCCGCGAGCTTCAGGCCGTGATGTGCGCTGGATTATTTTTTGCGAGCGCGAGACACGCAGCCACGCACGGTCGCGTAAGGTTTCCAGAGTGATCGGCGATGAAACTGCTACGTGGACTCGAGGCACCGCAACGTGGACGCGCCGCAGCATAATCGTGCACCTCGAATGCGCCCCGTCGTTATCGTTTCGCTCGAAACCACGGAACAGTTCGCGGTATAATGGCAGCTCATAAGACAGGGGGCCAGAGCGCCCGGAAGAAAGTCCAGGTACTTGCGGGGCACACCTGTCTTACCGTTTTCAGCAACACCTCTTCGCATCGTCCTTCAAACGGGGGGAACGTCGTTTCTATGAACGAGGAGGGTCTCGCGAGACCGAGCATCGGCGTATGGCCGAGACTCGAGGAGCGCTGACGATTCTATCTTTTAAATTAAAAGGAAAAGAAACGCTTCATTTGCATAGCTTTGGTAGAGGGAGATTCTTTCGAGAACGCTTACCTATTAATTCTGCGAAGGGATCGTTAGCTTACTTAAGATTCCACGCTTCGTGAGATTACATGCTTTGCTTTCTGTTTTCGCCAAAGGTATCCATGGTTATAAGGGACGAAGTAGAGAAGCGGCATAGGGCTGGAGTGAATTCGTTGCAGTACGATCCGGCTTGGAATAGGCTCTATTCCGCGGGCAGAGATAGTATTATAAGGATATGGAACTGCAAGAATATGAAGGAGCCGTACATTCAGTCTATGGAGCATCATACCGATTGGGTCAATGATATAGTATTATGTTGCGGTGGCAAGAATCGTACGTAGCTTCTTGTTTTATCGCCTAAGGCAGGGTTGACTAACTGGTGGCTCGCGAGCCACAGGGGGCTCCTCCACGTTGCTGCTACGCTGAACGGCCCTCCTCCATGCCTACCAGACTCTGACGATCGCGGTGGATTTCTCCTTCTTTCCTTCTCTTTTTGACTGCAATCGTCAGAGTCTAATAGGTATGGAGGGGGACTGTACAGCGTAGCAGCAAGGGAGGTGCACCCGGTGGCCTGTGAGCCACCAGTTAGTCAACACTGGCCTAAGGTTTGTTTAAAACGAGTGACGTTATGCGTTCATGTTTTATTTACAGTGATATCGGCCAGCTCGGACACGACGGTGAAAGTATGGAATGCACACAAAGGTTTTTGTATGTCTACGTTGAGAACACACAAGGACTACGTGAAAGCTCTAGCGTACGCTAAAGATAGGGAGCAGGTCGCTAGCGCGGGTTTAGATAAATTGATCTTCCTATGGGACGTTAATACGTTAACGGCTCTTACGGCGAGCAACAACACAGTGACAAGTAAAGCAGAGATTGTTAACGGATTTTTCCTTGCTTCTATCGTTAAGTTTGTTTTTTACAGTGCGTTCTGGTATTTTGCAGCGTCGTCTCTTAGCGGGAATAAAGACTCCATATATAGCCTTGCCATGAATCAGATTGGTACGATCATCGTGAGCGGTAGTACGGAGAAAGTTCTGAGAGTATGGGATCCGAGGTGTTGCAGTAAATTAATGAAACTTCGCGGTCATATGGATAATATTAAAGCGTTGGTATTAAATAGAGATGGTACCCAGTGTCTGTCCGCTAGCTCTGACGGGACGATTAAATTATGGTCGCTGGGGCAGCAAAGGTGTATTCAAACCTTTAGGGTACATAAAGAAGGTGTTTGGGCATTACTGGTAATTGTAACATGTTTTTCCTTGTGTAACCATATGTTCAAGCGCAGTTCGAGCGGATTTATTAAATTGGAACTGTAATTGTTAGGCGACAGACACCTTCAGCCATGTGATATCGGGAGGTAGAGATAAGACAGTCGTAATGACCGAATTAAGTTATCCCGAAAGATACACCATTATATGCGAAGAGAAAGCGCCTGTGCTAAAGATGGCTATGACGCCCGATCAGTCTAGCATTTGGGTGGCGACTAGCGAGTCTACGATAAATAATTGGGTAATGATCTAGCGTGTTACAAACAAGATTAAACGTCTGTCGGGAGTATAAGTGACTTAATGTTGTGAAACCCGTTGCAGTCCATAAGCCAGAAAGATTGGCAAGAATTCGAAATTGATCACGACTATGACTCCGATAGCGGAGTAACTTCGAACGTCGCGGAGAATTTAGACCCTGCGCAAAAGATACTGGGTGGCCCTGCGATACGGCACTGCCACGTTTTGAATGATCGCAGATACGTTTTAACGAAAGATACCGAGGAGAATGTGGCCCTGTACGATGTATTGAAGGCATGCAAGGTCGAGGATTTAGGAAGGGTAGACTTCGAGCAGGAGATAAAGAAAAGAAATAACATGGTGTACGTTCCAAATTGGTTCAGTGTAGATCTTAAAACTGGGGTACATAATTATACAATTACTTAAACCGACTAAAACATCAGGAGTTGAGGCACCGATTGTAACAGTAAATATTCGCATGTTCGTAGATGTTGACCATTCATTTGGGTCAGGATGAGAACGACTGCTTCTCTGCGTGGGTCTCTGCAAGAGAAACAGGCCTCGCAGAAAATGATGCGGTCGATCAGAAAGGTAACGCTCGCTTTACTAGAACTCATATTCCCTTTTATTGTTCTCTAAGTATTACTTTTCTTTCCAGTGAATTATGGGAATCTTCTGCTACAAGCTTTGCTCAAGCACTGGTGGAGACTACACGCTGACGATGAAAACGAGGGGAGTAGCAACGATGGTAATGGTCCTGTACACATAAGAGGAGGAAAGACATTCTCAGTACCTAGTCATACACCTGTTATATTTAGGTATGCAGTAATCATTGAAACCGCCATCCTGTTCATTCAGTCGCCAATAATAAAGCTGGGATTTTGTTTCAGCGAAGTGGGAGGAAGGACTCTGTATAGATTACTAGTTAAGGATGCTGCAGGGGAAACAGAAGGAGTTTTATTAACTGAAACTGTACCATCATGGGTAGTGAACATCGTTGTGGACAATAAGAATCTTCCACCATTTATTAAAATACCTTTTTACCTTCTTCCACATGCCACGTCCGGTATAAAAAGTTTAAAGAAGTATGTAACGAGTCAACTTATTCGCAGATTCTGCAGATTCGTAGATTGCATAATTCCCATATTTCCGTTTTTTTTTCAAGGGATCGTTTGATTGCAAATGATTTTATACAAATTCGCAAAGTGGCGGAGCATGTATGTGATAAAGTGCTCGGCGCAGGAAGCGACTCAGGATCAGTGGCGGGCACTGGGAACACAGTTTCTGGTGGATCTCCAGCAGGAGACCGAACGAACACAGATTCGAACGCTGATAACTCTTCGCTGGCCGAAGAAAAGGTTGAACTTTTATGTAACGACCAAGTTCTGGACCCCTCTATGGATTTAAGAACGGTACCTTCTCAGATCTTGTAAAAGAATATGCAGATATACTTCAGAAGCAACGAGTCTTTCGAATCGCAATCACATTATTCGTTAAATTTCAGGTCAGGCATTTCATCTGGAAAAGTTCAGCGGATTTAACACTTCATTATCGGCCTGTAAAATAGTTAGGGCTGGGCACGTCAGAACAAGGATCTCTGAAGTGTGCCTGGTTCTTCACTATGGTAAGGTAGGTACAGTCTTTCTGATCCGTTGCTCGCAGCTGAAATAATCGCTATAAAGGAGCGACGCGTTTCAGAATAACAGAAGACATGTGGACTAGTTGCAGAGTGTGGCACCTGACGCTACCTCCTCTTCACGAGGTGTTCAATCGATTCTCGATGGACGCCCCGCTGGACACCGCGGCCGAAGATGAGTAAAAGCCAGGCCACGCGCGGGGTACTTGAGCGCGGTTCGAAGGCAATAACGTGCGGAAGTATTATCGCGGATTGCTCATACTTGTATATTCATATATCCCGAGGCCAAACCCATCCCTGCGACGCGGAATGCTAATTTCGTTTAGTCTGCTTTTAGAGGCGTATGTTTTTTGTACCTGGGTGTAGAAGTAGTAAATGCTTGCCGTCAGCCATTTCATCGTCTTCCCACGTCGAAAGTACCAGTGAGAGAGTTAAGCACAAATGTAAGGGACAGATCGCGTGGCCCAGGAAACTGTAGTCTCATCTTATTTCTAAATGTCGTGTCTCTCAACTACTTCTGTGTATAATACCACTTAGTTGTGTTTCATAATTTATAAGTAGTAGTATTTTAATCCCCCCCCCCCCCCAAGTTAAGTAAGATACTGATCATCTATTTATTGAACGAACGGTTATGTATGTGTCCCGCGACACGCGTCAGTAGTATTCCGCACACCTGCCTTGTCTGAGAGGGAAAGAAAGGATTAGAGGGGAAGAAGGAAATGTCAATTTACTACTAATCAAATTACAATTGAACAGCCAAATTAACAGTTCAAGGTTTCCTATCGGTAAAGCATAGGGAGTAAACGGTATACCTGTCCTCGGTGTAAGGTCGAATTCTGTCTCTAGTGGGACTTCCATTAATTAAATTTCTATTCGCGAGATGT
Organism: Andrena cerasifolii; assembly: GCF_050908995.1. NCBI lineage: Eukaryota > Metazoa > Arthropoda > Insecta > Hymenoptera > Andrenidae > Andrena > Andrena cerasifolii. The sequence continues at coordinate 26,171,926 of NC_135119.1, read as the reverse complement.
ATAACGATTTCTCGCGCGGGCCGGGGAGAAGGAGAGGATATAAATACAGTATAGTTGCCAGTTAAACGAGTATATTAGCTACATTGGCAGAATCTGACCTTAGAAGATGGCTCTTAACAGATAAAGAGAGTGCGTAGTTGGATTCTTACGTTAAAAAATTATTCATTCTACTAGAACCCTACGAATTTGTACATACGGATGCGTTATGAGTAATGTCCCTCGGTCACGGTGATGGGCTGTATAAATAAAATTAAAGCAACTGTTGTACCGAAAACTGGAGCGTCTGCGACGATCCTGCCGGGGTTGGGGCAGACGCTTGACTTTTCTATAAATGAAAGATGAGAAAGAGAATATACTGTTCTTTATTAATACGGCCCTAAGTGTTGTAACGTTTGCGTTGGCAAGATGACGTAGAAGCGATTCTTTTTAACAAATCTAGAGACTATTCCATTGTTACATTTTAATGCGCTGCGTGTTCTGCGAGTCTATTTATTTGCTAAGCTTTCGTTATACTTGTTCCGTCGTGCGTAGAAATTCTTTACAACTGCTTATTATTATTCTGTCCCGTTAATTCGTCTCGAGACGACGTTGATTAAGAGAATGGCTACCAAAAAGAAAGTGCATGGAACATACTGTACACTCGTAGTTAAGTTTGATTCGTTTTAATGCTCGTGTAACAGCGTTGTGTGCACATTATTGCAAGCAAGCAGTGGCGCTCGTTATCGGATTTTTATCGCCTGATTTCAACCGAAATGTATTCTCCAAGCGACCCTCGTTATTGCGACAGGAAATCAACATGTGCCTGATCATAGATTATAAGTTGTAGAGGGCATTTCAATTACGAGCCGATCCATCGATCTTTTAAACTAACCACGAATTATGAGTTACACCGTTGCGATGCATAATCCTGGAGTTACTTGGTGGGACTCTGACGTGCTTTAATTTTAGATTTTAATTAGGCTTACCATTCTAATCCAGACGCAGCATAAGGTCGTCGATTATTTCGTTACTCGTAAACCGTTCACGATCGAACGAGATGTTCCAATAATTTATTGCGTTGCTCTATCGCGCGAGGGATTCTGTTCTTTCGTTTCTCGCTTGTATCAGATTCCTATCCGTTACTCGCATAATTCGATGGAAATTCGTCGAGCTCGATCACGCTGTGCGGCGTTTCCACGCGTGGGCAATGTAGTTTTAGACGAGAGGCGTGCGTTTCGTACAGTATTCGTAAAACGAATTATAACCGAGCCTTCCTCACTAAGCAAATAACAAATTGTTCGCTAACGGAAGTATTAATGTGCAACGTCGAAGGGGAAGAAACGAAAGGGACTCTCGTAATTGCACTTTTCAGATGCGAGGGCAACGTCGAATCAAAACTAAACTCGTACACCCTGTCTTTTTAGAGAACGGGCCTGTAAAGGTTCTCGAGGTGAAGGGAATGTTCGTTAGCCCTTATAATATAGAGAGAACAACTAACAGAGCGGTGCCAAATTTTATACTGAAAGAGATTCTCGCAGTGCACCAATTCCTTTTAAAGAGAGAGACTAAGAAAAATCTTTTCTGTATGCCTGCTTTTAACGATAACGTAGTGGATACAGTAGTCGTAATATATTTATTACTTAAGGCCCACGTATTAGTAGCGAAACAATTTACAACGATTACGTTTCCCCCTGTTATTTTAGAACGACAAGTGAATCTAAGAAATATCGTCTCGAGTCTAGAGGCATCTACGATGTTCGAAGGCAAAAGTATCTGGACCCGATGAGAAGCTGCTTCGTTCTAATTTGTAAACAGAATTTTTAAACTGTAACGTCACTGTTGTCACGGTAGAGGAAATTTTCTACAACTTTTCTACAGACGATTACGCAACGAGACGATATTCGTTTAATACTTAGAGCAGTGATCTATTTTCATCCATTTGTCGTCGTCACGTCAAGAACAATGACATAGAACTTATTTTCCAATGGCGTCGAATAGGAACGACAAAGAGGTCGGTATCTAATGTTTCATATCACGAACGATACCGCGGCTGGGTTTCTTTGTAATTACTGTCTACTCTGTATTTTGAAATTCCTATATTGTGAAATTACTCCAGATCGTGTACACCATTATGGGATTATTGATAATTAAATAAAACGTCTAATTTAATACAGAACAGCTGCTGCATACATTATACTCTGGTTTGCTAATGCGAAGGCTTATACTTCCTTCTTGAGGACATGCTCCACGGCCTGCACGAAAGAGCTGCATACTTTTGTGGGCGGTGGTGTGATCGTCCGTTCATCTCCTTCCCGGTATTTCCCAGTCTGCACCAGGAAACCGCTGATGCCAGCAGCTTGTGCACCAGCTACGTCATCTTGGACGTCCTAATTTAACGAAGAACAAGTAACAGAGGGTCTTAAGCAGTGGCGCACTCAGGATTTAATCTTGGGGGAGCCGAGGTGAACGGATAAAAATATTTTTAAGAAATATTTATTTAATGCAAATTCAATAAAATTCATTAGGCGATTATAAAAATTTATTTAAAGAATAAAATCCACTTTCCTTTTATTTTTGAAAATTTTGGGGGTGCCCCTTGCCCCCCCCCCCATCTGGGTGCGCCACTGGTCTTAAATAATACATTAGGAAAATATATATTATTTAAATGTGAACAAATTCGAATCCCACTTCATTTAAGAGAAATGGGGACGCCCCACTCCGAGAGATAACAGTGGTGGTATTAGGGGTCGTCCTTAAATTACGTACAATTTTTTAGGGCGGAAGGGGTCGCGAATTTCTTATGTTTCCTTGCAGGGGGAAAGAGAGAGTCAGGTAGCGTTTTACGTAATATTTTTTTAACTAAATTTTCAATCTGAGTAGTCATCGCACACGCGAAACCGAATTAAACGAATTATACGTACCTCCAAAAGAATTTTAATAACTGAAAAAATACAATGTAAAAAATATTAGGTACGTAAGGAAGGGTGGTGGGGGTTGGAATATCAAATCTTACGAATTCTTATATTTGGGGGCGGGAGGGGGTAAGAAATCGCCAAAATTACCCTTACGTAATTTAAGGGCGGTCCAAAATACTGAAAACTACCCTTCCAACATTTTCTACGGTTACACTTTGTGTAATTGCAAATAGTGAATGTAACACATATCCAGTTTCTTACATCGCCAATCATAACTGCCTCCTCAGGGGCCACGTCCCCCAAAGCAGCTTTAAAAAATTCCGCGGTGGGTTTGCCGACCACTTCCGCCTTGACATTGGCGGAGTATTCTAATCCCGTTACGAATGCGCCTGGTCCCAAAGCTAAACCGTCTGGTCTCTTGTAATACCGCCCCTTGTGAACCGCTATTAGAGGTGCACCTTCCAATAACAATCTGAAATCAGGAATAAAATTGCAAAAAGTTTATAAAATCACAATATTCCACTCGGTCTAGAGCAACCAGGACCACCTAAACGCTTTATTCAATTCATCATAATGAAATTTATCCGGCGCCAGTCCAACTACCACAGCATTAGTCTTTTCTTCCTCTTTCACCAAATCCTCGAAATCCTCGTAAGCGGCGGGATCGATCAACAGCAGTGGGTTCAGTCTCCTCGAGACGATCAATTTTCTGGCCGCGGCCAGAGAGCTGAAGATCTCCTCCTTCTTTATTTCAAAGCCGAGTCTGGCCAATCGGCTGTGCAGAAAGCTGTTAGACTCTTTCGTTGTGTTCGTGACGAATTTCACTGGTATATTAGCGCCTCGAAGCCTGTATCAGGATTAATAACACACCTAACGGTTATTTTAAATTTGAATTCGTTCGATTCGAAGCGCGGCAATAAATGGAAGCTGCGCGATGCAAGATGCGCCGCAACGCTGGCGACGATCGCGAATTATCATTATGGAATGAATAAAGAATGCCACCTGTTTAACGCCTCCACTGCGCCTGGGATAGCTGTATTGTCAACATGCAGCGTCCCGCTTAGGTCTATTAGTACCATTCGTATCTGTTTCGCCATATTTTTCAAAAATTCTCGTCGCCGCTCCGCTATTCCGAGGTGCAGTTCACAGTCACCGCGAGCACGCGTGTGTTGCGCGTACCCAATTGCCTCACACATGCCCAACGCGGTCAATGAGAGGACGGCGGAGATTGCAGGCGCACGTGGTCAAGTATGGCGCTCTCTGTGAAACAGGAAGGCTCAAAGCAAGTGCCATGGTTTTCACTGTAAGTACTGTAGTAACCGTGTAACGATTCTCATGTACGAATAGTTTCTGCTGAAAACTGTTTATATCCCACAGAGCGGAGTGGCATCAGGTGTACAAGGAAATTTACTCAAATGACACCGCTGAGCAAACCAAGGCGTACGAGATGCTGCTTGCATGGAAGGCGAGGTGATTTGGTTGCTCTTGTATAGCGAAAGCAGTGTTAACCAGAATGATTTCAGGATGCCGAAGTTGCCAGTAGGCGTCGACTGCACTCTCTCGATCATGCAAGTCTGCCTCAGGGACCGCGAATGGACTCCTAAGATCGGTAGCGGAGAGTTGCCGATCAGTTACGAGAACGATTTGTGCCTGATGTACTCAACCACCATAATGAGATTTCTGAATCATATATCTAACATAGGGCACACAAAGCAGACGTCCTTGTTCCAGATCGCCAAGCAGCTGAATATCCCGGAGTGGATAGTAAGCTTGAGGCACGACACTGCGCACGGATATGAATTACCATCCATCGGTGTACTGAGAATAGCTATAAATATACTGCTAACTTGGTTGCACGTAAGTTTACCTCCAGGAAGATTGTAACGATCAGCGAAAGGCGCGATCTTAGATGTTGTATTTGCAGGAGGAATACTGGGGAGCGGAAGCTAAAGGAATGGAAGAATATTTCGTTGCCGACGAGTCCGTAAAGGAAGCCGAGGAGGAGATACAAGAATTTAGTGATTTAATTGAGCTCTGGACTGCTGTTAGCTTGTATATTCATGCTGGTTATTATTTAGTCGCGGATATTCCAGATTCAGAATTAGAGTGCGTATAATCTTTCATCGCCTTGAATGAATTATGGCATAGTTATTAGGGTGGCTCTTATTTTCGACTTTTGAATTTTCTTCGGGGCACCCTCCAAGATAGTTCTAAATAATTAAAAAAAATCCGTGTAAAGCATATACCGAAATATGCAAAAAAAATTTCTTATTTTCAGTTATAAACTCTATATCTTCGATATTTTTGCGAATTTCGGTCCCAAATTTTCAGGAAACATTCATGACATATCAAACACTGAAAATAAAAATTCCATTGTTTGTTGGCCTTCATAAATAAAAAGTGTTTTAGAAGCATTTAAACTTTCAAAATTTGAAGAAAAAGTTTGTTTCTTTTAGTTTTTCGGACTTTTTTCGAAAACCGTTTATCGCCCGAGAAAAAGTAATACAACATAAATGATGCTCCTTGTCCGGATCTACAACTTTTGTTTGGCATATTTTCTGATTTAATCAATAACTTGAAGGATATTATATAAAATCGACTTCACGAGCTGAAAATAATGATTTAAATGTTTAAGGGCCCAGGGGCACCCTTTTCCGTTATCCGATCGAGCTCCAACTTTACACGGATTGTTTTTTTTAATTATTTGGAACTACTCTGGAGGGTGTCTCGAAGAAAATCTTGAAAAAAATTTTTACCAAGAGTAAATATGAGCCACCCTAGTAGTTATATTGATAAACTGATTCTACCGAACAGGGAGACGCTACAAGATCTGCGTTCGTACGCCATCTCGTCGGAAGGCAATAACGATGGCAATGTAGATGAAGATAATTACGTAGAGGTTGCTAACCACGGCATAAAGAAGGACAAAAAGTACACATTACTGACAGCGAGGACTGTTCTTTTATCTGAAATCTCTAGATATCTTAATAAAAAGTCTGTTCCTAATAAGAAGGATATAGTTTGCGATGCGCTCTTCAGTTCGGAAGCATTCTTACCAAGCAAAGATATTTTCTCGATCTTTGTTCAAGAAGAAAGTACTGAGAATGAATTAAAAGATGACCTATTGCCGCTGGATATGATGAAATTCTGGAAGGATATTATATTCCTATTACTTGAGAAAGGAATGATGGAAGCCGTGATCTTCGAGTTACTCAGATTTATAGATAACGAAGAGGAGAATAAGCACAAGAGATTGCTAGCCTCGTTATGGATAAGCTCTATATCCTACAGTTTCGTGAAATTGGATGCTGCCCACTGTACATCTCGAACTTTGGAGTATCAATTAGAAGAGGCGCAGAAGAAGTTGCCACCGAAAACATTCGAACTTAAAGTAAAGGAAGAAACAGATCGTGCGTATCCACGCTTGAAACGCGTTCTGTGGCTCGACTTATCACACATAGTACTACCTTGTTTAACCGACATCAATTTCGTCCCGAAGCTTATATTAAATGTAAATGAGTTTTATATTAAATTCATTTTACCTGTATTGGAGTTGATCAGTCCAAAAATAGACGAACAGAGCAGAGAATTGTTGCTAAGTTTAGTGAACATTTATGCACTTGGGAAAGTCGACGGCGAAGTTTCGGACGAACAGAAAAAGACTTTTACTCTTAGCGATATTGAAAAAGAATGCGGCGATAGTGGAATAAATACAGATAGCGAACAAAGTGGATCTAAAAATAGAGTACCACGATTCCTGACTGATGAGAAAGTTAGAAATCCTCACTGGAAATTAGCCCTTGGTGAGTACGCAGAATTACTTTCTTATTCAGTAATAAACAAGCAAGATTGACAGAAGAATTAAAACTGTTTTAGCAAATTATCGTTGGGTGGATTGTCCAGTCGGTTTGCTCCCTTGGCAAGTCGACTCACTGGAAATGTTACGTCCGCTAGAAACAGTACCACGAAAGCGTATCGTGTCAACTTTAGACTCCGAAATTATCCCTGGAGTCATAGACAGCGAAGATTTGAAAATGCAGAGCCAAATTAACTGGGATCAAATCTTGCGGAAGAAGAAACGTTTGAAGCGGAAACACGAGCGAAGGAATGCGGACTTCATAGTGAATAGAGCATTAGAGACTGCTAAGAAAAGAAAATAGTGGATTAGACGTATATCGTAGATTCAAGTATTCTATTTATGATTGGTACGTTCGTGGCAGAAATGAAAATAGGGAGGAAAGTAATTCAACAATGTATTTTTATAACTTAACAAATAAATTATACAAATGTATCAAAATTCACTAGCATCAAAATTTCTTTAACTACTTATTGCATAGTTTCAACTAGTAGCTTTACGTATTGTAAATTCTATACATGGATCTGTATATACCTCTACAGCTATATATACCACAATATCATTTATACATTAGTATCCTGTAACACCCACTTGTTATAGTAAGTTTCGCCATTCTGTACAATTATTTATATAAAAGTACCATGATCACAAGTTTAATTAGAGGAAGTACGTTCATAACAGCACGAATGAAGATTTTTCTTTATCACAATATAGAAAATCTTGGCACTTTCACGCGTTCACATAGAACCGATTTTCATCATTTCAACGTTACTTACAAAGTTTTAACAGCACAACGATTTATGATCCAGTTTTGCATTTCTTTGGTTGCCTTTTTCAATATACATAACGAAAAGAATTGACCCGAAAATTCCATATACCTTTAACTGTTACGATCGAATTGTAAGATTAAAATAAGTATTCTCTTATGTTGGAGGTATTTGTTTTCTTGAGCACTGCTTCGAGATGCTTACTCGATTCTAAGCCGAACTGGTCTAATGGTATTCGAGACATCACCGCGATTCTGCAATTGTATAAAACGTTGAGATGAAATATAGAATGTATATCCAAGTGCCCAGTTTGCTTTAATGCTTATTACCTGTCCCCAGATATCGTACACAAAAACTTCCAGTAGGACGATCGTAAGTTTTGTGGTTCCACGATTGCTACATGGAAGAGTACTGCAGTACTAAAGCAATACAGAAATATCACGAACCACTTCACTTCAGGTACTATTTTCTTTTCCACAAGATCATTCCATGATAACTAAATTGGAGAGAAGTGTAACGTAAGAGAAATATTGATGTAACAATAGAACGGCATTGGAAATATACCTGTAATGCTTTCCACATAAAGTACAAAGCTATCGTGGTGTTATTGTAGAACATAAATGTTAGGCCACTTATAAGCGCAGCGGGGACCGCAAGGGAGGACGAATCCTTTTCCAATAATCTCCTTAATGAACAAGACAGGAGCTGAAATAGATCGAAGATCGTTAGAGTATTACATGAGAACAGAATAACTTTAGAAAGCAATATGTGGCATTACTCTATAAAGTCCCGCGAAACCCCCTAGGAACATGGCCAGGTTCAAGTTACCCTTCTTGAAGATCATAGACTTCAGTAACTGCGGCTTGGAGAGCAACTTTTTAATTTGAAAGACGAAGTTTAGCACTAATTGAGCACCTAGACCGTAGCTAAAAAGTTTTAAACCACCCTGCAAGTAAAGGTGAATGTGATCAACGTACGTTTATAGCAGCGTTTTTCAACCTTTTTACATCTGCGAACTAGCGGGAATAAGAGATACACCAATGTAGATAGTATTTTATTTATAAAATCTAATGTTATAAAATTGGAATTTAATTTAATTTAATGCAGTGGCTACATGATTCGGGCAAAACTTTTCGCGGACCGACAGGAAATCTCCGCGGACCATCGGTTGAAGAACACTGGTTTATAGAGACGAATAAATTCTGATGCTACATTTAATTATTTGTATACATACCGTTATTACATAGTGAACACAGCTATGGGGATGTGGACAAGAAAGATGTTTACCTTGAGCTTTTACCCACTCGACAATTGTCTTATACGCTTCGAGCGATTTCATGAATATATTAAGATTCTTTTTACGGACTTCTTTATTTACATTATGTGTCTCATTTGAATCTTCCCTAGTACTTTCATTAGCTGGACACGCTATTGTTCCCGGTTGTGAGCTATTTTGGCTCAGGCATTCAGCACCTTCGTACTTTCCAACGACAATGCTAACGGAAACGATTAAGTCATTACAGGCTTGCAATAATCTCGTAATTATAGGTTTAAGGGGTTACACCTAGTCAGGCAGCCGAAAAGAGGCGAATGTTTGTGAATTTTTTTTGAAAAAGCGTTATTTTATTATAAACGTAAATATTTTTCTACGAAAAAATTACCAAATGTTCTTTAAGTGTTGCTGTTTTAAGCACAAAAAGTTCTGTAAGAATATATGCTTCCGCTTTTTAAAAAAAAATTCACAAACATTCGCCTCTTTTCGGCCGCCCGACTAGGTATAACCACTTAATAAGAAATTCCAGTAACTACCTAAGTATTCTATAAATAGAATCGTGCTTATCTGTTTTCACGCGAAAGAAATACAGCAATAATGCCATACTCGTAGCAAAAATATACGTTTCGCCATGTGGAATGAAAGAATAGTATCCCCTTGCCTGTCCCATTCTAAACAACGTTTCCGTTGCCTGTAAAAGTGAATAATAATAAGTTACATATGTGTAATATAAAATCTGTTACACCTATGTTAATACACGGTATAAGAACTTTAAAGCTAATCTACTCACAATGTTAGATACATATAAACATAGTAAGGTGCGCCGAGATGGCCTCTCAACGAGAATGGCTGTCAAATTAGATAAAAAGGATGGAAGGAAGGACACAGTCAGAATATTGAAGCTTCCAAGTATTCGCCTGAAACATACAGTTCTCTATTAAATATACCAGCACGTATTATAAAGCAGAATGTAAATCTATCGCATAAAACCAACGGAACCATAATCAACGAACAGGATGCTCGATAATTTTATGCAAAATTACTAACAAGGGGAGGACACCGTGTGGTAGCCACCGAATTTAATGAGCCTTGGCACGATGGATCTATGTCGAAAATAAGCAAATAGGTGTCCGAGCGTTTCGGCCAATGAGTCTTAATAATAGAGATATTTACATGGAAATTATTAAAAATTTCATAGTGGCCATGGGGTTTTAGTAGGTAAAAATTCCACGCTACCCTGGCATCCCGGGGGATTCCCTTCTGAAGGTGTTGGGGTGCCTTTTGAGGATATCTCTACGTTAAAAAAAACTTTATAAATTTTTTTTTAACATGGGGAAATCTTCAAAAGGCACCTTCCTTGACTCCTTCAGAGGGGAATCCCCCGAGGGCGCCAGGGTAGTGTGGGATTTTTACCCATTAAAACCCCACGGCCACTATGAAATCCTACTAATATAATAAATGCGAAAGTGTGTTTGGATGTTTGTTACTCAATCACGTCACAACTATGCAACGAATCTTTCTGAAATTTTGTACACACATAGTCTAAGACCAGGAATAACACATAGGATACTTTTTATCCCGACTTTTTTAACCAATCTGGACCAAATTTTGCATAATTACTCTCTAGAACCCTGCGGAAAATATGGACTACCATGAAATCTAGATATCCCACCCCTTCCCCCTTATTTCACCCCCTTGACACTTTGTGACAATCGAAGCTTTACCCGGGCAACGCCAGGTGCTTTAGGCTATATAGTTTTTAATAATTTCCATGTAAATATCTCTATTATTAAGGCCCATTGGCAGAAACGCTCTGACACCTATTTACTTATTTTCGACATAGATACATCGTGCGAAGGCTCCTCAAAATCGGTGTCTACCACATGGTGTCCTCCCCTTGTAAGTTAATCGGTATTAATTTACACAACAAATACCTACGAACCTTAGGGAGCAAATGAACATGGAATACGAGAACGCGCTCCAGGATAGAAAGCCCGTCGACTGTAAGATACCCAGAATCGTCTTTCTGACATCTCCTTTAGATGGTACCTTTCCTCTCATTAAAAGCGTAACCTAAAAGCAAAACAGTGGGAAATTAAAAGGAACTCGTGCCTAAGATTTTTAGCATAGACGGTCGACGAATGTAATCCAAGCTAAAATAAATAAAATAGATGTCCAAGATAAATGTCCAATCGTCGAGTGATAAGCAAGCGATCCAGACAGATCCGCTAACAAATACCAATTAATACTCCACGTTAGGTTGTATTTACCACTGCAGCTATCATCGCCTGTATCTCGATGCGGACATACAATAAAATTATGTTTTCATGCATTATGAATGACTGGAACTAACGTCAGAGGAACAAAGTCTTGTTGCACAAACAGGCCTCTCTGCTGCAGTTAAATATTCGACGATAATGGAGAGACAAATTAGTATAATCGCACGATCATTTACACGAGAGACAAAGTGCAGAATGGGATGATCCTGAAGATGGAAAGAAGAGGTGGCGAGCGTACTATATAAACCGTAGAGTATATCCTGAAGCTCTCTTGAAGGGCATGTAGCCCAAGGCCAGCAGTGGTGCTGATGCACGAATCGGTCCAAGGATGCGCGTACTCCCGGCAGGACGCGTCGATGAAGAACTTGCTCAGCTGGGAAGGCATTGTACTAGCGCGGTAAACAGTCCCTCCGTTTTGTCACGAAACGTCAAACTCGCAAAGGAGAGCGGGACGACGCTTCGCCCTGTCACTGTTTCCTCCGCTGGTCCGCTGCTACGGCACACTTTGCCGATCCCATTTTCTTCCGAGCTGTGTCACTTTGCCCATTAATTCGGAATTACGCAACAGAGGGGCCGATTTAATCGCGGGCTCGATTACGACTGCAGTATCTACTATTGGTCAAAGTTATCGAGCGTGGATTAGATAAATGTATTTACAGCCTCGGGCTTTTCGGGGAGGTCGATCGTAAACAGCCATAAGCATCCGTCGCGCACAGGGACAACGAATTCGTGGGAGATAGGAGAACGGAAACGTGCAGCCCGGGCAACCGCTCGTCGCCTACTAACTGCTGCTGATGCGCACCAGCGATGAAAGGAGTCACGGAGACTCTCGCTGTCAAACGACCTTAAACCTTTCGAACACGCGATTCTCGAACAAACGTGTTTCCCCCCGCCGCTGCGGGACGTGCTGCTTTTAAACTGCTTTCGAGTGCCACTTTGCATTCGCGAATGGAAATAGTATTTGAGTGGTTAATGGACGATTATCGTAATTTCCGATGGATTCTTGGAAAATAATTTCCAACTTAATGTGAATTATAAGCGTATGTGTATGTGCCTGAGTGATAAGGCAAGAGTTTATCGTATTCGGACCGGAGAGTCGTGATTCTTTTTTTTTAAGGAAGAGGGCGTTTAAGAGTTGCTGGTGAATGGATTATCTTAGCAAAGAGATCTACTATGTAAATAACTCTGGCATTAGCGTCGCGCGGTGATTATCATAGAAATATTGGATGTGGAATTGGTTTATGTAACGCACGAAAATGGAATGGAATTAATTTGTATTGAAATTTTTGACGATTCATTTACATCGCCCGTGCATACAATACCTGCCACGTCATTCGAGCGGATCGCAAAAATTGGAATGTGGTTTTTAAAGTTCAAGGTACATAGGTTCTTTTTGTAACAACGTCTTGCCGTGCAGAATCTTAACATATAAAGCAGAAAGTGTTTGTGTGCTTGTCTGTCGCCCAAAAACTTTCGAACGGTAAACTCCGGGGTCACGAAATGTGTCCCAGCTAATTATGCTTAGCAAATCCAGGCGAATGTGATTATTTTCACCAAAAAATAAATAAATAAATCATTTTTTTTTATAAAATCAAAATCTAAATTTCGGACGAAACCGAGTAGTAAAGCTAGTAATACGTAAACGAGACTTGTACATAAGTGGAACTTGCCGTGATTATGATTTACTAGCTTCACTACTCGGCTTCGCTCGAAATTTAGATTCTGCTTTTATAAAAAAAAATTTTTTCAATTTTTTTGTTAAAAAGGTCACATTCCTCTGGATTAGTCAGGCATAATGAGCTGAAACACATTTCGTGATCATAGCAAACGCACAAACATTGATTGCCAATCGATTCCTCATGTTTCTCCGATGAAAATAACACCAAGAACGACGTAAATTGGACCATAATAAAGGAAATCACATAAAAAATTGATTTGCATAATTTCAAGCTAACTTCGTTAAAAATATCCCGATTTACTATTTACATACCAAATGCCTGGTAAATCGGATTATTTTTAACGAAGTTAGTTTGGAATTATGTAAATCAATTTTTCATGTAAATTCCATCATTATGGTCCGAATTACGACGTGTTTGGTATTATTTTCATCGGAGAAATATAAGAAATCGAGTGGCCCTGTTTTCGCAAAGATCTGATGAGAAATGCGGAACTTGAACATTTCTCACTTTTTAACGGGTATTCCAGCCCCTTCGGGAGTCGAAAGCGATAACGCTTGGTGAGCCATCGCGGGGTGTTCTTTCGCCACGCGGTACAGGAAGGCATCACTTTGAGTCCAGTCGCGGGAGGATCACCCAGTATATGTATCAGAATGTCGATACTTATCCTCTGAAAAGTGGTTTCTTTCCGTGATCAGGGACATGTTTTAAGATTCCATAGCTAGATGGAGCGGTAATACATTGCTACTCCATCGGTAACAGTGTAATAATAATTGGTAAATAATTGGTCTTATCACACACGAAGTATGGAAACTTGAGCGTTCTGTATTTTTTAAATAAATTCGAAACTTGCCACATGACTATTTATACCTGTCCTCTAATTTCATGTCAGACAATTTCATTAAAATCCTTGGTAGTCTAATCAAGCCTTGACCCCATCGCAAGACGCGGCCGAATTAGCGTGATGAGTTTTATACCGAAATGCTTTCGACGGTTTCATTCTCAATCTCAAACAAATTACATGCTTCCCACACCACACACACACACTTCCCCTTTTCCTCAATACTACTTCGAGGAATAGTTCTTCAACTGACTGTCGTTGATGAGCAGATGCCACTACATTCAGTCCTCCAATTATGGGTCGGTAACACAGTTTGGGCGGCGACGCGAACATCCATAAGGTGGTAGGTCTATCCTATACCTCGTCTGTGCTTACACCTACACGCAGTCGTATCCTTGCTGACATCTATGGTCCACATTATCAACACCTTTCTGTCTCATTCTATAGTGCCGTTCATCGCGGTTTACGTGTGGTCAGTGTTTAAAACACTTCACAATTCACAAGTACACGGAATCCTTCGCTAATTCGTAACATTCTAATCAATCCGGCAAGGATAACACCCCACGGAGCAAACATCGACACGTGAATCTGTCAAATACGTTTTTCTTCATGGATTGCGTCATTTTTCCGTTTGGCTGTATCCCAGGCGAAGATTCGCCGATATAAAGTGCAGAGAACATCTCGAGGAGATGCATCGTCGGTGCAAGGTGTCTTATCACTCTCACCCGTGCTCCTATGCAAGCTCGAACGCAAGGATGATGCTATACCTGACCGTAGATCACTCGTGGTCCTATCCGCTCGACTTGCCGAGGCACTGTATCAGATAAGGGGGTGACACAATTATATTTGGATTGTGATTGGCCGCGACCGAATAGGTAGTTTTCCGCGTTTCACGAACAATAATTGTCAGTCGCATTTTAGCACCACGGGGCGAGCGTCGCCAGTATATAAGGGAGACCGAAACAAACATAATCTATTAAACGCTGTGTGCAATCTCGAGGGGAACAGTTGTTTCGATAATCGTAGATACCCGTTGCATCAGGGAACGACCGACACGATCTGGCTGCAGTATGTAAAACGCGTAAGTGCCATTATAAGGGTATTATTAATTTTTTTTTTTTAAATATACCCTACGCTTTTTAATATATTTTAACACAATTTTTTGTTTAAGAAATTCTGTAGTGTATAGTGTTTTAATAGTAGAGCTGTAATCGAATTCTTAGAAGACTGTAACCGTTGTTTTTAAGATTCTCTTTCCAACGCCCGCGAAATCGAAGCACGTGAGTGTACGGGGTAAAATAACTTAGCCGATTACCATAATTTGATTCTGCATCAGACGTGCAAACGGTACAAAGTTTAAAATACACAATCATGGCAGAATTTTCTGCAGATTCCATTAATTCCGGTTACGCATTTTCGAGCTTATTTGCACCGATTACAACGCTCACGTTTGTTTGCTGGCATGCGCCTCGAGTGCCGTTAATTGCGCATTTTCGACGAATTTATGGGCGCCGTAGGAAATCCTAACTTACACATGATTTTCAGGTTCTTCTACGTCTATTTTCATCAAAAAGCTTTATCATCCCGAGTATCGTTTACTCGCTTACCTATTTGTATTTCGAAAAAGGAGAGGGGAGGAAAGGGACGGAAAATGACCACGGGACTAAAAACAATGGAATTCTTGAAATTAAGCCGACGTGTCCGTCGACGTTTGAACGCGCGGAGCGGTGAGTAACCAAAGCGCAAATATTATACCTAGCCCCATTCAATAAGAACGGCGATACTATCAAACGATACGTGATAACACGCCGGAACGTGATTACACTAAATCAACTTGTAAGACCTATCACACGTGATACTGTTTACGGACGTGCGAGCGACACGCTCGTTTGCATCCACCTGAAGCAGTAACAGCATCATAAACGTATTAATAGACGACCTAATAGTAGATATAGTACGCAGATAACGAGTAGAATACAGAGGAATGACTTTATAGAGCGCTAACCCAGACCTAGCACGGATCTCCAAGAGAAGGCTAGGAGTAATGAGAGATCTCCGCAGCTCTGCAATTTAAATTTAAACCCAGACCTAACCCAGATCTCGAATCGACTGCTGGGAGTAGTTAGGGACTTGAGTATACTAATGATTACTGTAACTTAATTTTTCGTCGCAGCTAACCCAGATCCCGAATGGACTGCCAGGTGCAGAGATCTAAGTATACGAAAGCTTAATGTTCCATAGCTTGAGGTTGGATTCGATTTAACCCAGACCTAACCCAAGCTTTCGACCAGCTACTCGTTTTCAAAACAACTCGAGGATCATTTATACAAGCGTTTTTATCGTTCAGTAACCCGAGGGGCGATTGAGAGCTAACCAGGGCCTAACCCAAAGTTAATACGAGCTTCCCCGCGCTGCTTAGAATAATTAGAGGAAACTGACGGATTGAACGAGCTTTTTAAGTGCACCCCCTCCCTCCGTCGTCGTGTTCATTCAGCCGAAAGTGATTTAAGCTGTAATTACGTAATACCACCGCCAGTTTACCGAAGCGTGCCACGAATGATTTAACACCCGGCCGTTCGATATTTCTGTCACAAACCGCGATACAATGAATTACGTTCACTCGTATTTCTCCCGCAAAATGACGGAAATGCACGATAATTCATCGGCGAGACCGCGAAATCGTTGCACGCGGTTTATTCGCGCGCATTCTCGGTCGCGTAACGAGCTCGTATCTCGTTCTCGATTGTATGAGAAAAAAAGGAGAAGCAGAGTACTGAAATCTCGGTCTAGGGAGATGAGGCAAAGGCCGAGAAGTAGTAGCGCCGATTCTTTCGCAAATATTACAATCCAGTCGCGCTTCCACTTCGCACCGTGTCGATCAAACGCTTCGATTTTAATTTCAAACACTGCGATCCAGCCGCAGCCCTCCGCGCACAGTGTCGATCAGAAGCACTGGAAGCTTCGATTCAATTCCAAGCCGAGCCCAATAAGTTCTAAAATAATTTCCAAGCTGCTTTAATAAATCGAGTACGAGTGATTGAAGCGCGTTAAATTACCGTATAGTAATGTGAGTGGCGAAGAAAGTGAATCTCGATGTTCTCTGATAATTTCCAAAGTAGATTTCTGCAACGTCTGCCTTATTTTTGTAATAGTAAGCGATCAGCTTCTTGCTGACGGCGAGGAGAAGAGAAAGAGGATTTCCTTGAACGTGGACACGAAGATGCTGAAGATCGGATTCATCGGGGGCGGCAAAATGGCCCAGGCGCTGGCGAAGGGGTTCATTCGTGCTGGTAAGTTGTCGACACCGTTCAAACCTTAACGTCTACGTGGCACCTAGATTTTAACAGCGAATTAGAAATCGTGATTGTCAGGAATCGACGCATTTAATCGTTAATTATATATCCGCAGGGGTGAGCAAGGGCGATATGATACTGGCGAGTTGCCTCCCGAATGACGCCGGCAGCATAGACGCATTCAAGGTGAGCTCAGCCTCGGTTTTGTAAGCGTGGAAATAATAAGTTTCTTGTTGTGTCGAGGCTTAATTTGTCATCATTGCATTCCTGATACGCAGATAAAAGTGATAAAAGATAATCAGCCGATTGCCGGCGTTATCAGTAACGGTGTTTGCTTCGGGCCGAAAAGAAATCGCAAAACAACAAATATTTTTTGTTGTTTCGGTAAACGTATCCAGCGATTGTGAAACACGCTCGTAATCGGCTCTGTATATATGTACACTTATTAGCATATCTTGTTTACCGAAGCACTTATTGCTTCCGAGCCGAGCCGTTGCGATCCAGCGGGTTGTTGACGGGTTTCATTAATAATCGTCGCAATCGATGACAGCCTCGATCTGTAATTAAAAGATACTGTATCTTAAATACCGGCGTGATTGCTCAAATCGTTTGTAATTTATTTGGAAACGATCGCGCGACAAGGCGTGAACCTGCCCGCCCCGTGGAATTAAAATCTTGAAGCTAATTAAGCTAATTGCCCGAAGGCGTCAGTCCGATTGCTGTGCCTCGATCATTATCACGGCTAGGAAAATTTCCAATATCGTACCTTATCTTCGACTCGCGATAAGTCTATGAATTGTGTTGCAAGCCTGGCGTTTGCGATTGCCTGAGACTTTTTCCGTTTACAAATGCAACGCGGGCTGGCTACTGTATAGTCGGTCGATTCCCTCATTAATAGCTGCGATATGATTCTAGGAAATGGGGTCGAACACCGTATTCACGAACGGGCCCGTAGTCGATTACGGCGATATTCTAATCTTGTCGGTGAAGCCGCAAGTGATCCCCAAAGTCCTCCCGGATTTGAAGAATTATAACAAACTTTTGATGTCCATCGCCATGGGCATCCCTCTGGCATATTTGGAAAAGGTGGAGCTGAAACTCACGCGCCTGAATTAATGTGTTAACGAATTCTGCAAGGAGAAATGTATTTATAAATTTATATTGATGTTAGGCTGTACCACAAGGAACGCCAGTAATAAGGGTGATGCCGAATACGCCGGTCCTCGTTGGATGCGGGGCAACGGTATTCGCCCGTGGGACGTCCGCTGGTGACAAGGAAGCAGAAATCGCAGAGAAGCTGTTTTGTTCGGTGGGCTTCTGCGAAGAAATCTCTGAGAGCATGATTGATCCCGTCACTGCCTTGGCCGGTTCTGGACCTGCGTATGTGAGTAAAGTTAATGCAGCGGTGTCTTTATACAGTGGTATGTAGAGAGCTGAGCAGTAAAGAGACTTCTGTTTCTCGTTCAGGTGTATATGATGATAGAGGCACTAGCAGACGGGGGCGTGAAGATGGGTCTGATGAGGTCGATTGCTTATAAGTTGGCAGCCCAGACCGTTCTTGGAGCTGGCGCGATGGTTATGGAAACGAATTCTCATCCAGCACAACTCAAAGACGATGTCACCTCGCCAGCAGGTTCGGGAAAGAAATATATCCTGAGGTTTTTTTTAGAATTGTGGAGGAACTATGTTTTTATGTGTTGTATAAAGTTAGGAGATTCCTCAGGATATGTCGGTGGTCAGTTGAGCGCTGCTTGAGTTTGCGTTCTTCGATTTACCGATGTTTCTACTGTGTTTAGGATCCACCATAACTGCGGTTCATTATCTAGAGCAGCATGGCCTGAGGTCAGCTCTAATCGGCGCCGTTGAGGTTGCGACGAAGCGGTGCATGGAAGTCAGTTCGCTCCCAGACGAAAGCTAGAACTGACCGATAACGAAGGAGCGGAATATTGTCACCAGTTAAAGCAGAAACGAACGAAATACAAAAACAGTGATTAAAGTTATAGAAAGGGAATTAGGCGGTAGTGATGACGCGTTTTGATTTGTTACATTTTTTTTACGCACAATCTTTCATTCTCCAATTGTGTAGCTCGTAAGAAATGCGTTGTCTAATTTTTGTTTAAGAAATTTGTTGGATATTTTGTAAATATATAGCGCCTTTAAAACGTTAAACTGCGTTGTATTGTTCGTTTAAAGCGTAGCAGCTAGAAACATAGATCTGTTATTACTTGACAATAACATATTTTTTAACGAATGTTGTAGCATATGATCTTACGTGTAAATATTTTTTATCTTTAGTAACAACATTTATATGCTTATATTCGTGCATATATTTAAATGGAATAGCAACTGTATTGCGAATCTGTTCAGAGTAAACTTTATAATAATAATCGTTAAACAGATTACATAAAGTGTTATATAAAATACAGCCTTATACAATCTTCCTTAATATTCTTACGATAAAATATACTAGTACTTGTACTAGCATCCTCTGAAGAGTAACATATAAAATATTTAAATATATTTCTTATCAGGATACATGGCAACATTGGGAAGAAAAATATTACTGGAACATCTGATATAAAAATTTGTCTTAATATGGAATCGTTCTCCTATCGTAGGGAAATATACAGGAATTACGTACTTATTGTACCTTTGCCATCAGTAACGTCTGGTAATAGTTTATTCTCTTTCGATGCCGCTGGTTTGAAACCAAGATTAAACTCCGTCTTAAACATTTCTCTGTAGTAACTCTCCTTAACTATATCACTGTCCGGGAAACCTTCTTCTTTACACTGCGACACGTAAAGTTTGTGCATTGCAGCTATGCTTAATCTAGAATCTAAATATCTCTTCCCGGTGCGATCCTTGGGATTTGTCGATTTGTCCGCTGGGAAGGATTTAATATGTTCGCGCACTCTCTCCTTAACGCATTCGCTCTTCTTTGTTTTCGGCGTATGTCTGCCTCTTTGGTCTGGCCCTATAACTCCTCCAGGCGACGTCCTTTTCTTGTCCATCACATGGCGCACAAACTTCTCGGACACTGCGAACGTGCTGAGAAACATGCACTTGCACACTGTGGTGAACTCCCCTTTCAACAAAAGGGAGTAGGTGAACGTGACCTGCCGGCGATGTTCAGACTTCACATTTCCGCGACATCGCGTTCGTTGCTTCGGGGATTCCTTGACCGACAGTGCGACGTATTGCTTCCTCTGCTCCCAGCTGCAGGTTTTCCAAAAAATGTTGTGCAGCTCTTCCCGTGCTGATTCGTCTATCTTCTCCGAGCAGCGCATGCGGCATTTACAAGGGGGCCCCATGGCTTTCGCAGGTACTATTCTTCCTACAAATGATACATTCGTAATAGTAGATACAGTGGCGTGCAAAAGTATTCGGCCACCCTTTAAAATCGCATAACTTTTTTAAAATCAATCCAAACGACTTAAGTTTTTTTTTTTAGAAGATAGAAGGATTACTTTGCTAAATCGGTGATTTCGGGAATTTCGCGATCTTCGACCTTATTCTGCGATATTTAAGCGTTTATAGCTCAGAACAACGTTAACCGATTTTGATGAAATTTTAGGCACGTATATAACTTACTTAAATCTACAAACGGTTTTTTTTTTAATTTTCGTTACAGGCTCATAAAAAAAAGTTTAAAAAACGACCTTTTCTATTTTTTTTGCTATTCCGATCAAGTGCATTTTTTTTCAAAACGACGAATCACGTCACTTAGCAAACTAATCCTTCTAGCTTCTTAAAAAAAAACTCAAGTCGTTTGGATTAATTTTAAAAAAGTTATGCGATTCTAAAGGGTGGCCGAATACTTTTGCACGCCACTGTACATTCCACGTGAACGTCCCTCTCGGAAATATCTCGGAATTACCTCCAACTCCGACATACTCTTCGCCCCTTAGCCTGGCGTTCTTCTTTAAGTTCACTTTCCATAGTTCTGGATGCTTCGTACGCTTCAAGGGTTCTCTAGGCTCCTTTATGCTTTTTGGTTTCTTTGATTGCTTAGGTTTCACAGACTTCTTCACGTTCGATTCCTCTTGCTGTAATGGATCTGACTGAGCGTTCATAGAGTGATCTGAGGAAT
The DNA here is from genome assembly GCF_050908995.1 of Andrena cerasifolii. Taxonomy (NCBI): domain Eukaryota; kingdom Metazoa; phylum Arthropoda; class Insecta; order Hymenoptera; family Andrenidae; genus Andrena; species Andrena cerasifolii. Next base: position 26,150,954 of record NC_135119.1, on the reverse strand, counting down.
AGTAAGTATTCATAAATTCAGAAGATTAACTTGTCAGGGTAGGCCTGCCCTTTACGGTGCAAATACCTCCTGAAGTTCTGGGACCCGGGCAACAGCCGAGCGCGGGACTGTTATGTTGCTAACCACAGCATGGGCTGCGGGAGAACTGCATGAGTATGCGTCCATGTAGGCTCCTACCACATAGACTCGCGGTACGAGCCTACATGGACGCACACTCTTGCAGTTCTCCCTCAGCTCTCGCAACGGGTAACATTGGAACAGTCTTGCTCTCGGCTGTTGCCTGGGTCCCAGAACTTCAGGAGGTATTTGCACCGTACAGAGCAGGCCTGTGTTAGGGTAAAGGTACCAGTAGTTGACCATGAATCAGTAGTCGACAACTTTTTGGAAAAACGTGAAAAATAAGGTTTTTAGAAGTGGCGAATTGTGGGTATTAGGAGCAGCGGCGCGTTGTTGAAAAGAGATAGCTGCGCTTCTAAATCCCTTATTTTTCACGTTTTTCTGAAAAGTTGTCAACTACTGATACATGGTCAACTACAGGTACCTTTACCCTTCTTTGTGGTTTGTAGAATCTACAATGTTATTGCCCTTTACTTGTTAGCGGATAGATCGACGGGGTAACTGCTTCCTGTTGGTAATCGAGTTGCGCATTTAGATCCGTAACAGACGTGTCTTTCCACCACTGTACGTTTCCTGATATATCGATGAAAGTACCTATTGGAGCTAAGAGAAGAATCGTTAACCAAGAACGGCAGAATTTTTCCAAGGAAAGTTTGCGTGCTACTTGTTATCGTATCCCTTACCTACGTTATCCCGATACTTGTAGTAACTCGGTTCAAACAGTAACGGCTGTTCCTCATTCTCATTTACGTGACGATCGTCGAACCATAGCCCCGTTTCTTTTCTTATCATCTGTCTATCCTGGGTAAGCGAATGTGCAATTGTAACACTCTGTTGCGTTACGTTATCCATAATAGTTACATTGTTTCAAGCTTACAAATAGGGATAGTTATTTAAAGCATCTATTTGTAATGTACTTTTAAAGCAATTACATCTCGATATTGCTTTATCTTCATTATCTACTAGTTTATCATTTATCTTCATTTTCTACTAGTTAACTACTATCGTTCCATTTCACAGGATACATAGAAACCTGATAAGTTTCAATATCACAAAGATCCTTACATTTTCACTTCGCTACTTGTTTAACTGCTTTATAGGTTATGTTAGGTTCCTGGTTTTGCAACCACTTTCTGCGTAATAGTTCTAACGCAGTATTTGCGGTGCGATTACAGCTAACGTATCGCGTGCACAAACAGTTTACCTGTCAGAGGCAATAAAGACTTTAATATAGAAGCTTGGACGAGCATAAATTCGATTAATATTCGGCCGAAAAATTGTTATTCCTCTACAAGTAAATTCGCTCCATATTTTTCAATTTCTTCATGATTCATCAATTTCTCAATTCAGAAGCACAAATTATGAATGAAAGATAGAAGATTACGTAGTGATAATGCTTATTTGAAAATGCAGTAATTACATCGTGTATAAATACAGAGAATTTAAAGTTTTCAAGAATAACGTAGTCGGTGTTTCAAATTTCCCGCCATGTCAATAAGTTGGCGCTAAAGTGACGTTAAGAAATCCACCAATAGCGTGAAATCCACCAGTTTGAACACGCAAAAGCCGCGCGTCACACGGTCGTTTGTCCTCCGCGCAAAATACCGTAGACATATATAGACGGAGCAGAAGCTGTGACTATCGACGAGGGGTAGACTTGACGGGGAAAAGGCAGAGGTTCAGATATAGACACGTCGGTTAGCTTCGGATGCATTCGGCATGTATATACAACCACTGCGTTACCCGATTTACTCGTATCGCTCCCCTTACCGCGAACCTTGCCACCCCCCTCCGCTTACGCTCCGTCTATATATGTCTATACAAAATACTCCCAAAAGTGAATTAAAACACTAATAATTCACGCTAAAACACTCAGAAATATAAAACTTGTAACCCGTGTAACAACATTCCGTTAATAATCAGCCTAACACTCTGCTACCAACCTCAACCCCGTCGAATCGCGCGAAGCCTCAACATTCGTAATCAAATTTTTAAAATCACGACGATAATAAAGCCGATAATTTCAACGGTAACTACTCACCCTTAATTCAAAGCCGTTCCAATTTTTCGTTCAAAGGCTCGAGAATCGAAAGCAACTCGAACGCTATCGAATGGAAATTGAAGTCGTCACCGCGAGATGGCGGCATGCGCAGGGATTGCGTGCCAATCTACGGCTTTCACGTTCCAAAGGTTTTTTGGAAACGTTGCGACAAGTAGCGTTCGGTGCTGAAAGTGTGAAGTGCTGTGCGTGTAAACAAAAGTGCCCCGAGTCCCATCGAGAGGTTGGCCAACGGTGACGTGTGCCCGAGATAAATGTTATCATCGTCGGCCGATCTAGTGGACGTCGGTGCCAAGGAGCGTAGCGGTTACCGTCCGAACGACCAGACATCGCGGCCTGCACTTTGGGTGAGCGACTTTTAGGTTACCCGCCGATTTATCGCCGATTCACATCCCCTTTGCAATGATCTATCGCTCTGACACTGGTTCCCGTCACTCTTCGTCCACTCAAGGTCGATTCGCGATACAGAATCGTATCACTGTGTCACTCGGTGTCACTGCGTTAGTGTCGCGTTACCACCTAGCTTTACTTACGTCTCATGGGAATAGACGAATCTTGACAGTTACTTGTTGGAATACGCTATCGTTTGTATACAATCGACTACGAGTCGCTTTCCTCGTTAACGTAAGAACGTTTGTTACATAGGTGGAATCATTTGTTTACGCTGGGCTTCTGTGGCTGGAATTTTTAAGGTTACACGGTTCAACGGTGTTTCCTTTTGTTTCATTTTCTTCTGTTTAAATTCTAGGTTGCGTTTAGCTTTCATTGAACTTCGAAGAATGAACCTCGAAGTACATCTAAATTCGGAGAAATTTTTTTGTTCACGTGGAAGAGTTATTATCATGGTTTAGGGGATATTAATTATTGTTGGTTTGTGTTTTTTTTACGGGGATTAATGAGGTTGCTAATAAGAGACCTCAATGTATATGTATACACATGGAGAGCCGTAGTTGATTTACGTTAAAAGCGAAGATGTTCGTAACACCTTCGATAGCTCAGTTGGTAGAGCGGTGGACTGTAGTTGTTTGGTTCCTGGAGACATCCATAGGTCGCTGGTTCGAATCCGGCTCGAAGGATTTCTTTTTTTCTTCTCGAATTTTTCACCCCCGCTAACGTTGCCGCGCTTCCTACCTTTCTGGTATTTTTATCAAACGAATAATGCAAATATATTGCATAATGATGCGATAAAAGGAAATATAAAAGTTGCAATTCACGTTTCCGCGATACGTAACAATTCTTCTCTCCTCATTAATCATATCCTCTCGTTACTTTTTCTTTTTTTAATTAAACGGGGCATAGTCGTTCTCGCTTCGTTCTATGCGCCAAATGCTTGCTGCCCTCTGGAAGTGCAGTTGCACATCGCGGTGCACGCTGTGACGATAATGCAGTCTAGTTTGTCCCACTACATAGGGTGTACCAAAATTATTTCATCGAATGTATGAATGCAGAATTATTAGGATGTTGAATAAGTTCTCGCTGTTTTTTTTTTATATTAAATTAATGCTTTGTTTTAAAAAAATTAGTAAAAAACATGCGATTGAAAATATTGTCCATCGCTAGCCACTACTTAATCCCATCTTTCTGGCAGCATTTGAATTCCACGTCGGACGAAACGATACACAGTGGTCTAATTCGCCAAAAAGCTGGCCGAAATGCAATTTTCAAAGTATAAAACAGCGTTTTGCTACTATGGCACATTTGTTACATACATTGCAATGTAGCAAATACTGTTTGAAAAATTAAAATACAGCAATCAGTTATTATTATATAAACCTTCAAAGTTGGCTTAATTTCTTGGTCCTTAATGTCTTGATATTTCTATCATTTTTAATGAATCACACAAAGTTTCATTGAAGGAATTCATTTGTGAAATGTTTCACCATTAAAATATGTGTTATAAACATTAAATTTGCATAGCAGCGGTCCAAAATATTTGTACATTTACCCGTGTATTTCCCTTCCCGATATATCGTACATCTTAGTCCTCCCTTAATAAAGAACGAGGAAAAAAGTAATGTTATACGCTTTTATACGCAAAGAGAAGAAATTCTTCATTTCAAGTACACTGCCTAGAAGGAGAGGGGAGGGGAAAAATGGGACTATACTGCCCTTCGTAGTTAAACTGTACTATCTAGCATTTTTTCATTTTTTGAGATACGTTGAAATACTTGAAGTTCCACACGCCTTTTACCTTTTAATTAAAGTTAGAAAACTCTACGTGCTTCGTAAAGATTTATAAACAGTCTAATGTATTTAACCTAACTTCTTTCCAAATGGTTATAATATCCTATCTAAAACAATTAATTAATTGGTACGTTAATAATACATCACCTACCGGTACACCTATTACAAAAAATTATATTAGGCTGTTACGAAATAATGACAACATGTTTTAATTTGAATGAAGGAAAATAAGGACGGTACAAAGTAAATGATAAAACTTCAGTTTTCTCGGTTGTTTCAAAATGTTAGATAGGACATTTTAACTAAAGACGGCAATAATTCGTTGGGCAATATAAGTAAAATTAAAGCTTGAAACGCCATCCTGTTTAAAACACAGGAAAACAATAAAACGTAAGACATACGCTGAATTTGAACCTTGCTTATAGTATTTCTTTATATACTTGATCTCATTTTAGAAGGAACCTGTCGACCGACGAGGTTAGACCAATTCTGCGCAGGTTGACGCTGATTGGTGCCGGGAGAAGCCACCATTGGCTGTACCCCCACCAACGCTTTTTCGGAGCCAATGAGCTCGTTCTACATGCGCGAAACGGGTTCCTTCTAATATGAGCTCAAGTATAGATGCACTACCGGCTTAAACTACATGCACGCAGTTTTCTGGTAACGCCATCTGTTGCAAAACAGCGAGAACTTATTCAGCATCCTAATAATTAAATTTAACACCTTCCTTTTACTGATTACACTCTGTCCCTCGCATTTCGAAATCAGAACTGGGTATTATACGAATAAATTGTTATTCTAATGGTCTTAAATAAGAATTGCGAATAAAATGAAGTTCCTCGAGAATAACGAATAATTCTTTATTCGAATAAAAATAAAATAACGTCCAACTCTGAAAGAAACCACTTAGATAAATATATAGTCAAGCACGTCTCATCCCCTCTACCTAATTTTCCAATTTTCACTTTCCAAATCGAAAAAACTGCCTCCCCAGCATTTCCAATAAACACGTAGGTACCCAAATATCTCCGATTCAATTTTAAAACACCTACGTACATTCCCGCGTCCCTCGATAACCACTCATCCCCCCCAAAACGGGGAAAGAAATTGATACGTAAAAGCATGCACTGCACTACGCCCGGGGTGAATGAAAAAAGGATTAATCTATCGTATGATCGAGCAGATCACCAGCCAGACACATCGTTGATACACTGTGCCATGCGTTCGCGTTAATTTATCGCCCACCTCCCCTCCCCCCTCCCCCCCGCCCTTGCTCTAATCGTTCCATGTAATTTATTACTACTCTGTTCATATTTATCGGTGGAGCCCGCGGGGCTGGGCGCATTGTACGCACGAAATTGCTTATATTGTCGACCGGCCCCGGCCGGATCGCAATAAATTATTCCCTGGCGAAGGTGTGATACCTGACGCGCACCTGATAGATTGCAATTGTGGACGAGCATGATTTGATGGGACTTTGTGCGTCGCGCCCGCGCTGCGCGGATCGCTCCTCGCGGCGACAATGCACGAGCCTTATCGCGTAATGTGCCCGCGGCGTTTCCTGTCGATTTCCAGCGCGTATAGTTGGGGAGATAAGGAACGGGAAGAATACGGTGCAATTAATCGCGAGGCTCGAGTTATTAGACGTGGGTAGGGGATTGGGATCGCTGTTTCCTAGATTCGAATTGAATTTCTGGTAGTATATACGCGGGTGGCTTGAGTGAAATGAAATATCACTGTAGTAACACTTCGAGTAGGAAAAGATTTTCTCAAATTTTGTTTATTTAGCTTTAAGGCAGATATTTTGAGGCTTTTTCGGAAAATGGGAACGGGAATGCACGGTAAAATAGGAAATAGGTTAATAAACTTAAAGGTTAATAAATATTGGTTTTGTGTAGCACTGTATTGATTGTAGGAACTCCACTGTATATGTATATGAAGGCTAAGGGGGAAAATCGTTTAAAAAAATATGGAATGTACATTTTTTCGTGATTTTGCGATTTATAGCATAAGGTGAATGTCCCAAATTCTGCTCATGTCCCCATTTCTGCTCATTTCGTATTTTTCTTATTATTATATGCGTTACGTTTGCACTATTACAAATCACTAATAGTTAAACATCTTGAAATATCTTCCTTAAATAGTTTTTGAATCGGTTGATTTATTATTAAAGAATTAATCAATTACTCTGCAAATTTTGATCGCAAATAAATTTTTTACACCTTCTTTATGACGAGTTACCTCTTAAATGAGGAGAAATTGGGACGTTCACATTATTTTGTTGGTGAAAACTGTGACTATCGAACTGTCGAATCACAAAGGGTTATAAAATTCAAATATCCGTAAGATAACGTTAAAGATTTGATACAAGTACCTACCTACTGGTTAAAAACAGGAAAGGTCCACTCTGCACTGGAACAAAATACGGAATATCCCCACTTCTAAAACTAAACGTAAAACAAAAAATTATTTTACAAGAAAATTATATAAGAAACTTAAATTTATTGAATTTTCTTCACTGATCAACTAAAGTATTAAAACTTAATTTTCTCGATAAAGCTGTTCTGTGATATTTCCTGTTCCCCTTACCCTTCATATTTCCATATCTCATTTTTGTCGACGATATTTCTAGAAAATTCAAATTTGTGTGACTTTAGACTCTAGAACAGTGTTTCCTAAACTTCTTTGAGTCGCGACCACCTTTTATAATATCCCACGAGTCACGAACAGAATTCAAAACTAGTTTCCACTCCACCCTGATTCACATTCCCACCCTGTACCCACTTTCCGCGCGTATCCTCTCCGATATTCTCTGAAAAACAACCCCTCGGCGTGAAAACACGCCAGCGCCAGTCAAAGTGTTACCAATCACCCACAAACCCCGAACCGATCAGCTTATCAAGAAATCTAACAATTTTTCTAAGCCAGCTCCTGCTGCCTAGAATAAACGATGCCTCGCAAATTGATCGGCCACCCCCCCCACCCCATTTGAATAACAATAATCGAGTCAGACGCGCGCGGGCCTTTGCCCAACGAAATTCCACGGACGCCGGAGGAAACTGGGCGGCCAAATTGGCCGGCGTTTTGCGTGTCGTTGAAGGGGAGGTGTCGCGATTGTTAACGCTCGATTAGGTTCTCGGGGTGTGTTTCGCGTATCCGATGGCTATGGTGGCCCCGATATTTTCGCGGGCCGCCTTTGTCCGCTGCGATAATGCCGGGGCGAATTAATTTCAGCCGGAGCCTCGTCCGCGTGATTTTATTGGAATTAAAAGCGTGCCAGTGTTTTCCTATGAATTATTAATTATACGCCGTCCGACGATAAATCTCCGACACGGCTGAATGGAATCGAGTAATTCGTTCGTGGGAATTCGCGTCGGCGGGTGCAACGATGTTGATGAATAGCCACGCTCGATTTGGCTAGATAAAACGTTGCCATTCGGGGGCAGTAGTGGTCCAGCGGTGGTGTTATGCCGCGCTTCGTGCTTCGAAGAACGAAATTATACTTTGAACCATACTTTGAATATAGGCGGGGTGAGCAGTAGATGTATTTGTGAAAATGGGTGGCAAATTCTAGTCTATTCTGAGTTTATTAATAACGGAGGTAGTAATACAGGCACACTGAGCTGTAGAGAAGCGTTGTTCAGGAAACCCCGATACTAGATCGCCCGCGACCTCCAATCTAGTTCCCCAATACTCCCACAGTATTCGCGGGCTCTTCTACACCTTCTATTGCGTTGGCAACTAAGTGATTGCGAATTTTAAATAAGAAGGAAAATTCAAAAATTTTATTTGAAAATATTACTTTATTAAATTAGGAATTGTCCGTTTTTGTCGACGACCTTTTGCCATCTTTCAGGCAGTCTCATAATTGCATGTTCATAAAACTTCTGAGTTTTGCTAGCAAAGAAGTGAATTAAATAAGATTTTACATCATCAGCGTCATTAAAAATTTTACCATTTAAGGAGTTCTGCAAGGAACGGAATAAATGGAAATCTGAAGGCGCAAGGTCAGGGCTATATGGTGGATGTGACAACACATCCCAACCTAGCTCTAATAATTTTTGGCGAGTGACCAAAGATGTGTGGGGCGTTGCATTATCATCAAATGAATTTCCTTAAGCTGATAAGGGACCCATAAATCGAGTTTCTTAACATAGCCAAGCTGTTTTAATTTTTTTTTTAATACATGTATGCGATACATTGAGCTTCTCTGCAATCTCACGCGCTGTGCTGTGACGATCTGAATCGATAATGGTCTTGATATGGCTCTCGTCAACTTTAACTGGACGGCCAGATCGTTGCGCATTTTCGGGTGAAAAATCACCAGAACGAAATTTGGCAAAGCAATTTTGACACTGCCTCTCCATATACGGCGCGTAACTTCTTGTATGCTTGCGACGCGTCCCTGCCTTTTCGGAAAAAATACAATAAAATATGTCTAAAATGCGCGTTTTGTTCTTCCATTTTAAATCGGGATAAAAACGAAACTAAATAACTAATCGCTACAACTTTCTTTCTAATTAAAGGTGGAAGTTCAAACAACAAGAAAACAATATAGACTAGGTTCTTTGAACACGTTGACAAAACACCAGAATGTGCTAACACCATCTATCGACAAAATCCGCAATCGCTTAGTTGCCAACCCAATATCAAGCTCTGCACCTCCAATCTATGTTCCTTTACTAATCACCTTCATTACCCAGTCGCTAATCAACCCCTTACCAAAATTAAAATCTACTCTAACCCACTTTAAAATTTTCTTAATCTAGAAAATTTCCAGGTCAGGCTTAAGTAAAGTTATCAAACCTTCTCGCCTTCTTAGATACACTTGCATTATCACGATTTCCTCTTTCTTTTTCTTCTTTCACTTCCAAGTTATATTTCTTGCAATATGCACACAATTGTGAACGTAATAAAGACTCTCTTAATAACACTCAACGCAGGCCTCCTTCATCACATCCCTTCTCCCCGAAAACCTCCCCCTCGAAGCCAGAAGCAGGTACCACAAAGCTCGTATTCTATTTCGAAATTTTGCGTGGTCCCCCTGATTGTGAGCAATAGAGCGGAGCACCGGCTCCCAGCGTTCGTTCCTCCGCGGGCGATTACGTTGGTTCCACTGTTGGCCCGCGATATTTCTCCCGGAGCACGTCGTCGAAAGATGTTATTTGCTCGGGAGACACGCGAGGTGGACCCGATTCCTGGGCACAGGGTGAATTACAGCAGCCCCGACTGCTGGCGCAAGGAAATTCCCCGAAGGGGCTGGCTCTCGCGACGGCCGAACTCGCCGAGTTGTGTTATTAGTTCCACGGCGCTGAATGGCCTGCATGCCTCGCTCGCCCGATTACCAAGGCGCATTGTGCTCTCCGTGTCGTATTTCAGACCCCTCTGCGAGCCCGATCTCCTTCCGCGGCCGGTGCTAACGTCTTGACCGGTGCACCCGGCCCCCGCCGGAGCTCGCTGAATTTTCAGCACCCTCCACGCCAGTTACAGACCGCTCGGCTCTCGTTAGATGGAAGTTCGGAAAAACATGGGGGTTGATGCGAAGGGGCCGGGGGATTCTGTTTAGCGAAGTGGTGATTGGGTGGATTGTTGTGTCTCGGGAACGGAGGGCTTGTTGGAACTTTTGGGTGGGGCCGATAAGTTTCGATGGATGCATTGAGGTGTATGCAAATTAGTGATAATATTGGTAAGGTGTTGTGATGATTGCTATCTAGTGCGAAGGTATTCGAAGCTTGAATCATCTTGGGTAAATTTCAGTGAATAATTTTTCCTTCGGATTTGGGAATGGATTTTCGTGGGTGTTCTGGTGTTTAGTCTGATTATTAGAATTGGGGAATTGAAGTGAAAAGGAAAGGGTTGAGAGTAAAAGTAGTATTGGTAAATATAGAAATCTGGGATTCTGGTTTCGCAAGGTTAGGGTATTGGTAGAACTGGGTTTAACCCTTCGTTGTCACACCTTATAATCACAAATTGGTCACACGCGGTTCACTGCACCCCAGCGTCATTTTCGAGTTCCCATTTTTGTATTTTTGAATCTTTTAACTTTTCAGTGATGATTTTAATTCGTAGTACTCATACAATCATTCTCTAATAGTATTTTTCTAAAAAAAGAGCGATTTCCACGGCAGTGAAAAAAAACGATTTTTCCGCGATAAATCCCCTTTGGAAGTCTTAAAAGCGTGATATTTTGAACTCGAAAAATTCTCTTGGGGTGCGACCCACCCCGTGCAACCACGAAAGGTTAAACTGTGTTAAAATTGATGAGTGTAAATGAATCGCAGAATATCAGTTCCTAGGACTCTACGATTTTGATAAATACTTCGAATATTCAAATTCCGAATTCGTCAGATCTCCCTCGTCTCTTTTCCAAATCGCTGATCTCACTAATCAGAACTGCTCGCGACTGTCTGCCCCCCATATCGTACCCCCAATCTTACTACTCGGGCGCCTCTGCCTACCTTAGTCTCCTCGAACGTTCATCCATTATCAGCCAGCCGAATAATCTGCTCCGCTCTTTCTAACCGTTACCGGGGATCGCATGCGGCTGATCACCTCGTTGTGTGCTTACCTCGAGCACGCAGCGACACGTCCCAAGGCGGGCATGAAACCGTGGGGGCAAGGACGCACCTGTAGATACCCCTCGCAATGAGCTACCTGGGAATTGGCCCGTTCGTTCTCGAAATCTGCTTGGATTTGATATATCTAATGCACGCCGCCTATCTTGCCCCGCTCGCTCCTCTATCTCCGCTGTTCATCGTAGGAACGACCAATTACTTCGAGCTCGGAGATCGCCGAGCGCGAGCGTCGCAGATGAAGCGGAAAGCAGCAGATGCCGCTGGACAGAGGCGAGAAAGCTCTCGCTATCGATCTCGGCATGCGCCTCTCCGGTAAAACTGCTATTACTTTTTACCGACTCACGGCGAGTACACGGGTCACGTACTCGCACGTCCTAGTAAAAGATTGAGCAACAGTAGAGGGAGAGGGATTTTTATTCCCCACGGCTCGTTTTGAATACCACCGTGTCTGGATACCTTCTTCGAGCGTCGCGAATCCTGTTTCTTCGGAATTTGATAGTGCGAATGCACTGTTTTGAATAGTCGCTTCCTTTAAATTAGTCAGGTATTACAGAGTCGTCGGTTCTAGCTTGATGATAATGTTATTCTGTCTATGATAACGTTTCATTTTTGTGGGAAGCGTGTTCCTTAGATATTAACTTAAAATGATATTAGCAGTTAACAATATTTCTTTATGTTCAATTTCCTTTAATTTATATATTAATGTAGATATACATGGCTTAGCGCTCCTTACCGCTTGAGCATACAGCAGGTAGTGCTTCACTCTCCCTCCCTTCCCTCGCAAGCATATTCTTTTCGCTATAGGAGTATTGGAGCAGAGATTTATTTCCTCATTCCAAGAGATAATAATTTCGATGGTCCTTAGAAAATGTGGTAGGGTAAAACTGCCTCGGCGTGAAAACACGCCGACGCCATTCGCCGTGTTAATTAATGATAACGCCTGTTAAAAGCTCAATTACTGCAAGTTGTACTCTCGCAATTTCGAAATTCAGCTGTGGTAGTGGTTGTGTTTGCTAATAAGTGTTAATGTGTCGGTTTGGTTGAAGCGGGTGGGGTTGGGTCGATAGTTTGGAGGAGCTGCTAGGGGAAATTCGGATCAGTAGGTGCTTTGGGTGGAAGAATTTAATCTTTCGGTCGGGTGGAACGGGTCCAATTCGCGTGGAGCAGTAAAGCACCGCGAATTTCGGATGCATTGTCATCTTTATTGCCCAACGAGATGGAGATCATCAGCTCCTTTGGCAAACGTTCCTAGCCGCTTCCATCACGTTCCCTCCCTCGATACGCAGTGCCAAGAATACTTGCACGACCGCGCCGGCTTTATCGGTATTCCGCGGTACACCGGCGCTCATCGAATCTCGAAGAAGTTGTACACTTTGCATTCCATTGGAATCGCGCGTGCACCGATACCGCGGCCGTGCCTCGTGGCTGGGGACGGGCGATGCCGGGCCGCTGATTTCCGTGATAGTTGCTCGCGGAACTGGCGAACTTCAGGTGGAAAATTGAAGGGGAGATTGGGGGTTAAGGGGGCGAAGTTGCGGTGGAAAATTGAGGAAAAGAGGGGAGTGGAAGGGAGAGAAGTTGCGGTAGCGTATAGTTACAATAGCAAAGTGATGGGAAGACCAGGGAAGAAGGGGTCAAAGCTGAGGTGGAAAAATGAGGAAAAGAGGGAAGTGGAAGGCGGAAAGGTTCGGATGGGAAAGAGAGGAAAGAGAGGTGTTGAAGGGGGCAAAGTTGAGGTGGAAAAGTGAGGAAAAGAGGGTCGTGGAAGGGAGAGAAGTTGGGGTAGCGTATAGTTACAATAGCAAAGTGATGGGAAGACCAGGGAAGAAGGGGTCAAAGCTGAGGTGGAAAAATGAGGAAAAGAAGGAAGTGGAAGGCGGAAAGGTTCGGGTGGGAAAGAGAGGAAAGAGGGGTGTTGAAGGGGGCAAAGTTGAGGTGGAAAAGTGAGGAAAAGAGGGGAGTGGAAACGAACAAATTTGTGGTGGAAAATTGCAGAAGATAGGGGAGTGCAAGGGGCAAAGTTGTGGTGGAAATTTCAAGAAAATAGGGGAGTGGAAGGGAGCAAAGTTGAGGTGGAAAAGTGAGGAAAAGAGGGGAGTGGAAACGAACAAAGTTGTGGTGGAAAATTGCAGGAAATAGGGGAGTGCAAGGGGCAAAGTTGTGGTGGAAATTTCAAGGAAATAGGGGAGTGGAAGGGAGCAAAGTTGAGGTGGAAAAGTGAGGAGAAGTGTGGGGTGGAAGGGGGTAAGTTGTGGTAGAAAAGTGAGGAAAAGAAGGAAGTTCAAGGGGACAAAGTTGAGGTGGTGAAAGTTGCTGTAGAAAACAGAAGGAGAGAGAGTAAGGCTAGAAGGAGGCAAAGTTGGAATAGAGAATTGAACGTATTTCTTAGGTAGAAAGTGGGAACGTTAAGGTAGTGCAAATTTGCGATAGAAAACTCAAAGAAAGACGAAGATATGAAGCGAAAGGTGCAATAGAAATCTGAGAAAAAGACTAAGGTTGATACAAATTATAGTAGTTTGAGAGTTTTTAGATAGTTGAATGAGTTGCTAATAAAGTTCCAGACTTCTCAGGGAGTCCCGACAGAGTTACCAGAGAATTTTAGCTAGTAGAGCAATAGAGGGTAGTTTCTAGGCTCATATAGTTACGTTCTTGTTATTGTCACTATCTTATTATTCCATCACTCTGCTCCAAGAGCATTCAGTTAGAGATTGCTAGGAATATCTTCTGCGGCATAAATGCTGGTCTCGTGGAGGTCGATATTGACAGGATTCGGATCGTAAAAGTAGATAGTCAGTATATCTGAGATTGTGAAAGATGATATAGACGTGGACCGAGACGAAATGCGCGAGTTGGGACTCCGGGGATATGTGAATTTATATCAACAACTCCTGGGACATCGGTGTCGATACCATCGACTGGCTTTTCATGCCGCTGAGCGACTCGAAATGCTGTGTAATCCATATCCTGGAATTTATCATTAGTGTAGAGTCCTGCGAGGCCATCAGTGTTGGAGGCCACTGATTTCAAGATGTTCACTGACGTAGAGATCTTCAGATATTAGGCGTAGTCAGATTTCGGGGGCACTGGCAAGGAGGTCGTCAATGTTGGGGGACAGCAATTTGGTGATCATCTGATGTAGCAGGCACTGATGTGGCAATTATAACTATATTGCCAGTATCTTGAGAGTATCTACTTAATTTAATACTCCGCATCCTTGAAGCTACGGAGTTAGAACATCGTCAGTATCAGAACTCACAAGTTGAGGATCTCCAGAATAGAGCCTTCCACACAGAATTTAATACCTCCACTATAACTCCTCGTAAGTCTACACTTCCTCATAAGAAAACACATAACCACGTCTTTAGAATCAGCAACATTAGGGTCCACATAATTCAAGACCCCCCAGACTATATTTCACAACCTTCCCACTTCTTATTCCCCCTTCATGCGCTAACACACATTACACTCCCCCACAAGACATGACGCTCCGCCAAACTGATTCTGCATCCTAGCTGGAGCACTAATAAACCCCAGTGTCGCCGTTACAAGACGATACACGGGAGTGCAGTGTCTAACGGGCCCCATTGGTTCCGAATCCTCGATGGCACGACGAGATACGTTTCTTCCCAGCGACACCGCCAGTCACGATGAATCAAAAACAGCTGGGTATCGCGGTGATCCTGCAACGGTGCGCCGACGTGTGCTGAAAACGTTTGCGTAACGGCGAGCCTCCTCGTGCATCTGATCCCTGGCTCCGATAGCGGCCGGGAATGCATTCGAAACAAATTTCGCAACGTGGCCTGCAGACGGTGCATTGAATATACCGTGCTTTGTTATCGCTCTCTGATTCCTTGCTAACACCTATGCATACACGTCGCGGTTTTTGGAGAATTGGTAATTCTGATCTGGAGTGAAATGGTCCCCGATAGGGACGAGGATCTGTGTATGGAATTAGGGTGAACGAAAATGGGGATAGAGGGGGCTGTCGTTAGCGAATCGTTAGGGATTGATTGGTGAGCTAAGTAGGGGCGGAGGTTCCTTAAAATTTTAAGCTTGGTTCAGTGTTCGTGTTCAGTGCGTGTATCCTAGTGGAATTGAGCGAGCAGGGAATGTTACAGTTCTGGAATTCCAAGCGTGGGACTGGGGAATATTTGAGCTCTAGAATTCCAAGTGTGGAAACTAGGGAATAGGGCAGATTTATAATTCTAACAAGGAGAGGTTCACAGGTGTCCGCCTCCGATTGCTTTGAATTTTGGATGTGTTTTAGAGGACCGAAAAATAAGATACACGTGTTTTTTTATAGCGGCCCGTTTTCATATTTAGGGGGTGAAACCAACCCCCAAAGTTATAAGATTTTCAGGTGTTCATCTCCGATTGCTTTGGTTTTTGGTTATGTTTTAGAGGACTGAAAAATAAGAAATATGTTTTTTTTTTATTATTTTGGCCCATTTGCATGTTTAGGGAGTAAAACCACCTCCAAAACTTCATAAGAATAGTTGGTGCTCGCCTCCGGTTACTTTGAATTTTTTATATGTTTTAGAGGACCGAAAAATAAGAAATACGTGTCTTTTTATTTTGGCCTGTTTGCATGTTTAGGGGGTGAAACCATCCCTCAAAGTTTTTGTTTTCAGGTGTTCGTCTCCGATTACTTTGGTTTTTGGATAATTATGACGCAAATGAAATTTATATGAAGTTTTACTTAACACAATTTTGTAATCCTTATGAACTTTGAGGGGTGGTTTCATCCCCTAAACATGCAAACGGGTCGAAATAAAAAGACACGTATTTCTTATTTTTCTGTCCTCTAAAACATATCCAGAAACCAAAGCAATCGGAGATGAACACCTGAAAATCTTATAACTTTGGGGGTTGGTTTCACCCCATAAATATGAAAACGGGCCGCTTTAAAAAAAACACGTATTTCTTATTTTTCGGTCCTCTAAAACATATCCAAAATTCAAAACAATCGGAGGCGGACACCTGGGAACCGCTCCTTGTAAGTGTGGAAACTAGGGAATATTCTAGCTCTAAACCTCCAATTGTGAAAACTAGGGAATATCCCAGCCCTAAAATTCCAATTCGGAAAACTAGGCAATATTCTTGCTTTAAACCCCAATTATGAAAACTAGGGTATCTTCCAGTTTTAAACCCCAATTATGAAAACTAAGGAATATTCCAGCTCTAAACCCTCAATTATGAAAACTAGGGAATATCCCAGCCCTAATTTTCCAATTAGGAAAACTAGGTAATATTCTTGCTTCAAACCGCAATTATTAAAACTAGGGAATATTTCAGCTCTAAACCCTGAATTATGAAAACTGAGAAATATTCCAGCTCTAAACCCTTAATTATGAAAACTAGAGAATATTCCAGCTCTACACCCTCAATTATAAAAACTAGGGAATATTCCAGCTCTAACCTCCAACTGTGAAAACTAAGTAGGTAATCCATTCGAGATTCAGAGATCACTTTACCAGCGATCTTATGTTACATCACGAATTCAGTTTCAGCCAAAAACACCCTCTACTACCAAGAAGTCTACTACATAAAGAAACCACCCTTGAAATCTACCCCACTATTACCCAACGATCACTTATCGCCCCAAAATTCACCGAAGCACCGTTTCCACCAGAGCCGCACTGCCCCTCAGATTTCAGCAAGAGAAATAAATTGCTGGCCCCCTGTGCCTCTTTCGACGATAGTGTTCCACTTCACCTCCTAATTGTTGCGCCCGGGCGTCTGAGCTACCTGCTCGCGCGACTTCCCGCCGAATTTCCCACGAAATTGAAGCTGACAATTATCCAGGGAAAGCTGGCACGCAGGGAGCTCCGCAGAATGCTGGTGTTTGGAAAGAAGGCGGATAGTTACGCGATCGCCACGCAACTGCTAGCTTGTATCCCGAGTGGAGGGACAGAGGAAGTGGGTCCGCGGTTAATGAAATTGCTTAAGTAAAGACCACGATATCCTTGCGCGGAGAGTGGGTCTCGGGACCTCCACTGTTATGCAAATCGGGCAAGACAGGAGGAAACGATCGTCGAAACCGTTGCACCCTGCAACATCCTAATTTTCATTGGTATCCCTAACAGTCCCCCAGTTTCATCGTTCCTCATGTTTTTCGTCCATGTCCTGGGTGAAGCTGAAAAAGGCTTCTAGGACCTTGCTACTTGGATGCTCGCTTGTGTGTTTAGAATAGGCGAGGATTTACAGTAGAGAGTTTTAATTCATTCATAATTTTGATTCAGTAGGCAGTGATTGGGTGACTTTCACTGGGTGGAGATCTGTGAACGTTATAGTAATGGAGGAGGATTCTTGTAGAGGTTCTTCAGGGTCCTTATTATGGTCGATTTCGAAATCGTTCAAACTCTCGAACTTGGTGAATTTATAAAATTCTTGAAATATTCATTGAAAACTTCGATCGAGGAAGATTCTTATTATGGACCTTTCTGTAGCAAAGAGGATAGCACTTGTTACCATATTTAATTTCGAAATCATTCGAAAGCATTACCCAACAATTTTTCTAAAATTTCCCAGCTCTAAAGTTACCTTAAATAGGATAAACAAAGTCTGCACTGATTAATAATCTATAAAACACTAGCAACTGCTTGAGACTATTATTCTCCAACTACTTCTCTTTCATTCAATCCAACTTCCTAGCGACGTTTGCTCTCACATAGGGAACCCGATATCCGTCGAGTGTGACTGGTTGCCGTACGTCGAGGGGTTAGTCTAGTTCCGCAAATAGAAGATTTCCTATAACCGGTTGACTACCCCGGAACAACGTGTCCATTCCTCAGTTCCATTTGCACATCTCCCAAATTTTTAAGCAGAGTATTCCACTCCATCCCCTCAAACACCCCTTAAATCATCCCTTGTTAAAGGAATACTTCAAACCATTAACCATTACAGTGCTCGAGCGTGGTGGACCTCGAAGAATCCAGCGCGAACCTTTCCTTGGTAAATCTCTTTCCCCGACAGGATTTCGCTGTCGAAAGAGTTTTGCGGCAATACGAGGCATCGAGGGAGCGTTAATTAAATTTTAACGAAGATCCCCATCGGCTCATTAGATTCTCGTGGCTGGTTCTCCTTTTTTTTTTTACCCTCCCCTCGATTCGACGAGGGAATCTGTGCTCGGCAGCACCCAGAAAGCCTGCCGCGACCCTCGAAACGCGGTGTCGGCCCGCCGCCATTAATTCCGATTATTCATCGGCGTTTTTGTCCGAGTATCGCGTCGAGGCTATAAATTTTCATGAAGAATCGCCCGAAATCTGTTTACACGACGTCGTTACGAATTTTAATGACATGGAAAACCGCGGTTGTTTAATATTTATCGTCACACCTCGGCCCGAACTGGGCCGAGGGCTTTATTTGTTTATGCTGCGGGTTTCTGGGGACGAACGGGTGAAAGGTACAGCGACACCCTCGCGTTCTGACCTCTCCACCCTCTGAACAAATCATTCGCAATTGTTTGGCAAATAGATCTTCGTATTTTTGGATTGAAAAAGGAGTTTTTCAATGGATAACGTTGGGGCACAGGAAAATGGAAATGAAACAAATGAAACGAATGTGTTGTTGAATAAATCTATTTACACTGTCTTAGAATTTCACTTAAAAAATGCTAGAAATTATTGTTCCAACTATACATCTCCAATGCGCATTTAAAAGATCAAATGTCTAAAATGTGACAAAGAAAATTGCTTGGAAAGATAATTATTGGAGAGGTTTGTAGCCAGAAACGAGGCTAGACCTTCTGCTCCGATCAGTTCAATCCATCAGACTCCCTCGATTATGATTTCGCCGAGGTTCCCCTCGTTACTCCATTGTTTGGGGAGGGTGGGCAAAAAGTTGACTCGTTGGGAATATCTATTCTCCTCGGGAATTCGATCACCGCGTTCCCGCGGTCATTCCAAGCCCTTTTATATCTCCTCTCACCACTTTCCGGTTGCCTTGAGCGGCAGTGGCGGGAAGGGAAGACGTTTTTCGGGTTTAATGAAAGGGAGTCCCATTCCGAATCGATTGGGACCGTCTCCTTTTCACTCTGTCAGCGGCGTCCACGTAGCAATCCGCGTCTGAGTCGCGTCCCAAACAAATACCACCACCAGCCAATATTGATCCTGTCGTAGTTTCTCCTTTTACGCTCTCCGCGCCTCCCCCTGGTCATCCAGAGGCGTTCGACGTCTAACAATAGCCTGGTCGGGCTGAATTATCGTCTAACTAATGAAACGCTTTTAAACAGCCCGGTTTTGAGCCGGCTGAAATCGATGGCGCGTCGGCTCAGCTGGATTCCATTCACTGAAACGCTTTGGAAGAACGGAGTTGCGCGATTGTTCCTCAGTTTTACATGATTCTATGGCTCCGACGGTATTTGGCTGGGCGGGGTGGGAGTGTATGCCTTTTAACGCGCGAGATTTTCTTTTGGATGTGGAGTGAGTTATAGTCTGGACGGAGGAAGAATGGAGCGAGTTGGTGAGGGAACAGGAACTCCCACTTCTGGGATTCCCCGAGTATTTGGGTCTCTGTAGTCGGTGGGCCTCTCTACTTGGTGGGTGTCTCTAGTTCTTGGGTTTCTCTACTTCTTAGAGTCTCTCTAATCCTTGGGATCCTCTGCTCCTTGGGTTACTCTACTTCTTGGGTTCCTCTTGTTCTTGGGTCCCTCTACTTCTTGGGTTCCTCTTGTTCTTGGGTCCCTCTACTTCTTGGGTTCCTCTTGTTCTTGGGTCCCTCTACTTCTTGGGTTCCTCTTGTTCTTGGGTCCCTCTACTTCTTGGGTCCCTCTACTTCTTGGGTTCCTCTTGTTCTTGGGTCCCTCTACTTCTTGGGTTCCTCTTGTTCTTGGGTCCCTCTACTTCTTGGGTTCCTCTTGTTCTTGGGTCCCTCTACTTCTTGGGTTCCTCTTGTTCTTGGGTCCCTCTACTCTTTGGGGCCCCTCTATTCCTTGAGGTCTCCTACTTCTTGAGTCCCCTAATCACCGAGTTCCTTTATTTATTGGGTTCTCTACCATTTTACTACCAAAACACAGAATTTGAAAAACAGTATAAGAAAATGCGAAAATTACTAAATTCTTTGTCACCAGAAGTTCTTGCCTCCGCTCTGTACCACCGCGAGGCAGTTTCTCATTTGTACCTGCCACCTATTTTTGAATGACCATTTATTGAGAAAGCGCTCCGTCCGCGTTTGAAATCCGCGTCTCTAGCAGATTAATCAAAGTCCCCGAGTGAATAGCGGAGACTCGGTCAACAGATTACAGAGACACCAGTCTCTGCATCATTCGCGGTAATAAAAGAAAGAAATCACCCTTGTCGAACGGCGGTATATATCACGACGCTCTTTTCCCCGTTTCCGCGAACGAACAATGGGAAAAGTGAATTCACTGGCGACACGACCGAGGTGTATTCAACGAGAACCATATCCGAGGGCGAGGGAAAGTAGACTCTCATTGGATATTCCTCAGACGCAGCGTATCCTCAATCTTCCATCACTGGATCTACCTGGAATCCAAAAACGATTCCCACCACTGAGCAATAAAACCCTACAGCGCAGAACTCAATCTACAAATTCTTCAAAATACTCAACATCCACTCTCCACCTTACTACAAAAGCGAAGCTAAGCATGGGTCTCCGGCGAGTGTGTGAAAATCGTTCGCGGGGGTGTTGAGAGGAGGGAGCACACGAAGGGTGGACGGAGAAGGAGGAGCGGATGGGCTGGAAATAAAAGAAAATTGGCCGCTAGGCGGAACGAGGTGAATATTCAAGAGAGGGGCGAGTGCTGTAGTCAAGAGGCGAGGTCAGAACGAACCAGGAGTGTGGAGAATATTAAAATAGGGGGCATAGGCAAGAGAATTTATCGGGGGCTGGTTTATTAGCCATTAAGTAAGAACCTCCTCTTGGAATATTGTCCGGGGCGCATTCCAACGCGTTTGACTGTCGATAGCGCGCGTACAGAGCCGCGCGGGTGCACGGACACGCGCTTACACAGTGAGAAAGGGCGGAGAAAGCAATGATCCTAGTGTAAGCTGCAAGCTGCAGTCTGCATCCGAAGGGTGGAAAATTGAAATTGAGCCTCCGACGTTCGGGTATACTTCGACGTCAGCACGAATTCCGTCTCGGTCCTTCCTTCCTTCTATGCACGTCAAACTATTTTGCTTCCCGTAATTTCCGATGGGTCTTGCTTCCGTCGATATCTCGACTAGTTCCGACGATACTTTGAACGGGGTTGCTGCGCGAATCTGCGAGCTAATTAATGTTAACTTGTGAAAGGGAACAGGAGAAAGCATTACTGGGTTCGCGCGGATCGTGCGTTGAAGTTTAGAGACTATAGTGCAGTTGTTTCTGGAACAGCTGGATGAGTAAGGAAGGGTTGGTAGATCTGAAGGGTGAGGTGTGTTGCGTGGTATAGTCAGAACGAATGCAGATGGCCACCTAAGGTTACTCGCGGAGGCTTCCTCCACCATGACCTTTGGCTGCCCCCACTAATCCTTGGATCCCTCTAATCCTTGGGACCAAGCGTTGCCAGGAGAAATTCATCTGAGGGAAATACTATGCCGTCAGATTACCGCCACTATCACTCTAAATCTATCACCTACTTCACTTGCATCACGTAACTTGAGCTACGTCCCGCACTACCATCCGCTTTTTCTCTCTTTCTCTTCTTTTCCCCTCGAACCTGGTAATGCTGCTTGGGACTCTCTACTTCTTGGGTCCCTCTATTCCTTGGGAACCCTCAAGTCCTTGAGATCCTCTACTTCTTGGGTTTCTCTACTCCTTGGGGTCTCTCTAATCCTTGGGTTCCTCTACGCCTTAGATACCCTATTTCTAAGGCCCCTCAACTCCTTGGGACCCTCTACTTCTTGGATTCCCTACTCCTTGGGTTCCTCTACGCCTTGGATACCCTATTTCTAAGGCCCCTCAACTCCTTGGGACCCTCTACTCCTTGGATTCCCTACTCCTTGGATTCCCTACTCCTTGGGTTCCTCTACGCCTTGGATACCCTATTTCTAAGGCCCCTCAACTCCTTGGGACCCTCTACTCCTTGGATTCCCTACTCCTTGGATTCCCTACTCCTTGGGTTCCTCTACGCCTTTATCTCTTCGCTCCACCCACACGCCCCGAAGAGGCGAAAGCGATGACTTTTCAGCTACTACTCTCCCCTTTCCACCTTTCACTTCAGAACGATGCAGATCGCCCAGTGTTAAACAGCAGAATGGTAGCAGGGATTTTGATAAAGCACACCGGGGAAATCAGTCACTGAGACGTTAAAGGGTATATGCGCATGGAATAAGACGATAAACAGGTCGCATGCTATGAAAGGAGCCGAGGATTGCAAAGTCGACGGTGCATAGAGCGAATGGGAGCGGAGGAGGCTGAGGAGGGCACTCCTCTGTCCTCCTATCGGCGGCGACGATTGACCGGAAGCCCGTGCGAGTGTCGCAGCCGGCGGGTACGTGCCGGACCGACTGAAAACAGGAATAAGAATCGAATAAGAATGGAGGGGCGGCTGGCGGGCAGACGGTGGATGGTGACAAAGTTGTTCTTCCTGGAGGAGAGTCGACGGCCGTTCCGCCGAGATTTCTATTCCGAGGACCGAATCTCCTCGGGCTGCGGCCGTAGGAAAATGAAGCGGAGCCGAGCAATTGTCGTCCGTCTTCCGGCGGCCACGGTGAACTCGAAAACCCGTGAAAACTTTGCAATTCAATATGGCCATTCGACTTTTCGCGCACGGCCGGACGTCCGTGACGGATGTGTCCCACCACTGCTTCCTCGTGGGACCCGCGTAATTTCCTTGGCTGTAATATTGAAAGCGCGCAAGGAAACTTTCGCCGAGGGTGAGAGGCTCGGGGAAATACGGGGCTGGATTTGGAGATCCTAGCGAAGATCGATGGCAAGAGAGTTCTCCACCTGCTAGGAGGCTATTTTTATGGGATATTAGTATCACCAGTGAAGGATGCCCTCTAAGTTACTCTATAAAAAGGTCTTACTCGCACCTCCAGTCCCAGTTGAGAAAATTGAACGTACCTGCGCTAGAGGCGGCTTCGGCAATAGTGGGATCCCCAGCGCGCATGCGCGAAGGGAAGGGGAGAAGTGGGCGGAGCTATTGTCCCCCTGCACTCGGACTGAAGCGTGGAGAATAGATTGGGAGTCCAGGAGGCTCCTTCTATCTTCTCATTTTCTTTTAACCCCTACAAATAATAATTCTTTATTGCACAGTAGACTTTACAATAGAGAATGTATAAAAAAGCGAGAAAGAGAAAGAGAAAAAGAAAAGAATAGTTAGATTTGAATAGCCATGTAACACTAGAGGAGCGCAAAAGGCGAGGTACAGCTGTCAGCTGTTATTAACCTTACCATTTAAAGCTACTTAAAACTAAAACTAACACAATAGAGTACACGAAAAGTAAATGTAGACGGTCAAATAACATAATCAAAAGTAAGAACTAACATCATATGCGTGTAGTTGGAAAATGACAAAAGTGAAAGTTAATAATTAATTGTTAATGCTGATTAGCAAAAAATAGTGTCACTGCATGCTTGAAGGATGCGAAAGAGGTTACAGAGCGAATTTCATGTGGTAGGGAGTTAAAATAAAAGGCGGAACAGTAGGAAAAGGAGCCGTAAAATTTGCAGAAATAACGTGTTAAAATTTGAAGAAGATCGGTTCAATGGGTCTTGAGTTTTGCGCGAACATAAAAATCGGCTCTCTCTTTATTTAATAGTATAGATAATACTGTACTGGTATCTTCTTTTTCCACTGCCAAAGCTGCTGGGAATCAGTTTTTGGTAGTATCTCTAGATAGAGGTGGAGGAAAAATTTCGCCACCGGGGTTGATCGACGGAAGGAATCTCTGCATTGCGATTCACGAATTCGTTTAAGGATTTCGCGGGATCTCGGTTAGGGTGGTTGATTTAGGCGTGGAATCTCCGACTCGATGCCTGTGCGTCGTGGAATCAAAGCATGAGGCTTCTTTCTCCGTTTCATTCTGCGCGACTCGTTTGCATTTCATCGCGGTTTTATGCAGCGCCGCCCTCGGCTCTCGTCCCTCGAATCCTCTTCCCGTCGCTGCCGCGATATCGAATCTAAACCGGAGGCTGGATTTGCTTGAATTCGCGTTTCTCCATGGAAATGTCTCGCAACTTATCGCAAAATACCATGCTTCACCGTCCCGACATGGGGATTTTCTAAAAGGAATATTGAAGTTCGATAAAAAATGAATGCGAAATGGAAGAAATACTGATAACCTAAAATTCACGATTGCAAATCATGGTAACATTTATTTAGAGTTCTCTTAAAAAATTCAACAACCTCCTACTATTTCTCCTACTTTCACACTTGTTCTGTCGCTTCTTTTCCCCTCTTTTCCTCTCTTTTCCTTGTTTATCCTTACTTTCCCTTTATTTTAGTTTCTGTGCTTTCCCATTTCCCCTTTTCCCCTTTCTTTTCCTGTCTTTTCCCTTTTCTTTTCCTCGACTTTCCTTTCTTTTCCTACTCCCTCCTTCCCTTGTTTTTCCTTCCTTTTCCATTCTTTATTTTCCTTGATTTTTCTTTCTTTCTATAATTTCCTTGCTTTTCCTTTCTTTCTTTATTTTCCTTCCTTTTCCATTCTTTATTTTCCTTGATTTTTCTTTCTTTCTATAATTTCCTTGCTTTTCCTTTCTTTCTTTATTTTCCTTCCTTTTCCATTCTTTATTTTCCTTGATTTTTTTTTTATTTCTATAATTTCCTTGCTTTTCCTTTTTTTCTTTCTTTATTTTCCTTGCTTTTCCTTTCTTTATTTTCCTTGATTTTCCTTTCTCTTCCTTTCCTTTCCCCTCTTTTCCTCCCTTTTCTTTTCTTTCCCTTTATAAATTTCTCCCTCCACCATCCTCGAACATCATTATCACCATCACGTTTGATATTTCGTAAATACCTAAGCCAAAACATTTTCCAAATGCATTATGCGGTTTTAATACGATTGTACTTGGACATCGAATTGATTGGTACATCGAAGTTGTACACTCGCAACCGTGCAATTGGTATCGAGGGAGCCGAGCGTTCCCCCGTTCCGTGATCAACAATCTCTGTCCTGTTCGCGCGCCCCTGTCCAGCCGCGGTGCATTTGCATGGAGACGAGTCGCATTTGCTTCGCAAGATCCTTCCGCGCTGTAAAAATTGCAAGGAAGAAAAGGGCCTGCGCCGCACACAGGATGCATTCTAATTCGCCGTGGCGCAATTGCTTTCTAAATCCCGCGGGGAATTCTTAACGTCCCCCTTTTCTCCTGTACAAGCAAAGGGGCTGCTCGTTTCTTGTACCCGAATGCGTGCAATTTGCCTTGTAAAAGCACCACTAACGAAGGCACGGGATTGTTTCTTTTAACATCCGGGCAACAGGGAATATTTTCTCAAATCCCCATCCTGAAAATCCAACGGGCACGAAATCCCTATTCCCCCTATCTTACAAGCTCGAGCTGCAATAAACTTTAAAACCTGAATATCAAATACCCCGAAAACTCAACAGTTCCACAAGTTCGTTTAACAGAAAATCCAGCCGCTTGAAATCCCGAACTTCTGACATTAAAATACTTCGAGTTTTAACACAGTGGCATGGGCGTGTTTTCGCGCCCGAGGCAGTTCCACCTGATGCAAATTCTTCCCGGCGCTTTTCCATGAATATTTCCAGAGAACATCTGAAGTATTGTCCAAGGATCTTTGGAATATTTGCTCTGAAACCGGAGCAAGCTGGGAGTTGCAGCTATCGCATCGAAATAAGTGGTTTACGCGGGGTAATTGGTTATTCAAATGTTTCTTTGGCTTGTCCCAGGGCTGGACGTACCTCGAGCTTTTTAATTCCGCGTCAGGATCGATTCCTCGCGTGGATTGTTTCGCGAACGGGGCTCGTCGATGCCGGGCATCGAAATTGCATCGGTATCGACGCTCCACGGTTCAAGATCCAGCGGAAATCTGGCTGCCTCGTCGCTGCTGCGCGTCGTGGCTTTGTGGGGTGTCGATATCGCGGAAACAATATTGTCGCCGCGAAAGATTTGCATACGCGAAATGCTCGTATGCATATGCAACAGGATCAAAAGCGCTCGTGTTTTCCCGCCTCTCGTTACCTCTCCCTCTACCCCCGCGTTTCCCAATCCCCAGCCGCCCATCTTTTCCGCTCGCGTATTACCTTTCCATGGACGTTTCTGTCGATACGTCTTCGGGGTGCCGTTTCTTGGGAACGATTCGAGAATGCTATCCATGCCACACTTTCCTGTTTGATTACTTTTTTTCCGAGGGTCTACTTGAGTAGCTACTTTTGGCTGTGCGATTTAAATTAATTGGTATTTCTTCAATATCCGACAGATGTGTAGTTTAGAAGAAATAGATATTATAAAGTATCCTGTGTGCTTCGAATTGCACAAATGGCAACTGGAAGACTGGGGGACTAGAGAAAATTGGAGTGAAGGAAATGTGGGACTAGAGAAAATTGGAGTGAAGGAACTGTGGGACTAGAGAAAATTGGAGTGAAGGAACTGTGGGACTAGAGAAAATTATAGTGAAGCAAGTGTGGTATATTCTGATTCTCATTATAAGCGAGGAAAGTCGTAACATAGTAAATGTACTGAAAAGTGTATTTTGTAGAAAATTTTTAGTTTAAATGAAAACTTTTTTTTACAGTGAAATAATTAAATTAGTTTTAAAATTTTTAATTTAATGATTTATGTTTTCATGTTTGTTGAATGAATTATTTTAATAAAAGTTATTTAATTTGAGTTTGTTTTAGTAATCAGTTTGAATTAATTTGTATTTGTAAAGTTTGTATTGTAAAAGGTTAATTTTGAACGTAGACGTTTGAATTAACCGTTTGGTTTCTTGGTAAAAGTTCGAAGTGCAGAATTCCTTTATAATCCCACCAAACTGGCAGCATGATCTCTTTTTGGTGAATCTCAGCTTTTGCTGTTGTCTGGGCTGGTTCACCCTGCTTCACCCACGATCTTTTTCGATTAACGTTGTTATAAACTATCCACTTTTCGTCGCCAGTAATCAGTCGTTTCAGAAATGGATAAATTTCGTTGCGTTTCAGAAGCGAATCGCAAATGCTAATGCGTTTCGTCAAATGAATTTCCTTAAGCTGATGAGGGACCCATAAATCGAGTTTCTTAACATAGCCAAGCTGTTTTAATTATTTTTTTAATACATGTATGCGATACATTGAGCTTCTCTGCAATCTCACGCGCTGCGCTGTGACGATCTGAATCGATAATGGCCTTGATATGGCTCTCGTCAACTTTAACTGGACGGCCAGATCGTTGCGCATTTTCGGGTGAAAAATCACCAGAACGAAATTTGGCAAAGCAATTTTGACACTGCCTCTCCTTCAAGGCTTCATTCCCATATACGGCGCGTAACTTTTTGTATGCTTGCGACGCGTTCCTGCCTTTTCGGAAATAATACAATAAAATATGTCTGGAAAGCGCGTTTTGTTCTTCCATTTTAAATCGGGATAAAAATGAAACTAAATAACTAATCGATACAATTTTCTTACTAATTAAAGGTGCAAGTTCAAACAACAAGAAAACAATATAGATTAGGTCCTTTGAACACGTTGACAAAACAACAGAAAGCAAACTGGTTAATTAGCGATCGCCTAATTTTACTTCAACTTTCAACCACCCTCAGGCGTCCAAAAACAATGCCATGGAAAATGGAAACAACCCCCTGGTATGTTTATCGAGTGGCGGTGGGGCCAATCGAAGTGGTGCTCGAAGGAAACGTGGCCAGCGTACGTCGACTCTCCACCTACCAGCATTCGAGTATAGTATTCGCCTCGATAACCACCCCCGGCCCTAGAATTCTCTCCTCCGCAAAGCAGCGGCTCAGTTTCTGTTTATCTGACATCGATAGCGCGCGCAGAGGGCTCGGGTGTCGACTTTTCCATTGAAAATCAGCTTTGCCTCCCAGGCAGACTGCTTTCATCCCCACTCTGCCCCCAATTCCCCTTCCAGCTATCCCTTTGTTTCCCGCGCCACCCCTCTGCCCCCTCCCGCGCTTCTGTGCTACCCCTGCTCCGCGATATACACCTCTTTCCCTCCGGCGAATTTAATACCCTATCGCAGAGTAAGAGCTTAATGCAGGAACCTGCATTTCCCGCGTAATTTATGCAAAGACAGAGACCCGTGTGCTTGATGGTATCAGCTGTTGGTCGAGGGTTAATGATACTTTTTGGGGGGGTATTTATTGCAGCAGGGGGAAGCGTGATGGGGCTTTGTCGAGTTTGTGGAGTGACGGTGAAAAATAGTAATGTAATAGTAAAAGGATTGAAAGAAAAGAGTTTGCGAGGGTTTCTTGGGGTGAAAGTAGGGGAAATATTTGGGAACATACGTTTGATGACGGAGGAGGACTAACATTGGAGTAAGGTGGTGCAGTGTTTAAATCTCGAAGAGGGTAAGATTGTACCTATAGAACTACAAAAAATAGTGACACCTTCAACGCACATGTCCAAATAGAAAGACAGCTTGATAGACGATCTAATTTCTCTCACCATTCCTCCACGTACCTATTCAGCAGGTACCCGACTTACATTGCAAAAAGCAAAATCCCAATTCTGTGCCATTGTAAACAGACCACCCTTTTTTTTTTAGCAATTTTCTTTCTAAGACCAAATTAAAGTTAATAATATCAGCCTTTAATCATCGTCACCCCCTTAACAAACTCCATCGATCCAGAGCAGGAGTGTTTCGGTAACGAGCAGGGTGGAGGAAAAAATGGAGGAGTTCGCCCGACTTTGAGAATTCCCCCCCCCCCCCCCCCCCTACCACCGGCGACACTCGACGGCCCTTGACGCGTCTGTTTTTGATAACAGATTATTAGGAAAATATTAAGGACGCCCCCTTTAACGAGCTCGGCGCGCTTTCACTGACAGGCTCTCTCCGCATCCTCAGCCCCGATCGTTTGCTCGGCGAGGGCAAGGACGCGTCCGTGCAATTTAAAGGGACGACACGGCCATCGTCGAGAGTACTTTCCGATGCTGCTGCATATGCATACAAGCAGCTCGCGAGCATGCAAATATCCCCGCTGGTATTTCATTCGGGCTAACTCGGCTCGAGTAGACGATTGCTCCGTTCCTGCTTGTTCGAGGAGCTTTTTACGCGAAATACCTTGTAAATTCTCGATATTTCTCGTCGCCGGGGAGAATTGGTCCACCATCGTGCCTCTCAAGCTCGATATTAAATCTAATTCGACTGTGATCAAATTGCATTTTTAAGTTGAAACTTCGATCGCTAGTACTGTTGCGTATATTATATTTATTAAGAACAGGATAAAGCAGATTGTAGAATCTTAATTATAATATCTTGTACAGAATATCAGACGCCATGTATATCACACAAAGGAAAAACTGAGACTGGTACATAACGAAAAAGACCATTGACTCTGGAAATAAAAGATGTGACATAACCTAACAGAACGGAAATAAAACGAAACTGGCGCCACCTGGTATACTCAATGTTACTGACCATAAACTAAAATTACTAGATGATGAACAAAGCTATTTACAACAAGTACGATCTTTTTTAAACGTAAGGGGACATTAAATACACTGTATTCACCGTGAACTTTCATTTCGCGTAATTCACGTACGTAGACGAAATTTCTTCTGTCAATTCGCGATCTACGCCTCCAGCGGCAAATTAATGGCGGTGGAGAAGGTTGCGTTGAATAAATAGAGGCACAAGTATGGAAAACAAAATAACAGTATATTAAATAATAATGGTATAGATATAAAGGTCTTTACGCTTGATGAGTCTTATAGAACGGTGTTGTATTCCGTATTTGTCGTATTACTTTTATTTTATTAAATAACTTTATACAAATAACGGAAACTAAGACGATTACAGATAAATACTAGATTATAGATTCAGAACTAGATTCTCGTGTCCGGACTATTCGGACTGAAGTGCTCAAGTGCTTCTGACTGGAAGAATTGCGTGTAATATATATATATGTACGGTTTTCGGTAAGCTGAAAAGTGGGGGTTGTCCTGAGTTTAACGGTCGTTAAGGGATGAGGCATAGAGATCGAGGTTCAAGGATGAGTAGTAGGGTACGGATAAGGTCATAAAAGAAGGACTTCAGGATGCTTACTATTGCTATCTGGAAAACTAACGCGCTGACTAATACTTTATATAGATTTAAATGACGTTGGTATACAACAACGGTCTCTGCTAGAGTACGATTGACTCGTCCGAAAATGTTAGCCACAAGCTAAAGCATCTCCTACAGCCTCTGTGCGGGTGGAGTCCTATTCCTTTTTCCCCAATTATCAACTGCTTATTGGTGATCGCCTAATGCAGGCGTGACCTTTGCTCTGCAGTTCAGTCCCCAAGGAGAGGGTAAAAAATCTCCCAGGACGACTGTCTATTAGAGATCCCTATTTCACGTGTATTAAACGTATCTGTCCCTGAATCCGTGTATCTTTTAGTACACGGGTACCCGTGCACTATTTCACGTGTATTTAAATACACGTGAATTTAGATACTCGTGTATTTATAAATACACGTATATTAACGTATCCGTATTTTGATTCGTCTGATTTTTAATATCTATAGATATCCCAGAACTCTGGGGGATTGCGAAATTCATAAAAGAATTAATGTATTTAAATATATTTACTAGAATAATATGCGGAAAGTATGGTTTTACAAATTTTCAGATCGTAACTAATAACACAATTATAAAATTAACAAGATTCATTTAATCGACTACCTATTTTGATACAAAAAATTAAGGCATTACTGGTAATAAGCGAGCTTCTTTTTAGACGCAACGATAATCCTTAAAATTGAGAAACATCACTCGGTTTTATTACACTTATTGCTTAAGTGACCGCCATTGCCCATTCTCCCGTAGTTAATGCCCAATTCTGATGAAAATACACAAATACGTTGATACACGTGTATTTAAATACACGTGAAATAGTGCACGGGTACCCGTGTACTAAAAGCTACACGGATCGAGGTACGGATATATGTAATACACGTGTACCCGTGTACACGTGTCTTTTTACTACACGTACCATACCGTGGTCTCTACTGTCTATACTTTCTGTCACCTCCAAACACTGTCCAGACGCCCGCGTTACAATGTTTGGGTCCTAGACTATCTGGCGCCTGCCAGAGTAACCCCTGCTAATTTATGAGTCCCGTTCTCGCAGACGGAACATACACTTCAAATCTTCTTCTGCAAATTTTTTGGAAAACTTTGAAATAAATTACTGAATAGATTGCCCTTAAATTATACAATTGCAAATTCCTCCTTCCTGAACACATCCACGCTTTTTGGTCCCCCGATTTTGCACACTTTATCTTCTAAAAGAATTACGGTTCAAATCTGTATTTCGTTGATCAAACGACACGCGAGGGCAAGAAGTTGCAGCGTTCCAGCTGCGGATTAAAGTATCTCTCCTCTCCCGGTGGAAACGCGAGGGAGGGACATTGTTCGGCGCTGTCCCGCGCGTCAGCCGTCGTTCGACGCTTATTCAGAAGCATGTAAATAGGGGGGCTGGGAGTTGCACGTACGCGCTGGATGCGCATTCCCGGCATCGAGGGGGGTGGACGGGCGGCACTGTTTCAGAACTCCATCGGTGGGAAACTTCGTATTTTACCTGCCGTTCGTTTCCCAAACTATAGTTGTCGAAATGTGTTCCCCTCGGTCTCTGTGCGCCGAGCTGCACGCGTGCACAATGCGCGACCGAGTATCCTGTTTCAATTCGCAAATGGATGTGTCCCCGAAACTATGCTCGGTCTGGGGAAAAAAGGAAGCGAAGGAGGGGGTACCAGAACCGAAGGATTGCCGAGGAGGATGTTAGAAAAGTGCAATGAAAACGTCGGGAGAAAAGGAAAGTCACTTACGGGGGTATAGAACTGTTGAACGACTGAAATCGATGGTTTCTTCCCGGTTGGATTACTTAGATACCGAATAATCACCATACCGGCATTTTTCACAGTTTTTTATGTACGCTTTTACAAAAACTTATATTTTTAATCTATATAAATAAAAATTTAAATGTTCGTTTGTCCAAAATCTTGAATCTCCGAAAGTTCTTCACCGACTGCTTTGAAAATTTCACACAACGTTGCATTCGAATACGCGCGTGTTTTTATATACCCACTTTCAACCTATGACAAAAAGAAGCCGAGCAATGACGATTTTAGTGAGACAAGATTTGGGTGAATCGCAGCGCTCACAGAACAGATAACGATGTGACTCAGCATCCCCAGCACTGTGCGGGCAACCGTCACGCACATCTCTTTCGTGCTGTGTATAAGATCCACACTAGGGGCGGTATTCTCACAAGGGAAGATCCCGAACCCGAAAATTAAAAAATTCTGAAACTTCGTGAATATGCAGGGGATTTCCTCCTGATTACAACGCAATTTTTGTTTGCTGCCCAAATTCACTCGAAGGGGGTGGAATTAACCCCTGGAAATTCGCAAATTCTCCGATTTTGTGTTATAACTCGCGAACTGTAAAAGATAAAAAAAATTTCAAGACATAAGTTACTTCTTCTAATTAGATCTATAATTTGGTATAAAAATTATTTTACAGTTCGCGAGTTATAACACAAAATCGGAAAATAACCGGGTATTCAGGGGTCAATTACACCCCCTTAGAGTGAATTTGGGCAGCAAACAAAAATTGCATTATAATCGGGAGGAAATTCCCTACATATTCACAAAGTTTCAGAATTTTTTGACTTTCTGGGTTCGGGATGTTCCCTTGTCAGTCGCTACTTATTCTTAAGCAAGTGCTTAAGGGGGTATACCCGTTTGAACCCTCGGAAGATGTGTACATTTTGTGGATTTTTTTACAAGTCAGCGGCTTGATGAAGATTTCCTGTTTTTTTTACTATCCTTGCATAGTATTATGATCTACTTAAAAAAAAAGTTTCAGTTAAAAATCTACTGTTTTTCAGAAGTTATGCATACATATCCGAAAGTCTCTCGATTTTAGACGGCTAAGAACTTTTACTGCAAAAACTATTTTCTGCCCAATTATCGAATACCAATAGGCCGTTACTCGACGGTTCACTAAATTACGATCCGCGCTATAATTTCCGTAATTATTCGAATTTCTTCACGAAACATTGTTGTAAATGTTTACAAAGCACGGTACTTTCAGAATTAATAATAATAAAAAAATCCATTTTTCAAGATTTCAATAGTCCTACACCCCCTTAAGCTACCTAACCATTTCTTCTCCTGTTAATCTTGAAATTTGGGTGCTTTCTGCTTCTTGAAATTGAAAGTCGCGGTGCCAGTTTTAAGTTAGGCACATCTTCCATCTTTCATCGTACAGTGGTGGATATAATTCAGACCAATAAATGTAAACAACCCTACACAGTTTCCACCCCTCCACTTCCCAAGATTTAATCATCCCCTTTACATCTCCCTCAGTTCCACCAACACCTCCTTTCCTCCCCTCGAACGACACCCCACTAAACAAGCCCATAAATTCCTCCATACATCGCCCACTAATTTCCCTCTCCAGGGGGACGTTCTGCAAGACGTTTAGTGAATTTATCGCGAGCCTAGGAACGTGGGCATCGATGCAGAAGGGGAACTCGCGGATTTCCATCCGGAACCTGGCCCCGGCAAGCCTCGTTTCGAATTTCTAGCGGCGTGCAGATTTGGGAGAGGGTTTCCGCAACTCACCCCCGAAAGCGCCCTATTTCTATGGCGAATATTTTCATCCCTCTTTTCCTTTGACACGCGCGCGGATGCAGGAGCTCTCGTTTTAGTTCTGCGTTTAGAAAATCCTGGCTTCCCTGGAAATTAGCTGACGTAAATCGCGCTCGACTTTCCCCATTCACCCTCCCCCCGCCCAGTTCGCTTTCCCGTGCAGGGCTGGTAACATTAGCCGAAAGTTCGCCCCGGCAGGCGTCTTTTTCATTTTGCCAGCTCGTTACGGGCAAATTAGCGACGTGTCGGCCGGCCTCAAAAGCGATTCGGCCCGCGA
Source organism: Andrena cerasifolii (assembly GCF_050908995.1). Lineage (NCBI taxonomy): Eukaryota > Metazoa > Arthropoda > Insecta > Hymenoptera > Andrenidae > Andrena > Andrena cerasifolii. Next base: position 26,117,048 of record NC_135119.1, on the reverse strand, counting down.
CTTCGAAACTGTCGGTGTTCGCGAGCGTATAGAGAGAGAGAGAGAGAGAGCGCGAGGGGGCGGGACGCGTTGTGGATTGGGGGCTGGTGGTGGAACCTATTCCACCACCTCGTTAGCGCGCGGAATTTTCTTTCCATCCAGTCCTGCGATTCGACGGGGCTGCGTGAAAAGGAAACATGGGAAATGGGGCAGCCGAGTCGGTCGGGGATCGACCTGTGGCTTCGGGTGACTGAGGCTGGAGCGGTGGGCTTGGTTTCAATGAATTTTTGTGGAAGACTTTGTTGATTGGCGCGTTGTACGTTCTCCTTTTTTTTTTTTTTTTTTGATTCTCGGGACATGTTTGTTCGATTCTAATGCGGTAGATTGATTTGTGAGCTGAGGTTTTAAGGGTTGTTTGGGGCGTGGAGGGTGGATTTGAAAACTGAGCAGGCGGAATGTTTGTTGGTGTTCGCACAATATTGGAATTGAGAAAGAGCTACGGAAATTGTGGTGGTAGGAATTAATTGGGGTTCGATTCAAATGTACAGGGAGTTCCAAAAGACATGACTGTTTTTAAATCTGGAATTCTGGGAAACGGAGATTCAAAACTCAAATACATTAAGGGGGGAGCCTGGTGTAACTAAATGAAAATCGAGGCATTCTTCGGGAATTTTTTTTAAAGAAAGTATTTGATAGATCTTTCTGAAACTTTCAGGATACTGTATCAACAGGTTAAGGTATATAACAAAAAAATTTTATTAAAAAAGAGCGGCAAATAACAAAGTTATGCCCAGTCCGTTGGCGACGCAATTATTGCACTGCGGGCAACGTAGCGTCTTTTGGTTTCATCTGAAACCAAAAATCGAACAGTTTTCTTTTAGTTTATGAGAGTACGCACAGAATGAAGTAATTTGAAACTTAAAAGATGCAAAATGAACAAATGGCGGCCTCTTGAATAAAAAGTTCACTGTTTCCAACGAAATTTTGCCTTAAATGTCTAAAAAAAAGTTATTTATTTAAACAATATCATTATACTAATAACTTAGTACTATGAAGAAAATGTTCACAAATATCCGTGCACAAGGCCAAGTCGATTGGTTGAATATTTTTTTAGTTACATTGCCCGCAAAGTATAAAACTGTCGTTTCGAGAAAAACACATTTCAAGTTTTGTGGTAGCCTGGCGCTCCGTAGCAAAATCGGCTATATCCGCTTTAATTTTTCGAATTTCGTTTTGCGGCTTTGGGAGCATATTATCGTGATGTTTAACTATTGATTTATGCAAAAAAAAAAAATCGATTTCTTCGATCCGCTACACCAGGCTCCCCCCTTAAGCGCACATTCGTAACTGTATTAGAAAAGTGGGCGCTAAAAACTACAGTTTACTTATATACAGGCTGCTCCAAAAGAAGCATCACAAAGTAACGCGTGCATATAAACACGCTAGAATCTTCAATCGACAGTGTCTTCTTAGGTGAACATGTTTCACTGACCCAAAATTCAGTCCGATGCAATTTATCCTCAACTGGCCCGCCACCCCATATGAAGCAGCCTGTACAGCCTCTTAGGCGCTGCCACAAAATTCCGCGGGAATTCGCAGTTTCATTTTCACATCGAAGGGCGCAGGGAGAAGTAATTTTCTTGGCTGGAGGCAGATGCTCGAAGGGCCGGGCGTGTAGAAACGGTCGGCGAAAGCAATCGTGAAATTATTAGAATATCGTGTCGCGGTTTTATTTCCCCATTTCTCTGCCTTTCGCCAGGGTGTAAACGAAATTAAAAAAGCGGAGGCAGCTGCGTCATATTGCTTTCTCGAGTGATGGTGCAGAGTGGACGAAATAAAACGGGACTGGCAAATTTTTTTACGCCCCGCCCCCATTTTTTTTTTTAAACTCCAGCTCATTCGAATACCTTCGTTCCTTCTCGTAATCCTCCCCGCGCGTAAACATGGAGCTTGGTAGCTGGTGAAGGGGTGGTCTTTTGTTTCGACTGGTCGATGACTGCGCCACGGGAACAAAAGAGGTGTATCGAGGTGACGAGATTGGGGGCAGCCGTTTTGGGGGTACTTTCGATAATCGCATCCGAAGTGTTCCAATCTTCGTGGAGCTGCGTCGGTTCGGCGCGCGCGCGCGCGCTTAATCGGGGGAAGGCATCGATTCCGCGATGAGTTATTGGATTACCCTCGAGATCCCGATTCCCCGGCTCGTTCTCTTAATACGAGTATACCGCGAAGCGTTCGGATTAGCCGGGTCTATCAATTTTTACCGGGAGCGTTGCGGGAGTCGCAGTGGGTCAGAGGTTCCTTGCTGTAAATGTCTTTGTGGGTGGCACTGTACAATGTTTATGGAAGATTAATTAGAAGAGGGTGGTGCAGGGTGTCTTTCCAATTGGTGCGAGCTTTCAGGCAAAGCACAGCGGTCGGAATGGGGGTAATAGGGGATATTCGTGTATAACTTTTTAACTATAAAAGATATCGGAATGAAATTTACGTAAAAAAAACAGGAAAAAATTATCTCTTTGTAATGATTTATAATTTAATATTTTTTACATTTATTTATTTATTTTTCAATTTTTTTAACTTATTTGTGATAATAATAGTAATAATAATCATTATTATTATTATTAATGTAAAAAATATTAAATTATAAATCATTACAAAGAGATAATTTTTTCCTGTTTTTTTTACGTAAATTTCATTCCGATATCTTATATAATAATAATTATTATTATTTAATAATAATAATTATTTATATAATAATAATAATTATTATTATTTAAGGGTATTACCCTTTGGTACAGACATGAGTAAATGGTATCGAGTGTACTTATAATTAAAAAGAACATAATATAATTTGGGATTAATTATTGATAACTTATACGCTAGGTAGGTGTAAGGTCTTCTACTAAGTTAGCTATTGCGCTCTTGAACGTATATAGGGATCCGGAAAAAAAGTCAACCAGAGGTTCAACTTTGTTAGCAGACTTACATAGTCTATTGATAATGATACCCTTACTGAAAGTTGTTCAGCGAATCTATTTCTTTTTTGTGGCAAAATCTGTTACTGTTATATTTTGACGTTTTATATATAGCTATCTTGGCTGTTAAATGAAAAAATGCGTCTTTTCACCATTTTGGAAAAATTCTGGATCGTGCAAAAATTTATACGGGGTACAATAGTCTTATCTCCTCTTTTCTATATTTCTTCTTTAATAGCCACAAGAAACTCATTAGGTAGTTAATTCAGTATACAATTTTTCTAAATTTTTAAATAAGAATTTAAGAGCACCTTCAGCAGTTAATAATATCGAATCTTCTGTACTGTGATTTTCTATTGGAATTCATATAGGTTCTAATCTTATTAATAAGATGTATTATAAATTATAGATGTGGTTATATATACACGTTTGCGATTAATTAGTAATACATTCATTTACGAAAATAAATGAGATTTATAATATTTTTCCTAGACTTAAGTTTCTCGAGAAATTATAGTATTTCCCGAGAAATAAGAAATTAGCAATTATAAAATTTCTCGAGAAGGAACACTAGTTCGTCCCAATTACAATTTTTATTAAATTTCCTTAATATTTTCAGTTTTGGGACTGTTGTACATTTAGGAAGTAGCAGACCTCTCTGGTGGGGATAATGGAGCGTCATAGTAGGGGGCAGACCTCCCTGGTGGGGAAAGCGACCTCCAGCAGCCAAAATCTCCTATCCCAGCCACCCTGTCTTCCTCCAAGTCCCAATTACCGGTCACTCGACCACAGTATCTTCACCTGCTCCATTTCCCCACAAGATCCTCCCCAAATTCATCTGTTCCCCTTCTACATACACAACACTACACCCACCCCACTACTCAATCGCTACCCACTTTGCACATTCCCCGCCGAATATCGTATCAATCTTCATCCTCGACTCGTTAGGGCGCCCTGGCCAACGTTACTCGTGCTCGACGCCACATTTGCTCCCTCCTAGGTGGAATAGAAGGGAATGGGTGAGGATAGCGTCACGAAGGGAAGCCAGAGGCCGTCATAAAGCGAATCCCGACAGGACGGCAAATCAAACCGCTAATGTTGCAGTATTTATCGCGGAATTAGGGGGTGACGAATGGAAAGCCCACCGATCGTCGATAAACCGGCCTGATTACGGGGAAACGCCGTTGACCATCGGCGATCGCGCTCAAATCGGATTAAAGCCGACGGTCAGTCGACGGAAAACATTCGGGCTTTGTCCAAGGCCTGGCTTTTACGCTGGTAGCCACGGTCCAAATGAGCCCTGACGTTTCCAACGTTAAAGCTTCTTAATCGCTCCGCGGAGATTATTCACTCGGTTTTTTTTCCATCGATCCCCTTCGCGCGGCTTCGTTATCGACTGGATATGAAATCCTTGTCATTTTACATGGCGCCATGAATCGGGCGAAGCGAAAGAGAAAGGGGCGATTAGGGGGATGACTCTGCTACTAAATAGAGGTGTAAGAAGAATCTGGTCGCTTAACAATTATTTCTTTCTTGAATATGGATTATGGAAAATATTTATCCTTTTAGTATTATAATCACCTCAATTTCGGAATTTAACACGAATCTTTGGAAGGAAATTATACTAACTTGCATCTGAAAATTGTCTTCTTTCTATTGCTTCAAAATTTCTTCGCTTTGGAGAGACGTGGGGCTAGGATCGAGGTTTCTTGGCGAAATTTTATTTTCAACATTCTTCTCGACTTGATTTGAAAGCATCTTGAACGGTGGGGAGTGCCTCGTTTCGTTGGTTAGTTAGAAACTCGCTAATTTGCATATGTGCACGTGTCTCGTTCGGGCGTTTACCAGAATTGCGTTAATGGCGATCGAAACGGATGCTTCGACCCGGGCCGGAATTAATAGCGGCTTGTCTACGTCTAAGCTTGCGTATGGAACGATCTAAGCAGATCGGAAATTCGCCGGTGCTCCAGAATTAGAACCCGTCGAACGTGGCACCGCGTTTCTGCAACGGCGTGCGTATTCCGAGGGTCAATCAGCGCTCTGATCGAAACTACGCGAAACACTGATTCCGCTTAATGGAGTATTGATAAGCCCGTGGAAACTGATGGTTGATTAGGGCACACTCGAGCCTTGAAATTTTACTCTATGGGAATGACAATCTGCGGGGACGTGTACAATAACGCGTGCTTTGGTGCGTTCAAGTGGCGTGCAAACTGATTCGAGTATTCAAATAGCGATGCGTGATACGCGGGCTTCGGGGTGAAGATACTGTTGTGCAGAAACAGAAGGTTGATTTACTATGTTCCGCATGTGCTTGCACGTGGGAAAGTAGTTGCAGTGGCAGGTGATTGGGGACATGAAGTGGACGGTGTTTGTGAGCTGTGGCGGGGTTCGATGTGAAAAATTTCAATTCCGCTTGATAGGGGGATGGGAAGTTTAAAGGTGGACAGGGTTTTGTTTATCTAGGGGTTGAAGGTTTAGAACGTGGGTGTTAAATGTCGTGGGTAATCGAAAACGGAGAGCAGTGTAATCGTCTTTCAGTTTTTCAATTATTTTGTTCTTCTTTTCTTTCTGCGTGTGTTAAGTATTTCAGTTCCTGCAGTTCTTTTAATTCCACTTATTCATTCTACATTTACGAGCTCCTCCAATTGTTTCAATTCTGTCAACTATTTCATTTGTTTCAATTCTTTCAATTCTTTCAATTCTTTCAATTCTTTCAATTCTTTCAATTCTTTCAATTCTTTCAATTCTTTCAATTCTTTCAATTCTTTCAATTCTTTCAATTCTTTCAATTCTTTCAATTCCCTCAATTCCTTCAATTCCTTCAATTCTTTCAATTCTTTCAATTCTTCAAATGCTCTAAATTCCTTAAATTCTGTAAATTCTGTAAATTCTGTAAATTCTTTCCATTCTTTCTATTTTTTCCATTCTTTCCACTCTTTCAATTCTTTCAATTCTTTCAATTCTTTCAATTCTTTCAATTCTTTCAATTCTTTCAATTCTTTCAATTCTTTCAATTCTTTCAATTCTTTCAATTCTTTCAATTCTTTCAATTCTTTCAATTCTTTCAATTCTTTCAATTCTTTCAATTCTTTCAATTCTTTCAATTCTTTCAATTCTTTCAATTCTTTCAATTCTTTCAATTCTTTCAATTCTTTCAATTCTTCAAATGCTCTAAATTCCTTAAATTCTGTAAATTCTGTAAATTCTGTAAATTCTTTCCATTCTTTCTATTTTTTCCATTCTTTCCACTCTTTCCATTCTTTCAATTCTTTCAATTCTTTCAATTCTTTCAATTCTTTCAATTCTTTCAATTCTTTCAATTCTTTCAATTCTTTCAATTCTTTCAATTCTTTCAATTCTTTCAATTCTTTCAATTCTTTCAATTCTTTCAATTCTTTCAATTCTTTCAATTCTTTCAATTCTTTCAATTCTTTCTATTCTTTCAATTCTTTCAATTCTTTCATTAAATTCTTTCAATTCTTTCATTAAATTTTTTCAATTCTTTCAATTCTTTCATTAAATTCTTTCTACATCCACGAGTTTTTGCAATTGTAATTCCTCCCACTCTTCCCACATTTGCCGATTTCTTCAATTCCTTCTACACCTCTCAATTCTTCAATTCTTTCAATGTCGCTGCAGTGATTTCTACAATAAAGACCCCAGATCGGTGTCTCTTACTCACAACCCTCCAACTAGGGAAGAGCGAAGGCGCTTGACTGTCGAGAAATCGTTCTCCTTTTAAAGAGAAAAGGAACATCTGCCGAGGAACGCGAGATCGAGTTAGACGATTCATTGCGATACGAGTTGGACGCGAATTCGCCCCCGCGTGTCGTCGCCGGTGTAAATGGGAAACGGGGGCCACCTTTATTTGAGAATTTCTGGCTGGAACCTCGTGTCCTCGCGGAATCGAATATCTCCTTTTCTCGGGTGCCACTGGAGCCCGACAAATATTTCCCAGGAATTTATTCCACCGAAATAGATATATCCCCAGGCGAGACACGATTGCTCGAAATCGTCGTGTCGAAGTCAAAGATGAAACCTGGTCTTTCCCTCGATTTTATTTGTATCGCTCCCCTGTTCCAAGCGTTCCGATGATTCTTCGTCACGTATCCGTACGTAGAATGAATATTCGATTCGGGGACTGAGAAATCATCCCATGGAACGATTTCAAATCCACTTGGATGCTAAAAGAAATCCAAAGAAAGTGATGTCAGTGAAAGAAACCAATAGAATCAATAAAAATTGAAGATTCTTAATAAAAACTATGTTTCCACTCAAATCACCAGTAGTAACACGGTGCATTTGTCAAAAAATTAATACAATCCTTTTCACGAACCTTCCTGAGTTCAGAAAACCCCTTAACTTGTTCTTATACATCGAGATCGCCCTGTATATTAAATCCAGAGGTCCGGAACACGAGAACAGGACGCAAAACAGGAAATAACGATACTCCACAGTTTTGCCAGTATCACTCCATGATTGGACGTCGAGCTCGGCCGAAAATGAGGCTAGAATGTGCAGCGATGCGCAGGTGTATGAATCAGCCTTAATAAATGGGAGCTTTGCTTCCTGACCCTGCGATTATTCAATTAATTATTACGGTTTAATACGAGCACCACGATTTATCGTTCACACTTGATCGAGCGCCCCTGGCCGCTTATCGCGAATTCGCCACGCCTATCCTTTTTTATAACAAATTCAATCAGCCCAGTACCTACTCCAATGTAAACGAGCTTCCATAAAAACTTTCAAGTCGATCCTCAATGTTTTTCGCCACCCGATAAACTCCGACCCGCTTAAATCGATGTGTCAAACTCGCCGGCGTCAGCATCTTTCGGAATGGTCGAAATTAATCTCGAAAACGATGAAGTTCGATACGCTTTAGTGGGCCGCTGTGGCGCCGCAGCAATTTATTTCGGCGTTACACTCGGTTCGGTTCATTCCGGCGCAATTGAAGAGCGCCGAGTTACGTTTAAATGGGCCGTGTGTAATTCCGATGGCCCCCACTTCGAAAATGGCATAGTTTCGATGCCTCTTCATCGAGATCAACAGTTTAATCCCTCGTTCCCGTGTCATTTTTTACACGCTACTGTTAATTTCCATCGCTTTTCTATCAGATTGATTACAATTGACTCCCGGCAGTGCAGAAACCTGTTGGATTCGGCCCTGATAATGTAGTTCGAGCAACTACAGTCGGGACAAGATCAGTTGGCTTTTGAGGGCAACTTGGAGGTGCTACCCCCTCCACGGGAGCTCGGCCCCCTTCCACGGCGCTTGTTATCCCCTCCACGGGAGCTCGACTCCCTACCACAGCGTCTGACGCTCCCCACCACTCTGCTTCTCGTTTCTATTCGTATATACTCCCAAGGACGTCCGGAGATTTTTTCCATGGGGAGCAACTTTTGGATTATAACAAAGAAAAATATACCCCCTTGCTTTAATTTTTAACTCGTTTTATAACGCCAATTTAATTAAAAATTTAAAACCGAAATTTAAATAGATTCCCATTTTTAGTATAAACTTAACCCTTAACTGGTATCTTGGGGTCGCTCATGACCCCAGGCACGCAAAGTTCGCTGCAAAATTTTTGGTTGTCTAAGCTTGTAAACTGTTTTTCTAATTAATTTTATAACAATAGTTTAACTTTCTAGGTTTCTATTATTTTACACATTACGTAAGAACAAAATATTCATAGAGGTTGATTCAGGGCCGACTTTACAAATTTCTGTGTCCTTTTTTATCTGGGGTCTGCCACGACCCAAGTATACCAGCCACGTTTGCCAAAAACAGTATACCAGTTAAGGGTTAATAAAGATCAATTTTTAAAAATGAATGATTTTTTCTGAAAAGTCAGGGGAGGGACCCCTTTTGCACCCCCTTCCGGACGCCCATGTATACCACTCCCATTTTATCTCTCACAGTTTCAACAGGAAGACAATTCTTCCAATTTCCCTCTCACTTATAATTCATAAAGAGTACTGTATAGGAAACTACATGCACTGTTCGCTTTTTCAAACACCCTACCAGCGCCCCGCGCGCCAATTGCCTCGCGAGCAGCACAGAGCTCGTGTGCACGGGCTAAATAAATTAGCAGTGTGTTCGGCGACGCCCAGTAATCAGGAGTTACATATTCAGGAAAAATGCGCTTTCAGCGTTATTATACAGGCCCTCTCGTGTCGTTCCCTCTTACCCGTGTTCGTCTCGGGCGATTTTGTCGGGCTAGAAGAATTATCGCGCGTCGCGTGCGAACTCCTAAAGCGTACGTTCTGGACGCACACGCGTTATTTTATTCTTTATCGACCCCCCGCACGGCAGCCTCCGCGCTGCATACGGGGGTCGACATTTTTCGCTCCTTTTACTACCTTCTCTTCTTTTTTCTTTTTAAACAGAGCGCAAGACACCCACGTTGAGAGGATTGGAGGGGGATTATGGGGAAGGAGGTTGCCTGAATTACGACGGGGTAGGTATTCTTTCGTACGGGGAAAATTATTTCCCTAATACCCGCCCCACGCAGCGATATTATACCTTCGAGCAACGGGACCCTCTACTTTGCGCCCATTTGCGCGTGCCACGCGACGATTTTTATTTAGCGCGATTAGCATAAGGGGAACTGGGCGATTTCCAGCTCTGTGTGATTTCTTCACCCTCCCCTTTCCGGCGCGGGAAATTCTTGTGGTTGTTCGGAACTCCGCGAGTGGAAAGTTTTATTTCATTCAGGGTTGGAGGGTGTTTACCTAGTAATGAAATTTTATTTTTCTACGTAGGGATGTTTAGGTCTGTATTTATAAAATATAGCTTCACTTGCACCGCAATTATTGCTAAATTGATTATCCATCGTCTATCAGAAGGTAATATACTTTCACCCCTCTACTGTATTTATTTCCGCAGGTCTTCAACCCTCCATTGTCCGAAATTTTTCGTGAAAAGCACCCCATAACCAGGTGATTATTTCCTCGATGCAATAAAGAAAAATTGCAGCTTTCCACGGTCTCGTTGATTTCTATAGAAAAACGGGAGCTTGTTCAAGCTAGAATGCAAAGCCTTCGAGGTCGATAAACTCCATGGCGACGAAGCTAATGCAGTTGGAAAGATCCTCGGGCTCCCTTAATCTTGCATCCGTCAGTGGGTGGCCAGCGATATTTCTCTTGTGACGTGCAGCCGTCTTGGACATTATCGCGACGCGATATAATCGTCGTCGACGAGGACACCGCCTCCTGATCGATCCACGGCCATACGCGTGTTCTCGGATCCACGTGTACAGGGCGATCTAAAAAGGGAGTTGAAGAGTTCGGGGAGAATTGTTCAGAAACATGGATGAGAAAGGTCAAGAATTTCGAGGTCTAAAAGCATCAGTGGTCTCGTGAAACCTCTGTTATGTATTAGAAAATTCGGACTATTGAAATCTGGAGACCAGTAATGTCTACCATCACTACCATGCTCAGGGACAATTAACTTTTAATCTCTGTTTAATTTAACTGGCATCTCGATATCAACATTTATTTATTTACCTTGCCGTAATTTTCATTTTGTATAACTGGGATACTCCCCTTAAAATAGTAATAATAACAACAATAATAATAATATCGATAAGATTTGAGATTCAGTAAAATAAAATCAAGAGATTTATAATAGTCAGGAGATTAAAAACATCAACAAAACTAAAGAATCTAAATAAAATTGAACCCAGAATATCAAAGTACGTAGACGAAAAATATCCAGGCAGGAAAATATTTCAAGCAATCCCGTGTCTGATTTAGCAGTTTAGATGTAATTAGTTTCCAAGAATTGGATTAGCCGCCCGCGTCTCTATTAAGATCCAGTGGCAGACTCTAATTTTCCTGTCCATGAGAATTTGCGCGCGGATTCGTCGACCCCGTTTTTAGTCCGCCCTGTACGTCGGTCCGCGACTGTTTATGCCGTCACATAGAAGCTACTCGGGCTCGTGTGTGCCAGCGGATCAATCCGGATTAATTGAGTTACGGTTCGCGGTTTTGCGGCCGGCCAACGACCGCACGGATATATCCGCGGCTTCCGGCGGGTTTGTTGTCCGTGGACGTGGTCCTCGTGACGACGACGGGGCCGACTTTGACGGGCTTGTCTTTGGGCGATACATTTCTGCAGGGGTTTCTTTCATTTGGGGGAGAAGCATTATGTGCGGGGAGGTTTCGAGGGGTTGGATATATTGTTGGTGGGGAAGTATGTAGACAGAGTTGTTGGAAAAGTGTATTGGGTAGAAAATTGTATTGTGTGGAGTGTAAGTGGTGAACGAATGCATGTGGGTTTCTTGTTAAGGGTGTACCTTGACGATAAATGATTCTGCTCGGGGCTCAGATTACTTGGCGATGGGAAATGGATGAAAGTAGTTATTGAAAATGGTGAATTAGTATAAACATGCTGTGTATGGGGTACTAGTGTTGAAGGAATTTCAAGTGATGTCTTTGCAAAGGGGGTACCTTGAGGATAGATGATTCCTTGGTAGAAAAAGGGAACTCTGGGTGGACCAGATAACTTGGTGATGGAGAATGAAGGTCAGTATTGTTGAAAATGGAGAATTTAGTATAAATTTGCACGGGGTAAATGCATGGGATAAATCAGGGTTATCTTTGTACGAGGAATACCTTGAGGATATGTGATTCCTTAGCACATTACATCTAGGCAAGGGACAAATGATCAGCCAAAAGGGAAGCTTAACTGGATCGTATGGGTGACGAGGAGTAGGAGATGCTAGTCATTGGAGATATTAGTTTTAGCAAAGATTTGCACCCTATGTAGTAGAGATGGTGGAGGAATGCAAATATTGCCTTTGTAAACAGACACTTTAGGGCCGTTGATCTTTGGGTAGGTTACCAGAATGAGCAAGTAATTATGCGAAAGGGAGGCTTAGCTGGATCAGCCTGCTTGATGGTAAATATATCCTACTAACCACGAGGAAACACTACCCCCTTTGTCCACAGAAAAATATTGCTCCGAAACAGTCAAACTTTCGTAGGTACTCCCCCTAATAACATCTCAAAAAGAAACTCTTCAATAAACCAGCACAAACCAAATCACTCCAACACAGTGCACTAACAAATAACCCTCAACAATTCAAAACCCAATGACTCGCATCCACCCACCTCCACGCTCTCCTCACATAAAATCCCCGCCCATTTAACTAGCCTATAAAATCTCCCACTACATCTCCACCATGAACCTCCCCTACTCCGTCAGTGTCCCACCAAATTTTTCCTCAAAGCATAACCTGCTCATCCACGAGCCCCCGCGTTGCTCTTTCCCTCCTCGGAGCGACATGCTGGTCCCTTTCATGGATCTCGCGTTAATTTGCCCCAGTCTTCGCTGATATCCAAAGTCGACGTTGCACAAAGGCCGGCGTCGCGTGGCCCGTGGACAGGTCGCTTTGGTCGTGGGTGTAATTGGCGAAATTAATTAACGGTCTATAAGCAAGAGGGTGCGCACGTTATCCCGTGTGCGTAACACGCGGGGCCGTCCAACGTTACTGCCAGGGACGTCCGCGCCTGGCCTGACCTCAGCGCTGATGATGTCCTTTCCTAGGGCACACAGGTCTGGCCAGGATCAGACGGCCACGGTCGCGTTGTTGAAAATTACGGGCGCGCCAGCCACCGCAGGCCCTCGGAAATCCTGCCTCGGCGTGTTGCACGCTAATTTAAACGTGTGTTTACGCTCGTCCATTATGCGCCGGCCACCCTGACCCTGTGCTCCATCTTCGAGAGGGACGTCGGGCTGCTTGCGTGCTCGGGACGATTTTGGGGGACGTTGGTGGTCGAATCGCGTTTTAGTGTGGGATTCTGTAGGTGTATTGGATGGTAGCTAGCGATAGGAAGCTTCCTAGTTGTATACGCGGACGTTAGAGTAGGAGAAAGGAAAGTGGAAGGCTCTGTAGAACTTGTTACGCGGATTGGCGGAGGTGGCTCCGCCCATCGGCCCGCCCACTGCTTGGCGCATGCGCAGTGGGGACCTCTATACTGCTCGGTACAGGTATGGTGCTTCGTATTTGTAGTTCGTGAATCTTCTTCTATTCACGAGTTTCAGCGGATATATTATTCAGTCAAACATTTATAGGATATTCGTATACAATTTTTCTGCAAGGTAAAAACGGACCAATTAACGTATTCATAAGTAGGACCTAAGAAACCACCCCCAGCGCATTCAGTACCTCCGTCGCTGCCTCGACCCGGTTTTCCCCCTAACTCAGCAACAACACTCGCTACTTTATGCTCATCCTCCCTCCCCGCTACGCCTGCCTAGCTGTCATTTCGCTGCGACGAGCGCCAAACGCGGGAGATGCTTGAGACACGCGAGCTCACGACGCGCGACAACGCCTGTTTGCACTTTCTTAAGAGGAGAGTTACGGGCGCGCTCGCAAACGAATGTGACATCCTCGAGAAGTAAACACGGGGAATTCCGTGGTCGGAAGTTGCGACGGGGCAAACAAAAAGGCACCGACGAACATCGGGTGCCGTCCGCTTCGCAGCTACCCACAGCGAAATGTTAGCTCGCGTCAAAGCAAATGTTCATCTCGATCCCACGCCGGGCATTCCCCTTATTTGCCGATGGTGGTTTTCGATTTTGCTGCTCCTGACAGCTCACGCACGCGCGGCGCGTATCTCTGAGGAGTTGTTGGAAGTTTAGGGGTGGAATTAAGATGTTAAGGGGGCATAAGGAACTTGTGTAAGCGCGTTCGAAGTCCGTGGAACCTCAAAATTGTGCGTCGAAGTTGATATTTTGAGTGGCGCAAGGTTTTGAGGAATTGGGTTTAAGGGGTTACGCTCAGTCTGTAGGCCGAAAAAGCTGTGATTTTTGGGAATTTTTTTCTCAGGAACTATAAAACTTTATTCAAAAATCTTTTTTTTCTTTGAAAGGCAGTACATTTAGCGATGCCTCTGAATTTTGGTGTTAAAAAATATCAAGTTTTACTTTATTTATTATTTTTTTTACCACACGTGGAAGGTTTACAGAGTACTCCAGGTTTCACTGAATTCCACTTGTTGGTTTCTTTATATAGCAAGTAATATTACAGTAATTAAATTGAGCTTCAATTGGAAGGTTCCTCAATCATCTCTAATCAAAGTCTTCCTGTAGCTCCAATAGTCTCCTCAAAAAGAAGTTGCACGAATAAGACGTAGTCTTCCGACGACACATCGTTAAGTAGCAGCATTAAATGTCTGAAAAATCGAAGAGGAACATTTGCAGTGCTCGTGTCGTAGGGATCCGGCGTTGGCCGCTTGATAAAAAGCACTTAAGTCGTATCCGCCCTTTGATCTTGAAGAGGGGCTCGCGTGCAGCCGGCAATAAATTCAAGTTTCGATCGCCGGGACACGAAAGCTTTACGCTTTTACCTTTTTTTACCATGCTTGGCCCGCTGCACCGGCGTTGCACACGGGCGAAGGTGGTGGAGGGTTGCCTTTTGATGGGTGAATCTATGTCGTTGGCGCTGGGGGCGGGAGGATACAAATGGGAGGAAGCTGTTTGCTCTACGTTCGTAACCTTTCGTGGCTTTCCCCGTGACTGCTTATAATTTGCAGCTTGCAACTTGGGTATAGGTATACCAAACAATGATGAGATTTGTAGGAGAGGAAAGTGGGGAAAAAACTCCTTGGGAGGTCTCTTTAATAGCGATGCTTCGATACTAGATCGCCAGACCTCGAAACTAGTCACAGTTATGCTCCTACGCTTCCCCACTCACATTCCCCCATCTTCTGTTTGCGCAAGCGCATCAGAGACCTCACTATTGCTTGGCACTCCTAATATACTCTGATAGCTTAACTCTCCAAGACGGTTCCCCTTCACCAAGTGCAGACTCCCTTTCTTTAAGTACCTTGTAAAGGAAGAAATGCCTGAGGCTAAGGTCGAAATCACTTTCTAAGTTCAGCTCCTCTGAGAGAAAATTTGAGTTGCATCTGGACTTCATGAAGAGACTAATATAAACAATCATGCTACTACCAGGGACTGGTGCAAGGTAGTGTTCGGGCATTGAAAGAGTCGATGCTGTATTTGCTCGACCACTTAGTCCAGATATGTACCTACAAATAGCAACATCGACACGTTCCCTGTTTGACCATTTTCCAAAATCCCCCCGCGCAGACCCAAACGTATGTACATTTAATCTCGAGGGACGAACGGCGATTGCGCGTTTCGGGGCCGCTTCACACGCTTATTAACGTTCGCAAATACGCAGCGTGGCGGGTAATTATGAACGTCTCAGGGCGCAGCGGGCAACAGAACCTCGGTGGGTCTCTGGGGTTTCAGCTTCTAATTGCGCGCGTATCCAAGGGCCCTCGTGACCCCGCGGGAAAATCGCAGCGAGCCTTCGTGTCGTTTTCCCGTTTTTCTCCCGCTTCCCCATTTCCCCACCGTGTTGCCCCGTTTCGAATCGACTCGGGGCGAATTGACGAGTCGCAGCGCGTGAGGGGAGCGGAAGAAACTCGAAAACGCGAGCGCATGGAATTCTCATTTAATTATAGAAATTAAAATCGGCTACTCCATTAGCTTAATTAAAACGCCCTTTAATTAATGTTTATTAAACGGACGCAATGTCAGATTGAAGGCTGGGGGGGGGGGAGGTGGTATTGAACGAAGGAGAAACAGAAAAATGAAGTTGCGGGACGAGGTTGGGAGTGAAAGAGAAAAAGGTGCGGTTAAATTGGAGTCGCGCGACGCGGTAATAAACGTCGGGCTGATATAATCAAAATACACGCGTTAATTTGCATACAAATTGAAATGATATATATTTGTCGTTGGACGAGGGGGGGGGGAGGTGCGGGGGCGGGCCGCTGAAACATTGAAATTGTATTTAATTAAGCGCGCGATTTTACGAAGGCATTGTGTAACGCTGCCGAGCCAGCCATTATATGCTTGAATTACGTCAAATAAGGGAGCCGGGCATTTCGCGATGTGAAATGACAAGGGAATTTTCAAGCGGCATTGCTCTGCTTTGAATTGCATGAAGCTTTTTTCTTGAGAAAATTAATCTACGTACCTATATCGATTCTCAAGAAATAGTGGTTTATGTAGGCATACTACTTAGTTACGCAGGATGTTCTGGGTTAGGTTTGATATTAATATTATATTATTATATTAATATAATAATATAATATGAATATAATATAATATGATATTAATATAATAATATAATATTAATATAATATGATATTAATATTATATTATTATATTAATATATTAATTAATATAATATTAATATAATATAATATGATGTTAATATCATAAATATTAATATCACAGAACATTATATTATTATGTAAAGGGCTTCGTTTCCGAAAAAAGTTATGTAAAAAATGTGTAATAACATCATGTAGCAATATCTCCGACTCCGCCGCTAGATGGCATTCCGACCGATCCTGCTTTCTCGCAAGTGCTTCCTCAACTACTGATTTGTATATATACCTGTTCCGTCCTACCTTCTAAGATCCCCGCGACTTAGGCAGAGCCTACTAGGTAAGCCTTACCGATGAGTTCGCTAGCAGGTCCAGAACGAAACGCACCCTTTCTTTCCTCTCCTTCTGCCCTACCTACTAACCGTTCCACCACCCTCATCACTATCACATAGGTATAAATGATAAAATAACAGTTGGAGTACCTAATAGAAAATAACTATAACCTCGCCAATATACCAAATTTTCCAGTTTCCAATTTCCCACGCGTGGGAGCAGGTGCGCAAGTATTATAGTACGAGTCCAGCGATTATCTCAGCCCCTAAACCTCACAATACTAGAAGGTGTACAATTCCTCTTCCCACTACATTAACAGACTAACCACAGTAAGCAATTAACGCTGTGAACATAACTCACAAGCAGCTTAAAATACCTTGAAATTCCCAAGGTTCCAAAGAAGCTTGCTTCCTCGATTTCCGTTTACCAACCCTTAGGAGTTTCCCATCGAAAGAGCGCTGCATCTTGCATGCGGGTTGCGCATATTCAGGGGCGCAGAGTGCATCTTTCGTTAACGACTGCCGCGCGGTGCTCCCTTAGCGCCGCCGATAAGTCGAAGTTTAATCGCTTATAAAACGATTCCGCGCGGTGCAGGCCGCGAGGGTGTGCGCTCGCGCGTGCAGAGTGCAGAGGATGATGCAGGTGCAGCGGGCGAACGAGAACGGGGTGGCACGCGGAGAGTTGGGGAGACTCAACGCGGCCGTTTCTGCGGCTTTGCAGCGGATAAACTCTTAAGTTTGCGCCAGCTGCGCACGGCCACGACGCCTGCAAACCTTTCGAGAATTCCGCGTAAGCGGCACGACCGTGTTACCGGCGCTTTCGAAATTCGAAGCGAGCTGTACGTGGAAACGGCCGGCAGCGTTACGTGACTGGATGGCATTCCGTGGGAAAGCTGTGCAGAAGGAACGACTTCCTTCGATAATTAACATCCTGGAAACGATATTTTGCGGGTCTGACTCGTGGAAAATGCCGTGGGACAATATTTCAGCAGTCTGTGCGCGAAGCGGAGGAGGAAATAAGGTGGATTTGAGGAGGTGTGTGTTAATTAATGTGAGAATTATGGAGGAAGGGATGTAGACTTAAGGGGAGGTTCCAGTCTAAAAGTCGATTTTTTTTTTATTTCATTTTTCGAATGTTCAAGCTTTTAGGAATACTTGTTTAAAAGGTTTTTTTTTTAATTCGTAATATTCCCAAAGTTATAGGCATTTGAGTAGCGGCAAATGTATGGGTAACAACTTTAAAACTTTAAACTCGATTTTCTCGAAACAGTGTTCTCAAAACGGTGGGACCTGTATCTCCAAAAGATATTATCCGATTCGACTGAAACTTTTTTTATTTTGAAGAATATACTTCTAGCTAGGGGGGAAAACCAGAAAAAATACAAAAATTGAAAATTTATAATTTTCAAAGGCGTTGAAAGGACGAAAAATATAGGGGGAAAGTGATTTCAAACTTCAAGTGTCGTTATTTAAAAAAAAATGTAACTTTTTAATTTGTTCTGGTTCTCCCACCTAGCCAGAAGTATATTCTTCAAAATAAGAAAAGTTTCAGTCGAATCGAATAATAACTTTTAGGGATACAGGTCCCACCAATTTTGATCAATTTTTTGACGCCTTGACTTTAATGACTTCCCAGTGCCGTCTGTAATGATTAATTATAAAACAAAAAAATATAGTTCTATAACTTAAAACATCCTTAATACAATGCAAAAAGTTCCATTAAATTATATATAGTAGTTTTCCTTTAATTAATTCCTAAAGATCACCTATTTTTTGGGGCTCTAGACCGGAACCTCCCCTTAAGTAAGGAAGGAGTTTCTGTTCGAAACAAGGTGATCGCTATCCCTTTCACGTCTCCTGTTCATATTAGGGTATGTAAGATGCATTTTTTTTCTGCGATAATTTACCGAGCTTGTTTATCGAGTTTTTTCATTTTTTTTAAATACAACTTTACTTTATTTTCGGTACTGTGATAGAGCACAGAAAACTGAACAATTTTTATATTTATAGTTTTGTTCTGTCTCGCAACGTGACAAAGTTATATTAAACAACGAGATAACTTTACGGGACAATGATTTCACCTCTTCAGAGTGAATTCCCACAAAAAAATATTGCTCCTTGGATACTCTAATATGCTCTGCATGCACGCGAAGTTTCATTAAAATCAGAATTTTCGGGAACATTCCCTTGCCCGTTGGGGATCCCCGTCGAATTATCGGGAATCTCTCTGCAAATCTAAGCTGATCGCGGGGGATAATTTTTGAGTTCCTCGGCGGAATCCGCTGAATTGAATCCGTCCGGTTTTCCTCTACTCGATCTGAGCATCGGTGCTCGAGGAGTGGAGGGAGCCTGAGGACGCGAAGTTTCGCGGAAGGAGAACGGACGGGCCTCCCTAATGAAATGCATCCAGAAGGAAGTGGAGGATGGGGCGAGAATAGAGATAATAGCGGTAAGGAGAAGCTAAAGAGGCCAGACAAATCTCCACTGCGGGGGTTGGGACGGAGGAGTGGGGAGATACGAATGTCTCTGTCGGCGAAGGTTGCGCGAAAATTGAATGGAATATTTTTCCTTGGGACGCGGGGAATACGATCAGCCCTCCTGCGAAATTTCTCTGGAATTTGCTCGATCTCTGTGCGCCACCTTTGCCAGCTAGTAGTCACGTGCTCCCAGTTGCAGCTTGTGGTGGTGCAGTTTGGGGTGCATCGACGCAACTGTTGCGCTTGCTACGCTCCGCTGGCCTCTCTTGGAACTTCTATTTCGTAAAAGAAGTGTCCAATAGGAAAATATGCAATTCTCCTGTGAAAACTTATCCTGTGATGGCAATTGCCTCAAAGGAAATGGGAGGGATGTGTATTCGAAGAATTCAGTATTATACTTCCTAAAAATATGTTAACTAACCTGAGACCCACTCACGTGGCGCATAAAATTAAAACCGACTTCAAACAAATAAAAATGCACTAAAAAGTAAAAAATAATTTAATCCCTTATTTAATCTACGACTCTGATATTTTTTAAGTCAGCGGCAGATTTACACAGTGCAAATGATGAGACGTCGGCTTAAAAGATATGAGAGTCGTAGATAAAATAAGGGATTAAATTATTTTTTACTTTTTAGTGCATTTTTATTTGTTTGAAGTCGGTTTTAATTTTTAATTTTTTTTTTTAATTTTTTGTTCTTTTAGTTATATTGACACAACATGTTTAGGAGATATGCCTCTACGTACATAAAATAATAATAATTAGGTGATAATAGTCTTTATTATTAACCAGAACTGGCAAAATATCGGACCAATATTGATACAGTGCAGGATGGGATCACCGCCCTCTTTCGAATAAAAAAAAGATTATCAAAATCCGTCCATACGCTGAGGAGTTGTACGGGGAAAAACATAAAAAAAAATAAAAAAAACATATACAGGTCGAATCTATAACCTCCTCCTTTTTGAAGTTGGATAAAAACGATATTTGTGATGGTAGAAACCACTGAACATACTCCCCGTGCGGGACACCCCCATTAGCAGCTCTTAAACACAGTCCCCGAACGCCCATGGGCGTTCTCCGCACACACTGTATCTATTAAACGAACGGACACAGTAGTCCCCAACAGTCAAAGTGTGAAAAAGTGTGCTGAATATATCCCTGGATTCTCGACTCCACAGAAGACACTCGATGGTGCCATTGCCTCTACATCCCTACACCTCCAAGTACATACGTTAAATGAAATGTTACTAGACAAGTGGATGCTCCCTAGCCCCCGCCAGACAGCTAGTTCCCCGCAGTCGTAAAGCGGGGAAGATGACAGGGAACGCGGCTAGTAATCCTGACAAAGTGACGCGTTCAACCTTCCCGTTGAGGCCTGAAAAGGGAATTCGACGATACGTCACGTCTTGATCCCGCGCGGAGAAAGTCACGCGGAAGGCCTTGCGTCGCAGCGAGCACGATGGCATTCCCTCCTGGAATTCGCCAATAAGGTCGAATCGGTTCCCCCTCGACAGCTGACATCCCTCGCGAACTTCAGCCCCGAAGCTCCGTGGTTGGTAAAAAAATTCGGGGATCAGCGGGATTCCTCCCTTGTTTTTTTCGACTCCTCTCCTGTGCGGGGGAAAATAGTTGACCCGATCCCCAGGGGGATCGGTTAGACCGAGCGGGGCGGTAGTTTCTTTTCCACTCGGGGAATTAATTTTCCGTGAAATAAGCGAAAGGGACG
Source organism: Andrena cerasifolii (assembly GCF_050908995.1). Lineage (NCBI taxonomy): Eukaryota > Metazoa > Arthropoda > Insecta > Hymenoptera > Andrenidae > Andrena > Andrena cerasifolii. The sequence continues at coordinate 26,096,422 of NC_135119.1, read as the reverse complement.
CGGCTCCCCTGCGGATGTCCTCGGCAGATGGCTGCTAAATGAAATTCCCTAGGTCGTCGGGTCGAGGTGTCGCGCGAACATTTATGAATTCGAAAATATCGGGGGCGGGGGGTTGCGCGACGGGGGAGGAGAAGTTTCGCATTCGCCTGAAATTTTCAGCCGCGAAACGAGGAAAGTTCTACCAGGTCGAAATGATTACAGCGGAAGATCTCGAGATCTGACGTCGCCCCCGTTCACTTCTGGCTATTAATAATGCCAACGGGCTGGAAGTTTTCAGCGAATGGCGCTCTTGTGGGCGAGGAATTTACGAATATCACGAACGTCTCGCGGGGCTTCTGTTATTGCTGGGGAGGTATCGATTGTGCATTAAGATTCTTGGCCGAAGTGCGAGAAGACGGCAAGTGTGTGCTTCTGTAGCCTGAACTCACGCAGTACTTATGTAAGTACATACTACGTTTTTCTTTGGATACCGGTAATGTAGGCATTCGGCGTTTGGGAACAGCCTATGGTGCGATTGGCACATAGGTGGCGCCCTCGTTGGTTTCGCTATTTTTAGAGTTCGGAAGAGAGTAGGATTGGGGAGGCGGCGCACAGTGTGCGATTTTGGATTAAAATCGCTAGACAGCGCAAACTTTGACCGATTTCAATAATTTTTTTTTTAAAATACTCGTAAAGGGCTCATCAATAACCGAGGGGTGCAGTAAATCCTGTATTTTTTAGTCTAATCTATACAAAATATTATTTAGCATAACATGACATAAAAACGTAAACTTTGGAAATTGAGGATATTAAACAGCGCAAACCTTGACCGATTTCAATAATTTTTTTTTTAAAATATTCGTAATGAGCTCATCAATAACCGAGGGGTGCAGTAAATCCTGTATTTTTTAGTCTAATCTATACCAAATATTATTTAGCATAACATGACATAAAAACGTAAACTTTGGAAATTGAGGATATTAAACAGCGCAAACCTTGACCGATTTCAATAATTTTTTTTTTAAATATTCGTAAAGAGCTCATCAATAACCGAGGGGTGCAGTAAATCCTGTATTTTTTAGTCTAATCTATACAAAATATTATTTAGCATAACATGACATAAAAACGTAAACTTTGGAAATTGACGATATTAAAAATGAATAATGAATTTTTTGTAAATTTAATATTAGCTATAAAATAAAAAATTTGATTCAAATTTACAAAATTTATGTTTTAAATAAACTGTAAGTGTAGCTGATTTAAATCTAATACTTTTAAATTATATTTTATTTTTATTAGTTTTGATTTTATTTCTAATATATATATTTTCTTTATTTTTTTAAATTTTTTTTAGGAATTGTAATTAAAATAGAATTTGATGTGGCAACTAATTTTATAATAATTTGTTAATATGAATTTTATGTGCCATGTTAGATACACTGAAATGTTACATGCATTGTGGCTTATTTTATAATAACATTTCTTCAGCATCAACCGTTAAGGGCTTAACTTTTTTATCTTCTTTACGGACCCTATAAGAGGTTTGCCCCGAAATGGCACATGTTACACATCCTGTAATTTTTTCCAAGTCGATCTGAACCTCAATTCGTTCGCAGTGAGGAAAAAATGAAGAGAAAAAAATATTCGAGAAAAACGCGTTTAAACTTTCTGCGCAAAGGCGACGCTATAGGCGCCGCTTGACATTTTTACCTGCCAAATCTACGATTCAGCGAATTTTACTGTAAACCAAGCGGCATTTTATTCAGAAAATATTGTACTTTCGGAAAATGCAATAATAAAAATCGATTTTTCGACTGCCTAGTCCCCTTAAGTGGCCAACCATTGCACTCTTTACCCTATCGCACATCTTCCTGCATTTCTCTTTCAAATCACCACACGCAAAAAAGCTACATTTCCACAAAGGGACGCATTCTGCCACGTGGAACTACTATATTCTTCGTTGAATGCCAATAATTCACAAACCACGTATCACACCACATCTGCACTCATCAATCAAATTGTACTACATTTCTGCAAAGAGAAATGACAAATATAGGCTTCTCTATCACGCAGTACCTGCGACATTCTTCGTAAAATGCCTGTAAATCACAATGCGCGTATCACACAGCATCTTCCTACATTCCTCTTCAAATCACTGGGCCTGAAAAAGCTGCGTATCTACAAAGGAATGCACTCTGTCACGTAGTGCCACGCTTTCAGTCCGCCAGCTCGCAGCCAGATCGTAACGAGTGTTTCTTCGGCCCTCCTCTTTGCTCGGTTAAACGCGAGGAGGAGGGGGTAGGTGTTCGCGGAAACGAGTGCACTCGCCGCCCGTTTCCAGGCCGTTGTTTTTCACCGAATGCGCTGCTTTAAAGTCCCGGATGTCCCCCTGAACGCTCGCTTAGCGAAGAGGTTACGCGGAATCGCTTACTTCGCGCTCCTCCGGAGAAAAAAAAGCTAGACCACTGCCGTTCCGCTGCCCCGTAAGCGGCAACCCGCTCGGACCTGCGCGTGGAAAAAGGGAATGCAGCTGGAGGCGCAGACACGTCTGGCACGTCCCTTTTCGTGTCAAAGAAATGTATATGATAGACACAGTGATACAGGCGCGTGCACCGAGGGCGAGTTATAACTTCTTGTTCGGTTTACGCGCAAAGTTTGCGTGCTCTGTAAAAATTTATGCGGTACATGCTGGTACTCAACGCGGAGGCCATTGTGCTTTATGGTGAGCACACACCATTCTAGCAACCGAGTGATTCCGTGTTTGTAAATTGAGGAATACTAGTGACTGAGCATTTGCACGGTGTTAAATTAAATCCCTAGTAGCATTTCTGGTTGGGCCCACAGTATCAAGAACTTGGCAATTAGTTGGCCATCAAAATGCCAACTGTTGGCTTTTTAGGTAAAACAAGGAGGATTCAGGGATCTGGGTGTAGCGGTCATCGGTACGGCAAAATATGAACATTTGGCGTACAGATGGTCGGCATGGTTTATGACACGCGCGCCAGCAAAACTATTTTTGAGTAAGCCGTTTTCCGTTCTTTTCGTGATTTGAACAAAGCATGTTTTCTTAGAGACTTTCGTTTACGGCCTCAATAGTTATTGCGGGTATCGTAAACCTTGAGTTTCTGTAGGGCCCACGGTGCGGGGCCGGCGGCCAGCGACCGGCCACGTCACGCACCTCGGGGTCTGGGGAAATCCTGCTGCGTTACCAGAAGTATTTCTCCCGCCAAATTTCACCCCCGCTATGGTGGAAGCGCGCCGTAGACGCGCGAAATAGGTGGCGCGATTTAGGGGTCCGAACGATACCGATTGGTTGACATCGGCATCGGGTCAACCAATTAGGAGGAGTTTTCTACCCGCGCGCGTCTTGCCGGAAAATTGTGCGTCCGGCAGACGTCAGTCTTCATCCTGACCTCAACAAGTCTTAACTTTTGAGCAGATATAAGTCACCGAATAAAAGACTCACGTTGAACGTTATTGTGTGTTTCAATTCGGGAACAGAAACTATCCTTCTATTCCTAAACTGGGTAATGACGCGACACGTTTATATTTGCTTTTCTATCTTAGAGCGATCTGAGGTGGTCACCGTTCACCGTATATTTCGGTAGTCTTGCTTGTGCGGTGTTGCCAAATCCGGGTTACATACTTCAATTAGGGGTTGCAAACCGGTAAATCGGTAAATTGGTTTGGAGTTTTTTTTCACTGATAACGTAGTAGATGTCGACGGAATTATGCGCTATATATATGCGCTATATTGCTGTACATTAAATTTTTACCGGTAATTTGATAAATGACGTATTTCTCGATATTTACCGGTAAAAATTATTACTACGTTATCAGTGAAAAAAAGCTTCAAACCGATTTACCGATTTACCGGTTTGCACTCCCTAACTTCAATACGGCCCCACAAGGCGCGTAACTTAAAGCTGCTTACTCTATAGGCAAACAATTAGTCTGCACCAACAATAAATGCTACTCGTGATTGCATTACTAGGGAATTATCGCGAGGATGCAAGTTGGTCATTTACCGCGTCACCTCTGGCGATATTTATTCTTGCACACGAGGGTAGAAGCTCCACTCATAAATAGTGATATCATTTCCAATATGTTCAGTTGACATCGATGTATCGATATGCATATTCCGTATCGACATATTGCGCGGCTCAGAACGTTTATTACCAGCTAAACAAATAAATAAATAACGACAGTAATCAGCCATGCAATCACCTCACGTAGAAAGTTGACCAACCCTTCCGAGCCACCCTCTCGCGAGGCGTCGAAAGCGCTTCGGGAAACTTGTTCCAGGCGCTGCTGTTACAACGTACTCTCGACATTATCATTTTCATTTACATTTCCGCCTGTTGCCCCTTGCCCCTCCTCCGCCGCTGGGGGGTGTCTTCTTTTTTCGTTGGGGGATGGCGCGGCATCCCGATACTCGCGAAAGCAGAGCGCTGGTTCCCAGGGGGCGGCAGGAAATTGCGCGGAGTACTCGGAGCGGAGGCAAGAATCCTCCCCCATCCCCTACTACGGCCACCGCTCTTCCTCCCCTCCAGCCGACATCTTCGTCGTTTCACGTCGTTAGACGGTAAAAGTGCGACGAGAATCAGAAATGAGCAGCGTAGTCGAAACGATGAGTTCTCAGCGAGACCGTTCCGCGCCTGGAAAATTATAACTAGCCCTCGGGTCCCCGGGCTGCCTGGGATTTCTTGCTTAGCTCTCTCGTCTGTTATCGACACCGAGCATCGGCTCTCGATACCGTGTATTAACGGAGGAACGCTTCTGTATTCCTGCAGCGATTTCACTCGCGAGGGAATTGCTTTTTAATGGGGGGAGGGGAGGGGGGCGGGGCGGGGGTGGTTTAATTGAAAGGAACAGTAGGGAACACTATGGGAATATTTAATTTTCAATTGCAGTGGGTGAGGAGTAAGTTCCAATTTGTATTGGTTAAATTTGAAATTTCAGATTCCGAGGGGTGGATTTCTGAATTTAATAGCTGCACTCGAAGTTGCGATTTCAAGCGGCGCGGGTCGATACTCCTCTCGCGGAGATTCAAAGTTCTAACTATCGGAATTTCAAGTGCTCGGCCCCATATTTGCGGCCTCAAAATTGATCGAGCACTTTTGAAATTCCAGTTCTCGTCGACCTGAGTTAGGTCTGAGTAATATTCGAAATCTCAAGTTCCCACCTTCGTCTTTGAATCTCCGAATCTGCTCCGCCACCTTCCAAATTCCAATAATCAAACTTCCAACTTCCCGTTACCCTCGAAATCTGTTCAGCCACCTTTCAAATTCCACAATCCACCGATCAAATTCGAAATCCTAAAGACAACTACCCCCACGCACTCTTCAATTCAATTTCCTCCGCGCTATGTCCACATAAAAAGCTACCAACTCTCGCCACACCGCACCCCTCTTCCACTGAAATGTCCTCTCCATTTCGCCGGTGGTTCCTACACCCCCGAAGCGCATTTGCATAAAAATCCCCGCGCTATATAGTCGCATAGTTGGAGTTGGACTGGCCCGAGGGTGCGCAGCCAATGCAGTAGACGGCGAGCAACAGATAAACGGATTAATTTTATAGCGACTAATCGCAAGAGCGGCCGCGTATCCTGCAACGAATCCGCGACATTTACGGCGCGATCAAAGAGAGGTTGAAAACTGCGGACGGGCGAAAAAGGGCGGCGAGAAAGGGAGCAGAGGGCAGGGAAGGTACATTTTCATAATCGAGTCAAGTACTTCGCTGAGTGTCTATCCAGGAATTTTCACTGGGTCCTGTTCCATCGTCACCGCACCGACTTTGAATAAAAGGGCACCGGCACCTGGTACATTCGATTTTCTTCGTTTTATCCACCCCCGTTTCTTTCCTTTCTGCAATAGGATCTGATGGTGCTTTTCAGCGAAAGGGAATCATCAAGTGACTGTTGAATTATTTACAATTAATTCCCACTTGATACTTCTTTCTCATTCTCATTCAAACGGGGGAGATTAGATTCTTCTGGTTGCTGGTTGTACAGGTTAATTCACAAGGGGTGTGCGCAATTTTTAGGTCACCGATTTCGATGAAATTTTGCACGTAGTTAGTTGACGTTGTGTGCATCACTGTGTTATTAAGTTCGTGAGGTATGGTATTGGAAATTTTGTGAGAAAATTAGGTTATAATATTCTTCCTTTGCTAATCACTTATATGCACTTCTGTGTAAGATATATTTAAGTAACTTATTGTAGAAATACTGAAGATTTAGAGGAAATATATCTGGAGCTATTAGATAGATTACAAAGGAATTGCCACTGCAACTCAGGGGGTGGAGGAGCAAATCTTTCATCTGTATTTTCTCGAAACCCTTTAAGAACTGTGCTCCACGCTTCTAGGGAATTATTCCACATACTCTGCACTAAGAGCTTAACAAATTTGAAGGAAATCGGTGATCCCACCCTCCCGCAATCCCCTCACAAGTGAACCGCGATTTCTTCTATATTTAAAGGAATCGTGTTTCATGGAGTAGAATAAAATTCCGCTGCTACAGCAGCTTTCTCCGGTAAGATAAATTTTTTGAAAAATGCTCGCTGCGAGGGTTTTATTCGTTCGTTTTAGCGACGTTTGCTCGCGTGTTTCCGTCGTTCCTCCCCCGTTTAAATGCCCTCGACGCGTTTCAAAGAGACCTCTCTAGGCGGGCGCGTCGAGAGAGAAGCAACCGGAAACGCTTTGAAGGCTGTCCTCGGGAGGTCGATCGAGGAAAAAGACGACACCGGGCGATTCGCCCAATTTCTAAGAACACTCCCAGCGAGTCAGAACGAAACGTGATTTCCTCCTTTGACGGGCGGAACGCGCTGCCTCCTGCCCCGGTATTTCCGAAAATTCCATCGTGCTTCCCGCTTGGGGAGCTTCCTTCTTTCTAATCGGTAGTATTAGGTGCGGCATCTTTCTCGCGCGAACTGCAAGAAAAGGTAGAAATTTTTAAGAATTCCTTCGCGCTTATAACTTTGCTCACGTTCCTCCCAATTGTTATCGTTATAAACGACAGCGACAAATAAATTCTTCCCTCCAAAGCCGAATAAATAAACAATCGTGTAAACTGACTTCCGCGAACCGATGTGCGCAGCGCTCGCGAATTTCAAGCGAGTTCCTCGCGGTGTTCTGCCGCGAGTTTGCGAGACGAAGCTCGAGGGGGAAGGCTCCGTGCCCGGCTCCTTCGATTTCGAAACTGAATTTCCTGCTACCCATCGAATAATCAGAGGCGCAAGACTTCCACAGTCCCCGGGCATAATCCTGGCTCTCGCCTGGCTGAATATGCATGAACGCGTTCGGGACATAAGCGTTCGCTACTTAAAATAATTCAGCCGACTGTTCCCGCGCCGTTGATTGCGTTCCATCTGCCTCCTTGGATCCGCAGCTAAATACCTCCGAATTGCGCGGAGAATATACCGAACGCTCCGCCACAATGCCGTTTAGAGAGAGAAATTGTTGCCAGCTAAGGGCGCTGCAACTCGGCCGCGACTCTGGCTTTAACTACCAACTGTTTCATCCGCAACTTCTTCGGAGTTGGTGCAACGAGCACTGGCGCCCGGGAGGGTGCTCCTCTGATCGTTGCTTTTCGGGTCGTTCGGTGTTAACGTTCTGAGATTCGGGGGCGAGTAAGAATTCTAGGAAGGCTACTGACGTGACGACGAAGGGATGCTTTGCTGAGCTTGGTTTGAAGGTGAACTGAGACTGAGCTTCGTAATGAAGTTGGTCGTGCGGCGGGTGGAGAAACTTGCGAGGTTTGAAGGGGTTTGAAATGATTTGCAACGGCTTGAGAAGGTTTGAAATAGTTTGTAGGGGTTTGAGAAGGTTTGAAATAGTTTGTAGGGGTTTGAGAAGGTTTGAAATAGTTTGTAGTGGTTTGAGAAGGTTTGAAATAGTTTGTAGTGGTTTGAGAAGGTTTGAAATAGTTTGTTTAGGGTTTGCGAAGGTTTGAAATAGTTTGTAGTGGTTTGAGAAGGTTTGAAATAGTTTGTAGGGGTTTGAGAAGGTTTGAAATAGTTTTTTAGGGTTTGAGAAGGTTTGAAATAGTTTGTTTAGGGTTTGAGAAGGTTTGAAATAGTTTGTAGGGGTTTGAGAAGGTTTGAAATAGTTTGTAGGGGCTTGAGAAGGTTTGAAATAGTTTGCGAAGGTTTGAATTATTTTTAAAGTGAACCCACCGCGTTAAGAGAGATTACAGAAGCTATAATCCCAGTAAAAACTTATTCAGAGGCTCCTCAAAAGTTAAAACATCCCCCTTTCAAGGGAAACGTTCAAAAGATTTCCCATTCCCAGTAGAATAAAAAGAATCTCCTTTTATGTATACCTCCCACCTCCTCAATCCCCAACCGCGATTCCACATTACCCTGCAAAATGGCGATCAACAGAGTTTACCAATCCCCCGTACAAGTTCCTCCAGGGAGCGAACGGTCACGAAGTTGGCGCATCGCGGCCGAGAACGTTCCCCCAGATGGCGACGACGCTGGTGGGACGGAGCGCGGTTTCGTCCGCCGATTTACGAGCTCCTCCAGCTATACGACAGCTACTTTGAGGCTTTTAAGCCGTGCTCGCGGCTCAAGCACGTACGACCGTCTCGAGATCGAATCGAAGCTCGTTCCCCCGCCGAGACAACAACGGGAACGGCGGTAAAGCGCGATAGGGGCTGGCGGGCTCGGGACGCGGCGTCGACGTACCGCCAACACTTCTCCCATTTGCGCGATGTTTACGCGCAAATATTGAGAATGAGACTCGAAGCCGAGTGGCGGAATTAAAACGAATTTTCGACGTCGGTTCGACGATGTTTACCCGATAACCCGTGTCGCCGGGCGTATTTACAGGGAAACAAACCGTCCGCGGCTAAACGGAATCGATTAAGGGAGAACTACTTGCTCGTTGATGGCCCCGGCTATTTAGGGGGAGGTGAACGGGGTAATGGAGAAGTGGAGGAACGCAGGTGGCGCGGGTCGTGCCGGTTCTTCGGCAGAAAATTACGCGTGAGCCTCGGTACAATGAAAATGGGCAATAGGGATTCGAAGCTGGAGCTTCTATTTGGGAGGGTGGATTTTTCGCGCTGGTTGTTTTGCCGAAATAGGGGGATGCTCTGTGAAGTTGTACAATCGTAGGAATTTGATTCCTCTGACTGGCTTGAACTGTTTGGGAGCTTTGAGTGTCGTTAGTAGTCCTCCATTCCCCAGAGACCTTGAATACTTTTATACAGTGTCTTTCATATTCTGAGGACCGGGGGTAGTTAACACTAAACGTACTGTCACTTTATATACAGGGTGCCCGCGGGAAGACAGAACAGCTGGATATCTCCTAATGTATTGGAGATAAAAAAATAAAAACAATATTTATTAGCGCAGACGAATTTTTTTTTCGATTATTATTTTAAAAGATAAGTCAAGTTCGTTTTTTTAAATGGTACTATTTTTTTTTGAAGAGGTCAGTCTCAACTCAGGTCTTCAAGAAAAAGTAGTTCCATTTGAAAAACCGAACTTGACCATCGTATCTTTTAAAATAATAATCGAAAAAAAATTCGTCTCGGCTAATAAAGTAGCCCCATCGAACCATTTAATTACATATTTTTTTAAATTGTTTATCTCCAATACTTTAGGAGAAATCCAGCTGTTCAGTCTACGCGCGGACACCCTGTAGAATGACCGGTTAGGAAATAAATTGCCACGACAATCGACACAAAAATTAATGCAGAATTTTTAATCGAATTTTAAAACCAGTCACTGGATACTTATAATACATCACCTCTCCCTAATTTCATTCACATTCACTGCTAAACTAGACTTCTTCACCTTCGGTAATCCCGCAAAGCCCACATTAACAAAAAATCCTCCACGTACACTCTCAACTATTAAGTAGGTACATTCCTCGCGGTGCTCTTTAATCGCTGTTTGCTGACATAATAACGCGTCCGCGGAGCAGCCCATCCAGGAAATTGAAATTCTATGCAATTTCATTTTAAGCTGCCACTGGCGGCACGGTGTCGTTCATTAAAGCCCATGATACGAAGGGAACCGTGCTTTCTGCGGCTGGTATCTAATAAAAGTCCACGAGCTCTCCCCTCTCATCCCGAGCCTGCACGGAATTGCATTCGCATGCAACGTGCCTGGGAGCGCGCGCGCATCGGCTCCATGCTCCGTGAAACATGGAAAAGCGTAATTCATGCACGATGCCATCGTTGCCTCTCCGATACATTGTGCAGTTGCTCGATTCGCTGAATCTCTGTAATTTATCGACTCGACGTCGAGCTATCGAGCAGCCAGGAAACGACTTCGGCGGTGTCTACTCTCCCCCCCCCTGCCGGGGCTGCTTCTTCCACAACTTTCTGCGCCATCGAGCCGTGGAAGATCCCAACTTCCCGCGGAGGGGCAAACAATTCCACGACACTTATAAATCTTGCGGCATTGGTACAGCTCTCGCTGTAATTTCAGATCGTAAGAGGGTGGAAATTTAATTTTATATGGAAGCTCAATCTTAGGTCTCGATGTTTGAGGGAGATTTCAGGTGTTCCGAGTCAGAATTGGTAAGAGGTGCGTACATTCGTAGTATTGTTGTGCTAACACCTGGCGTAGCTCAAGAGGCTTATGCGCGCGGTAAGTCAGTCAGTCCAGAGATTAGAGCTGTTCGGGTACCCGAATATTCGAGCAGCTTGAAATTCGGACCGAACCGGGACTTGGTTGTCGAGTCTGGCAGAGATCGCAATATTGCATGCACGTGGCCGCGCAGATGCTTTGTTTATTTCAGTTTATACTTTTATATTTCTTTACTTTTACTATAGTAAATATATATATATATATACGTTAAGCTAAAAGTGTGTCGAAGTCTGTTTCAAACCATTTTAACAAGAATTGACCCCGCACTTGAGTGTCTCACAAGTTATCTTTGCTTTCGTCAACGAACGTTTGCAATATCTACTGTATGAGTTTGAGTAATGGAGGACACAAAAGTAAAGTCCTTAGCGGCCTGTAGACGCTCAATATTATTGTGCAATATATTGCACAATATTTGTGCTGGGTGCCCCTAGCCGGCCAATATCGCAGTCAGCGGATATCTTCCTGTGTCTCATCGCGAGGCGTACTGGTACTTCTTCGGAGTAATTTCGTTTCTTACCCAATTTCCAGGGAAACATTCTTCAATCTTGTTGGGTTATTTAATTAATTTATATGCGTGGTGTAAGTACGTTTATTGTTAGACGCTGTACACGTGCAGACGTACCGCGTGTCCTTCCTTAGTTTCTCTGCCAGCCGCTCGTAGCGTAGTTGTCTCTTTAGTTTGCACACACGCATACCATTCTACCTACTTATTTTCTATGTACACATCTATATACAACAAATCTACGATAAGAACATCTTACACACGCTCTACGCGCCCGCGAGCGGGCGAGCGCCCCCCGCGCTGATCTAGCCCCAACCAATACTAATACCTGGGACAAGTTGGAAAGTGGAATGCGTTGCTTCGGAATAAGTCAAAGGAAGTTTTTCGCGAATATCTCGGGAACGAAGGTCGAGCGGCGGTAACATGTATAAGAAAAAGTTGTTCAGAATCGTGTCCCCGACAACATATAAAAAAATCATTGAAATCGGTGAGGACGGAAAACTTCTAAATAATTACCACGTTTTTTATTGGCCTTTAGAAATTTGCCAAACAGATGTTGTCGAAAAATAATAAATCTTGGAAAAATAATAAATTATCGATCGTGAAAAGTAAATGAATTTTCGCCTGGCTCTGAGAGACACAGGAAGAAAAGGGGTAGCCCGCTGACTGCCCGCTGAAAGCCAGTTGAAATAAGGTGTATACATTATAGATGATTGAATTTGTCTTGAAACACACTATCAAGGGATCTCTAAAAAAGAATAGTTCCATTTAAAAAACCGAACTCGGTCATCGCATCTCTTAAAATAATAATCGAAGAAAAAATTAGTCTGCGCTAATAGATTTGCCGCCTCGAACCATACAATTGCATATAAACAATTTTTTTTAATCTCCAACACGTTAGGAAATATCCAGCTGTTTATTGTTCCCGCGGACCCCCTGTTTTAATAAAATAAAATATAAAATATATGTCGGAGAAGGCAGCCGCTTAATCATCAACGCTACGACCTATTAAGAAATAGGTCTACCTCACGTCACTTCTTCCCCACGCGTAGGGATTTGCCTGGCAACTTGGTCAAAACTGAACTGATATTCCGCAATGCTGCTCACATACGATGGTGTCTATTCCATATTGCGCAACAAATACCAAATCGTTTTGATTCACACAATATATTGTACAGTCTTCCAATATGATCCACAGATATTGAATATTGCACAATAATATTGAGCGTCTACAGGCCGCTTTAGACTTTAAAGAGAGAACTCTGGCCTCGACTCAGTATTTAAGGCATTGAGAACAAAAACGGACTAATTCACATTTTTTCCGAAATTGAGTTAGGAGCAGTAATGTATGCCAATAGACTGTATTAATCATACACTATAGGAAAAATTAAATGTGCAACAGTTGTTACAATCAAATGGAAAATTAATAATTCAAGAGTCCTTGTAGAAAACACTGCAAGAGCCAAAGATCAAAATCTATACTATAGTATTACCATTGGCGCGGAGAACATTTTTTGCTAAAAAATATTTGCTTTTGAATTTCGGCACTTACAGTGTTTTAATTGTGTGCTCATTAGGAAGCATTTCGAATAGTATCAGAAGCTAAAAAATTAGGACTGCACTGGCGACAACTTTTGAAACCCTATTTTTTAAATCGCCTATTTCTCCGTTTACAGCGTACCTACCAGGGTTGTTTTCATTTCTCCTCTTCTTTCGTGACAAAACGATTCCAGTTCTCCAATTCTCGTTGATATCTAAGAAATTCCATAATTACTTCCGAGAACATTTCTCAGGCATCGTGTCGTAGAATAGCGTCGATTAACTTTCCCAGGACCAAGTTTTCATCCGATTGCAGGGTTTTTTCTGGGCTTCCTGCAGGGAATCCCGTTGAATCGCCCTCGACTCGCTCCTTCGATAGCTGCCACCTTAACGAGCAGCCCGCGAAATATCACTCGAATCGAGCTTACCGAATCCTCACATTCCCCGTCCAGCCTCCTGCAGCCTGATTACGGAAGCTCGACGAGGTCGTGCGTCTCGCGTTACCTCGAAGAGGGGTGGCGCGACCCTTGGTTACGTCTCCAGGTCTGCGTGCATTGAACAGGACAGAGGGAGGAAACGAAGGGAGAAATACGAAAAATACGATACCATTCCCTATCACCTTTTCCTTCGTACAGGGTGTTCCACCTAAAGCAGGCCACCTAACATCTTTCTCAGTTATGTTGATATGCGGAATATATTTTATATGCAATTCGAATGGTGTGAAAAACCGAGCACGTTGCAAGGAACACCATTTTTCATAGAAATATTCTTTCTATTATTACAACTGAAGAAAATATCAAGGTGTCTGCTTATCCCACCCCTTCCTTAAGGGAGGAATGTATATTTATTCTTAAAAATTAAAACTGCAACTTCGTCAGAGGTGCATAAAACCTGGTCCAAATTTCAGACGAATCGAATCGCTAGTTTCTTAAAAAAAAATTTCCTAAATCGTGCTTTGTTTTTAGTCTAAAAATAAGATTCCCTTCTTGAAGGAGGGCAGAAGGTGTGCTGCCCCAAGGTTATTTTTCATTTCTTGACTGGTATCGAACGAGCCATCCAGCGAAGACTGCGCGAGCCGTGAAAACGTATCGTTGAAGTTGCGAACTGGCGAAGTGTAGTTTTAAAAAAGGGTGAAACTCCGGGGGGAACGGTAATTAAGGTCCCCTCCGCCAGGAACGGCGGAAGTCTGCGGCAAGTTGCACGGAGGACGGCTTGTATCCGGTTAGAATTCGCTTTGCAGCGGCTCAGCCTCTAAACTCGAAGAGTTGCTCCGATAGAAGCGGCAAAAGTAACAACTTTCTTTAATCATGAGTCGCGGAAGCCTACGTAAGTTGCATCGCCGCGGTAAAGCTCTCCGCGCGCCGCGAACTCTGCGCCAGGGGCTGGCGGCGGGTGGCGGAAAGTTGCGCCACGGAACACCGTGCTCCGAGGGAGGGAAAATTCAATTTGTCCGGTGCCTGGTTTTCATTCTGTAACGAGATATCAAATATGAAAATTGTTTACGAAACAGTTCAACTCGCCGAACTTCCACCGGCGAACTTCGCTGCCAGCGGAGGGCGGGCGAGTTCAACTTATCGAATCAGACCCCGTTCAAAAGAAGAAACTGAATTTCCCTTCTCGCTGCTCCTCGGATGCGCCCCCTTTTGCCACGCGAGCGTCGCGAAACCGTTCTTCCCGTGCTCCGCGGCATCGACTATGAATTCGACGAATTCGAAATTTCAGGGCGGATTTGGAAGCGAGCTTTGAGAATTGGTAGCTACTTGAGTTAGAGTAGAGGTGTTCCATTACCGTTGCAAAGAGAATTTTGGAAGTAGAATGATTTAGAATTTCGACCGTAAAGAATTTTTAAAACTTAAAAGTAAATGTTATCGGCGCACCGGTTCGGTTTATTTTTAGCAGATTAAATAAAAGCTATTGTGCAAATTTATGATTAAATTTCCAACGTATCGGTCGGTATTGCGACCATTATCAAGGAAAGAATTAAATCAGGAAGAAAACTGCGTCTGCTTTTATAAATTTGGCCCCTGTTAAGGGGTTATACCTAGTCAGGCGGTCGAAAAGAGGCGAATATTTGTGAATTTTTTTTGAACAAGCGGAAGCGTATATTTTTACAGAACTTTTTGCGTTTAAAAGAGCAACATTTAAAGAATATTTGGTAATTTTTTCGTAGAAAAATATTTAAGTTTATAATAAAATAACAAGCGACATCCAAGAAGCATTTTTAAAAAGTTGCTTTCGCGGTAAGCACTGCCATTCGGAACCAGATTATCTAAAATCAAAAAACAAAAAAGATTTCGTTAGTATATTAATGTATCCTCAGGTTGGCGGAGAGAATTTTCCGAAATATTAAGTTAAAACAACATGGCAGCTATTTGAAGTTGAAATCCTGATTTTTTCCTGCAAAAATTACGCGAAATTTAATTCTTTCCTTCATAATGGTCGCAATACTGTCGGAAACGTTGGAAATTTAATCTTAAAACTCGCACAATAGCTTTTATTTAATCTGTTAAAAATCGACCGAACCGGTGGGCCGATAACATTTACTTTTATGCTTCAAGAATTTTGGAAGGTTGCTCATTCTGAGTAGGGGTAGTTCTAAATTCAAGTAACTTCCACGCGATAGAAAATAGTATGGACTACCAAGTTCTCAGCAGAGAATCTACTTAAAGTACTGGAAAATATTTATTGCATCTCAAATTTTCGCAGTTCCCATAATTTTCATAGAAATGTAATTGATAAAAGTATTTCCATCCAACTCATTTTGGCAGAGCTAACCTTTGCAATAATATTCCCTTACTACTACTAATAAAATCGGTATAATTTCTAACATGTTTATTCCAGTAGTGCAATAAATATTTCCAGTACTGTGCTACTTCTTCCCTTACCGTTGGAAATTAATCAGACCACGTCTATCCATCGTGGAAGGGCAGCGAAAAAGTAGTCCCAAAATTTACGTGATTTCTATAGGACAGTGAGCGAGTGGACAGTCGAGGAATCGATGAGCTTTTGTGTTGTCGGTTGCAAGTGTGCCGGTACAGGTTTACGGCGGTACGTACAATACGTTCAGTGGTAGTAGAATCTTTTCGGTGGGGCGACGAGACGGTAAATAAACGTCGATCGTTTTATCGAGGGGGGGCGCGTGGGGTTCATCGATATCGTTACACGCGAACCAGAAAACTTGGAAAAAGCTTGCCCGCCGTCGTGTATCCGTGAACTCTATTGGAGGCTGTCTCGTTCATCATTTTCTTCGGTTCCCCATACCCGCGCCCCTATCTCTGCTTTTTCTTCTCTCGTCTGCGCCGTGATGCGAATTTCGATCTCGCCGGGGACGCGCGAGTGTCCACCGCATCGAAAAGCCCGGTCCGCGGAGCGACAGCGAGCTGCGTGGCTCCATAAATTTCGAGCAGCAAAAATGCAGCGAATTTTTGCATACGCGTGGCAGATTCTTGCTTTTCAATTCTGTCAACAGTGTAGCCAGGGCGGCATTTTGTCCACTTCTCTGCCGATATTGGGGAGGTGTAACCGAAGTAAGTTAGATTTCTTGTTCTTTTGTGTATACTTTTCGACAACTTATAACGTCTCGACATTTAGATAATTGGTGATTTCTCGAAAGTTGAAAAAAAGTGCAACTTCTCCTTTTGCACATACATTCCTTATACTATAGACTATCAAATAATATAAGTTTCGAAGATGCCCGTCGGTTCCAAAAAAAGTAACGCGCGATTAAATACGACCATCGCATAATTTCTTATATTTCAGTTATTTATAACTTTTTGTTTATTTCAATAACATCGTAGGAATGCACAATTTCATCTCATGGATAAATAAAAACATTTTCAATATCTCAAGTGTGATTTTATACAAATTATTCACCTCCCAGTTTTCGCGCGCTCAATACCCTTTTCTCTCGTAAAAACGCTAATTAATTAAGTTAATTTTTCTAATCTTGATGCCGTGATTAACTTCAAATAGCGTAATCAAATCAGACAGTACTGTTAAACAAAACATAAATTATTTTATCGACATTTCCTCCCCCTGCAGGGGTTACTTTTAATCTAATAAAAATTTTGACCTCGGAATCAGATTCTGCGACCCCAAGAACCCCTGGAGTGACCATCTTTATAATGACAAAGGGTGAAATGTGAACGTAAGGATTTTTTATCACGTTTCCGGCGATTCGGACCACTGTGCTACGTGGCTATGAAGATTTTCCCCTAATTAGCGGAACGCCTCGGTAGGAGATAAAACCCTTCGAGAGGTATCGGTTTGACGTAATCCAGACAAACAGACACTGAACATAAATATCACTTAAAAAAAACAACGTGAAGCTAGCCCTAATCTTTACACTGTTCTTGTTCCGACGCGTGTATCTGGATTTGATCCCTGTTTCGGCCATCGTTAAGGGGGTATACCCGTTTGAACCCTCGGAAAATGTATACATTTTGTGGATTTTTTTACAAGTCAACGGTTTGATGCAGATTTCCCGTTTTTTAACTATGTTTACATAGTATTATGAACTACTTATAAAAAAAGTTTCAGTTAAAAAACTATTGTTTTTCGGAAGTTACGGATACATGTCCGAAAGTCTCTCGATTTTAGACGGCTAAACGGTGGCCCTAAAAACTCGCGCTACGTTCAACCAATTCACTTCCAATTTTGCATGCAGAATCATAATAAGGTTCCGCATCGTCCAACGAAGGCTTTTTTTATTTCGATTCCCCGTTTATTATTTATAAAGGAAAAAGGTGGATTTTTCTCTTAGAAAAATTTAACTTTACCTTTGATCTCTCACCATTTCTTTATTTTTCAAAATTTTCAAAATCGCCTTCGTTGGACGATGTGGAATCTTATTATGATTCTGCATGCAAAATTTGAAGTAAATTGGTTGAACGTAGCGCGAGTTTTTAGGGCCACCGTTTAGCCGTCTAAAATCGAGAGACTTTCGGACATGTATCCGTAACTTCCGAAAAACAATAGTTTTTTAACTGAAACTTTTTTTATAAGTAGTTCATAATACTATGTAAACATAGTTAAAAAACGGGAAATCTGCATCAAACCGTTGACTTGTAAAAAAATCCACAAAATGTATACATTTTCCGAGGGTTCAAACGGGTATACCCCCTTAAGCCGGAACAGCGAGACAATGTCCACCGCACGCACGCGACACCGCAATCCGTTCGATACCGATTTGAACGGAGATCCTCCGAACGAATGTTCCCCCACGCCCCTCTTGCTTCGCACCTTTGGCGAGGTGCGAACAGAATCGGTTCGAGTAGTCATCAATACGGGTCATATGTATATTCAACGCTCATCGTATAAAAGACACAGCCATTTCAAACCCTTTCTCCACCCAGTACCAACATAGCTCAAAGCTTTTCCCAAACCCAACACTAACGTAATCCTAACTCCTCCCTAATCTAGTACTATCATAGTTCTAACTCAGATTTAATTTACTATTAACTTCACCCTAACCCTTTCCCAACCCACTGCTAACATAGCTCAACCCCTTTCCCATCTACGTAAGTAGTAGCAACCCTTTCGCGATCCAATTTTAACCCAGATTTAACTGAATATTTCCCTAGCAGTAATCCTTTCGTAATTCACATCCAATACCTAATTCAGTCACTCGAGACTTCCCCATGCGCAGCTGGAAAGAATCTTCCATTGTGGAACGAGGATCAAAACCCTGCAACCCCCGTCGACCATCAGCAATCGAACGCGATAATAACATAGGGACGGTCACTCTCAATATAATTATTCCGCGATTGGCAACCGTTATTCGTGCGAAACGACGATCAAATTTCCCATTAAGCTCTTCCATTCTACCGGCTCGCCCGCCCCGCCAGCCCCTCCCCGGTGGAAATAATATAAAACAATGTTCCCACGCACGAAAGTAATTAAAACGAATCACAATGGCGCGACCCGTCGTCTCGATACCCATCGGTAGTTTCATCGATCGTTCCATCGGTACGTAAACGTGGGAAGCCGTGCAGCGAGTACGTATAACGAAATGATTCCCAGCTATAGAACACACGGTCCAATTTTCCATTAATTAACCGGTTACGTGGCTTTTGAAATCTCGCAAGAAAGGATTCGCAGAATTCGATACCCCAGTGGATTTGGCAAGTGGGACGAGCAAAAATTCGAGATATCATGTTGCGGCGCAATTGCCGCGAAATATTGCCCCATTTTTCTGCGCCTCGCGTGTCAAGCGTGGAATTTGAAATTCGAAGCTGTGCCTGGACGCGCCCCGCCGGCTGGGGGATATTCGGGAGCGGCCGGCGAATGCTTGTTTATACGCGTAACGATCGCTGTATTATTCGATAACTTGCAAATTGCCGGCATAACGGGGGAAACAGAGTCGGGAACCCGTTGGGAAGGCTTCCTCCTTTGAAACCAGACACTAATCACCCCTGATTGCGCGGGCCATTCCATCTTCCGGCAATGGAAACACGATCGTCTGCACGATATTTGACAAGTAGGAAGATTACAAGCTGTAGGAGCAACGGCAAATACGGTGCACCCGGCATACGGACGTCGATTCGAGCCCTTCCGTCCAAGTAATTAGTACAAATTGCTCGGCAGCTTGTATAGACCCGAGGCTGACGGAGCTGTAATTGCTGCCTTCGGATTGTTCCTATTTACTTCGCCTTCGTCGTTCAAGGGACACCGAAAAAATGGGACGCGAACAACCAGACTCTGCAGTTTTATTCTTAAAGGGTGGAAAAAACGATGTTTGGCATTCACTACTGGGGACGTTTTTTTGGAACATTCGGATATCTGCCCACTCCGTCACGCGTTCCCTTCAATCCTTTCTTTCTTAAAAAATTAAGACATGATTTTGGCGCACAGTTTCGGTCAATTAAAAGAATAAAAGCTAATTTGCAAATATAAGAAGTATCATCTTCTGAAGTTTCGGTCAATATTTAGACCTTTATCAAGGAAAGTTTGAATAACTAAATACTGCGTATGCTTATATGTAACATGCTTGATAGAAGCGTGCGACGTACGAGTCGGTTGCCTCCAGTCATTGTTCAACCGACTCGTACGTCGCACGCTTCTATCAAGCAAAACGGTGGGACCTGTATCTCCAAAAGTTATTATCCGATTCGACTGAAACTTTTTTTACTTTGAGGAATATACTTCTGCCTAGGAGGAAAACGAGACAAAAATACAAAAATTGAAAATTTATAATTTTCAAAGCCGTTGAAAGGACGAAAAATATAGGGGAAAGTGATTTCAAACTTCAAGTGTCGTTATTTTCTCAAAAAAATGTCATCTTGCATTTTTTTGTCTGGTATGCCCCCTAGCCAGAAGTATATTCTTCAAAATAAGAAAAGTTTCAGTCGAATCGGATATTAACTTTTGGGGATATAGGTTCCACCGATTTGGATCAATTTTTTGACGCCTTGACTTTAACGACTTCCCAGTGCCGTCTGTAATGATTAATTATGAAACAAAAAAATATATTTCTATAATTTGAGACATCCTTAATACAATTCAGAAAGTCCCATTAAATTATATATAGTAGTTTTCCTTTAATTAATTCCTAAAGATCACCTATTTTTTGGGGCTCTAGACCGGAACCTCCCCTTAATGTAACCACAACTGCACTAATTCAAGAACTTTGTAAAGAGAAAATAAGACTGGATTTTATTGTTTAATCCTCGTTCAACGAATGCAGGGTCATTTTGATGCAACTTTGACAAAGTTGAACGCGATGTTACATTTCTGGCGACAATGACAAAATATAGTATAAGATGCCTAAATTGCAGTAACATTATTTGTAAAAATCTTGCAGGATATACACCTATTTCATGTATCAAATGTACGTGAATATTTTTTTTATGTATTTTTTTATCTATGTGGGATTAATTCATTTTATATTCAATTTTTTCGTGAAACCCGTTTACCATAGAAATGTTGCTATGTGTCAAACTGATCCTGCATTCGTCTTACGCCACCATATCCACCATTCGTCTTCCGAGGGATAAATATATTTTTATTAGCAGCTAATGAATTTTATTGAATTTACATTAAAAATATTTTCATCCCTTCAACTCGGCTCCCCTCAAAATTAAATCCAGAGTGCGTCACAGCAATGAAATACAACTATAGGGGATACAAATTTTAAGATACAATTATTTTCAATGGCACGATCTTCTTTCTGTTACCATTCAGAATTTAATCTTTCTTTCCACCACTGCCGTAGATATATATATATATATAGATAATGTAATAATGTGGTAGTACAATGATACGATATTTAACGCCCGACGGAAGGGAAGGATTCGACAAAAATTGGTGAATGGAAGAGAGGAATGGGAATTGAATGGATTCCTCCGGCGATCGAATCGGTTAACAATGAAATTTCGCGGCGCCCACCTTTGTTCCCGTTCAAGGCGATACCGCGACCGAGAAATCCGCATTGGGACGTGCACGGCGGCGGTTCGAGACCGAAGATCACAGGTCGCAAATTACAGGGGGCGGCCGGCAGTCAAGTGCACTTGCAGCTGCAAAGACATTGCGGTCTGACGAATACGGAATCGGGGGATGTTCGATTCGAGAGGAACGCCAGCGGAGCAGTTCCGTGGTTAATTCACGAAATCACGTCCAACGGGGACTAATTAACGCCACGTCTGATCGCCCATCGCTTCGAACGGCTTCCCTCTGTTTCGTGCATCTGTGGCTTTCACCGCTACTTCCCCTCTTAAAGGGACAGACAGGCTACTGTAAAAAATCGGAAAAATCGATTTTTCTTTTTCACAATTTCTGAAAGACGCACGTTTCAAGAATGCTCTCTCCAAACTTTATGAAGAAATTCGCAAAATTGACGGAGATATAGTATTTTCCGTGAAGCGGTGTCAAGCGCGCGACTGAACCGCGCGGAACTTTGAACGCGCTTTCCTGAGAATGACATTTTTCAACAGCGTTGACAGTCTGCAGGGAAAACTTTACGTCCAATTGGCACGAGCAAGGGCATTTATTGTACGAAAAACCCGTCTCTATTAACTGACGATCGGTTCTTTTTAATTAACGACCTCCTTCTATTTTTTATCAACATTTTCCTCATTTTGTACCCCCAAAACATGATTCTTTTCAGTGGTCCGCCATTTTTTAATTCCTTGCGATTTTTACTTTTTTTTATCGAAATGTAATAGAGGTAGGCTTCTAGTTTCTAAATATTTTTGTCTTTTTGAATTCGGATTAACCATGTGGTCTGGGCACTGTCAACGCGACAAGCACGATTTTGCCGCAGCGCACATTTTGACGAAGAGTATACAGGAAACGGATTTATGAATTTAATTGAAAAAATTTGTTCTTACTCCTCGATATATACATTATTAACTATACTAAGCAATACATTGATTTACTTGCGTTGTTTGGTTGAAATAAATTCCCGAAAACACCCTTACATTTTGGACCGTTATAGTGGTCTGCCCCCTTAAGGGGAGGTTCCGGTTTAGAGCACCAAAAAATAGGTGATCTTTAGGAATTAATTAAAGGAAAACTACTATATATAATTTAATGGGACTTTTTGCATTGTATTAAGGATGTCTCCGATTATAGAAATATATTTTTTGTTATATAATTAATCATTGCAGACGGCACTGGGGAATCGTTAAACTCAAGGCGTCAAAAAATTCATCCAAATCGGTGGGACCTATATCTCTAAAAGTTATTATCCGATTCGACTGAAACTTTTTTTATTTTTAAGAATATACTACTTGGCTAGGGGGGAAACCAGAAATTTTTTTTTAGAAAATAACGACACTTGAAGTTTGAAATCACTTTTTCCCTATATTTTTTATCCTTTCAACGCCTTTGAAAATTATAAATTTTCAAATTTTTGTAATTTTGTCTGGTTTCCCCCTAGCTAGAAGTATATTCTTCAAAATAAAAAAAGTTTCAGTCGAATCGGATAATATATTTTGGAGATACAGGTCCCATCGTTTTGAGAACACTGTTTCGAGAAAAACGCGTTTAAAGTTTTACCCGAGCGCCGAGTGGCCGGTTGTTGCGCTCATGCATTTGCCGCTACTCAAATGCCTATAACTTCGGGAATTTTACGAATTTCAACAAATCCTTTTAAACACCTATTCCAGGAAGATTGAACAATCGAAAAACGAAATAAAAGGAAATCGACTTTTAGATCGGAACCTCCCCTTAAGACAGTGGAGACTTAGGAAATTCGCCTCTGAATAGTAGATCCTATGTACTTACCTCGACGAACGTGCAATTACATTAGTCCGTTGCCTCCTGTGTAGGTACTTGAATTTTAAGCTGGCGAGTTTGGTCCAAAAATGTGAAATAAGGAGAATAATTTTATTCTTATTTTTTAGATACATGTAGGAAGAAATTCCTAACTTCTGTTTTTGCTGGAGTAGAGTTATTCAAGACCTGAATCAGCATTCCAGAATGGAGACATCGAGTCTCCAGCAAAGCAGAAGTACCTTAAAACCCAGCCATCACTCTATTTACTCTGAATAATACCAGAAACAGTTTTAATTCCTGGGCCCATAGCCTAGCATGACGGTATCTCGAGTTTCCATTCTGATTCCCCGGATTTCCCTCTGATTTTATTAAGTGTCCTTCGCTTACTGGCCCTCCTTATCTCGCTCCAGCTTGCCACTTCTATCTTGCCCCCTCATCCTCGCCTAACCCCCCGCAACTTAATTTCCCACGATCGATCCGAGCCCGCTATTCATATCCCACGAATACTCACAAACGCTCTGTGTTTACCTGCGAAGGCGTGCATCGCATTTACATTAGAGGCGCAAGGATGACTCGCCACTGGTTTAATGTCCCCATTCGTCGCGCGCTCCTGGCTCGCGACTGCCACGAACAATGGAAGCTTTCAAGCGGGGCGATCGAGCAGCCCTTAATATTTACGCGTAATGCATTTCCCATTTACAAATTGATGCTCAATGGGGCATTTTTGCCGAGCGATTCCCCCGTTTTTCTCGCTCGGAGAGCTGCGGGGTGCAGCGCTAATGCGCAGGCGCGAGGGAGCGCGGATCAACGATGGCTGAATAAAGGTGGGTTCGCATGTACGGTTGGGAGATGGCAAGAATGGGCTTGGAAGTAGGCAAGAATGGACTTGGAAGTAATTCATTTATTATTTATTGGACAGTGTGCTGGCCTGTCTTAAGCAGACGAAATGAGTAAAGGTGCGATCCCACCTTAAAGAGTCATGCCTAGTTGGCAGGCGAAAAAGAACGTCATTTTCGGGAATTTTTTGTGAAAAATGTGATGTATATTTCTTAAAACTATTTCATTATTTTAGAAGTACATATATTCGGCAACTCTCAGTAATTTTGTTATAGGAAAATATTAAAAAATGAACGAATAACAGCCACTCTCGCGGAAGCTGTTTTTATAAAGGCGCTGCGCGGTGAGCATGATTTCTCCGAGCCGGATCATCTGAAATCAGGAAGTGAAGAAGGTTCTGTTAATATACGAGTTTATCTGGTTCGCGAACGAAGGATTTTTCCCAAAAATGCCTTCGGACAAAATAGTGGCCGTTCAACGCAAAATCATGATTTTTCGATGTCTGAATTGTTCGTTTTTCGTTAATTTAAAAAAGAGTTCATAAAAAAATCCTTTGTTCACGCACCATATACCTAAACGAATATACTAACAGAATTTTCTTCAGTTTTCGATTTCAGATTATCCAGCTCGGAGATATCGTGCTCACCGCTAAAAAAGTAACTTCCGGGAGAGTGACTGCTATTCGTTCAGTGTTTTGATTTCTTTCAATAACAAAATTACCGAGATTTGTTGAATATATGTACTTTTAAAATAAGCAAATAGTTGCAAAAAATATACATTAGACTTTCCACAAAAAAATCCCGAAAATCACGTTCGCTTTCGCCTGCCAACTAGCCATTAATAGTGCCGTAGAAAAGTATCTTAAAGCGGAGCTAAAGCCTACAGAGGTACTCGTGCCTCTTGGTACCTCTGGAGACCACTCTTGTCGTTCCGAATATATCAGTTCCGTGACGGTTCAGTGCCATCAGTGTCAGTGGTTTCTTTGTTTCAGTTTGAGTAGCTTCCATGGAAATGTGTGAACTTTTTTAACACTGAACCGTCACTGAACTGACAAGTGTGAACCCGCCTTAATGAGCGGCGGAACGCAGGATTACAGAAGCACGCTAACGACGACGGAGGATCTCGCGTTACACGCGCGAAGGTGAGAAGCAACTCTCCCCCGAGCTTTTCATCCCCCTCCCGCAGCCTCTCACCCCCGTTGCCCAGTGCAGCCACCCTTATTTGTTCTGAGAGCCCCGTGGCAAACAATGGGGGGATCACGGGCTGTTTACTGTGAATTGAAATTCCTGTAAATTTCCCCTTTGTCGGGAACAAGCGTGGAATTTGTGGGCAGCCTGATGCCTGAAGAATTCCCCGGGATTTCATGCAATGGCTATTGCATCTCAAGGACACTTCTTGTTTCGTAGGTTTGTTCCTTGCGTTTGTTGGAAAGATGAGTGTGAGTGGCTGTTTAAAATTGAGGATGGGGGGTTTGTAATTTGTTTTATTTGAAATTGAGGCTTTGATAATTGTAAGCTAGATGAGTGCAATGTTTCCTTCCCCTAGCACATCGAATTTCAGGTGACTGATGCTATGTTTCCTTGAGTTACATTGCAAGGTTCTGGAAATGTAGTGTTGTGTTGCATACACTGTGTCTGATACAGTATGGCTTATGCTACTTACAGTGATAGATTTGGCGATAATCTGTTCCATCAACTGTTTATCAGTCGACGAATGTGAGTATGTACATTAGGGTGGAGTGCAATTTTTTTTTTATAATTTCGCCAACACTGTATGTTTAATTGTTAACCCTATACTAAAGCATTATTAAAATTAAAAAAACATGGTAAATTAAAAAAAAACTTATAAAGACTTTATAAATTTTTTGCAAATCAAGTATTCTGCGCTTTTCTTAGCGTCCCCTCTCGCTCTAGCAATTATTGATTATTAGTTCTACTGTCTCTCTCACGCACGCCATGAAGGCTCACTGGAGGGGGTCAGTTTCCCCTCGATCGCTGTTCGCGGGACAAGCTCGGACCGGACAATGTATCTGATCTCGACCTTGAGTCAGTAGAACTAATAATCAATAATTGCTAGAGTGAGAAAGGACACTAAGGAAAGCGCTGAATACTTGATTTGTAAAAAATTTACAAAGTCTGTATAAGTTTTTTTTAATTTACCATGCGCCACCTGAGGAGGATGTAATAACTTACTAATTTTTGGTATGAATAATGCTTTAGTGTAGGGTCAAAAAATTAAACATACAGTGTTGGCGAAATTATAAAAAAAAATTTCACTCCACCCCAATGTACATATTTTAGAACTTTTGAAGGGGTTCTGGTTTCTGTCTTATGACTCGTGAGTCCTAGACGTAACTCATATCTAAGTCATACCGGAAACTGCGGGAACATTGGCATGCTGTTGGAACAGTTGGTTATATAATATTGAAATTAGCATTGTTACATTTGCTTTAAGGGGAGGTTCCGGTCTGAAGCCCCAAAAATAGGTGATCTTTAAGAATTAATTAAAGGAAAACTACTATATATAATTTAATGAAACTTTTTGCATTGTATTAAGGATGTCTTATATTATAGAAATATATTTTTTGTTTCATAATTAATTATTACAGACGGCACTGGGGAGTCGTTAAAGTCAAGGCGTCAAAAAATTGATCAAAATTGGTGGGACCTGTATCCCCAAAAGTTATTATCCGATTCGACTGAAACTTTTTTTATTTTGAAGAATATACTTCTGGCTAGGTGGGGGGACCAGAAAAAATTAAAAATTACATTTTTTTAAATAACGACACTTGAAGTTTGAAATCACTTTCCCCCTATATTCTTCGTCCTTTCAACGCCTTTGAAAATTATAAATTTTTAATTTTTTGTATTTTTTTCTGGTATCCTCTCTAGCCAGAAGTATATTCTTCAAAAAAAGAAAAGTTTCAGTCGAATCGGATAATAACTTTTGGAAATACAGGGCCCACCGATTTTGAGAACACTGTTTCGAGAAAAACGCGTTTAAAGTTTTACGTCAGCGCCAATTGGCCGGGTGTTACCCATGCATTTGCCGCTACTCAAATGCCTATAACTTCGGGAATTTTACGAATTTCAACAAATCCATTTAAACACGTATTCCTAAAAGGTTGAACATTCGAAAAATGAAATAAAAAAAAATCGACTTTTAGACCGGAACCTCCCCTTAAGTATCCTATGATAACATTGCATCTTTCATAATTCTACTACAAATGTCAAAGTGCATACAATTTCTGCCCTTTTCCTTCTTTAATACATGTAAGTTATGGTACCTAACTTAGTCATCACGGCGAGTTCGATTATTCCAAATTGTTCAATGGAAGTCTTCGTTCCCGCCATAAACTAAAACTCAAACCCAACTCAGCCCTATTAAAGGACACAAACGCAAGTATTCCCAAACACCGAACTAAATCCCCGCTTCTGCCTCGCAACTCGCAAGACGCTACGCACTCCCCCAAGCGAGTGTTTGCTTTTCGCACTCCTCGAAAGGATGGTCGATGGTTGTGCGTCGCGCGTCGGCGCCCGTGCCGCGCTGTCACCGAATACAAATCGCATTATCACTGTAAATCGGATTACACAAGCGTTTTATGTTACCTCGAAAGGCTCCCGGCCCTGAGCATTCGCGTTATTCCTTTGCCCGTTTAATCCTCTTCCTTGCCGCAGCGTGCAGAAAGGAAAAAAAAAAGCGAGCGGATGAAACAGAATGAAACACGAACGCACCCCTATTCAGCCCCTATCTTATGCCCCTCTGTTCCGATGCTCCTGCAGTAAGAACAATTCGAGACGCCCGATGTTCCAGCCAGAAGAAAGGCAGTAAGAAGGAAGCTTTGAACTTCGGAGCTGCTTACCTGCTCACGGGAGAAAACTTCTATAATAGCAATAGTAATAATATTCTTACATCCCATGGAAATCCTCCCCTAAACATCCTTTACGACTTCCCATGGAGAACTTTACTATTGCGGCGCAGAGTGTCTTGCGGGGCGAGCTACTCCTTAGCTTTGCAAGTAAATTAACATTGCACGGGGCTGGTTTGGATAGGGTGTGTTATGGCAGTCATGTTTATCCCGTGAGTTGTTTAACTTGGTCCGGGTACTTTGATAGAGGGGACAGATGGTACAGTTGTGTTCTAATCGTGTATTCAAACGTTTGCTTGGCTCCTTTTTAAAACTGACCAGGTGCATGCTTCATCATTTTCGGTGAGTGCGAATTCAAAGTTCATTCTCTTACAATAAATCAGGTAATAATTGAAGGGTATTGAAACTACGCAAGTTTTTCTTCCATATGGATTTGTATTAATCTGTTTTTGTAAAATATTGAGAAAGTAATTGCTTCCATTAATCGTTCTGTAAATGCAGAGCGATATGAAGTCGATGCACAAGGATAATAATATCATGTAATAGTAGTAGTATTAGGTTTATTTTTTGCCTTTCGGCATCAAAATGGGGATACATGTGCAAGTGTTTCTAGGAGGGTTAACTCAAAATTCTGTTTTCGTTTTTTCTTCTTCCTTCATCTTGGGCTTCCTTTCTTCTCTGTTTTTTTTTTCAGAACCATACCCAATCAGTCCGCTCTTTCTTCTTCTCCCTGTAGTCTCACCCTTATCATTGAATTTTCCCTTTTCAGCTCCAATAATATTAATACTATCTATATTATTTTCATAAAATTATATATTTGTAATAGTAATCTAAATTTCGCTACAAAATTCGACTCGAATTTATGAGCTGACCTACAAGTAACAGAATAAAATCTTATTCGTAAATAACATAAAACCACAATTAGCTGTTTGTTATCCTCGCGTGCAGCCGTCACTATAAACGTCACAAAACAAAATAGACCCAGGCGCCATCATCCAAGGCATAAGTTTTTAGGCTCATACCCTAACTATAAAATTCAACTTTTTCTATATAATTAATAAAGTCCAAAATAATATTGTTAAAATATATTTATATTAAACTATAATTATTGATAAAATTATATTTATTAATATTCTTAATACTCTAAAATTCAAAACTTTATATGCCTTTACACTAAAATATATAAACATAATTTAATAAATTTATCTAAGAAAACCATTCTCCAAATTAATATCATTATTCTTATAATAACTATAAATTTTCTTCTAACCAATAATATCCTTAGAAATCACAACCACTAATAACACCTCAATTTTCTGAAGCTTCTTCAAACCAGCCGACAGTAGAAAGTGGCCAAACTTCGCCACTCTTCGACCCCTATACCCAAAGCATTTCCTCCCTTCCACCTGGAAATCGTCGGCCTCTTTTCTCGCAGGTCGTCCAAACAAACTGCACGCAGCATCCAGATCATCCCGGGACACGTGACCGCACGAGCACTAGCTTTGACGTGTGCGTCCCAGTTCAGCAAATTTGCACGCCATTAGTCGGTTTTTCGGGCTGGCGCCGCTGCGAATGTTTGCACGCACGCAGCGAGCTACCAGCCCCGCAACGGGCTCCAATCGACGATCAAAGCTCTCAATTGTCCCTCCGCGCCGCGAGGCAGGCACTTTTCTTGTTTCGCGGCGGTCGAAGTTGGCTTCGAGGCTCCCCTTTGACCGAGGCGCCCCTTTGAGCGGCCACCGAGCGAGCTTCCATCCCTTCCGCGGCCACATTCCGCGATAGGATTAAGGCGGGTCCACGTGCATCAGTACCGTGACGGTTCAGTGCCTTTTGTGCCAATGGTCTCTTTGTTTCAATTGATTCAGAGCAGCGTTTCCCAACTGGTGTTCCGCGATACGAAGTTCAGGGTTCCGCGAAAAGTTGTTTTATAATAAAATTTAAATAATAGAAAAATGTGTAAATTATCCAATGAGGCATCTGCACCCTTTGTCGTTTGACTTCGAAAGCACAATTTTAACTGGCGTCGTCAGCGCACTGTATCTCCCCCCCAATAGAAAAGAAACTGTTGAGTTTGCGGGTTCCGCGAAAAGTTGTTTTATAATAAAATTTAAATAATAGAAAAATGTGTAAATAATCCAATGAGGCATCTGCACCCTTTGTCGTTTGACTTCGAAAGCAAAATTTTAACTGGCGTCGTCAGCGCACTGTATCCCCCCCAATAGAAAAGACACTGTTGAGTTTGCGGGTTCCGCTAAGTTTTAATGATTTAAGAGTTCCGTGGCAAAATTTAATTGGTAAACGCTGGTTCAGAGTGTCAACAGACACAAACGGCGCTGAACCGCCACGGAACTGATCCGCGTGAACCCGCCTTTACGGTTTAGCGCCCGCTTGCTGGCGTCTACGCTCTCGCGCGCCACGTGGAAAACCTCGTCGGGTGGAAATTAGAAGAATAGGTCCGATAAGGGAAAGGATACCGTGCCTGGTTAGTTTTGCTCGGTGCTTGGACTTCCGCGGAGGAGAATTAATGGGCTTCTTCGCTTTATCCGCCTGGTATCTGGGAGTTGAGGAATTAAGGGGATTAATGGGATCGTTTTCTGCGGGGATTTGGTGGTTCAACGGCGTTCGATGAGGCTTGATGGGATTTCAGGTGAATTTTGCTTGAGTTGTGATGGACGCAGGGTGTTGGAATTCGGGGGCAGGGAGATCTAAATTCTGTGGTAGGATGTTAGGATTCTGTGGTTTTCAGAGTGTGGACTCTGTGGAGATCTTTGGTGCTTTTAAATGTTAATCATTATTGTTTCGAGTGACTGCGTTTTACTTGCAACGGTTTTGTGACGCTAAAGGGAGAAGGAATTATTGGGACAAAAATTGTGGTGCTGAAAAGCAATAGATCGGAGATGAAGATTACATAGATACAGTTGTCTAAGACTTGTGGGCCTTAAATTGTTTCCATCGCTGACTAAATGATCTCTGCAAGCTCATCTTAACGCTTATAGCAGATACTGGAGCTTCAGAGTTCACCTAAAACGCTATGTACTCAATTCCTCTAGATACACCACGAAGGAGGCAGTGCCTTTCACCAGATAAGGTATGAAATAGGGGAAGGTGGGGTAAAACGGAACGCTTAACTTTGGAGGGTGATAACTTAAAATCGGGAGGAGAAAAAGACACGAGACTTGAACAGGAGCCTTCGGTGGACCTTAGACTATAAGAAAATCAAAGTCATTGTTAAGAAAAATCTTTGGGAACAACGGAAAATGAAATTTACCGGAGGAATGAAATCTTCGCCTCGCTGAAATGGTGGGGTAAGACGGAACACCCACTCGAAGACCGTGTAAACGTACAAAATCTTTATTTTTATCATTTAAAATGTATTCATTTATGTTAAAATCTATAAATATATGTTGTAGGTATAACTATTGCAAATAAAATATAACAAAAATATATATTATACATATAAGAGAAAATATTTTATTAGATAACATGAAAATTACGGAAAATAATCAAATATAAATATAATATCGTAAAAGAAGGATAGATTAATACGGTTTGTTTATTATTTTATGAACAAAAATCACGTACAAATGTGTCATCTTCCTTTTCAGCACTGGTGCAGCCTCATGGGCCCACCCTTTACGTGCAGTCATTTAGTAAACATTTAATATTTCCACTTCAGCGCGAGGTAAAGAACTTTTTATATACGTCAAAATGTAGCGCAAGGACTATAGAATCCAACGATGTACTTGCCGTTATTAATTTTCCAAATCCAAGTAGCGAAAAGTGGTCGAAAGTCCAACGCAATATTGAAACGTCGATACCGGAATTTTGTCCAACTCTCTTAATGGAAAAATAACGTGTGCAGGGGTCTATGGTCTATCACAAAATGCTACGAGGACCCTTTGGTTCCATGTCACGCGATACCAACTCATTCGCAGCTCTTATCTAGCAGAAACATTGGTGTTCCGTTTTACCCCACTTTCCCCTGCATAGAAACGACAATTCCAACGCTACTATAAAGGTGCGTTTAGACAAAAACTCACGAATGCTCGTTTGCACCCTTTCGAAAAATTCGTGCTCATTTAGTGTAAACGACAACCGAACAGTGTTCGCGGAGAATGGGAGCGAGTGTTCGTGTAATTTAAAAGGAGCACGGACGACGAATTATATATTCATCTGTACCTACTTGACAAAAACGATGTCCGACGAAGAAATTGTAATTGTGGTTGCAAGTTTCATTTTTCTAGAAGAAGAAGAAGAAGGGAAAGGCGTTGGAGGATCACAGATTTATTACAAAAGCGAACTCAAAATATTTTGCCGGTCGTTCTTCATACATTCCGCATTTGTTTATAAAATGAAACGAGCATTCCGAAGCGTCCAGCGAATTATTTACCATGCGCAAACGAATGCTCCTTTAGACCCGAATTTTGTCGAAGTGTTTATGCTAGTATTTACTGGCCAAGCTCAAGAAACAATTGCGTTTCAGCATCCTCTCATCTGGAAAAGTATCTGTTCACCCTGCAGCCACGCAAATTCTCAAATAGACGAAGAATTATGCATGGTACACTCAATATTCAAGTCGCTACTTACTCTGAATATACAAGCTCCCTGTTACCCAGTTTCGACAGTTGCCTAAACACCTTAACTCCTCTTGCGCGAGGCGAAACGGGGGCACAGCCGCGGTCTTACCAGAGAAACAGAGCGCCCCCTCGCGCGCCAGCCTCCGGTTACTGGTCCACAATTCCAGTTAACGAGTGTTGACGTACGATTACGCGCCGTGATTATTCCAATTAACGCGCTTACTCCGTTCGTCCGTATTATTTTAATGTCGCAGTCCCGGTGTTTGCGTAACCGCGCACAAATTGCCCGGGAGCATGTTCCGGCGCGCGTGTATTCGTTAACGCGTTCGCAGTTTGTTGACCCGTACGGTGGATTATGATAGTCTTTACTTGGGAGCACGCGATCTATGGTGTAAACGGGGCCACACTGTGCTCGGTAGTTCGAACTGACTCACTGCGTATTAAATATAATGGGGGAAAGGTTAGGAAGGTGGTTACTGTGGGGAATGGGGTTTTTCGAAATCCAGGTGGATTCTTTATTGTTTCACTTAATGGATATTTAATAACGGGGGTGGGGGTTGTAGTGAATTAGAGTTAGGTGGGGTTTGATTTTGCGAGGATTGAAATCGAAGGGTATTGGAGGGAAGTGGGATTTTTTGGGGGAAAGTGAGGAGTAGGGTGATACTGGGTTCAGGAGATGAATATGCTTTAAGTGGAAATATTTTGGAAAGCTTCATCTAGTAATTATTATTAACCGAATGTGAGCCACATAGGGAATTAAATCCCAGGATCCCGGTTGTTTTCTGGATTCCATTTTTATATTTTTCAGTTGTTCATTAAGTAATTTACGTTTTTTAAAAATCTCGAAATTCTCGGGATAAGTTATAACTTGATATATTAAATCCCGGGAGTTTTAGAATCCAAAAAACAGCCGGGATCCCGGGATTACGATCCCGGGATTGAATTCCCTAGACCCAGAGTGTTCAAATACCTTTCACCTATTTATATTAAAGGAACGGGACTCAACTACCAGATGAGACTTCAAAGCTCCATTCCCAAATATCCAAAGTTCAGTATCAAACACAAGCCATCTTCAGGCCTCAATTGAGGACCTTGCAGCGAGATGGGTGCAGCTCTATCTTTACCAACTTAGAGTAAAGTAGAAAAAACTGTTTATAAAATTGTTGCCTGGACTTAACATTAAAAAGGGAACACTAATTACACAATACATATTTTCACACAATAAGTAGTAGTTGTTGAGTTGATAAGTTATTATTTTTATTTTTGGCGATTTTTGAATTCTATAGATGCCCTTGGCTTACACCAAAGTGTACAAAAAAAACAGTTGCTTTTTTATAAATATGCACACAAAAGAACACAATCTATTGATTTATTGTTGATTTATTAATCAAGTATGCAAACATATGTTGACATTTGTTGTGGACATAAAAAATAACATTATTCTTAAGCCTGCTCGTCATTTTCTGTGGACATATCCTCATGCCCAGTCAACACACATTTGAGAGATTCGTATGACACCAAACAGTAATGGTCGCAGGTTCAAAATTTGCAATAAATCGCTCATTTGTTATCGGATTTGCCTCAACCGATCTGGATTTTTTTTACGTATATTACACGTCGTAATTCAAAAACTCTTGCTGCAAGCTCCTCAATTATTAAACACCTACATACTGAAAATATCAAGCTACAGTAACATAATTGATGCCTCACACCCCAATCCATCACTCCGAATTCACCTAAACCCCAAATCTCCATGCAAAGCTCCAAACTCATCATGTACTACCCACAAGGGAAGATCCCGAAGCCGAAAATTCAAAAAATTCTGAAACTTTGTGAATATGTAGAAGATTTCCTCCCGATTACATCGCAATTTTTGTTTACTACTTAAATTCACTCGAAGGGGGTGAAATTAACCCCTGAAAATTCGCTTATTTTCCGATTTTGTGTTATAACTCGTGAACTGTAAGAGATAGGAAACAAAAATTCCAGACAAAAGTTACTTCTTTAAATTATTTCTATCATTTGGTAGAAAGAAAAATTATTTTGCTGTTCACAAATTATAACACAAAGTCGGAAAGTAACCGGATTTTCAGGTGGTGGTGTTTTCATTACACCCCCTCAGAGCGAATTTGGGCAGCAAACAAAACTTGCGTTATAATCAGAAGGAAATTCCCTACATATTCACAAAGTTTCATAATTTTTTGAATTTCCGGGTTCGGGATGCTCCCTTGCCAGTTACCCCAAAGCACGCCTCACGCCCCTATTCCGATCAAATCACAAAAAAACACAAGACCCCAAGATCTTTAAATTCCACTACCACCCGAAGATCTAACCCAGACCTAACCCAGACCATCTGCACACTTGCGCGTACCCTCAAATTTACGCCCCCCTCCCCCGAAGTTTAATCGCTACAGTGTCCTACACCCCTCCACGCCCCCTCCGCCTTCCGCGTGAAATGGGAATAGTCGCGTTCTGTAAATACCAGTCTTCTAGTCGCTTTGTCGTAGACCTAATTGCCGTGGTCCCGCTGGTACCCAGCATCGGCTCGCAGCGCGGCCTGCGATCCTCTCTGTCCTAATTCGTACGCTCAATTATCCCCATTGTTCCCGCGATCGGGCGCGAACGCGATCGATATACAACGGGCGTTTTCGTTTGTTTGCCAACCTACGGCCGGCCACAAAGCGCGGTAGAGACGGCTACGTGCCTGGAATCGAGCCTGTAATCGCCGGCATAGATCATTGGCCCCCGCTGCCAACGAACAAATAGAAACAGTTACTACCCGGTGTTAATCATTTCCACCGTCTGAATGGCGCACCAAGTGCTTGGTCGGCGCCCTAGACGTTGTTAAACGGCCGCTCTGCGAAAAGGGTCGAGTCAATTCAGGGGCCTGGCCTGAGAAAAATGAACGACGTTCGGCTGGAGGTTGATTTCGATTGAGATCAGGATGAGAGTTTACTTCGAGGCGGGGTAATGCGAGGCTGCTCTGCGTGTAATAGGGTGGCTCTTGTTTTCCACCTGCGATTCCTTTGCTCTCACCCTCTAATATCGTTCTATCTCATAAAAAATAGTCCCTGGAAATGATTATTGCAATCGGACAACAGGTAAGAGTGCCAACCAGGCCTCAAAGTTTAGAATTCATCAATGGTTTGAATTTAAAGAATTTTCTCAAAAATGGTAGGCCCTATCGAAATTTTGTTCAAATAATATTAAAAGAGCATTCAATTTTCTACAATCATTGTATATATAATTTTCTCGTGCTTCTAACCGTTTTTTAGATAATAGCGTTTGAATGTAGAGGGCGCACTTCGCCCACCTCACGGTGTGACGTATTGTGCGCGCGGCGCGGATTTCTCTATATTCAAACGTTATTATCTAAAAAATGGTTGGAAGCACGAGAAAGTTATATATACAGTAATTGTAGAAAATTGAATGCTCTTTTAATATTATTTGAACAAAATTTCGATAGGGCTTACCATTTTTGAGAAATTCTTTAAATCCGAACCATTGATGAATTTCAAACTTTAAGGCCTGGTTGGCACCCTTTCCTGTTGTCCTGTGGTTCCTATTGCAAAAGTTTCAGTAAACTTTTTCAGAGACTATTTTTTATATCGAATGGCATCGTTCCAGGGGGTGGGAGTAAAGAAATACAACAAATTTCCGCTTGGCCCCTGCGAGTACCGCGGTGCTGGGCGACGCAGCGTCAACTTTCGGCAATTTCTACAAGGCCAATTTTAAAATGCCCATATTTTTTACAATTAGACCATGAAGGGGAAGGATAGAACTATATTCTGTTTTTTTCAGATTTTTAAAATCGCGCCCGTTGTGAAAAACTGCATTTATTTAAAATAATTGCACAAAAATGGTTAAAAAAAATTGTTTCTGAAACTGAAATAATTTTTTCTCAAAACTTCAATGTCTTTTCTACAAATCGCCGTAAACCTCATCTCCATCCGTTTACTACTTCCATAGTTATAATTTATTGAAAAAAAGTTAGCGCTTACCTTCAAACAGCTGTAGAATCGACATTTCTCAAAATTGTCAAAAATCCTTCGAGGTATGTTTATATATCCCTAAAGACTACGACATATTCAAATTTCAGCCACATCCGAAATGTTACTCCAAAAAGTGTCCGATTTCGCGTGGAAAGTCCCAGTATCAAAGTGTCAATTCTTTCGTTTCCTCTCGCCCGTTCTCGGGTTCTCAATAACAATTGAAAATAACGTTGAACGTGAAGTGCGCTTATATTTATTTATACTAAACCTAACCCAGCAGTAACCGAAATTATAACACCGAAGCAAGAAATTAAAAAAAAAATATTTTTTTGCAAATATCTCGGAAACTAAGACCGAGCGACGGTAACATGTATAGGAAAAAGTTGTTCAGAATCGTGTCCCCGACAACATATCCAAATTTCATCAAAATCGGTGAGGAATCGCCAAAGTAAATAATTACCGAATCATGAAAAGGAATACCTGCGCCAAAAAATCTCCCTGCGTTACCGCGGAACATGCGACCATTCCTCGTTTAGTCACAAAATGCGTTCAGTTTCGGGGAACGACGGAACGTTTCGTCGAACGAGGACGAGTGACGGGGGAACAAGCAAAAAAAAAAAAAGAAAAAAATACACACGCGGCAAACAAAAAAATAGAAGGGCAGGAAATTCCACGATGGACTAACTGGGCACTCGGCCTCGGCGCTCGTTTGAAATTTAAACTCGAGCGTGGCGATACGACTGGAACGAGACGCGAGAGACGCGTATAAAGGCAGCTGATGTCGAAATGAAAAATATTAATTACAAAATTTAATACGTTAGCTTGCGCAGAGCAACGACTCCCCCCTCTCTACCCCTATTTCTCCCATCTCCCTCGATTTTTCCATGGGAAATATTCAGCGACGCCGAAGAACCTATACTATTTCCACTCGACGTGCTGCGTTGGATTTCGCGTTACTGCGAAATGTTATGGAATGGACTTTTATGGCCGTGTTCGTTGCGAGAGGACGTTTCTGAAATATTTGCACTCATGCTGTAGAGTTACGTGCGGATTGTGATAATATTATCTTGGTGGATTACTTGGATTGGAGTGCTTAGTCGAATCCTGGACGATGTTCGTATTTATGGGATCGATTGAAGTGGGTATCGATGGAAGATTGATAGCGCTGGTGTTTGACTTTGTTAGGGAGCTGTGGCTCCATTTTATAGATACGAATATGCATAATATTGCGAGAGATATGGAGATGTTTTTTTAGAAAATTCTGACGCGTAGACAGGCTGGTGGTTCTTCGTGTTAATTGAAGACGAAAAAGAAATGTAGGAGATCGCTGGTAGTGTTGAAAATTAGGCAGTCTAGTGACGGGATATATTTTACCAAAGATTGGTTCGAAATTCAGTAATGCGAGAACTTGAGCATGCATTGAAATTAATCAACTGTGGTAAGAAAGGATTATTGTATGTTCGGTTACTACTTAGTAATCATTAATATTTTTATATTCAGCACAAGTTTTCCTGTTTTCTATAGCTCGTATGTTTAAACGATGTAGGGTGGAGTCGTAATTGTGGTTAGAAAAGTTTTCGAAGGAAGGAATGACCATATGAGGTGTTAATCGTTGACTCGTACTACTTAAGAATCTTACTTCTTACTCGCACCGCCTGAATTCCACTTCAGTTTCTTAGCAACTCTAATGCTGTATCTCTTACAGGATTTTTTCCCAAAAATTACACGTAACGAAAGTGTACTTTCGTTAAACTGAATCTTGCCGCGCTTCTCATGCTCCGCGCGCCATTTAATGGACGACCGCGAGATAGAAGGGGAGAGATGGGGATTACGTAATAGAGCACATGTGCAAGGCATATAAAAATAATATTACAACTCGATTAGGGTAAATAGAGAAGTGATAGTTGTAAACTGTAATTGTCGTTTCCTTGTTTACAGGTAAGAATGTAAATAATGTAAATAATTGTTGTAAAGAGCGAAATAAATTTTAACACCTTGTTTACAGAGAAACATATTTCAGTTTATTTATTCATCACTATCAGTAATAATTATAAGAGGCTTATATACTTATCCTAGAACATTAAATATTATTCTAGAAACCACAGAAGAGAAATGCTAGAAAATTTGAGAAGCAGGTACATTTCAGACTCGAAGCCAAACTACTTGAAGACTAATTTGAACAAACATTTCGATACACCTGATAACTGGTAATTGAGAAACTTAACAAAACCCTGAAATGCAAGAACAGAAGTACCTACATATTATCCTAAACATATATCAGAAAACTGAAACACAAATAAACGCGAGCAAAATTGGCAAACCTTTCGACGCGCCTATCTCCGGCAAGCTGAGAACGAAATGGAAATGGGAGAAAGAGAGTGTCGAAATGAATTCATAAACGCCCACGCGTATTCATAAAATCTGAAACAACGAGATCCACGTTCACTTCAAAGGCGATGCCCGTGCCTTTTACATCTTGCTCCGGTGTCTCAGCAGCGGAGGCCAATACTCGTCGCGTTTCTTCGCCTATCCGAGGCGAGGAAGCTGGTCCTCCGTGGAAACGTAATAAAGTACCTGTGCATCTGTCGTGGAGGCCCGCTCGTCGCCGCAATTTCGCGTTCTCCCGCGTCTCGGCCTAAGTAAATACTTGGCGAGCAGGCAAGATTGCGCGTCGCTTTCCCTCCGCGGACGTTTTGCATGTGTCCGTGGTGAAATTAAGGCTGCTCCGTGCGCGCCGTTCCCGTCTAGAAACCCTCGATCCATTTCTTCGGTGCCTAAGAATTAGTGGATTAATCGTGTGAAGGATGTTGGGTCAAAATTGACCCAGCCTGTTGTTCCTTATTAGCATTAT
This sequence comes from Andrena cerasifolii, assembly GCF_050908995.1. Taxonomy (NCBI): domain Eukaryota; kingdom Metazoa; phylum Arthropoda; class Insecta; order Hymenoptera; family Andrenidae; genus Andrena; species Andrena cerasifolii. The sequence continues at coordinate 26,057,458 of NC_135119.1, read as the reverse complement.
TTCTTTTCAGGAAATGAGAATTTTTTATCCCATCGAGATCAAAGTGTAGTATAGAGGAATATGGGTAAAGGGTATTTAAAAAAAGGTTGGTCATGATTTGGGAGCTTATTTCATTCTTGGGTGACGAAGAAAGCTTTTCATCCCCCTTCGTTCTACTCGAGGGATAATATATTAATCGTGTAACATAGCCGCTACTGTAGAGACTTGCGCTGTAATAGACAGAACCCTTTCGTGTCTCCAGCATTAAATACAGTGACTCGCATTAATATTCGGACACTTTTTAAAATCGCATAAGTTTTTCAGAATTTGTCCAAACAACTTGAGTTTTTTTTAGAAGCTAGAAGGATTAGTTTGCTAACTGACGCGTTTCGTCGTTTTGAAAAAAATTTAAGTAAATTTAAGTAAGTTATATACGTGCCTAAAATTTCTTAAAAATCGGTTAACGTTGCTCTGAGCTATAAACGCTTAAATATCACAGAATAAGGTGGGAAATGGCTGATTTCCGGAGCAAACTAATCCTTCTAGCTTCTCAAAAAAACTCAAGTTGTTTGGACGAATTCTAAAAAAGTTATGCGATTTTAAAAAGTGTCCGAATATTAATGCGAGCCACTGTATCTTTTAAGCTACTAATCATCTGCATCTAAATAAAATCATACACCACTGATATTACAATTTTAAGCTGTATCTCTCTGCAAAAGTTCGTTCGAATATCCATTATCCATACGTTTCTTCTCCATTCTTTAAAAGCGTTCCCAACGTAACTGGCCAACCATTTTATTGTTTTTAATAACACAAAATGGGCGTACGATAATACACCCTTAAAAAGCTTCAATTTCTGCTTCTGTTCGTTGGAATCCACGCAGTAAACGTTCACTGCGGGACAGACGAAGATAGTATCTAGCGATTTCGGCAATCCTGCCCGTTAAATTGCGCACAGCCGAGTCAGGCACCGGCAGCGTTGTAATTTCCCCAGTAATTTGCAACTAACTCCGCGAAATGGCCGTCAGCAGTAAGGGTGGCTCCCTTCGAATTGGAAATAACGAGTGGCCGAACTTAGGCGATCTTTTCCATGCCGTGAATCCGTATTTACCGAAAGTTCCTTAACGAACGTGACTGAAAACAGAATGGCTGCCAGCTTCGGTCCTCGCTAGACTCACTGAATCTTCCTAGAAGCTTAACGAGCTTTCCGATGGTTTCTATTACCAATTTCATCGATCAGTTTCAGATTTTCACAGAAATTTTCGTTTTACAAGGGGACACCATGTGATAGACATCGATTTTGATGAGCCTTGGCACGATGGATCTATGTCGAAAATAAGTAAATAGGTGTCCGAGCGTTTTTGCCAATGGGCCTTAATAATAGAGATATTTACATGGAAATTATTAAAAATTTCATAGTAGCCATGGGAATTAGGGGGTAAAAACCCCATAACTACCCTGGCGCCCGCGGGGAATTCCCTTCTGGAGCCGTCGGGGTGCCTTTTGATGATATCTCCACGTTAAAATTTTTATTTTTATAAATTATTTGTTTCATAAATTTTTTTTAATAATATCGACGTTAAATAATTGAAATAGACCAAAAAATAATGGTAGAATATTTTTTACTTACCTGGTACGCGACTAGTAGGTCCTTGCTTACAACCACACGATTCGCTGTCGCGGACGCTACTAAAGTGGGCGACAGGGTGGCGTGATCAACTCACACGAAAATAATAATTTAAAGTACAACGCTCTTTTTATTTTAAAGATAGAGCCGTCGGAACAACTTACCCCCGGAACTTTTAGCCCCGGTCTCCCCTACTTCCAAATTTCGAAGCGCCAAGTGGATATAATCTTATATAGTAACACTATATTTTCAAAGAGAGCTTTTAAATTAGGGTTTTGTATAATAATTTCAGATGTTGAAAGACCTCGTGGATACAATAACATTGGCACTCTATTATACCGTATGCTAAAAGGATTACCCGTAAATAAATAAATAAATAAATTTCCAAAGGAAGCTTCCAATGTGACAAAAAATAGAAAAAAGTGACAATCTGATGCTTCTACTGATTTTATTAAGATTTGTGAAACAGGTGCATCATTTGGAGCAATACCTGCTCCTTCGTCCGCCACGTGCTCGTTCAGCGGCACGTTTGAGGCAGAATATACCGCTCCCCTGATAAATTTGTGTAAGACATCGATAAAGGATCGCTTTTGCGCAAAAAGGGTTCAATTATGGCGGAAGAATCGATTAATTGAGCACGCCCGTCAGCCGAGATTACGGCTTAACTCTTTCTCATCGGATAATACTCCGTCTTCCCTCCAATCTGTACGGTGTACATTGTTCTATCGTCCTGGCAGGGTATCCATCAAGCACTTCTCTGTACAGGATGTCTCCAAAAAAAAAGGGGGATCAGGTTGAAGTCTAATACAAAAGGGGATGCCTGACTAAAGTGTTGCAGTGACAGTGCATTGAGAAATGCTGCCTTAGGAAGATATTATTCCTGAAATTAGGCAGGAGGAAAATTGGAGGAAAAATAACGTACCAGTTTTCAGTAGGTACTGGTATAGAGAAAATATTGCACGGTTCTTCGTTAGGTGTTCACTGCAATCAATTAACTATGAACATTGTGTATAGCACAATGGATTTTGGATTGTGGGTGATGCAATAAATATTTCCATTAGAATAAATTAAACAGAAACAGCAAAGGACCAAACAGAATTGATGTGAAGATATTAACCGATATTAAGTAACGACACTGCATTTGCTGGAGCAGACAACTAAGTATATAAAAAATTCAAAGCCTGGAGCGTACGTAGGGTAGACCGGGGGCGGTAGTAACACTTTGGCTTTGGAATACGCTTACGCAAAGACTATTACAGTTACCACAACAGTTTTTTACGAAAATGTTACTTACTTATCTGACATTATTTGAGCCACAACAGTTTCGCTGTATGTCGAGTAATATTCCGGTTATTAATAAAAAATGAGAAGCGGAGAAAGTGTTAAAATCGTCCCTGACAACGGGTCAGTTGTAACACTGCATGGAGTCGATAGTAGCACAAATTTAACTTTACAAAATTAAAATATTGATTGATTTTAATTATAATAATAAATGAAGAAAGTAAAATTTATAAGCAATTAGCCTATCCGTTACCCGGTTGCACCCGGGAATTATTTATAATGTTTGAAAAATAAAAAAGCCTAACATGCTAAAAACGAGAAACTACCCCTTTCAAACTAAAATAAATTCCACAGACACAGGGTCGTAAACTTTCACCTCCACTCCAATATTCAAAGTAGGTACAACAGCCCGACCTCTCTACGCTCTAAATATTTAACAAACATTTCTAATCCCATATTTCTAATTCCAGCCATAAATAATCTTCTTCCGATCGACTTTTCCAATCTCTCGCCACTGTGACCCACATCCACTCCACGCAGGATCATTACTCCGTGTTTTCATGGGTCTTCAGCAGCCTGGTCCATCGTTTTCTGCTTCTTCCGCGCCCCTCCATCCTTCCTCCTAACTCCTGGTGAAATCTTTCAAGCTTTTATGGCTCTATCAAGCTTCCACGTCCCCGAGGAGACGATTGGGTAATATCCAGCCGTAGACGTCTCCATCTTCCCGTAATTACGAATCGCATTACGCAAGACGATCGTCGTGCCGCGTAACCGCGACTTTCAGCCATAATTTCGCCCTGTCCCAGCGTTGGAATCACCGACCACGCACCGCACCGCAACAGCCTCTAATTCATCAGGGGCGATGAAGAGATCGCGAGGAAAAAGAAAACAGACGAATGACGAACGGTAATGCGGTTTCGTCGTCTCCGCGGACGTGTTCGAGCGTCGCGTTATCGACGGGACGTCGTGGTTAGCGCTGACTATCGATCGCCCCCGCCGGGATGAACAATTTCCCCGGCCATCGTATCCGTGTTTGTTATTTATTCAGAGCTGAACCCTGCTTAAGCTTCCGCTCTTCTTGTGCTCCACTTGTCCATTAAATTTATCCACCAAACTTCCTTTAAGGTTATCTAGGCTGTTCTAATTCCTCTGTGGAGTGACTGGAACTCTTCGTTTGCCCCTTTAAAGTCGCACTATTTGAGCACCTAAGCTCCTCTTCTTTATTTTCGTGCGGAATTGTGGAGGTTGTTCGTGATTGTTGGAAATGGTGTTTCGACGCCAGGATATTCAATATTTTACCAGAATTTATCAGAATTGCGTGGCAAAGGGACTCAGAGAGATACGACTGGTGATATACCGCGGCCATATTCAAATTTGGACACGAATCGCGCCACCTCTCCCCCTCGGCGAGACAGGAAAATCTCGTAAGGCGACTGGGAGAAGTTTCCTCGCGCGGATATATTCGTCCCAGTAGGGCGATTCGCTCGTTACGAGGGGTTCTGTTTTTTTTGCAGCTTGCTCCACTTCGTATTTGATAGTCGAGTGCGGTGAAAACCTCTTCGGCAGATTTCCTCTTGAGGATGTATCGGACGTACAATATTAGAGGAAAGTGTATGAAATTTTAAATACTTACGTTTTGCGCATGGTAAATCTAGATGTAAGGAACTCGAACGACAGTTGGAGTCTTATTTTTACTCCTAGAAAGGTATTTTTCACTTTACAAATGCTTCTTCAAGCATTATTTGCAAAACTTGGCCGTGAAAATTCCCTGAATTCGCAATTTTCTCAAGTTATAATTTATTTCTTTCAAAGGGTGCAGTGAAAAGAATCGAAACTCGGCAGATATTTTAAGCTATCCATATAGTTCATGTACGAAAAAATTGAAAACGTAAAAGTATTCTAACCCCTTAAGGAGTTATGCCTACCTGCATGGTCTGAAAACTCAAGTACTTTCGGGATTTTTTTTTTTAAATTTGCAGAAGTTTTTAAATAAACGGTTGTATATTCGAAAGTATATATTTTAAAGTTCTTGTAGTTTTTTTTTGCAATGCGATATGTAAATAAATAATGGAATTATAAGCGATCTTCCGGCAGCGTTTTTTTTTTATTACGGTGACCACTGTAGGTTTGACCTGGTTCAACAGAAATAAAACATTCGACCAAATTTAGTTAGTATATTAGGTTATCTTGTCCTTAATCGTGGCTTTTTCGTTTCCGTCGCGTAGTTTTTATTTTACAGATGAAAAATGATGAAACATGAGCGCGATTCTGTAGTGAAAATCGATACTTTTGCTATGCGAAGCCGCTATTTTGTAGCAAATTAATATGTTGGGATAATGAACGATCAAGGACAAGATAATCCAATATACTAACTAAATTCCCGCGAATTCTTTATTTCAGATGAACTAGGTTAGAATTAGAGTGGTCACCGCAAACTACTGAAAAAAACATCGCTGAAAGGAGATCGCTGATATTTTTTTTATTTATTTATATTTTCCATCGAAAAAATTACCACAAGTACTTTCACATGTACCCTCTCGAATACATACAAGTTTATTTAAAAACCTCTTCAAGTTTGTTAAAAAAAAATCCCGAAAATACTTGTGTTTTCGGACCTTGCAGGTAGTCACAACCCCTTAAACACGAGAAGATCTTATCTCAACACCTTGCCTCTTCTGTAACAATTCTCTCGTCCCAAAATCCAACGAACTCGACACACCAATTACAATCATCCCCTAACCACTAAAGCAAGCATTCCAAGCAATACCGAGACCTGCATTGCGCCTGCGCAAACAAAAAACACCGTCCCACTGCCGGTTATTTCTGTAAGTAGACGCTCCACCTAATATCTAATTATTGCTATCCAGCCACCAAAGTCCTCTCGCAGCCTCGATTGCCCCCATCCCTGCCCACAAGCCTCACCATTGCGCGGGTACACCCACCCTTCCGTTGCAACGATCCGTGCAGCAGTGATGCTCGAACTCAGCGCTACCGGCGAAAGTTTCTCGCTGCGAAAGTTGGAATCCCGCGGGAAAAGGGTCGCGATAAATCGCGAAAGATATACGGAATAACTTCTTATTGCGAGCTGGCCGAGCCAGCATAAATCTCGCCCCCGCTCCCTTGTCATCGCTAATTCGGGCCACGAGCGACGCCGTCCACGTTCAAACGGAAGCTCCGGTCGAATCTCCGCCCGCACCCCTCTGTTTTACGGTTATCGATAGGCGACAGGCGAAAAAGTTTTAATGAAACGCCGGGGCGTAAAGTCTCGCCGCGTAATTCCGACGCGTGCAGTCGCGGCGATCTTTCACCACCACCACCCCGTCGCGCTAAGAACCGCGGGGATTACGTCGCTGTCGCTTATGAAACGTCCAATCGATCGTCGGGACGAGCAGCGAGGCGTTTCGATAGCTGGGGATGACGGGGGTGGCGGTTGCCTTCGACGGGGCGAGGAGCTGTGTGACGTAAATCCTTCATTCCTGTTTCATTTGCCTGCTGAAGACGCGCGCTAGTTGGCGATACGTGTGCCGCGGAGCAGTGCAATGTGGGCGTAGGGGGTTGCGATTTGTTATTGTGTAATTTAAGCGGTGGATGCTGTCACTTTTGGGATGGAGTTAAGTGACTGTTCAAGGTTACGTAGGCTGGACCTAGTTAGCCAGTTAGCTGCTGTTTGAGACTGTACTGGATTGATGAAATAAAAGTACTTAGATCGATTTCAGCGAGAATATCCGTAGAGTTTATTTCCATCCTTTGGGATTTGCCGGTTTCGAATTAACGACAGACTGAGAAGACAGTAGACAGGTGGTGAGGCCGAGAGAGGAGAGAGCGCGGGGTAGAGGTAGGACGGAGACGAACATAACGGAGATCAGGGGAGAGGGAATTCAAGGCACAAAGATCGACACCGCGAGAGAATAAGAGACTAACAAGGGAACACCGCGAACCCGGACTCACCGATTGGAACGCAACTTTGTCGGTTTTTAGAGTGATTCAAAACAAGAACAACGGTGTCTTTCATTTCAGCCCTGTCGCCCTTTAAGGGGGTGAAAACTAACCTCAAAGTCAAATTGCCACTTCCACTTTTTCGCGTATAACTCTGAAAGTACTGCAGGGATGTTAGGTGATCAGGGCAGGAGTAAACTGCACACTCGTGGAAAAGTAAAAAAGGCTTATTTATTGTAAAGAATAGGTTCAGGCGATGATGCCTCTCGTTCGACGGACTCTGCAGGACTGACTTCATCCATTCTTATCTTGCGCTCCCCGAGATTCACACTTACAACACACACACTCTTGACACGCACTCGGATCACCCAAACTCTCCGCATGCATTCGACGAAACCATTCAAACCTCACACCCCTGACGCATTCGATACTCTAAAGCCGCGTATTCACCTGCGTATTCGCTCCGAATGTGCATTCGGCGCGCACCGATTTTTTGCTCGCCCGGTATTCGGCGCGCGTTCGGGGCGCGGCGCGCATTCGGGCCGATCCGCTTGCTGGCGGTCCATCAAAGCGCGCATTCGGGCCCGAACAATACCACGAAATGGACGCCGCAAATTTCACTCAACCCCGAACGCGCGCCGAACACCGGACGAGCAAAAAATCGGTGCGCGCCGAATGCACATTCGGGGCGAATGCGCAGGTGAATACGCGGCTTAATATAAACATCCCCTCTCGATCCCAATCGCTCTGGCCCAAACATACTTTGTCAATCAAACGGTCTTCGCACTCCCACAGTACAACAGACAGAAAGAAATGTTTAAAAAAAAAAGTTTAATGGCGCAATAAGTGCTACAAACTTCCATTAACAAAATTTTTAAAAGAGTTAAAAAAAAATATATAACTGACGAAGAAAACTCTTTCCAAAATATTCTTTGAAATAGAAAGCAAAATCGTCGCTATATGAAAAATATTCGCGGGGCGAGCAGCTTTTTACAATTAAACTCCCAGCAAAGGTGAGAATTTCCTGACCCCCGGAGCAACGAGTTAACAAAAATTGCGAGAAAATCGCCGATTAACGCACGGGCGGGGGGAGTTAACGAAGCGGAAAAGTGTCGGAAGAGAAAGCTGCGGGACATTTTTCAATTTAATATCCTTTATCAAACGGCCAGGAGGTGCGCAGGAGCGGAAAATCGATCACTCGCTCGTACGCGCGTATTATCAAACAGAAATCTGGTCGTCGCGTGCCTTTCACGGGCTTCCACTTTTCTGGGGAAAAGCCGTAATGGAGTTTCGGCGTTCCCCGCCATTGTTTTGCAGTTTTATAAGCCGATGGGAGTGCCGGGAACGTTCCCCGCGCGAGGGAGAGCGATTTTACAGGGGGCCCGTGATATTTCCCGGCGAAATTTCGGCGCTCGGTTATTTGCTGTTCCTAAAAACGCTCCTCCGCTTCTCCTTAGGCGATCTTTTCTTGCCCTCCGAGTGATCGAACTTGGTGCAAATCTGTCTGGTGCTTTCCAACACCTATCTTCGATGATGAAAATAGTGGGAGAATAAATTGAGAATCAATACTGTTTATCTCTGAATTACGATATTAAAAATGTTCAGATGCACAGGGTTCTGAGTTTTGGGGGTATTCTGGTCTGACGGGCAAAAAGAAAATAGACTTTTTTTTTGCATTTTCTACAGGTACATTACATGGGTTAATACGTGTGCAAAAGGATTTTTTCCAGTTCGTATTATTTGCAGAGCTACAGGGTGCAGAATGGCGCGCTCACTGAGCGGGACGGGCGACGCATAACAGTTTTGTTCCTGCAAGTGTTTTTCGGCAAAGTTTCGGCGGACTGTTCTTTCTGGGGGTGATGGGGGTGGGGTGCATTTCTGTGTCTTTTAAAACACAAAAATCGACCATTTGGTTACAAAGAGACCGTTATTATCCTAGCTCACCTTTCTGTCTAAATTGTACGCAAAACTTTAAACGCGTTTTTCTCGGAACCATGTTTTTCGAACCTGTGACCATGATATTTCAAGATCGGCTGGACCAACTCAGTCCAAGTTTTGCATAGATTATCAGCACGTATGTGGCTATCGTCCCTACCAGAATTATGATAAAATATTTTGTTTTTAAACTTTCACAGACCATTAAAGTTTAACAATTGTGCGAAAATCGAAACTTAATTTTCAAACCGCCGCCATTTTCTTAATTTTCAATATTTTTTTATCATTCTGGTAGGGACGATAGCCACAGGCATACAGATAAAGAATCTCTTTTCATTTTTTGTTATAGATCACTATAGAAGGAGCCCGATCATGGGCACTGTGACACCATGTTTTTTTTCATCACTATTTTAAAGCAGTCAACTGCGTTTGATTTTAATTCTTTTCTATTTACAAAATTTGTAAAGATAGTTCAAACATCAGTAAACATGTAGCAATAAACTAAATAATAATAAAACTGATGGGTTCTTTGTAAAAAAATTCGGAAATAACGCGACGAGACGCCTCGTCAGACCAGAATACCCCCTTAAGGGACTGTTCTCGTCTAGTCATTTTGGGAAATTTATTTTGAAGAAACGAATAATGCTACAATATTAGCATTTTGTGTGCATGTTTACTAACACTTTACCTACTTGTAGAATTTTCTTCAACTGGCTATTGCCAATATTTTAAAAGTTACTATCATTCGCACATTTATTTAGTGTTTCTGAAATTTTGTCTGTGATAATAATCAAAGCTTTATTATTTCCTTATAAACCCCACTATTCCCCGACATACCAATACAGTTATTTGAAGCCGAATGTCAGACAGAGGACTCAAGCCTGAAATTACTCGCGATCAGATAAAGACTTGATCTCCGCTTCCTCTAACACCGAGGGGATTCGACTCTTTCGAGACAGCGGTATCCGCGAAATCGTTATAATTTAAATGACAGACGCGACGAACGTCGCATAATAGGCAAGCGATATTTATAGTCCCGGAGTGTGGCTTCGTTTGCCATTGCTCTCGGCGTTCCTCCCAGTGACGAACGAGACCTTCAGGAAACGTAGCCAGCTATTTGATTACCATCCCCATGATTGATTGCCTCGCCTAGATGAACGCGTTTCCCGTCGAGTTAACGTCGGATATATTATTTAAATGAATTATTAGCGACTCCAGACCACTCGGCGGTCCTTGAACCTCCTCTCTGTTTCCTGACTCCACTTTTCTCCCAAAACTAGCCACCTCCTCTTAAACACCTCGCGGTTATAATCGCACCCCCTGCTTCCTCACATTTCCCACCCCTTTATATTCAAAATCTCTAAAAAAAAAACTATATGTTTCCACTTTTCCTCTGAATTCCATTTCTGAAACTGTGAACGCCTCCGTAGTAGAGCTGTTCGAGTACTCGGAAAAAGCGAGCGGCTCGAAAGAACCGAGTAGCTCGAAGAAAAGCGAGAACTCGAATTTTTTCGGGCGGCTCAAATAGAGCCGAGAACTTGAATTTTTTCGAGCGGCTCAAATAGAGCCGAGAACTCGAATTTTTTCGAGCGGCTCAAATAGAGCCGAGAACTCGAATTTTTTCGAGCGGCTCAAATAGAGCCGAGAACTCGAATTTTTTCGAGCGGCTCAAATAGAGCCGAGAACTCGATTTTTTTCGAGCGGCTCGAAGAAAACTGAGCGGGCCGAAAGTACCGAGTCGGCCGAAAGTACCGAACACCTACCACTTTCCAAATCTACTTCTTTCTAAAACTGATCCTATATTTTTCTTTTCTGTATTTTTTTTTTTTTTTTTTTTGACATAGCGCCGCGTCCAGTTTACGAATTTTTCCCCAGTGTTTTATGGTTTCATCGGATTTCACGCCCGGTGTATCATCGTCCAAATATTTTCCCGTTGGGAACTCGAACGGCGCGCGCGCGCGCACGAACGCAGGGGGAAAAATCGCTGGGCAAATATTCGGACGCTTTTTTTATGATACGTTGACCGTGCACGCGAGCCCCCGTGTTGGTTCGACGATTTGGTCACCGAAATTGTTTACACGTGATCGATTTTCCGATCCGTGCAAACCCACCCTCCCCCTCCAATTGTTTCTGGAGTCACGCTGGGAAATTCATCGCGTTCGAATTTCCATGGATTTAAGTTTGCATAAGGGGTGTCTGTTTCTGTTTAACAATTTCGGGTTAGGTTTTGCAACCTGGCGCACCTGCAGTAGCTTTTCTGTTTTCAATGATACTTTCAGTTTATTCCATTGAATTTTAAGAAACCTAATCCCTTGTTACATTTCGCAATTAAAATTTCATTTGCTACGGGGTGTGCAATGCAGGGGAAGCTAAGAAAACATGCAAAACAATTGATAATTATATCTTTTATTCAAGTTTTTATGAATCAGTATGTAATTATAAGTTAATACTTTTCACATTTGGTACATAGTTCGAGCAACATTTAAATAAAAATTTGAAGTTATTAAACTTTTAAAAAAAATATGAAAAAACATCTTGCCCCTGCCACGGGGTGGGTGTGACGGGGTATCAAAAATGGGGTAAGACGGTTCCCCCAAATATTTCCTCAATCGATGTAAATATGAATTTCTTCTAAATTGTTTTCTTCCTACCCCTCGTACAAGAGTGGTGGTCCCATATCTTTTAAATATTCGACAAGTTCTTCCTCTTCTGTTTGCGAAAATACACTCTTAATTGCACCTAACCCAATGACCATTTCACTTCCCTGTTCGAATTTTTGGACATAACGTTCCAATGTTGTTTGTGGAAGGCAATATTCTCGAGCAGCTTTCTTGCACCTCATTTTGTTGCTTAAAACTTCATCTACAGATTTCTTCAGAACTTCTTTTGACCATTTTCCTCGTCTAGTTTTTTCTTATATGTTCTTACCATTTTCCAATCCGAATTAGAAGAAACGAAAATTCGACTGAAATTATAATAGAGAACGATGGCGTTGTTCACCCTCGAACAACCATAGTACAAGGACTCCATCTTGCCTCAAACTATCGCTTTCCAGAGACTGATGTTTTCTGTATATCAAATAAAAAAAATATTGAAATTTTTAATATTGTATAGTGGCGTGCAGAGGAATTCGGCCACCCTTTAAAATCGCATAACTTTTTTAAAATTAATCCAAACGACTTGAGTTTTTTTGAGAAGATAGAAGGATTAGTTTGCTAAGTGACGTGATTCGTCGTTTTGAAAAAAAATGCACGTGGTCGGAATAGCAAAAAAAAAATATAGAAAAAGTCGTTTTTTTTTAAATTTTTTTTTATGAGCCTGCAACGAAAATTAAAAAAAAACCGTTTGTAGATTTAAATAAGTTATATACCTATACTTAAATATCGCAGAATAAGATCGAAAATCGCTGATTTCGGGATTTTCGCTTCTCAAAAGAAAATTCAAGTGGTTTTGATTAATTTTAAAAAAGCTATGCGATTTTAAAGGGTGGCCGGATACTTTTGCACGTCCCACTGTACATTGAAATAAATAGAATAGAGATTGTAATGTAACAAAAATAATTGACTTACCGGTTTTAAATATATATTTATTATAACTCTTTTTAGTCCGCAAAATAAGATCCACGCAGCATGTGGACGATTTCACAGCCGTAAACCAAAGACGCGTGCTCCCCCACTCATTTTTATCAACGACCTAACTGTTACAATACAATCGCTTCCTTTTGGTACTTTAATAAACAATAGCGATAGCAAACATTTCAGGCTGCGACGTTCTGGTTCATCTTTCTGGAATCCTATTTCCTATGCTGACGCAGCAACATTCCCATGAAAAAGTCACGTAGCAAATAATTCAGTGGGTCTGTTATTATATAAAATTTATTTTGTGTCAACGCTGGGATTGCGTCTTAACAATGTATTACGGCTTGCAGCATTCTGGGAAAGTCCTTGTGGAGCGTATCTCTGTCAATTGTGTCTGATATTTAATAATTGAGGAGGTCATAATAGAAACGACCCTTGTCAAATCTCAGGAGGACCACCAATTTATGATTTAGTTCGATACAGTTCTTGTGCGATATTATTATAGATGACACTCACACCAGTATTTCGTAATGCGATGAATATTTAAAACAGAAAATTAAAATCTGTTGCACAAGTGTTAAAGATGCTAGAGTACCTATTCTCCTGGGAGACACCTAAACTTGACAAGGGCTATTTTAGGTATGAGCCCCTTAATTGTATTATTTTTAATTTTTATTCGAATCGGTATGTTCCGTATGCAAGAGTGTGTAATCGTGCTGCCAAGCTGCAGCTACCAACCAAAGCAATCGAAATGACAGAAAATTAGTTAAACACAGTACGAATCAAATAATTTTGTGACCTTTATTTTGTAAAAAATTACCACCCCATAGAGCAACTCTTACGTTATACAATTATTAAAATTACCAAGCCATAGTTCCATTTTAGGCTCACACTTATTTTGCATAAAACTTCCTAACCACCAATATTACGGCCAAATGGAAAAGCCGTATCGGATGTAAAGCTTAAAAATTTACAAAAAATGGTGCTCCTCATTCCAGCAGATTGTTTAAATTTTATGACAATTTAAATCGCGAGAATAGGATTTCTGAAGGTAAAGAGGGCTTCAATGTAGAGCGACTTGACTTTGATGTGGATGAAACTGAAACTGAAATTGCTGAATAATACCAACCCACAAATCTACAGAAAGTTTGGAATAACTATTAAATAAATAAAATTAAAATAAACAAAATACTCAGATCATTGTAAGTTGGTAGCTTTCTGCATAAAGCCCCAAAACAAAATTGTGGATTTTTTTGTTCGCATATATAAAAATATAGGGCTTGGACTTTTTATATAGTTTTAAAGCAACCTTTATTTTCCTAAAAAAAAAAAAAATTTTATCTGAAAAATTGTACAAAATGGCAGCGAACAAAATGGTTTCCCGGAAGATTGAAAACAAACTGGCCCACACCCCCTGGAAAGACTGGATCATCTGAGAAAGAAATACAAAAGACATATATATAAACTGGAATATATTACCTTCCACCTTGCGTAGGATTTTCTGAAAATTCAAATTATTTTGGAAATTATAGTAGTATGAACAACTAACTTTAATTTTTTTACATAAAAAATTGCACTGAAATGCTTGTAAAAAATCTAATAATTGAAGTATCAAAAAATCCTACGCTAGGTGGCAGATAATATATATTCCAGTTTATGTACCTTTTTTGTATTTCCTTCTCAGATGATCCAGCCATTCCCCCTGGTGGTGTCCCCCCTCAAGCCACCTGCTTCCTTAATAGTCACTCAATGCGTAGGTGTAGCACTAAAAAATTGATTTATTATTCCAAATCAAACAGCTTTTTTTCCTGTCTCCTTTCAACCTGCATGCCATTTTCGACCGTGATTTACGTTAAATAATTTACACTAACTAAACTCTTCCCGCTGAGCACATTACACCCCAGCAAGCTAACCCCCATCGAATTCAAAATTACACCCGCCTGGTCTCGGTGCACCATCCCTCGAAACGAGGCCGATATTTCGTTTCCTTGGGGTTCTCCGATCCCCAGGGGGGCCCAAGGCTCAAAAGACTACCCTCGGTCCTGCATACCGAAGGATTCCTAGAGACGTTCGACTGGACAGGCCGATTAATCCCAGTCCCCGTTGGTTTTGCTTGCTTTCAGTCGTCGGGTGGCCCTGGCAGAAGGGGCGAAGGCGGTGGTCCTAGCGCAGGCTGTTCCGTCCCGGTCGAGGTTACAAGACGCAGCGGAGATGGGGGAGAACCATGAGCAGCAGCCCCTTCGTTCGATCAACAACGATCACAGATCCTTTGTTAGGTTCATCAACAGCACGCAGCGCAACGTGACGCTCTACTGGATCGACTACCAAGGCCAAGCCATCAGCTACGGGATAATGACCCCCGGTGACACCAAGGACATCAACACGTTCGTCACCCACCCGTGGATCTTCGTTGACAACGAGTCGCGGGACAGGTAGGGAGCTTTGCAACAACGCAGCGTTGCCAGATGCGAGGGAAAAAGGGAAAAGTAGTATACTTAGTGAACTATTGATGTCATAACATGTGGGGTAAAGGACCCAATTACTGTCATCTTAAGCTATTTTACTTAAAATAACGAGTAAATAAACTATAGTATATAATCTATAGTATAGTATATAATCTATAGTTTATTTTCTACATACTATAGTTTATTTAATCTATACTAATCTATACTAATCTATAGATTATATACTATAGTATAGATTATACACTATAGTTTATTTACTCGTTATTTTAAGTAAAATTGTATACACTTAACCAATTACTGTCACCTTAAGCTATTTTACTTAAAATAACAAGTAAATAAACTATAATATATAATTTATAGTATAGATTATATACTATAGTATAGATTATACACTATAGTTTATTTACTCGTTATTTTAAGTAAAATAGTATACACCTAACCAATTACTGTCACCTTAAGCTATTTTACTTAAAATAACGAGTAAATAAACTATAGATTATATACTATAGTTTATTTACTCGTTATTTTAAGTAAAATAGCTTAAGATGACAGTAATTGGGTCCTTTACCCTACTGTAGACAAATGGAGATGTAGAGAGTCAGTGAGGGGAGACAGTAGACGTCACTCAAGTCACGTGATGCAAGTGAGGTAGGTCTACACCTAGCGGTAGGGGGAGTAATGTGACGTCATAGTATATCCCTCGGAGGGAATTTCTCCTGGCAACGCTGCAACAACGCCACCCTGTTTCTTTCCGTCCGACGGGGTGCGACCGAGGATCCATGCAACCATAGACGGTCGTTTGCTCCTTCATCCTCCCCATTCTCTTATTCGAACGGTCCCAGCAAGATCGCGGAGGCAAGCTGGTCCGACGATACCGCCTCGATTAGCGAGATTGAACTCCGTCGAGTGACGGAAGCTTCTTTCTGGACAATCGCCTGCGACAACTTGCCCCGAGGTCGGGAGGGAGCGTCGAAGGGAGAAAGAGTCGGGGCCTCCACGCGGACGCCGTTGGCGCCGGGGCACTTTGCCGCTTGACTTTCGGTTTACAAGGTAGTTCCAGCTGTTTTAGGGGTAGTTTTGCTGCGAGCGTGCACCGGGTACAGTAATTCTAAGTGCTGCAGGAGGGTAGGGACACTTAGGAAGTGGATGCTTTCAATCACTCAGTTGGGGTGTATTAGAACTTACAAGATTTTATTTTGAAACTGTACAGGTTTGTAGAGGGTCTCAATAGAAGTATCAGGCAATTTATCGCTCGTGCCCATTTTCGGTTCCTCGGGGTGAAAACGCGCTTTAAGGGGAGGTTCCGATCTAGAGCCCCAAAAAATAGGTGATATTTAGGAATTAATTAAAGGAAAACTACTATATATAATTTAACAGAACTTTTTGCATTGTATTAAGGATGTCTTAAATTATAGAAATATATTTTTTGTTTTATAATTAATCATAACATACGGCACTGGGGAGTCGTTAAAGTCAAGGCGTCAAAGAATTCATCCAAATCGGTGGGGCCTGTATCTTCAAAAGTTATTATCCGATTCGACTGAAACTTTTTTTACTCTGAAATATATATTTCTGGCTAGGGGGAAACCAGAAAAAATACAAAAACGACATTTTTTTTAGAAAATAACGGCACTTGAAGTTTGAAATTACTTTTCCCCTATATTTTTCGTCCTTTCAACGCCTTTGAAAAATATAAATTTTAAATTTTTGTATTTTTTGCTGGTATCCCCTCTAGCTAGAAGTATATTCTTCAAAATAAAAAAAGTTTCAGTCGAATCGGATAATAACTTTTGGAGATATAGGTCCCACCGTTTCGAGAAGACTGTTTCGAGAAAAACGCGTTTAAATGCCTATAACTTCGGGAATTTTACGAATTTCAACAAATCGTTTTAAACACGCATTCCTGGAAGGTTGAACATTCGAAAAATGAAATAAAAAAAAAATTGACTTATAGACTGGAACTCTACAACCCCGCACAGTTTAAAAAGAATCAGCGTGTTCGGGCAGCCGGACATCCCTTATTAGAAGTCCAGCAACTCTTTCTCCCTTCGAGACAAGGCGATCGAGGGATTACGGTACTTCCAGTAAGACGGGGCTCGAGCAATCGCCCTGTTTGTAATAGTATTTTATTAACGCCAAGATTGCTGTCGGCTCCGGTTAGGTTCGAGTGCCCCGCTCGCTTGGATTCGGTTAGCGCGTTGGATTCTGGTTCAGGATCGTAGGAGGACACGGTTTTCAGGTACGTGGTTAATCAGAAGGATGTCTTCTTCCCGGAGCCTTGGTTCGTCAAGTACCCCGGCCTCCGGCAAAGCGAGATGCCGCAGAGGAGCGAGAGGACGTGCGTGCACATCACGCTGCCCATTTACACGCTGCGCGCGCTGACGCTGAGGGCCACCAAGAGCCTCCTGACCCATCATCGGCAGGCGTACCAGCTCGAAATTCCCAGGAACCTTCAGAACGAGCTGGCGGAGATGCTGCTGGCGGAAGAGGTCGCCGACGGCGACGCGTTCAACTGTAAGACCATATGAGGTTGCAGAATTCTGGCGATAGTTTCACAATCATGGCGGTGCACAGTAGTTCGAGTATGCTACATGCTAGCTGGACAAAATTATTTGTTCGCGGTATTGGGTTTACATGGGGTTCAAATTGTTAGAAAGCAAACCTGACTCGTATCACAGTTTATTATTCCACTAAAAATATCAGTGAAATAAAAATATGACTAATTCAATAAAGGAAAAAGAACAAAACGACAGTATTGTACTTTAACTGTAATTATCAGTTATATCATTATCCTAACATTATGCCAATTCCTGTAATTTCTGAGTTTCGAAGCTTAAAACCTGGTTTTTGAAATCAGCTTTCTCTGCATCACTATTAAAATTAATCACAGTGTTTTACTACCGCTCCACGGCGTTCCGCGCGACAATGGTTGAATGTACGGAAAGTAGGGACTTTCTAGTTATTTTTTTAATCAAATGATCGATCTGCAAAAATTTGCAAAACTATGTTTTGTGAATTGTTTTCGAACGCGACGCTCGGCAGGAGAGATAGCACAGTTGTTATATTTCAGACTCTATACGCAAATGCCCCCCAAAAAGCTCAGCTTAATAATCCCAGAAATAATTGAGTTGTTAATAAATAATTCCACTGAAACTGCTCTGCAAAGAGAAGTTGCCAGCACCAGTCCGCTTGACGAAGATGAGATATCATCACATTCTACTGAATGTTCTTCGGATGATTCAAGTAGTGAATAAGTGTAGCGTGTACATATTGCAATTAAGAAGAAAGTAATAGTTATAAGGCACACTTGCTGTTATAGTTGAACTATAATACTGCCGTTTCGGTTTTTTTTCCTTTATTAAATTAGTTATATTTTTATTCTGTTAATATTTTTAGTAACATCGTAAACTGTGATATGAATCAGGTTTGTTTTCGAACAATTCGAAGCCCACATAAACCCAATACCGCGAAAAAATAATTAAGTCCAGCTAGCATGTAGAATACTCGAACCACTGTGCGGCGGTTGCTTGTAGGGCGCGTTAGCTCGCGAGGAAAGCGACGCGAACTAAAATCGCGCGTTTTACATTTGACCGTTGCCCGGGAACCGGGTGATTTTTCCCCAAATCGAGTCACGAATCCCCATTTCTACTTTACTAATGTATTATTTGGACTGAAACTCCTCCATACCCTTAAATAACCGACAACCGCCACTAACGAGCAGTAATAATAATTTTTCTGACTCTTTTATTTTTAATCTTTTCTACGATAGAAATTTAACATGTTCGCAAGACATTAAACCGTATTAATTAAACGAACTGAGTTTTATTTTTGCATGCTCGTTTCTTGTAAATCTACGATGCTGAGTCGACTTGACCCAAATTTACTGATTCGTGTAACTTCGTAAATTCCGTATAAGGGTCACGTCTGTGTGGAAGGAAGAATCGTGTGTTGGAAGCAGCTTTCGCACCAGCTTCCACGTGCAAATCGTGTTGATACCGTTCGAAGAGGTTGTGGGTGCAAGTTGCCTACCTCGTTCCAGTGGGGGAAGCTTCAGCAAGGTAAGAAGGGGATTTTCTAAGTAAAGAGGAGCTCCAAGGACTTGGCGGGGGGGTGTGTAAAAAGCTGGAAGGTCCAAGGGCGTCGCGTGGAACCCTCCAAAGGAATTCTAGAGGGGAATTCTATAATATAACAGGGAACACCTGGGCAAGTGGTCGAGAGGAGGTCCATTGATGTGGCATAGGAAATTTCAAGGCGATGCTGGCGAAGCTGAAGCCTGTAGTAGGGGTAGCTCTAGGACGTAGTGGGGCGGCGAGTCGCTGACCTCGAGCAGCCAACTCTTTCAGCCCTTGCAGGAACTTAGAAGCTACAGTAAACCCCCTTAGAACCACATCACTCGGGAACTTCATCCAAAAGAGCCCAGCTTGCGCCCATAAACCTCGAACGCTGTTACCTGCGCCAAAATATCGTCGCCAACCGCTTCCACTGCACCATTCTTTCTGCAACCAAAATGGCGGCGACGCCTCGAGTTACGTCGCTTTCCTCTCAAACCCGCGAGTTCCTACAACACACACACACGCGCGCGCGTGTAATCGTAGGAAAAGTGTAGAGCTTATCGGCGAGCACGAAATTCCTCGAGTGTTTTCTCTTCTTCGTCGGCAACAGAGAAATTGCAAGTGGGGAGGGATTAAAAGGTCGGCTCGGTCGCGCTCCTCTGTTTGCCTGAATTCTTCGCGTTCAACCCCACCGTTCTCGCTCCACCCTTAGGAACGGCTTCACCGTTGCGCGGTGTTGTTTCTGTTTACCCTGGGACATTCATTGTTCGACGGGCAGGCATTTGAACCGCGCTGCTCGGGGCACTCGGGCAGATCGAGCGCCGAAAAATCGATGCCCTCCACGCGATTTTTCAGCCAAGGCCCTCGAGGACTTTATCGTTGATCTTTCAAGCGAGCTTGAAATCACTCTGCCGATCGCACCACTTGGCTCGATTTTAGCAACGGCGGTTCCGGATCGACCTCGATGTTGATTATGCTGGGATGTTCTGATGATATATGTAGGAGAAAATTTCAGAGGTGATTCTAGATAGGAAAATAGTCGAAAGTATGGAATAAAGTTTTTTAATCCGGCGCTTCGTTTTTGATGAAAATTCAGTTTTCATTTTCGCGCGCTCCCCTTACCTCCGCGTGTCCCTGATTCGTCGAAAATAAAGCGAATTAAGGGGTCTCCCTACCTTGACGGACGAAAAATGATGCGAACTTTGGGAATTTTTTAAAACAAAACCATTAAATATATTTACTTCCAGCTTTGTGGTTTCGTGTGTCAGTATTTAGAGGATATGAAAAAAAAATTGTGTCCAAAAATAGTGGTTATATCCGGAGTTATTGTGCTTCGAATAGGGCGCCTTACAAAAGTAATGTGTGCATTGTTAGCATAAAATCAGCCGTTGTAATTGTCTGAAATAGAAAAGTAAAAAAATACTGTAACCTGTATGCGTGTGGCTATCGACGAACTAGGTTAAATAAGAAATACTGAAAGTTA
Source organism: Andrena cerasifolii (assembly GCF_050908995.1). Taxonomy (NCBI): domain Eukaryota; kingdom Metazoa; phylum Arthropoda; class Insecta; order Hymenoptera; family Andrenidae; genus Andrena; species Andrena cerasifolii. The sequence continues at coordinate 26,037,122 of NC_135119.1, read as the reverse complement.
AAAAAAAATGGCAGCGTCTAAAGCAGACATCGATTTCTGCAACAAAAAAAAATCGCTGGTTTTTTAAGTCGCAAAAGTCTAATTTTGCAAGAACCGAGTTTTAGTACCGGCGAGAATGGGACATCTACCGAAGATGTGTACCAAGTTTGAAGTAAATCGGGTGACTGTTTTTTCAGATATCAAGCTAACAAATTCGAAAAGCATTATTTTGAGAAAAACGCGTATAAAGTTTCAGGTACCGTATTTTTTCTCTAAAATGTTGCCTAAGTCTGTACAAATATATGCATGAAGTTTTTAATTAATATAATTTGAGGGTTCCTCTTAAAAAAATCCAAAATATCGCGCTCCTTTTCAGGCCGTCAAGGCAGGGAAACCTCTTAAAAACCAAAGTAAAATTCAAAGTGAATTTTATCGAAAACGGAGCGCCACGTCAGAAAGTTTTATTCCACATTTTCACTTATTTTTAATTTAGTATCACCTCTTAAATTTTCTGCCACCCGTGTGCCACATTCCCGGTGCATGCGAAGACGCCGATTTTCACTGGCGACTGTCTTCCCCCGCAGGTTACCAAAATCGCTTGTACTTCTACGCGTCACGGCTTCGCTGAGTAGTGTTTGGCGATGGCTCGAGCATTCCGAAGCGAACCCACGCGACCCCTCGACTCGACGCGCTACCAGGACGCCAGCGTTACTTTTTACAGGCGCGTATTTTCGTAACGACGTTTACAGATGCTGGCGATCGGCGACACGCTTACTCCTAAGAGCCCGTTTAACGATAAGGCGCACAGCGACGCTCTACGCGAGTTAGACGAACTGTATTTTTACTCGTGCCCCGAGTACACTGTCGGGACTATTAAAGCTAAGAGAAAAGTTACTACGATTGCTATTTTCAACCGTACACAGTGCCCCCTTCATCGATCCATCTCCACTACGTCGGTATCCCCCAGCTACGTACGATTCTTAAGCAACAGCGATGAGCATACTGTCCATAGAGACCCTACAGAGTCAGTGGTGAACGAATAAATTTATCGGTCGCATAAGTGGAACTTGAGCGTAAGTCACGTGCGGATATAGCTTCGTCCTATTCGTTTGGCACACTGACTGAACGCACATGGGCGTTCTCCGCACGGGCTTAACACCGCCACATCAAGGACCTCGAAAAAAGTTAATATCGCGGGAACGATAGAGTTTTCCGAGTGTTAAGCGTGACTGAGATGTTTACAAATATGGACTCGCGGCATACCCGCGCATTCCCGTGGTCAGAGTGGCAATATGGGGTGTGTTTACGTGGATGACTGCGTGGAGGGGGTGAGAGCGGCCTGCGGTCTTAGGGTAGGTCAGTGCGTGCGGGAGATAGAGTCGAGCCAGGGTAGCCAGAGAAGGCTATATTAAGAGACTCCAGGAGGCATTTGAAGGAGGGAGCAGGGAGGTGGTGTTACGAAAGGTAAACAGAGAATTATTTCTTATTCGGTTACCTTTCGAAAGAAATTGTTAATTGAGCTACGGGCGACAGCGACACTCATACAGATTAAGAATCTTTTCAAATTTGTTGTTTCAGATAAGGTGAATGTCCCAATTTCTGCTCATGTCCACATTTCTGATCATTTCGTATTTTTCTTATTATTATATGCGTTAAGTTTGTACTATAGTTGCAAGAAAATAATTCTAAATTATTTAAACATTTACGCGAGTGTATTTAATTACAAATTACTAATAGTTAAACATCTTGAAATATCTTTCTTAAATAGTTTTTTAATTAGTTAATTTATTATTAAAGAATTAATCAATTATGCTGCATCTTTTCATCACAAACAAATTTTTTACACCTTCTTTGTGACGAGTTATCTCTTAAATGAGCAGAAATTGGGACATTCACCTTAAGGGGAGGTTCCGGTCTAGAGCCCATCAGAATAGGTGATCTTTAGGAATTAATTAAAGGAAAACTGCTACATATAATTTAATGAAACTTTTTGCATTGTATTAAGAATGTTTTAAATTATAGAAATATATTTTTTGTTTTATTATTAATCATTGCAGACGTCACTGGGGAGTCGTTAAATTCGAGGCGTCAAAAAATTCATCCAAATCGGTGGGACCTGTATCTTCAAAAGTTATTATCCGATTCAACTTAAACTTTTTTTATTTTGAAGAATACACTTCTGGCTAGGGGGGAAACCAGAAGAAATTACAAAAATGATATTTCTTAGAAAATAACGACACTTGAAGTTTGAAATCACTTTTTCACTATATTTTTCATCCTTTCAACGCCTTTGAAAATTATAAATTTTCAATTTTTTGTATTTTTTTTGTGGTACCCCCCCTAGCCAGAAGTATATTCTTCAAAATGAAAAAAAGTTTCAGTCGAATCGGATAATAACTTTTGGAGATACAGGATGTCCCACCGTTTTGAGAACACTGTTTCGAGAAAAACGCGTTTAAAGTTTTACGTCAGCGCCAAGTGGCCGGTTGTTTCCCATGCATTTGCGGCTACTCAAATGCTTATAACTTCGGGAATTTTACGAATTTCAAAATATCCTTTTAAACATATATTCCTAAAAGGTTGAACATTCAAAAAATGAAATAAAAAAAATCGATTTTTAGCCCGGAACCTCCCCTTAAACCTAAGCCGTGAAATCACCTACGCCACGAAACAACTTAAAACAACCTTTTTAATTTCTTTCTATAACATAAGAGTAGCTGAATAAATTCCAAAAAGCTTTATTTCATTATACGTTGTATTTATTCAGAAAAAAATCTTTAAAAACAGCTTCATTTTTCGGCCGATCAAAGTAGAATGACCCCCTTTTCCCTCGCTACTATTATTTCCGATAACCTTGACATCTTTTCAACGCTAAAACCGTCGAACCATCTTCATCGACCACCCCGAGAAGTTTCCACCACTTAACGTACCTACTAATTTACATCAGACCTGATGATCGAAGGGACGAGAAAAGGGCGGGAGAAAGGGACGAAGCGGTACATAGCCTGCTAGAAGGGGGCTGGCTAGGGGTGTTGCAGTTGGAGGCTTCCTGTAACTTTTTCCGTTCCAGCGATGAGACGGGGTGGCGAAGAGGGGGATTCCACGGGAAGAAACGTCGCCGGGAAACTGGTGGCTGGTCGGTAATCCAGCCTCGTTCCAGCAATTCACAAGTTAGAGTTACGAAGTTATTAAAGCGATCATCCCATCGTCCTCAAACTGATGATACTGGTCCGTAATCAGCCATGCGAGTGCTGGCTATCCCGCGGATCTTTCCTTCGGGACGCTTTTGCGGCATACGTGCGTTGATTAACCGTCAGCTGAGCTAAATGCACCGGCGGAGCGACGTAACGCGCGCGGATGGTAATGGTGTGGATTCCGCTTGGAAAAGTTCGCGAGTCGACGCGGCGGGGAGCGTTGGCGACTACGCCTGGGCGGCTCTCGATTGTGATGGCGATGTTTCGGGGATTTTTTTATTCCTGGGGAGGAAGTTTTTAGGCCCACCGTTTAACCGTCTAAAATCGAGAGACTTTCGGATATGTGAGCATAACTTCCAGAAAACAATAGTTTTTTAACTGAAACTTTTTTTTTAAGTAGTTAATAATACTATATAAAGATAGTAAAAAAACGGGAAATCTTCATCAAGCCGTTGATTTGCAAAAAAATCCACAAAATATACACATTTTCCGAGGATTCAAACGGGTATACCCCCTTAATACGCGAAACTAAAAATATTGGATATTAAAAGTGCAACTACACTCCATTTATAAACATATAATAATAATGTTTAAATTTGTAATTCACATTGGTTTACCCTACTTACGATAAATGCGAGCGAAAACAGCCGAGAGCACAATACTTTTTTCTTCACTCGAAACTGACGTCTTTAGCACACATTGGGTGGTTCACCCCCATAACCTGCTACCTACGATCCTAGGACAACAATTGACGCTTGCCACGTTTGAGTAATAGCTCTAAAGTGTAGTAAACTTTCCAATCTAACACTAGATGCTGTCACTAATCTGATATTCTACGTTTTGGAAAAGGTACAGAGCGTCAAAATCAGCTTATGGTTGGCTCACACCCAGAGTGTCAACCAAGGGCTAATATTATCTTACTTGTCCGTCCTCTACTCGTGATGTTTCATTTGATTACAATATACTACAGGGCTATTACCCGTAATAATAAATAAATAAATAAATAAAAATAATAAATATTTAGAAGCTTAGGGGTATGGTAGAAGGTAGATAATGTGGGGAAGAGAAATTCACACTGAAATTTCTAAGCTACTAGAAATCTCATAAAAAATTACCCAGCAATTTCAAACAGAAGAATCTCTGCCCACTTGATCAGAACGAAACTGTTCTTTTTTTGTTAGAATATAATGTTTATTTATTTAAGAAAATAAAAGTTACACAGTCGATCGTCAGTATAATAATAATAAGAGCTGCGTAATACTTAAACTAAAAGTAATAAAAAGAATAGTCTTTAGCGCGATGCAAGTTAACCGTTTGGAGGGTTTTCTCGGACTGAGAAGCGCAGGGGTCGAGAAGACCGTTTTCCCCTCTGTTGGGTCTCCTGTAGCGAAGGAAAGGAAAACTCACAAGTCACCGGGTCCCCAAAGTCCCTGACACTCCAACTCCAGGAAACAGTCCATCGTTGTACACATTCCAACATTTTTTTTAAATATTCTTGCACCTCAATCTGCCCGAATATCCTCCCGCACAATCGACCGAAAGAATATCGTCAATGTGGCTCGTTGTCTCCGTTGATCTTTCCGCCGGGACCTTTCTGCCGTTCTATCGCGACAATAGACCAGGAAGCGATGCAAAGAGAATTGCTGACGATGATTCAGCCTCGTCTGCGGCCATTCGCGGAGACGACGGTCAATTAAATGCACGGCAAATGGACTCTGGCCGCTACCTCGTTAATCTAGCCTGATCCTAATGGTTCTTAAACGCCCCCACGAAATGTCACAGAGTGGCGGAAATCCCATGAGCGGTACGTAGAAAATTTCCACGACTTCCGAACATTCGTCGAATAGTCTGGTAATTTTTAATGGAACCGCACCACCGTCAGCTTCGGTGGAAACTAAACTACTTGTGAAAGAAAATTCAAAGACGTACTTCCACGTCCACGATTTACTATTTAAAGAAAGAGAAAAAAAATTACAATTAGTGTGGTGTTTGAGAGTTTTAGCGCAATTATTTGCGTCGCCGAGGCGAGGCGATCAGTCGATGGAGACAGAGTGTGTGATGAAGAGAATGCGTAGAGCGATGCGTTGCCAGAAAAACGGTGATCGCGATTCGCGAGGAGCGTGACGAACAAACAGTCGCATGTACGGCGTGATAGACGACGCATCAGTTTTCATTGTTATTCACTTCTTATATTATATTCTTTTAATAAATATTGTTGCGCCGGGGCGTTTTCACCGCAGACCACCCCGACGCAAAGGAGTAGAAGAATAATTAAACGGACGCACACGCGACTGAACTATATTGTTACGCAGACCAATAGTTTACAAAGGTGCGACCCGTATGTCTGAACGCAATGGCGTTCGGTACAAGATCTCCTTCTCGTCGGCCTCTCCGATCGTCCTCTTGAAGGGGGCCGACCTTCTTCTATCTTCAGCTGCGAACACCAGCAGGCTATGCACGGGCCTATACCCGGTGCTCGCAACACTGCTCCCCAGTGTTGCGAGCACCCTTTGGTTGGAATCCAAGGCCTGCTGGTGCTCGTGACAAGAATATCTTTTATTTTATCTTACATTAGTATCACCGTTCAGGGCTTGCAATTCTCATAAGTAAGAAGAATATACTTCCATCTGAACGACAGTGAATTCTCATAACTCGAAGTATCTATGTCAACTCCCCTCCAACTTTGTGAATTGAAGGAACATAGTGTTACGCTTTATTATTATTATTATTCGCTTTATTATTATTATTCGCTATTATTTGAATCCAAACTATTCCACGAGCATCCCCGAAATTTTCACCCCCCACAGAGCACCCCACTATAAATTTAAAGCAAGCAGCAGCAGTGCTGAACTTCGTGTAGCGCTCTGTGCTCGCCCACATCGCTGAGAAAAGGAAGAAATGGGAATTCGGCTGGAAGAATGCTCGCGGTTCTCCAAACACTAGTGGGCTTCGCGGGAGCGCGAGGCCTGGCTTCGCTTTTTATTTGCTCACGAAAATACGCTTCGTGACTGGGTGCCTGTCGTGACCCACGGCGGGGCAGGAGGGGGCGAGGAGGAAACGCGGAAAATCTGCTGGGGATCGAGGTCGACGGATCGCGTGGATTCTCCCCCGACAAAAGAGAAATCACGGGCCTCGACGAGCCATTGGGAAATTCCTGGACCGTTTGAAACTTTCACCATTCGGGACGTCGCGCTGTAGCTTCTCTAAATTCGATGAGCCTGGGGATATTGCGCAACTTGTGTAGGGTTTTTAGAGATTCGAGCGGGGACTCGTGGATTTCCGAGTGGAATTTGATTAGGCTTATTAACAGTTCGTGAATAAGAAGCTTCAGCTTCTTGAATGAAAAACAGGGTGCTTAATAACGCGATACATATCACTCTCTCTTTTCGAGTCCCAACGTCTAAGGAGTTCAGAAACTTTTATTAAAATAACAGGCTATCACAAAAATTATTAATTGAATTTCTATGGAAAGGTAGCTTTGCTATGAACAGATTTCAGTGAGCTACATATTTTTGCTGTAATATTTCCATACTTAGTTACTAATAATAATAAATGTATAAATGAGTGATGCAATAAATATTTCCAGTGTCTACTGGGTATTCGTAGAGTAGGGATTAAAATCAATCAGGCGCTAATTAACCCTCGACGCGGTGTACGTAATAATTAAAATAATTGCATTCTTCGGAGCAATACTAATAAGCAGAGGTCGAATGGAACTGCTAACTTTCATAAATAAAAGTCATTTATCGGAGTTTTAAATAATTTCGTTTTCGTTTTAAGTTAAGTTTGTACGTTAACACTTTAACTCTGCTGTAACATACAATTTCGAATAAAAGTTTAAAAAAATTATTCGTCATGTGTTTTATAAAGTCGACGAATAAAAAAAAATTAATTTTATTCGTCGAATAATCTAAAGTTAAAGTAACTTTTATTCCAATCCGTTATGTAAATAATTTTTTAGTTAGTTAATGCTCAACTCTGGTCCAAATGGATCCCGTATCGCAGAATCACCGCTTTCTAAGTCACAGTTACTCAATTTCACTTGAAATTAAATTGTTCTTCGAATTTCAAGGGCATTCCCAAGTGACGAGTCAGCTCGTCCTGCTTCGATTAACAGGTCCACCGTATTTGCAGCTATCGTCGTGCGAATTAAAGCCAGTTTTACCCCCAGCGGGTTTAAATATAGCTGCGTTTAAAGCTGTCGGAGTCGCAGTCGCGGCAAGATCCCGATTGCTCGTTATTCCTGCGTATTGGCGCGCGTCTAATGAATTACGGCGCTCGCAGGCGCGGACCTCGTCTCCACGTCGTTCGGACGCCCCGCATATCTCGGCAAATAATTCCACGGGGTCGCAGCTTTTATCGCGTTCATCGAGCACGGATATTGCGAAATCGGAAGCGCAGTCGCGGGAAGAGCGGAGCGGGCGAAAGCGGGACGGGGATCAGTGTAACGCAATTCACCTGTTCCCGCCATATTTTAGCGCGTTGAGGGGATATACGTTGATTTCGTAGTACTTTTGGAAGTTTAGGGAAGGTTGGGCTGCTATTTGGTGGACGACGAAATATTACGTCGGCGCAAAAGCTTGAAAATTATTAATGTAATACTATAGGTTAATATCTAAATTAGTAAAAATGTAGATTATTATCTAAATTAGTAAAAATATAGATTAGTATTTAAATTAGTAAAAATATGGATTAACATCTAAATTAGTAAAAATATAGATGAATACTTTAATTTGATACTAAAAATATAGATTAATACCTAAATTAGTAAAAGTATAGATTAAAATCGAAATTAGTAAAAATATAGATTAATATCTAAATTAGTAAAAATATAAATTATTATCTAAATTAGTAAAAATATAAATTATTATCTAAATTAGTAAAAATATAAATTAATATCTAAATTAGTAAAAATATAAATTATTATCTAAATTAGTAAAAACACAAAATTATTTTCTAAATTAGTAAAAATATAAATTAATATTTAAATTAGTAAAAATATAGATCAATATCTAAATTAGTAAAAATATTGATTAATATCTAAATTAGTAAAAATATAGATGAATACTTGAATTAGATACTAAAAATATAGATGAATACTTAAATTACTAAAAACATAGTTTAATACCTATTTAAATTAGTAAAAATATAGATTAATATCTAAATTAGTAAAAATATAGATTAATACCTAAATTAGTAAAAGTATAGATTAAGATCGAAATTAGTAAAAATACAGATTAATATCTAAATTAGTGAAAATATAAATTATTATCTAAATTAGTAAAAATATTGATTAATATCTAAATTAGATACTAAAAATATAGATGAATACTTAAATTACTAAAAACATAGATTAATACTTATTTAAATTAGTAAAAATATAGATTAATCTCTATACACAAGTTTCCTATACTTCCTGAAAGAAACTCGAAGATTTCAAAATAATTAATTAAAATAATTAATAATTCTATTGAATTCGAATTCATTTACGAGTTTACGAAAGCTTGAGCTGCTACTTGGTGGGTGAGTAGTACTACGTCAGCGGAAAGCTTGACAATTATTCATCTACCTCCACGCCACTTTTCTGTGCGAGAAAGTTGAAAATTCCAATTTCCCTTGTTAGCGCACTCGACTGTTACCTTTGCCCCACGTGTGTGAGTTCAGTAAAGGTTAAGCTTCTACTCGGCGGATGGTCGACGAGCATAAAACAGCCGCCGAGTGTTGTAATCGTATAATGACACTCGATCGACAGCGAAAGCAAGAGAGTTCTGTGGGGTGGGGGTGGGGGGGGGGGCAAACGGGGGCAGGTCAGTTGAATAGAGCGGTTGAATGAAAACGCGGAAAATCGGATGAACACGAGCACAAAACTGAGCGAAATGGACGACGGAAGTACGACCGGCGGAAGGGGAGGGACGAAGGGGTCCGAGATGAATCCACAGGGGCACAGGAAACGCGAATCGCTGGTGAAACGTGCCCTGGCCATTGTTTATAGCCAGCCAGCGTCCGTTTTAATGCCCGTTATAATTGCGTTTGAATGAAAGGCCAATGGGCTGTTCCACTCTTTGACGCGATATTTCGACATCGCGACCTCCCCCGTTCTCTGTCCAAAATTGTTGCAAAACGACCGTGAAACGGACTATCCGTAATTAGCCGCGCGTCACGGAAACGCCGTTATCGCGTGTTCCCCTTCTAAATAATGCAATCACACCGGGGCAAAGGTAAATTACGCGGGCGGCGTGCTCTCAATGGGACGTCTAATAAATGTTAATTACCAATTACGCCGGCCTCTTTAACCCTTCAACGACGTCGCCGTCCCCTTTTTAATTCCTCCCGATCTGCTCCACGTCCCCTCCTCTGCCGTCGTCTTAGAAGACTTCCTCCTCCATCCCCCGCGTCTCGTCCCCCCGTGTTCCCCTTGAATAAAATATTCGCGGCTATAGGGGTGAGTGGATGCTGAAAGGACCTGGCGCGCGGTTTCGTGGTGAATCTGCGGGGGGATTTGTGGATGAAATTTGTGGCGCGAATTGGCGATGGGGTTTAGAACTGTGGTAAAAATTTAGTGATGTGGGAAGTTGACAGGTGGGGGCGGGAATCGTGGTGGAACTTGAGGGATGTTTTAAAGAATAGGAAAGTGTGAAAGAAAGAACACGAAGCACTTTTTTAAATTTTGTATCGGTACCACTCAATTTCGGAGTATTCTGCAGCAAATTTGAAATATCGTTTTTTGTTTGTTTATTTATTTACTTCGAATTGGCAAGACCCATTTTTAACCGACTTCAAGGAGAAAGAGGTTGTCAGTTCGATGTGTATGTACGTAATTTCTCTGTAACTACTGGACCGATTTTCGTGAAACTTATTGCATTTAGTTTAGCTGCAATCAGCTTAGGTCATGGAGAAAGAATTATCGAAATTGGTTAAGTAGTTTTTAAGTTACACCGAAATTAAGAAATCTGATTCATTAATTGATTTCATTAATATTATTAGTAGAAGCTCTTCTTGCAGGCCCACCCATGTTTTTTTTAAAAATAAATGTAGTTATATAACTTAAATAACTAAATAGTAAAAAAATAAATAAATTATACACAATTAAAATCACCTTCAAAAAATTCAAATGCACCAAAAGGTAGAAAATAATGGTTTTTCTTATTTAATCTGCGACTCTTAATATTTTTAAGTCGGCGCCAGATTTACATAGTGCAAATGATGAGGCGCCGGCATAAAAATATTGAGAGTCGTAGATTATATAAGGAAAAAAATTACTTTTTACTTTTTGGTGCATTTTTAATTTTCTGAGATCGGTTTTAACTTTTTTTTTAAATTTAATGTGACACAAGGTGGTGAATAATACACAGAGTAGAGAATCAAGCGTTACCATTTTTTATGTAGCATAGACACCGTAGTATTTCGATTCAGTTCAGATTTCACGCGAAACAACGAATTTTAGAAAACATTATTAATATTTTTGTTTATAACTTTTTTCTAATTGTTTAAACAATTGATACAACCTTTACCATTTGATAGATCTAATTAAAAGAAGTAACTTTTGTCTTAAAATTTCTTTTCTACCCCTTACAGATTGCGAGTTAGAAAATAAAATCGAAAAATAGCCGAATCTTCAGGGGTTAATTTCACCCCGTTAGTGTGATTTTGGGCAGCAAAAAAAAATTGCGTTATACTCAGAAAGAAATTCCCTACATATCCACAAAGTTTCAGATTTTTTTGAATTTTCGGGTTCAGGATCTTCCCTTGTAAGTCGAACTAGCTCGTTTCTGCGCATCGATGCTCCTGCAAGTATCTTGAATATCGCATCGACCCGCCAAAAACCTCGACAAGCATGACCCACCACGCGTGACGGATCGAAAGCCCCTGAAACAGCGCCATCGAACATTGAAAAATACGGGGGCGCGGTCACGGAAAATACGAGTTCGGAGCGGAAGCTCGACGAACCGCGCGGCGCGCGTCACACGATTAAACGCGAGTTAGAGTGTTTCGAGTATTTATAACCGGACGCGCGTCGACGAGAGGCTTTCGTTGCGCGTCGATAAAATATCCAGATTATCGGCGGTATAAAGCGGGGCGCAAAAAAAGAAGGAGAAAGGTGGCAGGGGTGGGGGAGAAAGAAGAGGACAAATAGGGAGGCAGCGGGGACCGACGAATTCAGTTTTCCCGCGGTGTAATTTTTCTCCGATCGACAGGACCGCTAATTAAATTGCATCCTTTCCGCGTCTGGAATTTCCATTTTACATTAATTACACGCAGATGGCTCTGTTCCCTGGCACGCACCGCTGCATCTGTGCCCGTGCATTCCGTCGTCCCCGTGCGTTTTTGTTTAGCTTGCGTATTAAATCCGACGGCGAGTAATATCGTCGAGTTTTCGCGTCCCCCTGTTCCTTTTGTTAATACCGATGCGTCCAGAGGGAGCGAGGGGGTCGCAAAAGGGATTGGAGTACGCGTATGATATTAAAACACACGATTTCTATCGCTCGGCTGCGTCGTCGCTTTGGTCTCGCGTCGCGGCACGTCGGTTCCAAGTGATGAAAAAAATTCGGCACTTCGCTGGAATTATTGTTTCAGCGTTGACGCTGCACGGCTACCGTGGAATCTATCGAAATTCCCCGGCAACGTGTTTTAATCCCCCTCCCTTGCAGATGTTTAGGTGTTGGAATTGTGTCGATGGAGGTTCGGGGTGGGGCGAGGGGGCAATTTGCCGCGCGCCCACGATTTATGCGCGCAATCGTTTGTAAATACATTTACCTGTCGGTTTATTGAAAATTGATTGTTCGTCGACCGCCGTGCACAGCTTGCTACCGTCCCTCCCTCCTGATTCGTTTCATTTGGATCGGTTTACCGCCAACCCCCGTAATGCGATAAACAAACCGCGATAAATATCCCTGTCAAAATGTTAATCGCTCGTTGGAGGGGCGCTGGTATCATTCGTGCTGGAGCTACGGGGATTTTTCAGCTGTAGACAACTGGTACCTACTCGAGGTGCTGATGAATTTTCTGGTGATTCGAACGCTGTTGCTGGGAAAATTTTAGGGGTAGCTTGTGGACGTACGGAAACGGGGGATTTCTATTTGAAATTTGAAAAAGTTATTTATCAGGGCATAGGGTAGCTTTGTGGGTTCCAAATCAAGCTTTCGGAGAATTATGACGGAGGAATGGGTTCGAGAGAAGCAGGGAGTTAGAATATTTATTCCTCCTGGTCCCTCCAATCACTGATATATCTAATTCTGTCGGTGATTATTAAAATGGCGTAAATAAAAAATCTAAAAAAACTTGGATTCGTCACTTTGTGTTACACCACCTTACATTACCAGATAAGTAACATACTTATTCATTTTTTTTTTTAATTTTTACTTACACCACTTTCATAACCACGATGTAATTTAGAATTAAAAATGCGACTCATTATCGTGATTAAGCTATTATATACATATACAACAATTTTGGGGGTAGAATATGTTACTTCGAGATTGAGTCTGAGGGGGTAGCCTCCCTCGCGTAGTTTACCTTGTGTTTTCAAATTTGATTTCAAAATTAACAGTGTACAATCGCTGTTACTATCTTTCCCTAGTATCTACTTGCTAGTATTTCCCAAGAATTCTACTTCAAAACCATGCAGTATTTTAAAGAAGACCACCGAGCCTCGTCAAGCAAAAGCGCCCCCTCCAAATCGACCGAACATCATACAGCTTATTACATCGCTTCAGGTATGATCCTTGGCGCAGCGTTTCGACGGGACTTCCGCTCGTCCCGCGTTTCCATCTGGCCTTTCGCATTAATTAGTCCGAATTCGGGCCCAGTCACCGATTCCCTCCCTCCCCCTGGTACGCGTCGCGTGTCTATCAATGCTGGATGCTAATGGATTCTACGCTGTCGAAATCTCCGCGGCCGTAGGGAGGGAAGCGCAGCATCGTCCTAATTGGCGCGTTAATTAATTAGCGATCGTCAATTTGTAGCGCGGCCGCTGGGCGATTACAGATCCCACGCGCTGACGATTATTAAAACTTCATAACGCTGCAGGAAAATGAACAGCGCGCAATTAGCGGCTGTGTCGAACTGCCCCCCACCCGCCCTTCTAAATACGAATTAATTTCCGTGATGGAATTAGGAGATCCTCGGGAACGAGGTGTCTGGCGAACGATGGATGTCAGTTTTCATTGAAATTCACTGTGAAGCTTCAATGAAACAGGTTTTTTTTTTAGTTTTCTAGGGGAAATCATCAGACTAATAAGGCGAATTTATCTCTCGCCGGACTGGGCCATTTTTTGGCGGAGGTAGTGATGGGTTCGAACGTACCGCGAGTATTTTTGTTTGAATAAGTTCTAATGGAATTACTGTATCAATTTTGTTTAATCCTTTTTCTGGATAATTCTAGATAGGCGCCAGTACCTCTGTATAATATTTATTAAGTTCGTGCGAAGTGTACTTTCACTTTGCAAGTGATCCGCTGATTACATAAGATGCGTGCGTGTTCACACGTTTGATAGCGACGGAATCGCAATCAAGACATAGTGCTTGGAATCGAAGCCTCGTCGTTTCCACGCGAGACTGCACAAACGCCCGAACCACGCCTGTCCTAATTAGCGTGCCAATTAATTAGCAATCGACAAGTTGTCGCGGCGAGGAGCGAGTGGGGCTTGCTTGCATCGCCGAGAATGCGGTCGTCGAAATCTCGTTAGAAGAACAATCGACGCGACACCCACCGTCGTTTTCTCCCAGTTACTTTATAATTAGCACCTGTTTGCAGCTACTAATTGCTGCTTGCTCCGCGGCTAACGGGGAATTAGAAGTCTTCGAATTGTTCCTTCGTAAATTGCGTTTAGTAGACGAAAGGGGTGGCCCGTTCAAGAAATAATTGAATATGGTGTTACATCGTGTTCCACGAAGTTTCCACTGTATCGAATGTTTCTTGTGCTGTTTTTAACCCTTCGTGGTCACACGGGGTGCATCGCACCCCAGGCAATTTCTTTTTCTTTGCCAATATTTTTGTAAATTTTTGGCTTTAATACAAAAAATTTAAAAATTTAGGGAATTTTAACAAACAAATCGCTTCTTTCCACAGATTCTTTTCAACTATTAATTTCGTCATATCAAAATTGGAATTTCTAGAAAAAGACTTAAAGCATAATCGTACATATGAGTATTACAAATCTACAATTATCAGAAAGTTAGCAGATTCAAAAATATGAAAATCGTAGATAACTCGAAAATGACGCCGGAGTGCAGTGATCTCCATGTTACCAAATTCTGATTATTCTTATAATACCTTCTTAGGTGCGACCACGAAGAGTTATTGATCCTTCGATATTGTTCAGTAAAATAGCACACTGTGTGCCTATTCCTGTCCCAGTCTCCAGTGGAACAGAAATCATTACAACAGATGTATAATCAATGAAGTAGATACACCTATGTACTTATACCACATTGGAGTGGTGTGTAAAGTTATACCTTCAAAGTACAATTCGTCATATGTGATCTTCACCACCGTCTATAGTACCCTACGATGCCAAAGCGCCCCCGCACCTTGGCCTACTCTGATCCTCGAAGTAGTACAGGCATAGAAGCAGCAGTGAGCTTTCCCAAGGCCTCAGGGGATAGCGATGAACTAGTTTCGGGGTTTAATGTAATCTAGTATCGAAGCAAAGACTTTTAACCCCCACACACAGCGCGCCACTGAATCCCTTCCTTTCAACAGTCGTAAAACTTCATTTCAACCCCTGTACCCAATCTCCAGCGTCCATTTGCTCGGAATTTCCCTAGACCAGCGAGGAAGGTCTCTAGACCAACGACCGAGCGGGCGTTATTGACCAGCCACGTTGCTCGATAAGCTGTACGCTCGCTATACAGATACAGTGACTGGGTCCAGTTGTAACTTGTCCCGGCAGTTGGTCATCGTTGGCCCTCAAGGGGGCACAAGGCGAAAGCGCGCGTGTACACGGGCACGCGCAGGAAAGAGAGAGGAAACACGTCGAGAGCGTGTATCAATATTGGCCCAGGCTGCCTAAATGTTGGGCCGAGCGCTATCAGCGCCGCTGGATACATTATTCATGCACGATAAAGTATTCTCTGGGCCGAGTTGCTGCTACACGCGTGCATACATCGACCTGTGAACATCACTCGTGGGGGGTTGGGGACAGGAAGCGAATAAAAATCTGACATTTCCACGGTATCTACGCGGGCGGCAATGTGGAGCCCTGTTCCTTTACTGGATCATTGGGGAAGTACACTCGGGAATTATATAATAAAAATTAATGGGTGGGAGGGTGTTGTATTGTGGTCAAGTAGTTTAGGGGATGTTTGCCTTCCATTTGGAGAAAAGTGTCTCTTATCGTCACTGCAGTCGATCTTTACGAAGGTCTTAATAGTGGAGGAAGTGTTTTAACCCTCCGTGGTCACACCTTATAATCACAAGTTGGCCTCGCGGGGTTCACTGCACCCCAGCGTCATTTTTTGAGTTACCATTTTCGTATTTTAGAATCTTTTAACTTTTCAGTGATAATTGTACTTTCGTAATACTTATACAATCATGGTCTAACAGTCTTTTTCTGGAAATGTAAATTTTGATACGATAATATTTGTAGTTGAAAATGAGCGATTTTCCACGATTGTGTGAAAAAAGCGATTTTTTAATTTTTTTTATATTTTTTTTCTTGCGATAAATCCCCTTTGGAAGTCGCAAAGACACGACATTTTAACTCGAAAATTATTCTTGGGGTACAATACACCTTGTGTGAGCACGAAGGGTTAAATTCCGGGGGTGCGATTCGTCATTATTGTTATATTTGTAATTCTAATGGTGCAATAAACACATTTAATAATACTAATAATAGTAATAATAATTCCCAACGGTTAGTTCAGACAAATTATTTCGACCAGATTTCACCCTTAACTGATCACCACCACCCTCCCCGATCGCAAAGCTTGCGCTGCTCGCAGTAGGCACCAGCGAAACGTTTCGCGCTGCGAAATCAGAAAAAGTTCACCCTTTGGAATTCACCCGTTCCGCGGGTTTGGAATTCCAGCCAGCCGGGGAAGAAAGATCAGAGACTCCAATTTACAGGGAATAGTTGCCAGCCACTCGTCCCTTCTCCGCCCGGCGGTGGCCTTAGACGCGCTAACGAGAATCAATCCCCGTAGAGTCTGGCCGAGGGGATGCAGCGATTAATTAATTATCGGTTAAGAGTCAGACCGTTGGGGTGGCCGTAGAAGGGTACGACGAGAGCAAAGAGCTCGAGGGGCCGAGGGCTGAGGTAAATTTTACCGCGTGCATCGTCGAGAGCTGGAATCCAAGTCCTGGAGGATCCGTTGCGCGTTGGCTGCAAACAAACATGGCTGCCTCCGTGGCTAAAACCTTCAACGATCTATAAAATTGCGAAAATCCAAAATTCATCTGATCACGAAGTTTTGAGGAACTTTGAAGAGCGATCAAATTTGATATATTTGTGGT
The DNA here is from genome assembly GCF_050908995.1 of Andrena cerasifolii. Taxonomy (NCBI): domain Eukaryota; kingdom Metazoa; phylum Arthropoda; class Insecta; order Hymenoptera; family Andrenidae; genus Andrena; species Andrena cerasifolii. The sequence continues at coordinate 26,020,496 of NC_135119.1, read as the reverse complement.
GGGAATTTAGAAGTAAATTAAGAATAAAGTTGTTTCTGTTTTAACACTTTGGGGGGCACAAGTTTTGAAAATGTTTAAGGGATCCAGTTTGACGGTCTGAAAATAAGGCAAATATTTGGGGATTTTTTAAAGGAAAAGTATCGACTATTATAATTCCAAACTTTGTACGGTTGTTAATTGGCGTTCGAAGAATGTGCTGAAATTGTTTTAAGCAATAATAATAATTTTGTTCAAAAATACAGCGATGGTAGTAAGAGGGGTTAGAAAAAAGCTTGTTGCTGGCGGACACGATTCTGGCCGTCGTAGTCATCTGAAACAAAGAAAGCAAAAATTGTCTTGATTTATATAAGCGTGGTTATCGCGTGAACTAGAATGAAGTTATTATTTGCAAAATTCGAATTTTGCAACACAGAAATGTAACAAATTCTTTCCGAGGGACAATACTTTCGTCTCTCCAAAAAAATATTGCAGCTGTCGAGAATCTAACGAAATACACTGCAGATTCAAATAATGATATTCCTTCGCTTTTAGAAAAATAAATTTTCGGGCAACGTTTGACAAGACTACACTTCGACACCAATTCTTAAAATTACAGTGCGCGTAAAATATTAAAATTATAGCTTTCACAATCCATGTTCACGTTGTGTTTCAAATTTAAGATTAAGTTTCAAAATCTTAGCAACTAAAATGTTAAAATATAAATTTCACCGAACAAAGCAGTCTCATACTGAGATAAATAAAATATATATAAAATCAAGCTTCGCGGAATAAATCAGTTTCATGCGCAAACATAATGCACGCTGCACACTGCACTGTGTCCAAGCATTTAAAACTGCAGATGCTTTACGTCCAGCTGTTCCCTCCCGAAACTACAACGGAGTCTGAGGGTGCATTGATACATCCTTCGTTCGCCAAATATTGATAAAAGGGAGGGGGCGAAGGCGTAGTGAGATCGAGGGGCCCGTAAATGTTTGATTCCGTTTGTTACCCCCGCGCCGGCGAAGGAGCCAGGCTTATTTTCAGCAATTGGAGCACCGTAGGGAAAGTGTACCGGCGAAGGGTCTTGCGGAAGGTTCGCGCCCGTCTCCTAAATAATAAAGCGCGATGACGCGAGCTTAAAGCTCGCGGGCAGACAGGCGGAGGACGGAAAGTAATCCCCTGGATTACTTTCCCGCCATTAAAAGTAACTGACCCTAATGAACATCAAGTGGATTCGAGCTCCCGCGCCATCCAACCCCCTACCCCAGTGCCTGGCAATTAACGTTTCGTAATTCAAACTGCTCGACGTGCTTCTCGCGTCCGGGCAAGAGTCACGTCACTTTTAAAAAGTGGCCCGGCGATATTTCATTCGATCAATCTGATACTCGGTAATAAGAAGCGTGCGCTCTTTGATCGGTAGTCGCGGGGGTGGAGCAGCTCTTTCGATGAAATTACATTTTCGCTTTGAAGGGTGCGCGAAGCCTTTTGCAGTTTTCTCGGGTTTATTAAAGATAGCGTAGGGAATCGCGAATATCGATGCTTATTTTTCTGACATTTATTTCCTCATGTCTGTGTGTCGTATGTATGTGCACGGTTCTGCGGAGATCGATTCGTGATTGGTTTGTTTGGGGAGTTTTGTGATTGCTAGTTTGCGTTAATTGCGAACTTTGGAATATTACCATCTCCGTGAAATTCAAGCTGCGTTGCAATACTTCGGCCCTGTCAAAGTATAATAATTTAATAGTTCGTATTTTTTGATTCGCGAAACACACAAATTTTATTAAAAAAAGTAGTTTTTTTTAGCTTACTTCCAAATTACTGAAATTAATTAAAGGTATCGTATGCAAAATGGCAGGCAAATCTGCGAACGACGTTTCTCCACCCCCTGCTCGAATTTGCAGTAAATTTTGTTACGGACTCCAGACGAACAAAATTCACGTTTGAACTAATAATAATCTGCAGCAGGGGATGAAGCCCTCGAGGGCGGTGGAAAAGAGAAGTCGGCTCCCGAGCAGCTCTTTGCCCGTCGCTGAAAGCAGCACGATAAACATCCCAGTCGATCGTGCTTAGTCGCGTATTGCACAAGTACTAATTACCCGTGCTTCCGTCATTACCAACTCCGTGGACGCTGTTTCATTTCGACTTTATCCGCTTAATAATTCCATGGAACTGGCTAACGGACGTTGCGAAAGAGAATCCCTCAAATATAGCGAATGTATTGTGAGTACATTTCAGTGTAGAAATTATTTTTTATTCCGCCTTTCGAATCCGAATTAAATATTGCAGGCCACTTCACATTTTAAACCCCCAGTTGTTAACTTACATTTACGGTAGTGGTAGAAAGAAAGTGCGCGACGCATAAGTATAGATACATTTATTTCGACAACTTCCAAATCTATAGGATATATATTTTAAGATAGAATTATTTTTAATAGAAGTGTCCGAATTTTTTTATTATATATTTATTGTGAGTACATTTCAGTGTAGAAATTATTTTTTATTCCGCCTTTCAAATCCGAATTAAATATTGCAGGCCACTTCACATTTTAATATCCCCCAGTTGTTAACTTACATTTACGGTAGTGGTAGAAAGAAAGTGCGCGACGCATAAGTATAGATACATTTATTTCGACAACTTCCAAATCTATAGGATATAAATTTTAAGATAGAATTATTTTTAATAGAAGTGTCCGAATTTTTTTATTATATATTTATTGTGAGTACATTTCAGTGTAGAAATTATTTTTTATTCCGCCTTTCAAATCCGAATTAAATATTGCAGGCCACTTCACATTTTAATATCCCCCAGTTGTTAACTTACATTTACGGCAGTGGTAGAAAGAAAGTGCGCGACGCATAAGTATAGATACATTTATTTCGACAACTTCCAAATCTAAAGGATATAAATTTTAAGATAGAATTATTTTTAATAGAAGTGTCTGAATTTTTTTATCGTTCAGAATTTAAATCACTTACAGCTTTCAACTTTTGTCTTTCGCTCAAATCGTCACTCCGATCACCTCCCCCACACTTTCCACCCCCATTACCCTGCATCACTCCTGAATCTCCCTCGAAATTTATCGCGAGCACATATTACAACATTCTCCTCTGTCTTTGTATTCATTTTCATCAAGAACCTTGGAAGCTTCGGGTCCATAAATGGGACTTTCGGGGATAAATATCGATTTAATAATAATGATCGCAGGGTTAATTCTATTTGCGCGAGCCCCGAGTGCCCGCGAGTCAAGGGAAAAATGAGAAGCCAGGTTCGAGAGGGGGCGATATTAAAACGGCGGCAAATAACAGCTTATAACTTCCGAGTAGGTGGTGCAAAAGACTGAACCAGCGCCCTCTGTCCATAAAACAGCACGAGTAGCCCCTGAAGATTGCTTTCCCGCCTGTCGAAAGTAACGACGCGGAATCCCCGCGCCGATCAACCCTCCGCGACTGAAATCTCGCCGACTTCCGCACCTGTTTCCCAAGGTCCTTTCACGGGGGATGCTGACGCATTTTAAATTAGACGAAGTCAAAGGAATGAAACTGGTGAGTCCTTCTGATAGGGCCAGAAAGGCCCCCGAAGCTTCGCTATAAGCTGACGTTAAACAAACAGATGCATCGCGTAAACAGAGAGCCTAAAGGCATAACTTTGAACGAGGGGCGTAAAAGAGGAGGCGAGTTAGGGGTGTTAAAAGCGCGGGAGGCGGGGAATATTCCGCGGGCAGGGTTACTTTGTAGGCGTTAAAAGTGACTGACCTTAAACGAACGTTCACAGCAATCCAGCCAACGGTTACTTTCCTCTCTCTCTCTGCTCGCTCGATAAAACGTTTCTCCGTGGCGCGTCGAATCGTTTAACGCTCGCTGATATTTGCATAAGTGACTCTCGACCCTTTCCCCTGGACAGGAAGCGCTTTTCGCGCGGGTCACACGCTGCCTTTTTGCAGCCCCTGTCGCAGTTAATTCGCGATCGTTCTGGCCATTTCATCGAATTGTGTTTTTAATACTGGAAATACGGGGAAATAAAGTTCTTTGCAGAGTCCGGTTTAAACGAGGGGAGCGACCCGACTGTTCTGGAGCTTGAAACCTTAAAGCGGGGTGGTGCGGAACAATGTGGCTGGAGTATTATTATCTGAAACAATAGGAAGCAATTCCATCCAGATGATCACCAGTAAGATCTCTATTTCGGTGGTATTTATTACTTGTAAAGCACTACACGCACACTCCTACATGCAAAGTCCCTCCTTCTTCGGCTTAAGGGGTCATGCTCGGTCAGAAGGCCGAAAAAAAGGGTGGTCTTTGGAAATTTTTTACTCAAAAGCTATAACACATTTCTCAAAAAATCTTTTTTCCTTTTAAGGATTGCATCTAGTACCGTGCATCGTATTTTTTTTATTTAAAAATATTTATCAATAACTGAGTTATTGTCTATCACTCGAAGGTTCTCTAAAAAAGGCTTCTGCGGTGACCACTGCTGCTCGAAAGTCGATCATCTGAAATAAAAAATTCAAAAGAATCAAGTAGGGCTACAGCCGACAGACCCTGCTGCCCTACAAAATTCAAGTACCCTCCAATAATTGAATTAGTTTAAGTATTTTTATTAAATTAAATTAAATACCAAAGAATCTACACACACAACCTTCCCAATTTACAGAATTCGATTAACACTAATACATTTTCATAAAATTCGATTAACACTAATACATTTTCATAAAATTCAATTGATAATAAATACATTTTCGTAACGCAAGGGGGTCGAGTGTAATAAACTTGGAACTTGTATATATATGAACGAGACTAGGAACTGGCACTTGCGAGAAAGAGTTGCCCTCTGGTGGCGCTGGCGAGCACTAAACCACGATACCATGCGGCTGAGACGTGACGACGTCCTAATATTTATTTACCTAAAACTCTTTTCACACCGCATTAAAACAAAACACATAATCGATCAAACAGAATAATTCCCAGCCACGTGGAAGCAATTTTCCTTCAGTTTCTTCGGGAACGATTCTTTCCTGTCGCTTGCAGTGGCACCTCCGCGGCGTTCTCGCAAGGAGCCGGTCCAGAAACGGGACACGTTCGCGGAGGGCACTTTGCCGGTAAATTAATTTGCCGATGGTGACACGTTGAAAAATGCAGCGGCCGCTAAGCGCCATCTGGACGAAGGGCTGGACGGAAAGTATTCCACGGGGACCAACGGGAGTCTCTGCTGTTCGTCGAAAGCGACTGACCAGTAACAAATGTCCGCTGCAATTGAGGTTCGATGGCGGCGCTCCCAAAGGAAATACATCGCCTCACGGTTTCTTTATCGCCGGGAATGCCTCTCTTTTCTCCTGACACTTCGGAGAATGATTCAGTCCAGCGGAAAATTCCCCGCCGATTGTTTCCATAGCCGACGAAATTCCCTGCGCGAGCGATGATGACAGTACGCCTGGGGGAACCCGTCGAAGGAACTTTAATCGTGAGACGAGAGGCAGAGCAGCCTGGTCACTTCTGACCCGCAGTAAAATTTGTTTACCTTTGTGTAGACACCAGAGAATGAATTTTCCCAGAATTTTCAGCGCGACATATGTGTAGGATTTATTTCATAAACTTATGACATTTATTTTTAAAATGTGCTAAATTAGGTGGGGAAAATAGTTTTACTTAATTTAGTTTTTTTTTTTTAATTAATCACATATATTTTGAAGCACAGGTATTGAGCTGAGGCACATTTCGTGACTCCAGAGTCCAGAGTTTAGCGTTCGAAAGTTTTTAGGCGACAGACAAACACACGAATATATGAACTTTCTACTTTGTATTAAAATATATAAGATATACATAAATACAAGTTTGTATATTTATTAGCTGTTAGCTGGCGGTGCTGGATATTTTTGGACCCAAGCGTAACTTTGCCGAGTGTAATAGCAGTAAGGAAAACTAATGAAATCTAAAATGAATTCAGTACTGTAACAAGGGAACATCCCGGACCCGAAAATTCAAAAAATTCTGAAACTTTGTGAATATGTAGGGAATTTCCTCCTTATTACAACGGAATTTTTGTTTGCTGCCCAAATTCACTCTAAGGGGGTGTAATTGACCCCTGAAAATCCGGTTATTTTCCGATTTTGTGTTAAAACTCGTCAACTGTAAAAATAATTTTTTACCAAATGATAGAACTAATTACAAGAAGTATCTTTTGTGTAGAAACTTTTTTTCTATCTCTTACAGTTCACGAGTTATAACACAAAACCGGAAAATAACCGAATTTTCAGGAGTTAATTTCATCCCCTTCGAGTGAATTTCGGCAGCAAACAAAAATTGCGCTGTAATCAGGAGGAAATCTTTTACAGATTCACAAAGTTTCAGAATTTTTTGAATTTTCGGGTTCGGGATCTTCCCTTGTAAGAAAAAGAGCATCGTTCAAAACATGTATAATAGGATATTATAATACGGGTCCAATCTGACCCGGACGATCATTCGAACCATCCAAAGGCTAGCCAGGGTCGACTAAAAATGAGAAATATTTGGAATACCTCCTAAAAGAAATATTACAATTATTGCGTGGGGTAGACGTAGGAAAGGAACTGTCAGCCTGTTATCCCTTATTTTCTCCGATGCCTGATGTTTTCTGCAATTTTCCAAAGGTACATCGTTACCAGTTATCAGTCTCCGGTAGCTTTGTCAGCTTACTTTCCAACGGAACAACCTTCGCGCCATATTCGGGCCGTGCCCAAGGTTTCCTCACCCCAACCGAAGTTCATCCCGTTCCCACATATCTTAAGTCTCTGTTGCTCCTTAAATCTACTTCTACATCACCCAGGACAAACACGAAACGATCATACCGCGGAATAATCCAACAGAAGGACAGGCAAACAAGGTGATTTTCTCGAGGAACCACGAATTTCGCTAAACCCACCCCTTTCCATCAGCCCTGGCGCGCGACACCGGGTAACCAGAAATTGGTGTTCGCAAACTTCCCTCACCCAGTTCCCAGCGTCCCTCGCGTGGATCCAACCCACTCGAGCCCTCCGCTGCTCCCATTTCGCCCCGACAACCACTTTTATCCATGCAAAGTGGCTCTCGGGGCAAATCCGTGGCGAGTCGAGGCCGATCGAGGATTTCCTTGGAAAGAAATGCGCTCCTAGCTGTCCACTCGCGAGCCCTAGGGCTAGGAGCTTCTTATCCCGGCGCTCCTCGGCAAACATCCTCCCCTTGTGCTTAGCTTTCGCGCCACCCCCCTTTGATTCCTCTGCCCTGGACGTCCAGGTGAGCTTACGTAAGTCTCGCGGGGGTTGGGTGTCCGTTGCAGGGGGCAAGGAGGGTAAGAGGCTTAGCAGGCGTCAGGTTTGTTGTCCTTCGGTGCACGAAGGCAGACCGGGTCGGTTTAGGGGGTGGCTGAAGGAACGCGAGAGTCTCGAGTTCTTCCTGGAGACACGGCCGACACGCGGGCGTACATTGTTCACGGACGGCAGCCATTGTGGCGCACAACAATGAGGCGATAGCGAGGGAACGCGAAATCCTCGGGAAACTCTGACGCTGGGCCGTCGTGCATTCGTTAGCGGCCTGCAAATTGCAGTTTTGCTGCTACCGCCTGCCACGCGGCGCTAAGACAGCCTTCTTTGGCTCCTGCGACGAGATATACGGGGTGACTTGGGCGGAACGTCGAGCTACTTGGTTCTTTGGGTGACGGAGAATGGGGGGACTTAAGGGGGTATACCCGTTTGAACCCTCGGAAAATGTATACATTTTGTGGATTTTTTTACAAGTCAACGGTTTGATGCAGATTTCCCGTTTTTTAACTATGTTTACATAGTATTATGAACTACTTATAAAAAAAGTTTCAGTTAAAAAACTATTGTTTTTCGGAAGTTACGGATACATGTCCGAAAGTCTCTCGATTTTAGACGGCTAAACGGTGGCCCTAAAAACTCGCGCTACGTTTAATCAATTCACTTCCAATTTTGAATGCAGAATCATAATAACATTCCGCATCGTCCAACGAAGGCTTTTTTTATTTCGATTCCCCGTTTATTATTTATAAAGGAAAAAGGTGGATATTTCTCTTAGAAAAATTTAACTTTACCTTTGATCTCTCACCATTTCTTTATTTTTCAAAATTTTCAAAATCGCCTTCGTTGGACGATGTGGAATCTTATTATGATTCTGCATGCAAAATTTGAAGTAAATTGGTTGAACGTAGCGCGAGTTTTTAGGGCCACCGTTTAGCCGTCTAAAATCGAGAGACTTTCGGACATGTATCCGTAACTTCCGAAAAACAATAGTTTTTTAACTGAAACTTTTTTTATAAGTAGTTCATAATACTATGTAAACACAGTTAAAAAACGGGAAATCTGCATCAAACCGTTGACTTGTAAAAAAATCCACAAAATGTATACATTTTCCGAGGGTTCAAACGGGTATACCCCCTTAACCTTTTTGACTTTTGGAGGAAGATTTTACGGTGATGGACGTTGTCGTCGGTACGGTATGTAACGGCTAGGCCCGGGTTCGTCTCTGTAGGTGAAATTAGGTACTTGTAAACTCGGGGAACATTGGCATCTACTTAACAGCTATTAAGAAGGAAGAGGAAAAAAATTGTATACATTTTCACACTTGTATTACCATCACAAACGATGCAATGTTATAATAGGATACCTAAACCAAATTTAAAAATGTTAATTAAAAAAATAAAAAAATAATAAAAAAAATAAATAAAGTACATTGAACATAAAAAGAAACAAATTTAAGTGTTAATAAGACACTGTTGCAAAATCGCAAATCAGAGTGGCAGCCCCCTGATAAGAACACAGATTTGATGCATTTTGACAATTGTAGTGCATTCGCAAAAGATGCAATGTTATGATAGGATACCTAAACCAAATTTACAAATGTTAATTAAAAAAATAAAAAAAATAAAGTACATTGAACATAAAAAGAAATAAATTTAAGTGTTAATGTAAGTTCAGATGGTTAAGGACTAGGAGGCTGCCAGTCTCATTTGCGATTTTAGAACAGTGTTTCAACTGCCACCTAGGCAGTTCCAATTTTTCCGAACTAAAATTCAATATGGCCGTGATCACGTGTTCACGTGATAAGCTAAAATAAATGTATTATAAATGTAGGACGCAATTTAGCAAGTTCGCCTAGGACGCAAAAAAGGCTCGAGCTGGGCCTGGTAACGGTAGTTGAATGCGGGATTTTTATGAATTAGCACCAGCGATATAAAAGGCAGATACTGAATATGGATTATATTATAGTTAAAGACATTTTGCGTTCTTTTGATTATGGAGGGATCGTAAGAGAGAAATGTTGATGAGGTTATGTTTATTTGTACCGAACGCTAGCGAGGTTCCCAATGCGCATGCGCGGACCGCCCCTCGACTCCGCCCACGCGCCTCGCTACTGGTCGCTGCGCTCGCTTGGTCTCTTCTAAAGGTGCGATCCCACGGTGCGAGAGTCGCCGAGCCATGCGCCGTGGGATCGCAGCTTTACAAGACTCCAAGTTACAGCGAGCAATAGCGAGGCTCGTGGGCGGAGGTAATAGCTTCATGTTTATGAAGGAAACGCGATACAGGAAAATATATTCTTTTTACAAGAGGAATCCACCTGCAGAGTGCATGCTCACGCACTTATGGTTCAATCAGCCAGGGAAGTACCTGAGCGCGTGGTTGGCGAAAACGTCGCTAGAAATGCCTGGCGTGTTTACATAATTCACGAGTAAAAACAGCGTCGCGCGGCATCAGCGTCGTTTCCAGCCTTAAATAAACCCGAGTCCTCCTCTGTCGGCGGAATAAATCGATATCGATGCACTCAGCCCGCCAACTCTCGCAAGAAAACGCGTTATACGGGTTCAATCACTCAACATTATAAGCTGAAGTACCCTCGGTGCGTTAGGCGACGCGATGGAACGTTACTAGAACGAAATCTTCGTTTCAAAGGGGAAGACTCCTCGACGGCGCTACATCTCTCGCGATTTCGAAGTATTTGCAATTCCACTGGCGTGGACATGTTTTCACGCCGTGGTACCTCTACTCTGTGTACGGTTATCACGTCGACACTTTTCTAGAAAGCAGCGTAGGTATTGCCTTAGAATCCACTAAAGTTTGTTTCGAAAACAGAACATTCAACTCTTCTGTACCGTTTAGAAAAATGGGCACTCCTCAAAATTTCGCGCCACTGCGAGTGTTAAGGGTGGTTTCTCGTGTAACAACTCTCAGAGAAACTGAGATCTAAGAATTTAAAAAAAAAAAAATTATTGTTAATATTGGATTAAACTCTTTTGAGATATAAGGAGGCATTTTTAAACTTTCAAAAAAAATTCTTAAAGCTAGACAGTTTACGCTGGGATTGAACATCAAATTTTAATTTTAGTTTCTAGTTATAATACTTTTCTCACCGATGTAAAGCAAATTTGTCTAAGGAAGAAAAGTCACTTTTTTCAACCACTATAAGTTTTCTAATTTTTTATTTTTTTTTCCTTAAATTAGGGTCAATCCCAGCGTAAACTATTTAACTATACGCACCGTCAACAGGAGCTACATCATCGAAGAAGTTGACAAGACTCGAAAATAATTAAAAAATAATAAGAAGCATCGACATAAAACAAATATTTTCTGTAAAGATGCCCCCTTATATCCCAAAGGATTTTAATCCAATATTAATGCTAGCTTTTAAAAAAAAAATCCACCCTTAAGTCGAAGAAGCTCTTCAAAATTAAAAGTTATAGCGTTCAGGCTAAAATATCCCCCTAGAATAGAAGATCTCCTTGCACAGTGCTATTCTCGAGTTATCAAGAACAAAGAGTGTATTTCAGTCCTCATTGTTAAGTGACTCACCCTGTACAAGCGCCCCGTTGCGCAGGCAGCCAGCACCATTTAAACGGCGACGTTTACTACCGTTACATAATGCCGCTTCCAATGTCCCGAGCTAATTAAGAGGCGTCTTAGCGAAAGAAACTCTGGAATCCGTTGTAATGAGACCCCGGTCTTGAAAATTCGTAGCGAACAATTAACCGTACTCCACTTTTAAGCGCATTCTTCGCTGCCTTCCACCGAGATTGCCGTTCGAGGCGCTTTGTCGAATGCAAGCTTCCCTCCAAGCAATTCCCCGCCACCCCCTCGCACCTCCAACCTCGACTGAACTTGCATCGGAAGTTCGTCGATCGGACATCACCCTCCCACATTTACCGCCTCCGCGTTTAATTACCTCATCCCCGTCCGCGATTCACTCTCCGCGTTCGAAATTTCGAAAAACGTCACCCAGCTTCCTCATTAATCCCCAATGTTTCCCTCAATTTTTAATCAAACGAAACTCCCACAAGAATCGCGCGTTTTTTAATCACGGAAACTTCGCGGCTCCCATTTCCCAGTGTCTCGAAAGGACATTACCCACCCCACAGTGCCAAACAAAATTCCCCGCAGGGGTATGAATATTAAAAGCAGGACATTTAATTATACCGCGCAATGGAAGACAGATGTTAAAGGAATATTAATGGCATGCGTCGCTGACGACACAGAGCGAGGGGGAGAGGCGCGGAAAAATCTGAAGGACACATATGGCGAGCGTTGGTATCATAGATTCTCATAATGCATGTCCGCGCTAATCCGCTTTGCAGGCGCGCCCGGGGTGGCTTGCTCGCGAGGGCAAGCTAGCAAAGCTTGTTGCGGGTTATCGGATTTTCAGCTGATGAGAGGTGTCTTTGAACGAGGCGGCCAAGATGGCGGGGCGGGGGAGTAATTTTTCGAGGGAGCGTCGCGCGGGTCGCAATCTACGCGCGGCGAGGGAGAGAGACGGCCGGGCTTGCTCGCTCGGGATGTTGCTCGATTCCGTAGCAGCGAGGAGGCGTTCAGGCGGGAGTAGGTACCTATCCTTCAGCGTTTTCCGACGAACGGGTCGTTTTTACTCCTCGAGACAGGATCAGCTGGAGCGTTTTCTGTCTGGTCGGACGCTGCAGGCGCGCGGATTCGATTACAGCTTCTTGAAAGGGAACGGCGAGCTCTTTCAAAGTTCCGGCGGCTCGAGCGTTCGGGAAGGGAAGCCTTTGCCTCTCAGGCAAATCGTTAATCCCGTAGCTCGAGTTTTTATTGCGAGCGCGGGGGCGTAATTACCAGGACGGTCCTTCCGCTGGCCTCGGGTCGAGGTGGCGGGCGAGTTTTAATTGAACTTGATTGTGTATTGTCAGGCTTCTGGGTGGGGACAGCTTTGCAGGATATCTGGGTGCGATATGGGTGGTTTGTAGATGCTGATTATGATTGGGAACGTAGCCTTGGGGGATGCGAGCTGTTTCTTTATTGCAAGATTTTTGGTGCGGACTAATTAGCGTGGGGTGTTAGACAAGAGGGTTGTGGAATGCTGTGCTATGCGATTGGGCAACGCTCGTTAGTGTTTTTTATTAAAGTGCTACTGGGAGATTCATTGGCAGGTGTAGATACAGTGACTCCCAAAAGTATTCGGGCACTAGAGTATGGCTAACTTTATGACTTGATATTTCAGTTGTTTATCAAGCAACTGCTTTGTCTATTTTTGCTAACCATAAGTCATTTATTAATGTTGATAAAGATATATAATTTATATGAAAAATTCACATGCATTGTGCAATGATAATTGCTGAAGGAAATAATGTGGTGTTTTCGGCCCACAAAAATATTCGGAAACGTGATATACATGTGAGAATAGAAACATAGTAATGGGGTTGAAAAATAATTTAGAAAACTTAGGGCTACGTAATTATAGTATACCACGCGAAGAATTGCCAGTGAGAACGATACCGCAATTTTAAAACTCTGACAAACCATGGCTCGACAAAATTTTCGCAGACCAAGTACAATCACTTCTGTTAACTTCAATTAACCCTCAGTCACAGGCTCGTAACCGCAACTTCAGACGATTGAAACGTTTGTCTACGCAGCGCCCACGCGAGACAACGTGTCCCAAAACGCAAACGATTAGGCTCCCCTGTAAGCGGGCAGGGGGGGTTGAGTCTGCGGTGCCCGAGTGATTGATCGTGAAGGGTGGCCACCCCTTCCATCCAGGCTCGCAGGCGGTGAAATTTCGAGACCGTCGAAACCAGTCGAAACTTCAACGCGGTAAATTCCAGGCGGTGTTTATTTTGCCGTAAGCAACGTCGTTCTTCCGTCCATTGGGATGCGATGGCGTTCGCGCCTCCGGGGCGAATTTCCGCGGCGCGCGGGAATTATGCAAGGAAACTGCGGGCTGCACTGGTTTCGATGTACTTTGGCACTTAGCAGGCCACGAATAAACCACGAGGAACGAGTAACGACCCACGCAGCTGCTGAACAGACCGACATGAGTAACAGCTTCAAACCTCCTGCCCTCTCCCCGCCCTGGTAGCACATAATGCACCGAAGTCGGACTTTTTAGCTTGTGCTAGTGTTGTTACGATTTGGGGGAACGGCAGGTGCAAAGACTCTCGAGTCTGATTCGCGCGAAGAGTTTATTAGGGAATACGATTTTATAATCAGAAGTAGCTCACTGACCAGTGTTCTGAGCGAGAGCGGTTTGGAGCAGGGGTTTGGCTGGAGTTTTACAGAGTTTTTTGGGGTTGGATGCGAGGGTTATTATACATAGTGGGCTGGGGGAGTTAGAGTTACAGAAGGGAGGTGCTATGGACGTTGAAGACTGAAGTGAGTGTCTCTGGATCCTAGGATTCCTTAAGTGAGGGTCCTAGGGGCCTTGGATTCAGATGCAAGGATCTCATGGACCTAGGGTTCCTTAAGAGGAGATTTTGGTCTAAAAATCGTTTTTTTTTATTTCATGTTTCGAATTTTCAACCTTTTAAGAATACGTGTTTAAAAGGATTTGTTTGAAATTCGTAAAATTCCCGAAGTTATAGGCATTTGAGTAGCGGCAAATGCATGGGTAACACCTGGCTACTCGGCACTCGCGTAAAACTTTAAACGCGTTTTTCTCGAATCAGTGTTCTCAAAATCGGTTTTATATTATAATAATATATATTCATATAAATTATTTATATATAGATATCTATCTTATATAGTATAATATAGATAATATATATAAATGATATATATAGATACGTATTGATCTATTTAAATTATTATTGATAGATTTATGGAATATATTGAACTAGATTAATTATTAATTCGATGAACCCATAAATAATCCATACACTAATAAGTTCGAAAGATTTATTTACAGATAATGGTATTATTCAGTAGATAAATTTTGATTTATACATAAATCAGTTATATATTAATAAGCTTCTTGTTGTATAATTATCTCCTGATATATAAATAATTTATATATTCATATATATAAATACCTGTATCTCCAAAAGTTATTATCTGATTCGACTCAAACTTTTTTTATTTTGAAGAATATACTTCTGGCTCGTGGATAGACCAGTAAAATAAAAAATTGAAAATTTTTAGTTTTTAAAGGCGTTGAAAGGACGAAAAATATAGGGAAAAAGTGATTTCAAACTTCAAGTGTCGTAAATTTCTCAAAAATGTTATTTTTGTAATTTTTTCTGGTCTAGTCCACGGGCGAGTTTCATGCCTTTCAATAATGTGGCATTGTTTTTTATTACAGACCATTTTATTTATTTGTTTAGGTGCTACAGGTTCCACCGTTTTGGGTAATTTTTTTGACGCCTTAACTTTAACAATTCGCCTGTGCTGTCTGCTAAAATTAATTATAAAACAAAAAATATATTTCTACAGTTTAAGATATCCTTAATACAGTGAAAAAAGTCCCATTCGATTATACGTAGCAGTTTTCTTTTAATTAATTTCTAAAGATCACCTATTTTTTGGGGCTCTAGCCCGGATCAACCCCTTAAGTAGGGGTCCCAGGGGGTTTTAACTTCTAAACTTAGGGTTCCAGGGCCCTAAGATTTCTTAAGTTGGGTCCTAAGGGCTTTTAAATTCTAAACTAATGATTCCAGGACTCTAGGATTTCTTGAGTAGAGGTTCCAGGAGCTTTTAAATTCGAAAGTAAGGGTTCCAGGACTCTAGGATTTCTTCAATTGGGGTCATAGGGGCCTTGAATTCAGAAGTAAGGTTCTCAAGAACCTAGGATCCAAAAATTAGAGTTTTAGGAACCTACGCTCCTAAATTAACGCTCCTAGGAACCTTGGGCCATGAAGTAAAGTTCCAAACTAAACATCCCGGCATCCTAGAATCCAAGATTTCACGCGAAGACACCTAACTCTACAAACCCCTTGTTGCTCTTACAATATCCCTGCTTCTAAACAACACAACCAGTTCCTCGCAACAGAAGCCATCCAGCACTGGCCACCGTCCCACATCTTCACCTACCCCACTATTATTTCTAAATAAGCAACGTAAGCAACTCGCCATTTTTTACTTCAACCCGGAAAGAAGATGTCGAACGTTAGCCAAGAGGCGATCAGCGCGGCAGAGCAAAGGTTGTCGATGTCGAAACTCATCCTCAGGTTTATCGACACACGATCGACAGTAAATCCCCTCTAGCCTGGCGTTTCTCTTCGTTCCAGGTAAAGCCTTCACCTGCGCGCCCTCGCAGCTGTCTTGCAGCTCGCTCGTCGCATTTTACGCTTCGAAACTGGCTGTCGTCTCGAGTGTTTACCTTCTCATCAACGTGCAATCGTGGAACCCGAGGCATTATCGCCCTGCGCGCGCGCGCGCTATTTCAGCGCGTTATCAATTATTCCCGCGATCCGACGGAATACGGTGGAACGCCCCCCTTTGATGTCGGATCCCGCCCGCCCGCTTGCAACGCGCCACGCGAGAATTTTCATGAATATTTTGAGACAAGGGGGGCCTTGGAAGGCTTACGCCGCGGATACAATTGAAAGATGGACGACACCTTGCTCGCATGCATTTTAAAGCTGTGGAATGAGATTTCTTTGCCGAACACCTGAGAATTTCTTTCTCGCACAAGCCGCTTCGAAAATTGCTGGAGCGAAGGTTCTCTGAGGTTGGTCTGTATTTTCCGCGGGAGGTACTTAAATGTTTCAGAGGAATTTGGTATTAATTTAGGGGAGAATGTTGAGGGTAGAGGTTCGGGATACCCTGGAGGATCCTCAGATAGGTGATAAGTAGGTTCGACTTGGCACCCGTTACTGTGCACGACACTCTCGATAATTTCTGAGCCGACTAAGTGGCTGGACTACTATTTAGTGCTCGTAAATGTGCTAAGTGCTTCGATATATACGCGAAGAAGTTTTAAATGGAATGTGTTTGTACTGTTAACGGAAAACGATTGAGATAGTCTAATATTTACTTGCATTATGCCATAGCGACTTGTAATCAAATAGCTGGGAATTTAATTGTTACGCAAAGGTAATAATAAGGGCTTGATTGCACACAGAGTGAATTGCAATATGTTACAAAAAGAGAGATGAAGAAAAATATAGACTGTGATGCGAAAGGCGAGGTAGCATATGCAGGGTGTTCCATCAACTCTGTCCACCTCAAATATCTCCGGCATTTCAAGTAATAATTGAAAATGTTATTTGCGAAAGTTGCAAATGAATGCTTGCGAGGTACGCATAACAAAGCTGCAATATGTACCTATTTAATTTCTTTACAAGCGAAGGTATGAAGGAGATTTAAGCTTCAACTTTATTTTTTTAATCAAAATATCTGGTTTTTATGTCCAAATTTTATGGCATAGAAAATTCTGAGTATAAAAATACATTCTAAGGTACGTTTTATCCCCGCAAAATATTTAAAAAAAATTAAAAAGACTTTAAAAAAATCGCACTAAAAAGTAAAAACTAAAAATAGTCTGGAAGTTGGTGCCAAATAATTAAACTCTTACTAAAAAAAACGTTGTTCGATTATCATACAAGTTACAAATTCAGCTAGCTTCTTTGTTTAAGTCGATGAAAAGCACAGCGTTCCTTAGATAGGTACAGTGACTCGCATTAATATTCGGACACTTTTTAAAATCGCATAACTTTTTTAGAATTGGTCCAAACGACTTGAGTTTTTTTGAGAAGCTAGAAGGATTAGTTTGCTAACTGACGCGTTTCGTCACTTTGAAAAAAAATGTATTTGGTTGGAATAGCGAAACGAATAGTAAAGGTCGATTTTTAACCTTATTTTTGTGAGCTTGTAACGAAAATTAAAAAAAAAAACCGTTTGTAGATTGCAGTAAGTTGTATACGTGCCTAAATTTTCATCAAAATCGGTTAACGTTGCTCCGAGCTACAAACGTTTAAAGATTGCAGAATAAGGTCGAAAAAATCGCTGATTTCGGGAATTTTCGTGATTCTCGACCTTATTCTGCGATCTTTAATCGTTTGTAGCTCGGAGCAACGTTAACCGATTTTGATGAAATTTTAGGCACGTATACAACTTACTCCAATCTACAAACAGTTTTTTTGTTTTTAATTTTCATTACAAGCTCATAAAAAAGTTTAAAAATCGACCTTTACTATTTTTATCGCTATTCCGACCAAATACATTTTTTTCAAAACGACCAAATACGTCATTTAGCAAACTAATCCTTCTAGCTTCTCAAAAAAACTCAAGTCGTTTAGACCAATTCTAAAAAAGTTATGCGATTTTAAAAAGTGTCCGAATATTAATGCGAGTCACAGTATTCGATTTTGTCCATCCAACCTGACAAGTCATTTCATCAGAACCCCTCCACGTTTGCACCCCACAAGCGCCCCTATCCCCCCCACTATTTCTCATCATTTTCATAAAAAACAGTCCACTTGCCTCCACGCAATTCTGAATCCTTTAATCACCCATGGTCCCCACGTCTACAGGACAAGAAACTGACGCCGATTAGTAAACACACCAACGCCCGTCATCCCCAAAGCGCGTGTCACAGAAAAGATCGTCATATTTTCATTTCAGTCAAGGTGCCGCGGCACCGGAGCCTGAAAAATCCGTCGCCTGAAATTTATGCGGCAATGCATTCGCGGCTTACTGTGCCCGACCGCTGAGAGAATGGCAGCGCGTTGCGCAAACTTGCGCGACCTCACGCGCCTCGAAAAGGTTGACGGTGCGGGAGTTCCGCGTGCCCGTTCTTCTGTCCCCTTCTGCTGACGAGCGGAGGGGGAAAGAAGTATCAGAGCAGAGCTATTGCAAGGTGCCACTCGCGGTGCTCGGCTATCTCACGATCTCCCGAATTCAATTAGGAGGACTGTGTACTGGGTGCTCCAGAAGGGGTGCAGCGTTCTGTGAATATAATGGAAGCTGTAGGAAGGAAGTGGGGTGGTTTGACGAATGGAGGCTTCGGAACTAATTCTTCCCTAGGCCGCCGGGTTTTCGGTTAATGGTTTTTAGAGGTCTGCGATAGGATGGTGGTGTTAAGTGTCATGTTTGGGCTCGAGTGGGGAGGGTGAGGAGTTAGTTTAGGGTGGATTGGGATTTGGAGTTGGAAGCATGAAGAGGAATGTGGTTTTAAGGGTTTTTAGAAAAATATGTTTTATTTTTTTAGAATACTTATTTGTGGCAAGATCTGGTACTTGTTTTGTTTTTAAATGCTGAGCTTTTGGGACGTCAGTAATTTTGTAGTTGCAGAATTTTGCGAAGGATTGCTTGGTGAGTTTTGATATGTGGTACTAAATACATAGTATGTCGAAACTTTTAGTGGAATATTTGTTCTGTGTGCCCGCAATTCTGAAACCCCTTGTACATGTGGAGAGTGTTGGAGCATCCAACAGTTGTTTCGCATCGTGTTCCGCCGCTTCGTCTTGATATTGCTGGCGGCAGCCATTAGGATATTAGGATTAGGGAGAAGAAACCTGGCTCCTGGTAGCTAAATTGGTTGGAGCAGTTGTCTGTCCTATATCGGGCTCTTGAATTATTGCAGAGACGAAAAAGGTGGTTTAACTTTACACTTTAAGTTACTCGTCAAATTAGCAGAGATCTATTACTCAATACTCTACTCCTTAAACACCGGGCATTCGTAAAACCAACGTATAACATGATTTCAAAATCAATAATTCATTTACTGTGGTTTGGTAAAAAAAAGTTAGAAACTCATTTTTTTACATGCATACATAAAAGTGTTAGAAGACTTATAATACATATTATATGTTTTTTTTTGTTAAATTGTTTATTTAAGGACTTGGTATCAGGTTCATACAGTTTTTTGGCAATAATAAACATAGAACAAAAGAAAATGCCTTAAAATTATGTAACATATTATTTGGTCGGTGCTTCCGATGCTTATAATATAACAGTCTTTGGTCTGAGTGGTTAGCTACCTTATATTAGTAAGGTGTATGCCTATAGGGCGGCAAACAGTCTTGGAAATAATTGATAATAAAAAGGGAAAAAAAGTCCGAAGAAAAAACCCCGTGCATATTATATGTTGGCGTATACGGTGGGGCAGCGATACGAGCTGTAAACAGAGGGCTGAGGCCTGGACACTGTCGGTGTCACATTTATGGCCCTACCGTCAAGGATCCAGTTCCTGATCACTTAAGAGAAACTACCGCGGATTTTTAAACTTGTAAAGGGAAAACTTAACCAAATTTAAAAGATTTTGTGCTACTTCAGTAAATCTATGTTTTATCTTTAATTTGGTATTTAAAAAAGTGCGCACATATTAATAATTATTTTACAATTTCACTTTGAAAGTGAAAAATGCAAAGGGAGCAGTTTCTGATCACCTTCGCGCGTTTTACTATGAGCTGTCAAATTTTGCGTATAAATTTCAAAATACTTCATAATTATTTAGTAATTTGTTAGAATAAATTTGTATCATAATAAGCTTATTATTTGGTTTATTTTCCTGAACTGATCAGGAATTGGGTTCTGATCAGGAACTGGGTCCTTGACGGTATGCACCGCTGCCCCTCCTTAGTTGAACTCTCCTATCTAGCATTTTTTCATTTTTTGAGATATGTTAAAATATTTGAAGTTCCACACGTCTATTACATTTTAAGTAAAGTTAGAAAATTCTACGTGCTGCGTAAAGATTTATAAACAGTCTAATGTATTTAACCTAACTTCTTTCCAAATGGTTATAATATCCTATCTAAAACAATTAATTAATTGGTACGTTAATAATACATCACTTACCGGTACACCTATTACAAAAAATTATATTAGGCTGTTACGAAATAATGACAACATGTTTTAATTTGAATGAAGGAGAATAAGGACGGTACAAATTAAATGATAAAACTTCAGTTTTCTCGGTTGTTTCAAAATGTTAGATAGGGCATTTTAACTAAAGAGGGCAGCGTGGTTGTGCCAGTCAGTTCTTCTCCAGACGCAGTAGACGCTACACGCGATCCTTTCCAGTTTGCACGAACAGTTTTCTATTATTTCTTATGATTATCATTTAACACTATTGGCTCCATTGTATCAATAAAGTGATTTTATCGTATTTGCTCTATTGAGTTACTGCTCACTCTACCGGGTGACCCAACATTATATTGGTATCACTGGTTTATCCTGTGCAACCCCCAATCTTTAATACATAATTGAAGAATCCTTGCAGCAAACACTTAAGTGGCAAAATTAAAAAAAATGTATTGGAAAATGTTCTGTACGTGTCAATGTTAATACTATAGTATAACATTTAATTTTTAGCACTTACAGTGTTTTCTATTATACAAGGACTCTTCAAGTCTATCAAATGTATCCATTTTATTTTCATTACCCAGTTCACACTTTAAACTTTCTTTTGACCCCCACTGAAATTCCACGAATCACTAATCCTTCCACTTTTACGCAGTTTAATAGCTTCATTATTCACCTTTAATATAAACTTCGTTACTTCTAAAAGTCATCCACTCGGAGTGCAAATGCTTAATACTATTTCCCAATTAATCTCATCCCCCCTCTAGCCTAACAGTTCTTTATTACCAACAGATCTCAGCAAAATGCCACCGAACAATGCTTCGTTTACCAAGCAACAAATCCGCCGAAAAAGAGCAGCGAATTGCCGGCGGATCTATCGACACGGAGAATCATATCGCCTCGTGATCCGTCCAATCTGCTCGCCTCGAAACAAACGACAGATTCTCCTCGGACGTAAATTCTGCGCCTAGCAGTCGTCGGGCGGCGTATGCTTCCCGCTGCACGGTTGAATAGCAAGAAAATGCAGATCGAAACGAAACACCGTAATTGATTTAGGATTTGATCGATCGCCCACCCTCAGTCCCCTTCGATTGAACCAGAAGCTTCCTCTATTTTTCCACCGCTTTTTTTGCTCGCCCACCTACACGAAGCGACTTCAATTAAATCGAAGCAGCGATTCAGAATCGGGGTCGAACAATAAGCCGGGGTATCGTGGAAAAATGCAACAGCCAATGGGATTGCGGGAGGTCTGCGCTTTGGGACCCCTCCCCCTCCCCCCTGCTTTAAGTAGCTTGTTAATAAAATTACAGGAGATCGATAGCCGATGAGTGCACTCGACTCTCCGTCTTCTCGTCGAATGTATTCTCGATGCTGGCTCCGTGATCCACTTCCGTCGAATCGCGCGTTCAGATGCGTTTGAGGAATAAAAGCACCCCCGGCCGACGCGAAATTAGGTTTCCCGCCTTTGAAGTGGACTGGCTTCTACCCGGTGCTTCGAGAGGTGCTCGTGGAAACGTTTTAATTTTAATGTTCTCCGGGGCTGCCTGGATACTGGATGGTGTGGCTGGTGCACGACGCGGGGCGGTTCGGGTGGAGCAGATTCGAAGAAAAATTCAGACCGGCCACTTGCTTCTGCGCAGCCTTTTCCGCGAGGGGTGTTCTTTCATTTATGATCATTCCTGCGGCTGTCTCGGAGAGATCGTGTCATTAGGGGTTGGGTGAGGTTGAGGGCTGACGCTTGGGGCTAATACTACTTGCCGTTAGAGGTCAAAGTGGAAGATCCATTCTTCGCTTTTGGAGGAGTCGTATTTGTTCGTCGAAGCGGCGGGTTTGGGTGCAGCGTTGTTTTCGGGGGAAGTGGGGGTAGGAATTAATAAACATTGGGGAGTATTTTAAATGTATGCTGTGAAGGGATAGGAGCAATGTGTAAGTAAGATAGAAGTGCGTTTGGTGAAGGAATGGATGTGTTGTATGAATTTCTGTGGGTTAGTTGTATGTATGTGATGCAGAGGAGGAATATTTGGTTTAAGGGGACTAGGCAGTCAGATCGATCGAAAATCAAGTATTTTTTGCGAATTAATTAGAAGGAGATGAATACAAATTGTGACTAGTACTTTTGGGTAATGATTGTTAATACTATAAACAGTAAAAAAAAATTATTTGAATAATATATACATATGTATGACAGCGCTACAGTTGCCTGATATATAGGTGTTTTTTTTCTGGAGCCGATGTAATTTTGCAGTGATTCTAGCTGTAAGAAATTCAATTGTGAAATATCCTCTAAAATTGATACTTTGCCCTGGCATTCATTTTGCCCTGAACCTATTGAAAAAGAAAAAAAATCAAAATTATAAAAATGGCGGCTGTAAAACGGTAAATTTTACAGAAACCTGATTTTTCGCCAGGAAAAAGAGCCATTTTATTTATTTTTTTTTGCAAAACAGAAGTTTTCACGGACTTACGCGTAGGTTCAGGTCGTAACTAGACATGTTTCACATATGCTGAATTTTTTTCAAATCGATTTGTACCTCTGTTTTCTCGCAATCGCTGCAAAACGAAGAGGAAATATGATTCCGAGAAAAACGCGTTTAAAGTTTCGAAAGAGGAATTTAGTCTACCTGCGTGCGGACAGACACGGTTTACGACGCGCTCAACCTTTTCGGCTGTAAAATCCTTAATTTTGCAAATTTTAACATAAACCGAACGGCATTTTACTCGGGAAGGATGGTGTTTTCGAAAAATACAACAAAGAAAATCGAGTGTCTGACTGCCTAGTCCCCTTAATAGAATGTAGAAGTGGGAGATTGTGGAAAATGTAGTTGGTAGGTACTGTGTTGTTATGGGGACATTCCATGCGAACACCTAAGTCATTCCACGCCAAATCGATCACCTTTTTCCTTTCTGAAAGGTCATCGATTTGACGTGGAATGACCCTTATCTCCAAAACAACATACTACCACGTGATTAAGAGCTCCCTAGAACCCCTCGATTCGCAAGATCGCGGCGCTACCTGGCCAACAAAGGGTGCAGCGTGAAGGGCAGAATGAGGAACGCCATTCTGAAGGCCTCCCTCGCATTGCAACTACTTACATATGTACATGCTGCGTTCCGCTATTCAGAAACGGCCTGCTCCTCGGTGTACACTTTTGCAGGATTATTATAATCCCTGCCCGTTGAAACAGAGTCTTCTCTAATGGAAGATAATGCAAATCCCGTCGCAATTCCGACGAGGGATCCAACAATGAGACGAACAGCCTCGAGGGGCTACATAACCGTCCATGGATACAGCACGGTGTGCCCGAGTTGTACAACAATGTACCCGTCGGCCCTGCTGCTGTATAGAGACGGCAGGATGGATAGCGGATACCACTGTAGACTAGGAGCAATGGGTAACGGTAACCGACTTAAGCTTATCTCCGTTTAACGGAGTACCCCCTCTACGCGGTGCCCTCATTAATTGATTACATGTACACCGAGGCAAAGAATGTCCCTTTAATTACCAGAGTGGCGCAAACTTCGCGCGAAGGGCGTCCATTTCGCCAACACCTCGATTACAGTCCGTGGATATGGACCATGTGCGAGCTTATAACGAAACATTGCTCTGAAACTATATTTATGGAATGTTGTGGGGGTGTTAGTTAAGCGGATGCCAAGTGTGTGAGGTTGGGCTATTATTTGCTGTGCACTTGTGGTATTTAGAGCGATATTTTGTAAATACCTAGTCCAGAGCATTATATAGCGTGTTAGTTTTAAGGGGGAACACCACTGTGACGGCCGGAAAAGTAAGCCATATCTAAAAATTTTTTTCGGGAATAGTTTATAGTTTTCATAGAAAATTTGTATTACCTACCTTTAGTACGCTGTCTTAAGAGACTATGCAAAAAAAATAAGTAGAAAAATATCCATAAATTATAATATATTCATTAATCATCTAGACCCCCCTCCCCCGAGTTGGTCGAATGTGTAACTATGGAACAGCAGGTCCGAAATCAAATTTGATTTTTCTTTTATATACTATATGAGTGTAGTTTCCGTTGTACGTACGGATTCTTTGATCGAAAACAGATTTTTTTATATATGCTCGAAAAACTGTCCACCTTATTTGCGGATTTTTTAAAGTTTTCTTCTAAAGCGCACCATTTTTACAAAAATAGTTTGTTTAAGAAATCGGTACGTACAGCGGAAACTACACTCGTATAGTTTATAAAAAAAAAAATGAAATTTGATTTCGGACCTGCTGTTCCATAGTTACACATTCGACTAGCTCGCGTGAGGGTGTCTAGAAGATTAATTAATATCTATTAAAATTTATGGATGTTTTTCTATTTATTTATTTTTATATAGTCCTTAAGACAGCGTACTAAAGGTAGGTAATAAAATTTTTCTATGAAAACTGTAAATTATTCTTAAAAAAAATTCTTAAAAATGGCTTACCTTTCCGGCCGTCACAATGGTGTTCCCCCTTAAGTGAGCTTTATTCTGATGAATCTAAAGAAATGAGGCACCACTTTCTTCTGATGATTTTAAAGAAACGAGGCACCACTTTCTTCTGATGATTTTAAAGAAATGAAGCGCCCCTTCTGAAAATTTTAAAGAATTGAGGAACCCCTTCTGATAATTTTAAAGTAATGATGCACCTCTTCTGATAATTTTAAAGAAATAAGGCACCTTCTGATAATTTTAAAGAAGTTACGCACCTCATTCTTCTGATGATTTTAAAGAAATAAGGTACCCCTAGCTTCTGAAGATTTTAAAGAAATGAAGCGCTCCTTCTGAAAATTTTAAAGAATTGAGGAACCCCTTCTGATAATTTTAAATTAATGATGCACCTCATTCCTCTGATGATTTTAAATAAATAAGGCACACCTTTTCTTCTGGTGAATTTAAAGAATTAAAGCACCCTTTCTTCTAATAAATTTAAGGAAACGAGGCACTCCTTTTTTCTGATAAATTTAAAAAAATGAAGCACCACTTGTCTACGATTGCCTGTTATAATACTCAAGATGCTCTTCGCACAGTGTGCCACGAATTATTTGGTTTGCAGAGGTGGTGTTTTCACGCATCCGTAACTAGTCCACACGGGAAACGATTTTATAAGAGATTCCTGAGCGAAATCCCCACACTGCTACCCTGATGGGATTAATCTCTCCTCCACGAGACTTTATTGCATGCCTCTTTATCGTGCCAGCTTGAGCTCCCCGAATATACTACTTTGCTTGGAATTGGCCTTTTTGCGAGGACACTAGATGATAGGATAACGGCGAACATTGACTTCGCCTGAAACTTCCGAGACAATGTAATTACCTTCTCCGCTCTGTGCAAGCTTAACCATCGGCCGTATTTCGGTCCCGAAATTTCTAATTGCAAATCTGCTGTAAAATCATTACCGAAAAGCCACGCACTGGCCTCCGCGGTATGTAAAATTCATGTCCAGTAAGAGGAACAGCAGGGGAATCGAGTTTCACCCGCCATCATTACAGTTTCGACGTCAGACGGTCCACTTCCGCTAACAAGCGGAGTAAATTGCAAAAGTTCCGCTGCCCGTCGTTATAATTCCGAAATAGACCCCCCTCCCCCCTGAACAAAGTCGTAATTTACATCCAGGAAGAGCACCGTCCCCCGCAACAACCCCCTCGGAACAATAAATTAATTATCTTTCTTGGGCCAGCCAGTGGAATCGATCAAGGATAAATCAGAGTGGACAAAGCTGGGGCATCCAAGCGCCCTCGCCAAGATGATGAATAATCATGCGCCAGATAGCAAATAGCTGTCAATGATGGCCCGATAATGGCCGGTCGGTTCATCTTGCCCGCTCGATAATGGTTAGTTCATTACCCGAAGATTCCGCATCGAATTTCCCGCGGAAGGCAAACGTATCAGCCCCGGGGGGGATTTCCTCGGATTTTAATTAATCCCGCGTAATAATGGCGTCATAATGGGAGGATCGGGCATCACTGCTGGATGGCGTTTTCCATCATCGCAGTTCTGGGAATAATAAATTATGCTGTCTGGCTGGGCATCGTTAAGTCGTTTGGAGGCTTGTGTGTGTGTGTGTAAAAGGTACTAATCCGTTTCAAAATAAAAGTTATACGTACACTGCCGGTCGTAAATGCTAGGACACCTGGCCTGTGTGGAATAATTGTGGAAAACCTTGCAAATTCAATGAAAGGCTCTGAGAAATTTTACTTCGTTTGGTATTTTAAATTGAAAGCAGCGGGGAGTATTCAGTCGGTACCAAGTATCACATTTCCTGCATATTTTAATACAATAGGTGTTTTAATATATGTAGCGACTGCCACTTAGGTATGATAATAATTGTAAATTTGCGCACTGCGACTTTCTGAACTCGATAAATATAATACTCGAGGCACTCTAAGGAAATTGTTATAACTTTGCTGCCTTCCATCTCTCACCCCTGCAAGTATCGTTGGCTTGTTGGTAAAGTAAATGCAAATTTGAAGTTCAATCTATTACAATAAACCAGGTAATAATTGAAAGCTATTGTAAAATACGTAAACTTTTTCCCCGTTTTGATTTTTATTCATCCATTGTGGTAAAAATGGACTTGGTCAGTTTAACCACCAAGCCAACATGTACAAACACAGTAAAGATTTCATTGATTTCCACGGAATCACTGTTCTGCTAATTTAATTCTATAGATATTACCCATTTGGGGTACACCGTGTGCGGGTCTCCCCTACTCGCGTCTCTTAACCATAGCCTCTGACCGCCTGTGGGGCGTTTCCCGCCCAAGCGAACACATGTATACCTCCATAGCCCTCAAAGGGTTAACATACACTTACTTAGTCTCCCTGAGTGGGTTAAAGGGATATTCTCGCATAGAGGGAGGAGATCCTCTATTCTTTTTAGCGACGACCCACAAAAAAACTACGCAATTTTTACCGCTGAGCATTATCCACACATATTTACTAACATTTCAGTAAATTGTAAACAAAATTATATATAATAATAATAATTATATATAATTTTGTTTACAATTTATAATAATAATTAATATATATATAATAATAATTAATGGAGATATGGGTTTTTCTCAAAACAGTGTTTTTCATGACGTTACACACGATATCTCAACTTCTAGTGGGCCAATGTGGTCCACCTTTTTCGTACACTTTCAGAAAACATATAATTCCAGTTGGTAGCAGAATCAAGGCGAAATAATTTTCTTTTCGCAAGTTTAAGGCCGTTTAAAGACGAAAGAAAAACCCGGAAAAGTTGAATTAAAATTCAAAGTCTCGTCATTTTGTGATTTTTTTTCATAAATCTGCTACCGGCTATAGCCACACTCTTACTGATTAAGAATCCTTTTGGTTTTTTCGTTTTGGATCAGCGGAACAGCCGGAATACAGGTCCCACCAATTTTGATCAATTTTTTGACGCCTTGACTTTAACGACTCCCCAGTGCGGTCTGCAATGATTAATAATAAAACAGAAAATATATTTCTATAATTTAAGACATCCTTAATACAATGCAAAAAGTCCCATTAAATTATATATAGCAGTTTTCCTTTAATTAATTCCTAAACATCACCTATTTTGGGGGGCTCTAGACCGGAACCTCCCCTTAATCGAACCACTTCAAAAACTTTCCGCAACGTATTTCAGAAATATGTACTGGCTCAAGACGCTCAATTAATTACAATACCACTGTGCAGACAAGACAACTAATACACGGTTAGTTAGTAATGAAATACCATCGCTGTGACATTCAAGAGTTCTGTAACGGAGATAAGCCGGGGTCTCAAATTAGGAGAGGTCGTCATATTCGGCTACTTTACCCTACTGAATTAACTAAAGAGTCTCTTGTTACACTTAAACAAGAAACATCCAAAAGAAGAGATATCGTTACTGTATCCCTTATAAAATTTTGCAGAATCCAGAATCTCATGAAAACGATGCAAAGAATGCATTTTTCCAATTAACATCCAAGACAGTCATGTATAAAACGGCGAAACAAATTCTAAGTAGACTCTTCGGAAAATATAACAATAACCACGGTTATCCTGAAAATACTGAAAACCTTAGAGATCCTGAAAATGAAGAATTACCTTTAACAAAACAATTAGAATTAGCAATCACAGATAGCCTCCAACAATTTAGTGTCAACCAAGGAGACGATAAATTCCGTCATATTCGGCTACTTCACCCTACCCCCTTAATCTAAAGACGCACTTGCAGAAGACTCCAGCTGTGTACATACATCGTCTACGAAGCTAATGAGAATGTCAAATAAAAACCAAAATAATAAATACCCTACCACCAATATTTTATATTGCCCTTCTTTCGTTCACTTTCAACCCTCCAAGTCTCGTGTGCCCCTGAGATATGATACTCCCTCTTTTACACACCTTTCTGCGATTCGGAAAAGCACGTGGCGCAAGTTTGTGGCAGCCAGAACGAGGAATTATCGCGACAGGGTATTCCCAGCAGTGGCAACTAGGTGTGAAGGGTGATTCATAAGTATCAGGGTAGCGTCGTTAATGCGCGGCATAAAAATTTAACGGCGCCCATTATCGTAAAAATCCGACCAGCCCCGAATGACCCGAGGTCGCCGCGAGAAAGTCATTCCGCCGTCCATGGCAATTAGTCCTGAATTATTATGCCGTAACGCAGCTGCAATTCCGCGAGAATCGCCCATGTAATCCACGCAGCACCGCCACCGGCTTTGTTTCCCTGTTTTTCTTCTTCGTTCTCGGTGAACGGAGACAACGGAACGGGGGGCTAATTAAACGGAGCCCTTTGCTGCGACAGTGCACCCGTGAAAATTATTTCTTGCCTCTTCGCTTCGCTCTGTGAATTTTTACGTTCATTCTCCTTATTGACATTGTGACACAACTTAGGGGGCGAGTGTGAATCCCCTTCAGCCTCTCAGAAACAAGGATCAATTCCATAAAATAAAATAGGGAGGAAATAATTGTCGAGCTTCAGATTTATATTACAAATAAGTTCAGATGAAATTGATCGGTTAAAAGGGTCATTCCGGTTAGCGCGCCGATAAATTCAACGATTTTCAGGAATTCATTGCGACGAAAATAATTATAGTAATGGAGTGAAACTTTTCTCTATACATTAAACTACATTTCTGCGGTAAATAAAAAATATAAAAGTAATAAAATTATTGCTTTTCAAGTGCTTTTGAAAGCGGTCTTAATGACTTGTTTAAAAATTCATGCTTCGTTCGTGCAGGCGATTTCAGCAGTTAGACTTATCTGAAACCAAAAATCCAAACGGACTCTTGAGCAGCATGGCTGTCGCTATCGGTAGGACTACAATTAGTGATTTATCTTACAAATTAGCAAAATGGCGGGCAAAATGCAAGAAAAATGTTTTCCGGCTTTTTTCTTTTGCTATTTTCGATTTTAAAAGTATGTTAGACTCGATGAAAATACTCGGTTGTAGTCCCTGCGAGAGTCATAGGTGTGTAGAATAAGCAGTAGACTTTCTAAAGCAATCGGTTCGATAGATTTTCAGATTTTATCTTCACGATGTGAAAAAATGACGTTTCGAGAAAAACGCGTTCAAAGTTCTCGTCTGCAGAGGCCGAGCCACTGTGCTCCCTACAAAATGCCTCTGTGGAAGCTAAAATAACCGGAATTTTTCCATGAAAATTTAACAGTACATTCTTGAGGTAGCTCGTCATAAAGAAGGTGTAAAAAAATTGTTTGTGATGAAAATTTGCAGAGTAATTGATTAATTGTTTAATAATAAATCAACCAATTCAAAACCTATTTAAGAAAGATATTTCACGATGTTTAACTATTAGTAATTTGTAAGTTAAGCTCGTGCAACACTCGCGTAAATGCTTAAATAATTTAGAATTATTTCGTTGCAACTATAGTACAAACGTAACGCATATAATAATAAGAAAAATACGAAATGAGTAGAAATGTGCATATGAGCACAAATTAGGACATTCACCTTACTTTCGAAAAATGTTTAAAAAAAAAAAGAACCTGAATGACCCCTTAAGTAGGAAAATTGGGAAAATGGAAAATGGTGGTGATCGGTTTAGCTTCCAAATGTGTTATCGGCGATCCATGGTAGCTTGCTCGTTTCATCGGCGTTGAGAGCTCATTATGACCATTACGGAGTATAACTCGTAAAATTTAATGATTCGCCAACATTTGCCTTGCAGTATTGTCGTTTGGTGCGCAGGATGGCTACACACGAATAGGCGATGCCTCGATGAATATTTCAAGTGTTAATCTGCATGGTTGAAAATTCGAAGAGGTCAGGGGTTAAAGTGGTCTTCAAAGTTACTTTAATCAATCACGAAGAAATTTTGAGATCCCCGCGAAGTGTCCTCAAAATAACCGGAGAAGCTACCCCAAAGTAATCTTGAAGTAACTTCGAAGAACCTCCAAACCACCCTCACTCAACCCTCCACTGATCTCGAACCGATCTCCAAAATCTCTCGAATTTCCCTTGACACCAGATCTCCCTTTCCAAATTTCCCGCCCCCCGGCTTACTTGTTGCACACCCCGCGACGAACCCCACCCCCTTTGAAGCCTCCACTCTCCTAAAATCTTGCACAGCATCGCAACTGTTCCTCCTCCGTCGTGTGCTTCGCAGGAGCCAGCCACTGTGGCGTAAAAACGTCCAGAGCTGTGAAGCACAGACGGAGAATTATTTTCGCGTGACGCCGCGATGCATCAGTGCGGAATTTGAAACGTAAAAGCCTGTTTGCAGCGCGGAGGAAGGACAATAGCCAGCAGGGACCAGGGAATTTTGTTTGCGGAATTCCTGCCGCGGTCGCGGCTGATTAAATTTCACCACCAACTTTTTACCAGCCGCGTTGCGCGCGGTCGGACGTCGGATAATTGCGCGAACAGCGAATTATCCATCGGTTACATTGTTCCCATGAACGTTCATTTTGCACGAAGATGAATCGGCCCGTCCGCGTTTAATTCCCCGGCTAATGAATACCGTTCTTCTTGGCCACCGTGTACCTTCAACGGAACCCATTAATCCCCCCGAGAACGAAGCGATAACTGTGTTTCTAATAACACTCCGAATTGTAATCCATCAGTTAGATGACCTCCATAAGCGAGCCCGAGTGCGAACACCTATTATCTTCATATTAATTCAGTCTTCTACCTGATAGAATCTACGAGCTGATCAATGGTTGCATCAAGGCCCGAGCTCGGGTGCTTTATTCCCTGAGCTGTTGTTGCTCTGATAACTCAATGCGCGTACGGTGTACGGTTCACCGTGCAGGTAGGTGCAGCGAGTTCTCCTTTATTAGCTAAAGGGCTCTTACGCGAGACACTTTTGCTGAAATGCTGTTTTGCAGAAATTCTATGTTTTCTTCCTGCAAGTTTCAAGCTGGAGATAATTCTGCACAGAAGGGGCGAGAATATTCAAAGCTTAAGGGGGGAGCCTGGTGTAGCGGATCGAAGAAATCGATTTTTTTTTTTGCATAAATCAATAGTTGAACATCGCGATAATATGCTCCCAAAGCAGCAAAACGAAATTCGAAAAATTAAAGCGGATATAGCCGATTTTGCTATGGAGCGCCAGGCTACCACAAAACTTGAAATGTGTTTTTCTCGAAACGACAGTTTTATACTTTGCGGGCAATGTAACTAAAAAAATATTCAACCAATCGACTTGGCCTTGTGCACGGATATTTGTGAACATTTTCTTCATAGTACTAAGTTATTGGTATAATGATATTGTTTAAATAAATAACTTTTTTTTAGACATTTGAGGCAAAATTTCGTTGGAAACAGTGAACTTTTTATTCAAGAGGCCGCCATTTGTTCATTTTGCATCTTTTAAGTTTCAAATTTCTTCATTCTGTGCGTACACTCATAAACTAAAAGAAAATTGTTCGATTTTTGGTTTCAGATGAAACCAAAAGACGCTACGTTGCTCGCAGTGCAATAATTGCGTCGCCAACGGACTGGGCATAACTTTGTTATTTGCCGCTCTTTTTTAATAATTTTTTTTTTGTTATATACCTTAACCTGTTAATACAATATCCCGAAAGTTTCAGAAAGATCTATCAAATACTTTCTTTAAAAAAAATTCCCGAAAAATGCCTCGATTTTCATTTAGTTACACCAGGCTCCCCCCTTAAGGGGAGGTTCTGGTCTAAATGTCGATTTTTTTTTATTTCATTTTTCGAATGTTCAACCTTTTAGGAAAACGTGTTTAAAAGGATTTGTTGAAATTCGTAAAATTCACGAAGTTATAGGCATTTGAGTAGCGGCAAATGCATGGGTCACGACCGGTCACTCGGCGCTCACGTAAAACTTCAAACGCGTTTTTCTCGAGACAGTGTTCTCAAAACGGTGGGACCTGTATCTTCAAAAGTTATTATCCGATACGACTGAAACTTTTTTTATTTTGAAGAATATACTTCTGGCTAGGGGGGGGGGGAACTAAAAAAAATTACAAAAAGTTGAAAATTTATAATTTTTAAAGGCGTTGAAAGGACGAAAAATACAGGGAAAAGTGATTTCAAACGTGAAGTGTCGTTATTTTCTAAAAAAAATGTAATTTTTGTAATTTTTTTTTTAGTCCCCCCCCTAAAAAAAAAGAATAATCTTCAAAATAAAGAAGGTTTCAGTCGAATCGGATAATAACTTTTAGAGATACAGGTCCCACCGATTTGGATCAATTTTTTGACGCCTTGACTTTAACGACTCCCCAGGGCTGTTTGCACTGATTAATTATAAAAGAAAAAATATATTTCTATAACATAAGACATCCTTAATACAATGCAACAAGTCCCATTAAATTATATATAGTAGTTTTCCTTTAATTAATTCCTAAATATCACCTATTTTTTGGGGCTCTAGACCAGAACCTCCCCTTAAGGTTCCTGAAAATACGAGCTCAGCCTATACCCAAACCGCACCTGGGGAGTAGGTACAGTGCCGATATTAGATATTCTCTGAAATGCTTCGAAAGCTCACACTGTACACTTTCGCGGCGCTGCAACGCTTCTTCCTTGTTCCAGTCTTGCGTCACTGGGAGTGCTTCTTTTATCTCTGCCGCGGAAAAGACCCCAATATTCGAAATTCAATTTTCAACTAAAAATACGAACCTTCTTCCAACCCCGCTCGATCCTCAGCGGTTGGTATCGTTCTGGGAGGTAGCTGCCACGCAGGGGAACATAATTTTTGGCGCGGCCCACCTTTCCGTGGTCGCGAGACGCCATGTAAATTAAGCTTCCTTGCTCGCGCTACCGAATGTATTGCCAGGGCCCGGGCTAATTGAATGGTCGTTGCTGCATCTGATTATGGAGGCACGTAGCGGCTGGTGTACACTCCGTGTACAACCGACGACGTACGTACACGTCAGCGGGGCCGACGTGTATGCACGTCGCTCCGACGTTGGATGGCCCGCAGGCAAGATCCGTTTAACCGTTCATTGTCCCACGGCCGCGCACGGAAACGAACGTCCTCTCCTGATCGGAATGTAACGCGAATTTCTTGCTGCGATCGATGGGCCATCGAAGAATATCGCTCGGCATGTTGGCGCGTCGTATACTTCCTGTGTTTCATCGCTGCGTCGCGTCTGCTGGAAATCGTGTTGAGTCGAAGACAGCGGCGGTTTTAAGGGGTTATACCTAGTCAGGCGGCCGAAAAGAGGCGAATATTTGTGAATTTTTTTTGAAGAAGTGCATGCATATTTTTTTACAAAACTTTTTGCGTTTAAAAGAGCAACATTTAAAGAACACTTGGTAATTTTTTTGTGGAAAAATATTTACGTTTATGATAAAGTAACAAGCGACATCCAAGAAGCATTTTTAGAAAATTGGTTTTGCGGTGAGCACTGCCATTCGGAACCAGATTATCTACAATCAAAAAGTAAAAAAGATTTCGTTAGTATATTAATTTATTCTCAGGTTGACGGAGAGAATTTTCCGAAATATTAATTTAAAATAAAATGGCGGCTATTTAAAGTTGAAATCATGATTTTTTTCGTGCAAAAATCACGCGAAATTTTTATTTTTTTATTTTCTTATTTTTTTAACAGTACTTTTCGTCAACGCCAGGACCACCCGATTATTTTTCAACACTCTCTCTATATCTGCTATGTTTTCTTTTTCACTGTCACACAAAAATTCAGGGCAATAGTTCAAGATACAATAAAACAGCCTGCCAAACCTCAAATTAATTTGTCGAGCCGTTTTTGTATAAAAAAATCACAAAGAATTACTTATTTTTCAGCCCAATAAGGCGCAATCCCCCCCTTAACTTCAGCTTTCCACTTTTCAAAATTTGACATCAGCTCGAGCACTAAAAACTACGTAATTCCCTCATATTCACCAAAGCGTTACATTACGACCACGCCACCATAAAAATCGCAATATCAAATTTCTGCATCAGCATCGTATTTCACTCTAATTTAAATGCACCATACGAGCACAGCATCCGACACAAGTAAACCTCCGGCGGGCGAGAGTTTATTGTTAAAAAAGGCATCATTACAGATGCTATCGAAGCATTCGCAACGTGAGATCGCTCGTCGCGATATTAATTTCCGAGCGTGAACATTATTGTCGAAATATTTAGCCGGGAATAGTGGCAGGGGGGCGGAAATATTTGTGCCCGTATAACGGGGGCCGGCGTTATTATCGATATATTTATCATCGAATCGAGGGACGACGAGCGTTATCGCGGAAATCGTTTGTCAGGCATCACGGCTGCTGAACATTACCGTTAAACAAAGCGCCGCGGATCATTAACGGAAAAAAACATTTACTGCTGTCGGACTCGCTGAAATATTCATTATCGACTGCATTACGGGACATTACGACGCGGAAGCGCCCGCTAAATAATTCATTATCTTATAATATTCATGCCACCGAATAATATCACGTTTGCCGCGCTGTTTATCGCGCGGCATTTATTCAAAAGCAGCTTCGCTACTCGGCTTCGCCCGGAATTTAGTTTTTTTATTAAAAAAAAAAATTTTTTTAGTTTTTTTTGTGAAAATTGTCACATTCATCTGGATTAGTCAGGCGTAATAAGCTGAGGCACATTTCGTGATCCCAGAGTTTATCGTTCGAAAGTTTTTAGGGGAGAGACAAACACACAAATATGTAGAAGCTTTCTGCTTTATATATTAAAAGATTCATATCGATCGCGCGTCTACCCAAGAATATTCGCGCTCCCCGCCGTTTCACAAGTTCCTTAGGCTCCAGAGCTTCTAAGGGCATATGTACTGGGTGCTACAGAAGGGTCGATTGAAACTTTGATTCCGGGCGTGAAGGGGAGGAAAATAGTTAATGCAGAAGTGTATTTTGAGGTTCGACGGAGGTTAAATAAAGGAATTAAAGAAACGAGTGTATAATGAGTGATTTAAATTTGATGGGTGCTTTTTAGCGCTGTTTATTGTATCGGCCTGTAGTTTGGGAAGTTAAGGTGGCAGAATATTTTGAAATGAAATGATATGGGAATGGATAGGTTCCTGTACTGCTAAGAAGAATTCTGATAATTTCAGAAATGAGATATTCAGGAACACAGAGTGGAAGATTGTTAAGGTAGATCAAAATTGAAGACTTCGCAGCGACAAGGGAACAGTTGGAGTACTTAAATTTAAAAAATACACTAATTTTAAAATTTGAAAAAATTCACTAATTTAAAAAATCCACTAATTTTAAAATTTTAAAAAATCCACTAATTTAAAAAATCCACTAATTTTAAAATTTCAAAAAATCCACTAATTTAAAATATCCATTAATTTTAAAATTTCAAAAAATCCACTAATTTAAAAAATTCATTAATTTTAAAATTTCAAAAAATCCACTAATTTTAAAATTTCAAAAAATCCACTAATTTAAAAAATCCACTAATTTTAAAATTTCAAAAAATTCCACTAATTTAAAATATCCACTAATTTAAAATATCCATTAATTTTAAAATTTCAAAAAATCCACTAATTTAAAAAATTCATTAATTTTAAAATTTCAAAAAATCCACTAATTTTAAAATTTCAAAAAAATCCACTAATTTAAAAAATCCACTAATTTTAAAATTTTGAAACTTCAAAAAATCCACTAAGTTTATAATTTTGAAACTTCAAAAAATCCACTAAGTTTAAAATTTTAGAACTTCATAAATTCCACTAACTTAAAACTTAATTTTTTTTTTAAATTCTACAAATTACATATTCTATTATTCCGTACAAATTCTTCTATTCACACCTCAAAGAATGCAACTTCTCCCTTCATCCCTTCTCCCACGTTTAATCCATAAACCTCGCACCAGTTACGAGACCACCCCTTTTGGGACACCCCGTACATCGCGATGAAGGGAGGTCGATGGCGTATCAATCCCATTACGCAGCCACGATGAATATTTCCGTGATTTTTGTGAGACAGAGTCGAAGGTGGGGCTCGAAGTCGACGGGGGATAGGAATCGTCGGGGTGGCTGGCGTCTCGTTGCGTTCCCGTTTCATTCGAGGGGTCGATGCACTGTTCCAACACGTCGTGTATCCGCACCGAATAACCGTGGATGATATTTACCCGGATCCGATGAGATCGTCTACGGGAATATAATTCTCGTTAAAGATTCACCAGGCCTCGTCGAAATCGCTGCGTTTAATCCGTCCTCAGACGTCTTCGGAGCGATGCAACCTCCGTATCGATCTATCGAGCGCTGGTATATTCTTGTACCACTGATGGACCGATATCGAATTAATGTTTGCAAGAGCAGCACTGCAGGCTTCTGCTGGTAAGCGCCAGGATCGTGCTGTAACAGGCAAGTAACGAAAGGATTGCAATTTTCTTTAACAGGGTGCTTATGGGACTAATTGTGAGAGTTGGAATGTTGTGGGTATACTTAAAGCTTCCGTGTATTAGGGAGTTCATTAAGAACTGCTCTAGAACTTAGTTTGGACTTGTAGTAATTTCTGGAAGGGTTGCAACTGTTGTAGGCGTACCAAGCAATAGTGACAGTCGTGAGTGGGGTTGAGTGGAAGAGGTGTGAGAGAAGGGAGGCTCTAGGAGGTTCTTGATTGCTAGAAAGGTTGTAGTAATACCCTGATATTGGATCACCAGTTAAGCCTCGATTCTAGGCACCACTATCCCCCACAGAATTATTACTTCTCATTTAATAAATATACTTAATGTAAACCTCACCATTGCTGCATACATTTATACAGGGTGGGGCAGGGAATTGTGCCTAACTTCTAGGAGGCAGTGAGAAGGGATGGAAGGTGTTGACAGGGTGAGGATCTGCTGAAATGACGCAGTAATTCGGGAAGTTTCCGTTAACGCTACAGTCAGTCGCAAAAATGACGTGTCGGGCGAACAGCGCGCTTTTGCTGTCGAAAGCTTCTTTCCCCAAAACAGGTCTATTGTCGCGGTGCAGCGTGCGATGCTTACTCGCTATCACACTCCACCTAGAAACGCTGTTCCTGACCGGAAATTGATTATGTTCTGGTTAGAGAACTTTCGTAGATGTGGGAGTGTTTTAAAAAAGAGGGTTGGAGCACAGAGGACCAGTCGAACACCGGGAAACATCGAGCGTGTAAGAAGGTCGATTTTGCGGTCTCCTAAGCGTTCAGCTCGTAAGCATGCGTCCGCTCTCGGCCTTTCTAGCCGTACTGGGTGTTGTTCACAAATTCGTGAAATAAACTTCCAATGTTAATGTACTGATAGCGAAAGATAAATTTCTTCTACCCTTTTGCGTTTTTTTTAAACTCATTTTCAAAGTTATTTTCGAACCAAGGAGAAATCTGGGCTAGAAGCACATCAAGATCCATCAAATTCGAATTAAGTTCAACCTGTGCTCTTTTATACCACCGATAAAAGTGCCAGTACAAGTCAAGCTTGAAAAGATTGCTTCTCACTCTACCAATCAGAATCAAAGACTCAGCTACTAAAACACTAAAATAGCCAAGCCCTTCCACTTAATTAAACACCACCCAACAAAAATGGCAACTTGACTCCTTCACTGGCGAAGTGGAAACTTTGTTTTCTAGTTGCTTTAATTTCTAGTTGCACAGTGATATTAAAAGGACCTGTAATGTAATTCTACTTTGCTTTAATAAATAATTACTGCCTAAATGCAAGTGGTAAGAATAAAATCTTACTTCTAAAGAATACAAAACCACAACCAATTTTCTGTCTTGGCGTGAGAAAATGTCGTTCAGAAGATTCCACCCCCGGCCAGCTAAGGGTCGAAGGTGCCAAGGTCACCCAAACCCGGGTGCCCTTAATTCACACCGCAGGGACAGTGGCGGGAAATAAAGAAGCGAGCGGTAGGAGAGGAAATTCAATTTCCCCCATCGATTATCCTCGTTAATTCCTCCGCCGGGCCGCCAGGCGATTTCTCTTCCCGAGAGCGTCGCCGTCGCGCCCTTGGAGGGTCAGAAAAAGGTATGTTCCGTTGAATCAACGTCGGGCCCACCGGCGATTTGTCACCTGGACAGTCCACCTCTTCTTTATAAGGTACTCGGTTTACGCATTAATCCTGCCGGATGAAAAAAGCCCGCGCAAACAACGTTTCAGCGCTCGCGTCGACGCTTTATTTTGCCCCTCCACCGCCCCGCCATCCCCCCTCCTACGCACGCAGACAGATATAGGGAGGCGGCTTTCCTCCCTTTTCGTCGTTTTTCCAACACTTCCCGCGCGATACAGGGTGACCTGTTATTAGTGTGGCTGGGAAAGGAACGATTCTTGGCGAAAACGTAAGACTGAAGGGGCAGGGGATGAAGCTTCTGCGAGTGGATTTTAGTTTTTTGGAGAAGAAATGCAAAGTTTCATCGAATCTACTTTGAAAATGGAGTTGATCTCTTTATAGACCTTCTTTTGAGCTATTATCGGCGGATTTAAAACAGTTTTCTGTTTATGCGGAGATTCACTGATTCGTGAGTGTGAAAAATTGACGTTACCTATGTTTCACAAGAAAATTGATAAATATAAAATTTTAAGTCCTCTGTAAATTTTATAATCTGCATTTAATTTTAATATTTTCATTATTACTATTACCACTCCTTCTTTATATCCTTCGGCGAAACGTCCAGAATCGTTTTCTACTATTACATGTAAAACGTACCCACTCAGAAATCCCTCTAAATGTTTCTCAAATATTTCACCCACAACTCCCCTTTCCTTCTTCCTTCTTACTCCCCCAGATCCTTCCTTCAAACACAACTAACCAAGTCCTGAACCCCTTACACATGCCCCCGTTTCACCCCCTCGACTTAACAACCAAATTACACCCCCCTCCCCCTAGCAGCTCTGCCCGGAAAAACAGGGGCTCGTTTAGAAAAACTTCCCTCCGCGCTATCAGCTGTTATTTCCACGAGGTATCACCCCGTATAGCCGCCCGTTCTCCGCCTGCCCCCTGCGCGTTCTCACGCGCAGGAAATCGTTGCATACACAGCGGCGCAGTGGCTATGACACGCGAGCTCGTAATTAAGCGGAGCTTTAATTTATTACTTGTAACTGGCGATTATTAACAGTGGGAGAAAGGGAAAGCTCGCTGGTTTAAGCGATACGCTCGCGGAGACGTGTAATTAGTGATAATTAGAAGGCGGAGGGGTGGGGACGAAGAAGGATGGAATGGAAAGATGCGTCGGACGTGGCGGGGGCGTGTGGTTAATACTCTTGTCGGGCTGATGACGTTCTAACAGCCGATACGTTGCACCTATTTGCTTCTGCAATTTGACAAACCGTGGCTGCTATATAATCTTATTCCTCTGTTCTCTTCGAGCTTCTTCGTGCTCGGAGCACCGGTATGAAGCGTCACAGATCGATTATAACTTTAACAGGATATGTAAGTCGTATGAGCTTCCTCGATTAATAGATTAATACAGCTTCCAGTCTACTATGTAAGTTGCTTTACTTTCTATATTAAGAGGTTATACCTAGTCTGGAGGCCGATATGAAGCTAATCTTTGAGAATTTTTTTTAAAAAAGTAAAAGCATGTATTGGTACAGAACTTTTTGTATTTTAAAGAGTAACATTTGAAGAACATTCAGTAATATTTTCGTGTAAAAATATTCATTTATAGGAAAGTTATAACCGATGTCCGGTATGCACTTTATGGAAAGTAATATTGCGGTGAGCACTGCCATTCGCAATCGGGTTATCTAAAATCAAAAAACCAAAAAGATGTCGTTAGTATATTAGTTATCCTCTGATTAATCGATGGAATCTTCGAAATATTAAGTTAAAGCAAAATGGCGGCTGTTTAAATTTAAAAAATTCCGATTTTTGCAAAAAAACCGACCGGTTTTCGTTCATAAAATCGAAAGTATATATTGAAAAAAAAATCCTTCGATCAACCACTAAATTTTTATATCTAAAATAAGCTGACAAAATTTCAGAAAGATTGGTGCAGTAGTTTTTTAGATATCTTGCTCACCGTTTTTAAAAAGGCTTATTGGATGTCGTTGTATTTTTATTATAAACGTAAATATTTTTCTACAAACAAAAATACCAAATGTTCTTTAAACGTTGTTCTTTTAAGTGCAAAAAGTTCTGTAAAAATATATGCTTCCGCTTTTTAAAAAAAAAATCACAAACATTCGCCAATTTTCGGCCTCCTGACTAGGTATAACGTCTTAAGGGGGGACCCCACCCAGAAGCCACTAAAAAGTTGGGGATTTTTTTGTTCATATAAATAAAAATATTGGGCTTGGGTTTTTTACATAGTGTTAAAGGGAATGACTGGATCATCTGAGAAGGAAATACAACAAAGATATATAAAGAGGAATATATTCTCTACAACCTGGCGTAGGATTTTCTCAAAATTCGAATTATTTTGGAAATTATAGCAGTTTGAAGAATTGACTTTAATTTTTCACATAAAAATTTGCACTGAAATGCTTGTAAAAAATCGAATAATTGAAATATCAAATAAAATCCTACGTTAGGTTGTAGACTATTCGATTTCTTACAAGCATTTCAGTGCGAATTTTTATGTAAAAAATTAAAGTCAATTCTTCAAACTGCTACAATTTCCAAAATAATTCGAATTTTGAGAAAATCCTACGCCAGGTTATAGAGAATATATTCCTCTTTATATATCTTTGTTGTATTTCCTTCTCAGATGATCCAGTCATTCCCGGGAGTGTGGGTCATTTTTTTTGCAGTGCTCCGGGAAGCCATTTTGTTCGCCACCATTTTGCACAATTTTCCATAAAAAAAAAATTTTACTATCAAAATAAAGATTGCTTTAATACTATGTAAAAAAAACCCAAGCCGAATATTTTTATTTATGCGAACAAAAAAATCCCAAACTTTTCAGTGGCTTCTGGGTGGGGTCCCCCCTTAAGGGTGAAGTCAGTGCACCTCTTCCTTTCGACAGGTTATCGATAAATCCTAACTAATATACAAAAGGTTTCAGATTACCATTCTCGAGGAATTGGAACCATCACCCCATTTTGTAAATTTGGACACTGAACTCGCAATTGTACACAGGTACAGACAACACAGCAGAAGATTGAAAAGTGTTACCTCCAACCTTTCACTTCCCAAGCACGTTAAATCATCCCACTTCAGCTTGCAAGCCAACAACGAACTATGCAAAAGATCCTCGCCTCCAACGCAACGCTCCGATGCCCACCTGTAGTTGGTATTCGCGCATTCGTAGATTAGCATTCCCTCGGTGTTGGAGCGCTCAGCCCGGTGTCAAAATATTTCTCTAAGAGCAGAGTGTTACCCGGAGCCGCATATTTCATTCGAGTTTCACGCTCGGCCAGCGCGCGCGCAACAGCAGCCCGCGGCGGCTATTTTGCGCGTGGCCGCGCAATCGGGGGTTTTTATTTTGCAAAGGAACAATGCCGTCGCGGAAAGGACCGCTCGTTACTGGCTGGGAATAAAATAGAAAATCGCGTGCAGCTTTCGAGGGGAGACCCTCCGCGGGATTACGCCCGCCGTGCTCCTCGACGCGGGCCACTCCCCGGCGGGAGTCTTCTTTCCCTCGCAGCGTTGATAGAGCGGTTAATGCCGACGTGTACGTCTCGCGAGATAAAGTATTATTAGTCCGACCAGCCCGACAGTTGATTTAACTTGCTCATTTGGACGAAGACCGCGTAGAGGAGCATTATTCCCAGCAATTCAGGCCACGCGCGGTTTAGAAAAGCAACGTGGCCGCCGCGCGCTGGCAGATTATAAATTCTGCTGGCCACTTTCAGCGTGGATGCGGGTCTGCTTGGAAAAATTATTTGTTGGGGCCTGATTTGGGATGACGTCTTCGATGGACGTTTTGGGATTCAGTCTGGG
This sequence comes from Andrena cerasifolii, assembly GCF_050908995.1. Taxonomy (NCBI): domain Eukaryota; kingdom Metazoa; phylum Arthropoda; class Insecta; order Hymenoptera; family Andrenidae; genus Andrena; species Andrena cerasifolii. Next base: position 25,978,304 of record NC_135119.1, on the reverse strand, counting down.
GCGGTTCGTTTGGGTGGTTTGAATATTCATTTTAAATTAGGGGTGTGGTACGAAATGATGTTTAAATGTGCGAGGTGCAGAGGACACCCTGTATACATTCTTATTATAATTTTCTTAATACTACTGTTCCACAATTAAAGTAGTACTGAATGATTTTATGAGCAATAGTCAGTGAGAATTGAGAAATATTTTTGAATTTATTTTAACGCGATTACAGAATACAGTTGATGGAAGGAAATAAAAAATGAGGGTGCTGTGAACACACCGCGTGCTTAATTTAAGGAAGCAGATGCGTGGAAGATAGTTGTTACCTTATCTGCTAAGCGACAGACGTTGTTCAATGTATTAATTATTTAATGGATTTAGTAATTGACGAAGGAAGTATTTGTAATTTTAGATGAAAGGTCTGCGTGTGTAAATGCTGCAATATATATCGCAAGTTTTATTTGCAGCGGTGCCGGGTACGTTTACCTTTTGAAATTCAATAATTTATATAGGAAGGTGCAACGAATGGTCTGATATTTTCATTGCAGTTGAATCGATCGTCTTATTTTTACCCAGCTGGCACAGTTTCTAATAAAAACTTCCTGTCGGGATGTTCGCGTGTCAATTATCACCGTCACAGACTTCGAGACCCTTCGAATCGCTTCGACTATAGTTTGGATCTTAAAACTCTTCGAGCTTCAGAAATCTTCGAAGTTTGGACACCCTTTGAAAGTTATGAGCTGACAATTTTTGTTTTACGGGGCTAGGAATGCAAGGGTGCAAATGTTCGTGTCAAATCACTTTTCGAAATCTTCAAGACCTAAATGAAGAAATTTTTAAGTGGTTAAAAATTTGCAAAAAATTCTAACATGTTCACTATGACTAGAGCAACCCCATGGAACACCTATTCACGCGTGTTTTTATTTTAAAAATCTTCAAGACCTAAATGAAGAAATTTCCTTATGTCTATGAATATCCTAAGTGGTTAAAAATTTATAAAAGATTCTAACTTGTTCAGTATGACTAGAGCAACCCCATGGAACACCTATTCACGCGTGTTTTTATTTTAAAAATCTTCAAGACCTAAATGAAGAAATTTCCTTATGTCTAGGAATATCCTAAGTGGTTAAAAATTTACAAAAGATTCTAACTTGTTCACTATGACTAGAACAACCCCATAGAACACCTATGCACTCGTGTTTTTATTTTCACCTACCATTAACTGCACCCTCAAAAGGCTGCTTACCCACGAAAAATCAGAAGCCCTCGAAATTTAAAATTTGTGAAATTCAAATATTATTTACAGCGATTCGTACGAATTCAGTAACAGAATAGATTAACAATTCTCAAAACATCAAATTACACTTCCACCTCCATTACAACCCCCTCACAATCGCACCCCCATAAAATTACCATCAACTACTGTTTATATTTCCACCGCGTATTACCCGGAACGTGTCACCCCCGAGCGTTTTGGAATCGTAATAGTAGTCACTTAATCTCGTCTTGCTTCCATGCGGCTAGGAACTTTATCATTTCCCGTCTCTGCTCGTTCGTTTCTTTTCCGCCCCCTCGCCCCTCGCCACTGCAATTATCGCGGCCGGCCACGCGGCTAAGTACAACCATAATCTTCTACTTTTTATCGCGGACGTTTCATTAAACACGGGCAAGACAGGGCGCGAAGTGGTTTCACCCCGCGTTCCTGCTCCCTGTTTCACTCGATACGCGTTCCAACGACTTTTATGCATATTTATACGCCCCCTCGCGAAGCAGGTTCTTTTTGAGAGTCAGAGGAGATCGTTCCTTTCACGGAACATTTCTTAATTCCCTGGTACCGCTTGTTTTCTATCATTAAACGAATGGTTCGTTCCTTTTTATGGAGTTTAGTTTCGTGCAATTTAGTTGATGCAGTTGCAGACTTTGTAGAGGGTTCGGGGCAGCTCCAAATATTATTCATTTAATTTAATTTGTATCAATATGTACTACAGAATATCGTTTACTTTTAATGCTGTCTATAACTCAGTTTCATCAAATTATTAATCTGCCTCCTTCTTGTAGCAAAGTTTCAGTTGTGTCTGGATGTTGAAAAGGGGTGTTCGTTCTTCGTGGGGGTGCAAGTAGGACGTGGTGACCCTGGGGTGAAGATGAAACATCGCGATTGAGGGGAATGTTATATAAGGATACGCGTTGCAGCGACTTTTATGCATATTTATGCACTTTCGTGTCGCACCCTCTTAATGCACCCTCTCTTTGAGGCTCAGAGGAAATTGGTCCTCTGACAAGAGATTTCTTAATTCGTTAAATGGATAGTTTAAAACTGATTCGTTGTTTTTTCTATGATACTTTTATGATACTCTTCCTCTTCTTTATGAAGATTCTTAGGGTTGCAACTGAGACGCCCACGTCTCAGGAATTGACCTGCGTGCAGGGGAATATTCTGTTAACTTCGTGCGACTTGATTCTCGATGCACTCACAAGGTGTCTCCCTTTTTTTTTAGAAGAAAAATCCTCGACGATGATGGTGTAAAATGTTGCCATTAGAAGATAAATGGAGTATTTCGGATAAATTCAACTTGTTGTTTTTGCTGGTTCGACGTTCTTGCACGTCGTACGATGTTCGACGTCAGCCTGAAGATCGAGTATACAAAGTTTCAGGTGGATGAGTGATGTGATCGATCAAGTGTGACGGTTTGAAGAAACAGTGTGGCTTATATTGTCCGTGTTCTGTCACTTGGAGCTCGGCACACGATAAGTTTCAAATATGTGTTCGCGTGAACGTTTCTTCATTGATGGAATGAGTGGATTTAATTAATCAAGCTTTTTCTTACTAATGAAATGCTAAGGATACTATTTTAGAACTGAAAATTACAGAACAGTGCTTTATTTTTTAATTTATAAGTTCATTTACTAAATAGAAGATATCTGATTATCTTCGCGCAATTTTCAAGTAAACTTTCACAATCCTCCCCTTGAAATCTATGCTCCTCAATTTTAAAGTATCTGCATTCAAAATAACCTCCTGTAGTAACTAATATCCCAAGATCAGCTTGATGCAGGTAGTTTAAAGCTTTTCAAGTGTTCAGTTTCTCAATTTTTCAATTGTGCAAGTTCTCAACTTTTCAATTATTCCATTTATCAACTTTTCAATTATTTAAAACCGTCTACTCAAATCACAACCCCCTCTACCTATTCCTACAACTTCCCCTACCACAACCCCCCATTCCTTCCAGCGACTCCCAACATCTTCCCCAAACAACTCCATCCCTCGCCCAAAGGCCACCCATAAATTCAATCCCGCAGGGTTAAACGACCATCCCCCGCGAATGAACATCCAATTGCATGCAATTACCGGTGGCACAGTCTCCAAAGGCAACTGGAAAAACCGCGTTGCTTGGGGGATTAGCCGACGCCAGGCGTCCCTCTGTTCAGCCAGCCCGATAAAATCGGAAATACACGATCGCGGCAGGCAGAACTGGGGCTTAGCAAAGGCAGCGGAGGGTGTACATTTCGAAAGATTAGCAACAAAGAGGCCCTGTGTCAGGAAGTTTCCGACAAAGAAAGCGAGTATTTTTCCTCCGACCATCCCCTCCGCTCTCTCTCTCTCTCCCTCCCTTCCGCAGTCTACCAGCGCGTTTTCCACTGGCTGCTCGCTAATTCCACGCCCAACCCTGTCATCCTCGTTGGGGACGCTGTACACGCGCCACGCGCATATAGACGCGTTTATATGTATGCACACGGCTCGCGGGCGGAAACTTTTCGGTTTCGTCTGCATCCCTTCCTGGCCAGGTGGCAAGCCCGGCGTCGCGGCTGGAAAGACTTTCGCGAACTCGTAAGAAATTAAAGTTTCGCCGCGAGCCTCCAGCCGCCCCGCGAGTCGCTCCCCCCGGCGTTGTCGGCGTCGTCCTCGCTGCAGACTCCTCCGTTGCACCCTCCGCCTCCCTCTGTGGTCTTCGAGGCTCAGGGTTCCGCCGCGAGTCCGAGATATTTCGAGGAAATAAATCGACGTACGCGCTGGGTGGACGTGGAGATTTTGGGGGGGAAGGTGCTTGTGTGTTCGCTCGCAGGTGGTGGAGGGTGATGGTGGGGGTGCAGGGTCGGTGAGGGGTGGTTTTAGGAGGAAATGGGATAGGTCTTTTTGCTGTTGAATATTATGGTACGACGAGGTGTTGCGTTTAGTAATGTTCAAGGGGGTTGACTGGGGGATTGTGCCGTGGGGTTGGAAGTGTTAAGGGTTAAGTGGAATTGGCTCGAGTGGAAGAATAAGGGCGGCTGAGTCTGCTGTTCGTTGTTTGGGTGCATTTGTGCGATTGATTTTTAGGCAAATGTAGATGCAGACGTTGTGTTGATTTTTTATAGTAGGGTAGATGCACCATTTGTGGCCACTTGCACACTAGTTTTGGCTATGTTTGGTACTAGTTTTGGCCACTATCTAAATTTAATATAACGGGTTTAAATAAATTTGAAATAAGGAAGGATTTAAATAAGACAAATACAGTATACTGCAACAATGGTTTATTTTATTACATTTAGTTGAAAATAACATTTGCATGTACTTAAATATTTACATACACAGCAAAATAGGCCACAACTGGACAGTACATTCTATCAGTTTTGGCCACCGGATGGCCAGAAATGGAAAATTTATTAAAACACTGTACCACTTCTTGCCACATAATTTTGCTCGTAATAGTGAATTAAATTTGATAATTTTATACTTTCAGAATAATTTCGAAACTATATTTAACCTATATCTACCATAATTTATATATTAACATACTTTGATTAGTAAATATGGGAATTTTACTTACCGTACATCCTTCACGATTATTACAAGAACAGCGAACCGTTTACACACTTCTTAAAAAATATAATGTTTTTTCGCGTAAGCAATATATGTAACCTTAAATTTCTGGCGGTATACTAACCAAAACATTTACGGTGTGAAATTCTACACATAATTATGCGTCAGCAGGCAGTTTCAAGCTAAGAAAACCGCGATAATTATGCACATGGCCAAACACAGTACAATGGCCACAAACGGTACATCTACCCTACTGTTCCTTTAACCCTCGAGCGGGCGCGCTTTGTCAACTCCGTTCACCGATCTGCGTATTTCCTTCATTAGGCCTCGGTAAGGCAAACATTCTCTCCGCGCGATCGTGGTGCGTTTCAAGAACCCTATAATGCTTGTGCCAGTTGATTTTCATTTTTGATGTTCAAAATGTTTTACATATACTATTTTTGTGTGTTTTAAATACATTTACTGCATTCTTGGATACATTGCCAATATTTTCCCATCACATTTAATTTAACTTACCACTGTCAACGGAGAAATCATTTCTGAAGTGTAAATATACAAGGGGGCTAAAATGATTATTTTCAACCGATGAACTTAGTTCACCACGCGCCTGCTCGCGTACCTCTCATTGGCGCGCCCGCCCGAGGGTTAATTGGTCCTCACGGTGGAGATATTGTTTAACCGTTTTAAGGTTCACTGCGTGGCGCGAATAAAAACATAAGTTCGCGTAACGTGGCCGTTGCCGTGGAAAAAATAAAAAAGAATAGCTTGTAACTGGAGAAATACGCGGAACGAGGAGAAACGATGGGAATAACGGTAATAGTAAAACAGGTAGGATATTGATACTGAAATTTTTATCGCAGTCACTGAAGTTTGCAATTCGAAGAGCAGTGCTCCCCCATCAGTAGCTTGCAATTCTTAAAGCGCAGCTAAAATCCTCTAACTGCAAGCAATCTACAAAGCACCCTCGATCAGGTTTCTACACTTCCCAGGACTTCGCTTCAGACTTCATCCGACATTCAACCCGCCGCAACAATCATCCCTTAAAACCGGACGGCGAAGAAAAGTGGGGCAAGTAGAGCAGCCGCCATTACAAGCACGACCTCCCAGAGTTCCCACCCCCGCAAGCGTCTACAACTAGAATTTTTGATACTTAAAGGGGTTTGGAGAACTTTATGCTAATGCAACGACGCGAACGCGACGCGCAAGGGGGAGGCAGCCCCGTGACCAAAGAGGACGAGGTCGCGGGGGTTAGAGAATGGAGGGGGATGCAAAAAAGGAAACGCGCCGGCGAAATGAAACGAATCAGTAGCAGGGACATTCACGACGTAGCATGGAAAAGCAAACCGCTGCCGGGTGGGGTCGGGGCAAACTATTATGAAATGGGCGGGGGAAAAAGTGAAACGATTACGAGGAAAATGAGGCGTCGCGAGGAGCGCGGGTGAAATGAGCCGAATAGGGGAAGACGGTGGCGAAGGGTGTCCGCGGGACCGCTTGACGAGGGAAAAACGTCCCGGTGAGAAATGTGGCGGCGCTTAGAGACAAAGGGGCGCGGGGGTGGGCGACGCCGCGGCGGCGAGAAAGAGGGCGCGAGCGATCGCGACGGGAAACGGAACGAGAGGGTGGATGACGCGGACCGAGGGAGCCGGCTGAAAGCTCCAGAGGACACGAGACACAGATAAGCTGGACACGTGCGGTTGCTCGAGGGCTTTGTATCGATTGCTGGATTCGATTTTCGGATTTGTTGGCCGCAGTGGTGCGGGAAGAATTGAAAAATGGAAGACAGTTTCTGTCGAGTTTTAGAGGGGCAAGGGTTAGGAGAAAATTTGAGGTTTCTTTTTTGTGTAGAACTTTGTTGCACTTGGGGGTGCAACTGAGTTGAGGGTAGTTAACCCTGTCTGGAGGGGGGCTCGCTATTCATCCTTGGCGCATAATATAATTTTGTTGATAAAATTCACAGAATAAGCTTCTGTTGTAATCTTACATTCTAATTTTTTAAGGGATCATGCTCAGTCAGGCGGCCGAAAAAAGGGTGGTCTTTGGAAATTTTTTACTCAAAAGCTATAACACATTTCTCAAAAAATCTTTTTTTATTTTTAGGATTACATCTAGTACCGTGCATCGTAATTTTATTATTTAAAAATATTTATTAATAACTAAGTTATTGTCCATCACTCGAAGGTTCTCTAAAAAAAGGCTTCTGCGGTGAACACTGCTGCTCGAAAGTCGATCATCTAAAATAAAAAATTCAAAAGGATTTACTTATTATTATATTATATTATCTAGTATTTGAACAAAGGATTTTTTTTTATCCGATGCTTAGTTCTCTTTTAATTGACGAAAATCAGGCATGATTTATGATAAAAATTAAAACTTTTACTTTAAACATCAGCCATTTTTTCCCAAATCAATATTTCGAAAAATCCTTCGTTCAAATACTAGATAATATAGTATAATAAGTAAATTATACGCACTAATCTAGCCCCAACCAATACTAATACCCTGGACAAATTAGAAACTGGAATGCGTTGTTCGGAATAAGTCAACGGAAATACTGTACAGAGGGGAGGAAGTGCAGTATTTAAATATATAACATAAAAAGACAATTTTGTTTGAAATGTAAAAAAAGTATTTTCAAGTATTTTTGAAACACCCTAAATATTTTATGCTGTCGAAATCCCTTAATGTAACCTTCTCGAAAAACAAAGAAACTACGTACTCCTACCCCTCCAACCTTCAACAACGAATCATATGCGACAACCACTTGTCACAATAAAGGCTAGAAAATATGTCAAAATTTTGCAACTTTTTCGCCTCATAACTTTTCAACGAATAGATTCCTAAACTCAATTGTTATTTCAAACTAATTGTTATTTCTGCATGTTATTTGATACGTCCTTTAGATCCATATAAATTTTCGGTGAAAGAAAAAGGTTTCCCAGAGGAAAAGTTCACATAAAAATATGGATAAATGCGGTGAAATCAGTGAGGATTAACTCTTCTTTATACAACACAAAATAGACATTTATTCAACGTTAATACTTGCAGCTGCACGTGTTCGCATTTTCTCCGCGTCCAACTTCCTTCCTTTAGAATTTACCATAACCCCCAAAACATAAAGATAATTACATAAGAAAACAGTCTATAATTTCATGACCCGCTAGGGTTCCCTATAATTCAGTCTCGCCATCTACATGTAACTATGTATAAGTAAAAACATCTTCACAAAAAAAGTCTTTCACAGACTCAAGTGTTCCACAAGAAGACTTTAATGTTTTACCATAACCTTTCCGCATTTCTAGAATTTCAATTTTGAAGATATCCAAACGAACCTATCCCAGAAGACTTTTCATATTACCATATAACGCATTCCCATCTCCTTCAGCAAACTTCCCAACAGCTTTGACACATTCTTAACTGTAAAACTTCCCACTCCTTAATTAATCTTTGGCTGAAACTTGTCCCAACCTCAAAGTAACCCATCTGAAATCAGCTAAGCAAGCCTCGACGTCGACAGACGGCGACAGTGTGTACTCGAGCCGCGTTCGTCGTCTAAATTCAGGATTGTAAAAATCGTAAAAACTCCGGCCATTCGGGATAATTATTCAGGCCGCGGATTTGTTGGAATTCAGTCAGCGTTAAATTCTTGTGTGTTATAAAATTCAAGTCACTCGGAGTCGACTGCTCTGGCACGTGCAGAAACGAGAAACCCCAAGAGCGCGAGGGTGCTAGCTGGGACCGCGTGCGATCGAGCGAGACCGAGCACGGTGGCAGTGGTGGGGGGGCTGGTGCGCGACGTGAAGCAGGGGACGCGTGGCAACACGCTCGCCGCAGCATCCGCGTGAAGTCAGTCGGCTGTCGGATCTCGTGCCGTGCGGGTCGCTTGTTCGCTTCGACTTTCCGTTCGTCCACGGGAAACACGCACGCCGCGAGCGCGTGCTTTCCCCCCCCCGGTGTTCCTAGTGCGCGTCCAGTGTAACTCGCCTGTCCTCGTCCCGTGAACAGTTCCACCGACCTACGGAATTCACCGACCGTGCTCCAGGTACCTGTGCGGGCCGTGCAACGTGACAGTCGGGGAAGGTCGTTGGACAAGCAGGGCACCGGTGAGTCAGCACCTAATTTTCAAGTATTACAACCGCCTCGTTAAACGCCGCGAGTATCTCGGCCTCGAAACGCGATACCTCGTTCCTGCGACTGGGGCTGTCCAAATCCGAGTTCCGTTTATAACGTCTTCGCCGACAGGCTACGAAAAGCACGCGGCTGTCGCGTGTTACGGTCGAGATGTAAACAGTAGCGCGTTAGGAGTGTTTTATGAAGGACGATGCACAGCCAGTTTCGATTGGGGTGAGCGAGTCACGAAGGAGGACACGGTGCCACGAGTCCCGTGGCTGGTGAAACGAGGGAACGGGTGAAGTCGAGTGACAAATGTGTGTCAAAGCTGCATCCGTAGCGGCCGACCGACATTTTCTGTGGGGACGTGACCGCGACAATCCTGTACGCCTCCGCTCGTAGCGCGCGAAATTCAAGTGGCGATTTTTCGTGGACCGCTGACGCTCGCCCCGGTTCGATGGAAACTCCGGCGGTTTCGTTGATTCGGGGGCGATGCGTGGCTTAATGAACAGCGGCGACGGCCCGGCATCGCGATAGCGTTGTGTCACCGGCCGCCGCGTCATACGGGGAGATACGTCCCACGCGTATTTCAGCGCTCGCCGCCGACTTTCCTGCCGGGTGATATAACGTGGAGCGCTCAACAGGGCCGGGTACACGCGGCTGCACTCCGCTATGCATACTTGCGTCGCGTTTTTATGCGCTTCCCGTGACGCGTCTTAAAATATGGAGCCGCGGTTGCCGCTCTGCTACGCGCAGTGGGATGATGTATTTTCGATGCCCCGGGGGCTGTGTTCGCCGCGCCCTTAATGTAAACACGTTTTTCGGTGGAATCTTGGAGATTTTTTCCGGGTTATCGCCCGGAACACGCCTCGTATTACGCTTAAGTGAACTTGGGCGTGAGAAATGGAGGAAATTTATGGAGTCCGAGTTGCAGGGAGGAAAAGGGAATTACTTAGGCGGGATATGAAAGCGCTTTTTTGGTTAATATTTGAAATGCTTTGGTAGGTTTTTTTGTTCAATTTAGTGGACACTTTTTCGTCGTTCTTCCTGTTTTACATTCTTTAGCTTTGGATGAGATGCTGTGAATTTTTCAGTGCGCGTAGTTCTGTGGTTTCTGGATATATAATTAGTTATTTGTGCTTAGATTCTCTAGTGTTCAATTCCTCAGGTCTTGTATTCTAAGTTCTTGAGGTTTTCAATTCTTATCATTGTTCCTTTGCAATTACTCCATTTTTGATTAGTCAATTTCATGGATTTTCTATTATTCAATTTCTCAACCTGCCAAGTATGCAATTCTTCCACACTTCAATTGTTCAATTCGTCAAGTTTTCAATTATTCAATTCGCCAACTTTTCAATTATTCAATTCGCCAACTTTTCAATTATTCAATTCCTCAACTTTTCAATTATTCAATTCCTCAACTTTTCAATTATTCAATTCCTCAACTTTTCAATTATTCAATTCCTCAACTTTTCAATTATTCAATTCCTCAACTTCTCAATTATTCAATTCCTCAACTTTTCAATTATTCAATTCGCCAACTTTTCAATTATTCAATTCCTCAACTTTTCAATTATCCAATTTCTCAACTTTTCAATTATTCAATTCCTCAACTTTTCAATTATTCAATTCCCCAACTTTTCAAGTATTCAATTCCCCAACTTTTCAAGTCTTCAATTCCCCAACATTTCAATTATTCAATTCCTAAATCCCAAACCCTCTTTTCGATACCCCCTATCCTTCAATTTCTAATTCTCCCGGCTCTCAACTGAAACTCCCTACCCTTTCAATTCCACGTTTCAATTTTCCATCGCATCGAACCTCGAATTACCCGATTCCTAAGTTCTCCCACACCTCCGGGCTCCCCTCACTCCCAAGTATTTTGACTCTGAAAAGCCCATTACGTCTCGCAGTTGCCCCAAGTTCCCAGATTCTTCGCCGGAGAAATTTACGTCCGTCCAGCCTGCGGATAATTAGATTCTTATATTACGAGAAGTTTTGAGTGGGCGTCATCCTATTAAGGCTGCGAAAACGTCTCCCGCTCAGTGTCGTTCGCTTCCACGAACCGATTGAAGGGAATCCTCCTCCTCCCCCTTTACAACAAAAACTTCGTCCCACGGACGATCCTCTTTCCTCGGTGTCTTTATTCCGGCCATGCTGTTCGCCGCGCGTCACGCGAAACGATAACGTCTCGCGGTTGCTTTCTTTCCAAACAGTTTCCGGCCCCCCCGTGCCAGCCCGGCGAAGGGGTTCCGTTTGAACAGCCAGTTTTCTGCCAGCTTCCCGCGATGTTTGCATTACGATTGTTCCTCCGGGAACTTCGGTGCCCGCCCTCGAATTTTACACGATCCCGAATGTTTGGATCGACCAGATCGCGGCGCCATCCTCCGCACGCGTGCACCGAATCCCCCCGGCTCCCCTCGAAACGACCGTATAATCCCCTCGGGATAGCAACCCGGCGCTGCGCATCCCGCGCCCCGCGCAGAATTCGGTATTAGGGACAGAAACTACGAGGGGAACTCGTACACGTAAACAGAAGTCGAGCCCGGCTTCTTCGGGATCAAAGTCGATGGGAAGATCTTTTGAACTCGGTGCGTCTCAAGTGGAACCTGCTTACCTTGGAGTTTTCACACATTTTAAGTATTCATTATCGAGGACAGTCGCTTACGAATCCTGAGACGCCCGAACCTGCGTAGAACCTTTCGATGTTCCCCGAACTTTCTGACTACACGTTCTCGGGAAAAAAGGAAGCGTACCGTAGAATGGGTGTTTTCAAAGTAAATCACCGGACTTCGGAGCTTTCCAATCTGTGCGCATCGAATGCTTCGATGTTTCTGCTGCTCTCTGGCCCTTCTGGCTTTAAAGATTTGCTATTGCAAACGGAATAATAAAGGCATCGCTTGCAAGCACACGTTAAACTCACCTTCTCAGGATGCTTGAAGTTGATTGAATTTTCCTGAAATTCGATGCAGTAAGTTCGCCACGTGGCGCAGAGGAAATTGTTAATCCAATGAGTCTACTTTGATGCTATCTTGCTGGCAAGTATTCCACACTCGTTATGTAACTTGCAAACGTTGCATTTGGTCTCTGAACCCGCAGCATCGAGGCACATCGCCACCAACATCGAAGCTCGCTCGTACATTGGAGTAAGTTGTCGCTGACTTTCGTCGAGCGAATTGCGCCGTGCGATGACGTCGTTACTCGAGCAACTTACGACGCGTGCGCTTCATTAGATACCGCTACTCGATCTCCACGTGGCGCCAATAAAACGACGAACACTTTCTAACGATTTTTTTTTATGGTCCTCTGGTTGTGCTAAATGGCAGAGGTATGTTACGTTGTTACGTAACCGGGGAAGATGAGTTCAATTTTTACTTGAAAATACCTGTGTCCTGAGCGAGACTTAAGGGGAGGTTCCGGTCTAGAGCCCATGAAAATAGGTGATCTTTAGGAATTAATTAAAGGAAAACTACTGTATATAATTTAATGAAACTTTTTGCATTGTGTTAAGGATGTTTTAAATTAGAGATATATATTTTTTGTTTTATAATTAATCTTTGCAGACCGCACTGGGGAGTCGTTAAAGTCAAGGTGTCAAAAAATTGATCCAAATCGGTGGGACCTGTATCTCCAAAAGTTATTATCTAATTCGACTGAAAGTTTTTTTATTTTGAAGAATATACTTCTGGCTAGGGGAGAAACCAGAACAAATTTAAAAAATGACATTTCTTAGAAAATAACGACACTTGAAGTTTGAAATCACTTTTTCATTATATTTTTCGTCCTTTCAACGCCTTTAAAAATTATAAATTTTCCATTTTTCTATAATGTTTCTGGTTTCCCCCCTAGCCAGAAGTATATTCTTCAAAATAAAAAAAGTTTCAGTCGAATCGGATAATAACTTTTGGAGATACAGGTCCCACCGTTTTGAGAACATTGTTTCGAGAAAAGCTCGTTTAAAGTTTTACGCGAGTGCCGAGTGGCCGATTGTCGTCCATGCATTTGCCGCTACTCAAGTCCCTATACACGTTTTTATTGCAAAGAAATATCCAAAAATAGAACTCACTTCCCCCGTTTGTGACTTTAACCCTCTGTATGCCGAAGTTCAACCGCAGCGCACACCTCGTGCGGAAATCCTCTGGTCACATCTATTAAACACGCTCAATGAACGCTCATTGGCGTTTACCGCACAGGCTGCACCGCTCGACGCCTATACGTATTCAAGTTTCATACCACCCGAAGGGTTGAAGTGCTGCAAATATTTAACTCCATAGAATAATATTCCCTCACGCGAAGCTTTGTTTCCGCAACAATCGTGTTCGAAAATCCACCCTCTACGAGTACCTACACGTGATTCAAAATTCGTTCTACCCTTAAATCAATTTTCTCCAGAACAAAACTCATAATTATGTGCCTCTCCTCTGTCAATTACGAATACCGACGCTTGAAAGACGTAGATTCCTAGCGGATTTATTTTTTAGTTATAAGATTACTAATCACGTTATTAAGTGCCCTGAAATTCTACAACTCTTTAGATTACATATGAACGTTAACACCGTATCTAATGTGTTCGACTTCTTCGACTGCTCATTTCATACATTTAGAACTAGAGTTATTAATCGTATATGTAACTAGCTGTTATTTTGTTTTACATTGGCTTTTGTGTGCTTATCTCTATGTGACTTATTCTGCCACCATATTGCGTATTATGTATGTAATTTTCTAATCTGTGCTTCATTTCTCAGTGTATACACTGTTGTATATTGACTTATCAAAGGGCTTCCGTTTAAATAAATAAATAAATAAATAAATAAATAAATAAAAAACACCATTCGAGAAAAGTTCGACAATTTAGATTTATTTGGGACGGACTAATTTTCGAATTTTAATTTTCTCCATATTTTATTCTCCATCTTCGATTCGGTTTTGCATTAAGAATCACTTTATTATTGGTTGCACCGCCCTGTGTATGATCTTCGTATATTACAGCTCAGAGCGGTTGGGGTGAAAGGTACTGTTAGACACGATGTAACGCAAAGTTGCGGGTTGAAACTACCCCGCCACGAAGTCCACCCTCCACCCCCTCGCCGGCCACTTCCCTAATAACCGACGAAAGAAATAACAATCTGGATTAAGCCAAGCTTAAACGCGTTATCAGGATTGATGCTACGGGAGAAGTTTGCCCACCGGCGGGACGCGCACCCTCGCCACCCCGCGTTTACGATTATGAGAAACGCGGCTCGTTATCCACCGCTGTTGCGGTCGCGGCCGCTTTGCAAAATTCTTGCTGGGATTTTCGGGACTGAAAAATGGGGTGAAAGTAGCGCGGGAGATACTGCGCGGGGATGGTGACTGGCAGGTAGTGATGGAAGTGAACAGGATTTGAGTTTTGGGGCAAGGATAGAAATTTTTAAAAATTTTTAAATCTTGTGATGACTTGGAGGTTTTGGGAGTTATGGAATAGTTGAGGTTTCAATTTAAAGTCACTTGTGATTACGAAAGTGAATTCTTTAGTTTATAGTAATATCAGCAGGTAGAGTTGAAGTTTTCCATAGCTTGTTCTTCAAAACTTTCACAACAATTTTAGTCTCAAAACTCGGTAATTTAGATTTGTTTAAAAAAAAATTTAATGAGGTTTGTCGAAGCTCCTACTATCAGAATAAGTCGCGTCAGAGACACTTAGTTTCTCCTATCAATAGTAATAATTTACAGTAGACTAAATAATCCTGGACCCTAACTTTCGACTGACATTTCAACAAGAGGACCTAACGCAGCCACTAAATACTAAACAGTAATGATCTCGCAATAAAGGTTCACAAAGAAAAATGTGCGAATATCATTTCCTCTCGAAACTACGTTAAACATCTCGTAAGCTCCGACTCAGCTGCTCTCACAACTTTGCATCAGTGTCGTCAATATTCCAAGCTCCATCACTGCGCGAAAGCTCGTTAAAGTCTGAGTTATGCACGAAACAGAATCTCTAATAACGATCGCAAGAAATGTGATTGATCTAGTCCGCGGAGTCAATCCGATAGGCTATAGACAGCGCGCATGAATCGTTCACGCCAATCGCTGCAGTTTCCATCATCGTCACTAGGCCTGTGTATTGAATTAATAAACGACGCTCACGCATCGCGCCACTGGCAGACCTACTTCCCTAGTTGCATTAACAACGAGCTCCACCTATTCTCAACTAGCAGCCTCCGTTCCCAGCAGCAAGCAGGGAATCTTCGCCTAGAAACAATTACAAAATCGCCGCTTCGAAACACTCCCTCCAACGACTCTCGAGAATCGTAATTTGCCGGCGTTAAAAGCTCGCCTGAAATCCAACGACTATCCGAGAAAGTGACGACGAAGTCAGTCCCTATCGGAAGCTGACATGGTAGCGCGACTCGCGATTATGCGCCAGCATGGGCGTGCAACGCGCGTCGATGCAACTTCCAGGCGACCCTGCGCCCACGGATGTATCTCCTCGAGGTCTCGAGCAACACCTAGGTGAATATCGTCCAAGGTTAATCAGCGGCTCGTAACACCGAGCTGGCAGAGAATAGATCCAGTGATAAGATGATGGGACTACCCAGATCGAGAATAGACACGAATTTCGTGGGTTACAAGCGAGGCAGCTCTGTTTAATCCATAACTAGCATGTCGGAAATGGGGGAAAAGATGAAACCTCCGAGGGCGATTGGGGGTCTACGTTGGCCCTTCTCCTCGAAAAGCGTCTGATTTTTATTTGATTTTTAACAAGAATTGAAAGTGTTATTACAATGTACTTTCAAGAAAATTACTTTTAACAAAATTATGAACTATGACACTATTTAAAACGAAAACTAATGAATTCTCGGGATGGGAAAATTGAACTGTCTTTGCTGACGAACTCTTTCGGAATCACATCCTTTTTTTTCTTTTTTTAAACTTCACATTCAAATTATCAACCTTTTCCGGTTGCTAAACTACCACTTCCGTTTCCCTTCCGAGACTACATTCAAGCGCCCACCAACAGTCTGACGCTTGCGTTCTCGATTGGCGCCAAAATAATTTCGTAATTCAATCATTCATGACTTCATGTCGTCATTAGTAATAGCATTAGTAATATATTGTAAAGTTCGACTATCTATTTGCTCAACCCTGTGTAAACATTGTAACGAAATAAACAATACATCTTAATTAAATTTATTCATTATTTTTTTTTATTCTCCGACAAGCATATCTCTGCTCGAGTTTCAAAGAAATTGAATGAAAATTAAGTTCCTTGGGTCGAATGTTTGAAAACCTGATTGATAATTTAATTCACAAAGTATTAGCTGCTCGTATCCACAGACTCCATGATGAGAAGGAAAAAGTTGTTTGTCCGCGTGCATTACACGGATTCCACTGATGCGCAACGCGAAGCCGACCTATTAGCAACGATCGAATTACGGGGATCATTTCGCAGCTAATATGTATGTAGCCGTGCATCAAATCAATTAGCGGCCATCACGAAAATTCATTGCACCGAATTGCATCGCGAGCCCCCCGTGATGCAGCATTCCGATGAGCGAATGGCGTCGCCCGTTGGTTTGGCGGCGCTCTTTTGTGACCACTGCCTTTTCACGGGCGTTGTTAAGGGCCTGCCGGATCGGAATGAATTTTAAGGACCGCCTGGTGCGAGGCACTTGTCGCGACACCGACCGGTCGATTGTTTAGCGCGACCCTTTATTCGAAATTGTTTCGAAATTCCTGGCGCGCGAGTGGATCGTTCGGCGCAGTTAAGGCCGTTTTCTTTTATGTTAAAGCCGGCGGTACCACGGTGAAACGAGCTACTGAACTCCAGCACTTTGCTCCCTTATCCTCCTGGAGACCTTGCTTACTCTGCTGTTTTATTTCTCTTTCTCCTTTGCCTGCGCCACCCCCCCTTTGCCCTCGCACAGCCTTCCTCTCTTTTTCTCATTTACAAGCTTCCCGCGTCTCCCTTCCTCCTCCAATCTCTCCCTCTGTCACCTACCATCGCCTTGCGTAGGTACACGCCATTTCCCGTTTTCTCTGCTTCATTTAGAACCCTTATATATCTTCCAGCGTCTTCTTGTCTGTAATCCGTAACCTTGCGCACAGATGTATTTCTTTCATTCCTCCCACGACCTTGTGCACAGCTGTCCTCTCTTCGTGGTCGTTTGTCACCTTTGCAACCCCCTTTCCTCCCAGTTCTCCGTCACTCTGCTCGTCTCTTAGACCTTCTCTTTGGTCTACAAATTTGCATCCCTCTTTTCTGCCGTTCCTCCTCGTCTGTAACCTTGCGAGCTCTTCTTCTGTCTTCGTTTTTTCGTCCCCAATTTGTGCATCTCGAGTCTCCGTCTTCCTTGTTTGGAATCTTTTACTCCTCCCTTTTCTTTTCTTCTTTGCCAAGGTATTGCACCCCGTTTTCTCTTCGTCCACAGTCTTGCGATCTTCTTCTGCCTTACTTTTTGCGCTCCCAATTTGTGCACCCCAATTTCTGTCTTTCTTGTTTACAACCTGGTATTCCACCCTTTAAGTTTTCTCTCTCCTTCGTCGCATTGCATCCCCTTGTCGTCTTTCGTCCTCGTCTACAACCTTCCCCAACCCTCTTCCACCGCGCTCTTACTCTACAACTTTGCATCCCCTATTTTCCGCCGTCTTCCTCTCAGTTTCACCACCACCTGCCCCTAGTTACCCCGCTCCATCCCTGTCTGCTCGAGGCCCCCCTCGTTTGTCCAACAGGCGTTCGTCGAGGCCACGTCGTCGCGCGTGTCGCTCTTAAACTTCCCTCGTTTCTTCCATTCTCTGGTTGCGCGCCGGTCCTCTCGCGAGGTGTCCGTGAATTTCGTCGGCCCCTCGTGAACGAAATAAAGGCACTCTCGTTAAAACGAATCTCCTGCTGGAATTCAAATAGACTGTGTTCCACCGGATTCCTCCTCTTTGCTTCTGTTCTCCCTCCCTCGTCTTCTCCCTCTCTCGCATATCTTCTTCCTTCGAGACTCTCGGCGTTGGAGGGTGATTCCTGGTGTGGTTTTCGGTGGGTCGATCGCTGTGGAAATTCTGTTAAGAAAGACCCTTTAAGGTCGTCGTGAAACTGCCGTAATAGTTTAGATAATCACCTCCTCCTACCCCAATAAGTTCCTCGCTAATTAAAGTATCCCCTGTGTGGGTTGTTAGCGTGAAAACACCGCATGGATAATAGGACTTGTCGACGAAAAATAAAATCCGGGGGCGATGGGACTCGAACCCGCGATGCGCGAGTCCTCCGGATTACTGGTCAGAAGCGTTACCAATTCCCCCAACGCCGACTCTCCGATCTGACTCTCTTCCGAACTCTACAATACCCAAACTAATTTTATTCTTCGCTAAATCTTTGAATACTTCCCTCGAATTATTTATGCACCCCTTTCGATCTCCAGAAACGAGGAAGGTATTTCAAGGAGCGCCACCTATAAGTCACTCATTTAGGGAGCAATATTTCCACATTAAATGCCCATTACGTGGCCCCCCATCATTTGTCAAGTTTCACCCCCCACCGTACTCGGCTAATGCCTCAGAACTGCCCAGGAACTCGATCCCCTAATTGTCTCGAGTGGCACATTATTATTCGACCTCTGTACAAGGTCCACGACAGGGTCGAGAACGGAAGTTATGCTCGGAGTGATGAACGGCTGGGGAGTTGACCTTGAGTGGCCCAATTTCTTGCGACCCAGCTGTAGTTGGGGCGACCTTCCACCCCCTCATTTGTCAGGGAACACTATCCACTCTCCCGCCAAATATTAAGCAAGATCAAGGTTATAGCCACCACACGTGACCCCATGCATATTCTAGCCTCCATTTTTCCACGAGACGCGGAGTTTCATTAGAAAGAAACGTCAATCGAACGCCCAGGGGGTTTCCAATTTGTAGAAAATACTGCCATTGGGGAATGGTGTCCCTTTGACAGTAAAGAGCTTCCGCTCGAAGCACCGACTGCCTCAAAAAACTCGAAAAGCTAGCAAATTCCTGGCCGACCCCTTTGCACGGGCAACCGTGCATAGTGGACTGCATAGTTCTTCCAATCGCGATGGCCGTTTCGGAGCCCCCTGCCCACTCGGCCATCAAGAGCGTTCGCTCTGCAATTACATGGCTGTTGAACCTGATTCAGGGGTTATTAAGACCGCTTAATTTCCAAAATTGCTCGAATGGCAGAGGCTGGCTCAGACGGGCGAAACAATGCCTCCAAGTGGAAACCTTTTAGCGATTCTGGCGGAGGGTGTTCCTTGCGAAAAGGGGATAGGGGTCTCTTCGAGGGTTTCAAGTCGGCATCCTCGCTGGGAGTCCAGCTTTTCCTGGGGCTGAACTGTGTTCTTCGGGATAATTTCAGGTTCTGACGCGACGAGATTTTCGGGATTATCTACTATTTAAATATGTACCATTAGTGCCTAGTGATTGGTAAAATCGAGGAGGTCCTGAGCATTTGGGTCGATCTTATATATTTCCTATTTTTATTCTACATATATTAATTCTATATTATTATATAGGAAGAATTGTCGTACTCAGTTTCCCGCATTTTTAATTCCTTTAAAAACTTTGCAAACTATATACATAGTAGCACTCGCCAAATGCAGATGGATCATTTCACAGTGAACAGCTGTAATCTTCTATTTCAATTACAACAGTATTTATCATCCTAATTAAAATTTCTATTCCTCACGCACTAACGCCAGGACATACGCAACGTCTTTTTAACCGGCGCATCGAGCGTGAGGGATACGAGGTTGCGCGGAGGCGACAGAAAAATCCCCAGAAGCCCATGGGCACGGCGTCGCGACAGGGGATCGAGCTTTTACGAGGGGAAATTTTGAGCAGCCGTCAGCTCGTAAATAAGGCGCCTCGCTGAATCACGAGATGGGTGGTGGAAGGTTTACACGGGTTCTCGTGTCTGGGCCTGAATGCAAACCGTCCGCAATTAGATCCCGAATCGCGGGTGGATACTTGGATATGCGTGGCATGTAGAAGTTGAAGGGGCTGAAGAAGTTCTGCCGGCGAAGATTGCGCGGCGGAGGGGTGGCTGAGGGCTCGAAAAATACCTCGAGGAAATGTAGGGGCTGAGAGCATTTAAAATGCGCGCTACGAATTAGAAAAGGGGAAGCCCCCTTCAATTGAGAAACATGCACAGTGGGGAAATTTCGCGATTTTATGGCCAAAACCACAAAAATAAATTTTTCAATTCGACAAAATATATGCAAATGTCAATTAAAGAACAAATATGAGTATCAAATGCCGCTAAATTTACTGTTAAATGTTTTAATACAAAGCTCGTATAGACTCGCAAATGTTTATGTTCATGTGAGGTTAGACCGACCGCAAAGAATTAATCCAGATTTTCAAGTTGCTTCAAACACTTATATTGTGTTATCCAAAGATCTGAAAATAATTTCAAGGCATGGATTCAATTCCTGGTGGTGCGCAAGATATATTTTTGTCCTCAAAATAATTATGTTTCGCTTTTTAATACGTAATTTATACAATTTTTAAAGCAGTGTTTTAGAAATAACCTTTTCATATAAGAATCAATTTTCAATACATAAAATAGTTATCAATCCCATAATATCCTGCAATGATTTTCATTCCTATTTTACGTTGGACTATTTTGATTCTATAAATGCAATTACTAATTGCTAATAGTGGCTAATCTTGTAATTATGTGCATTTTTTTAAACACGACCCAGTGTGTCTCGTCTAACATATATTAGAACGTAAAAGTGCCGAATTTTATATATTAAAAATAAGTTTTCAGGTTTCGATCACGAAAAATGGATATAGTTCTTCAATTGACATTTGTATTAAATTTGCAGAATTAAAAATTTTCATTTCTGTAGTTTTGGCCACATAATCGCAAAATTTCCCCACTGTGACATGGTGCGAATGTGGCATTAATAAATAATTTTAATGACCTACAATTAGTATTTGCGAGAACTTAATTCTTCGCAGTTGCATTTAGAGTATATTTTTCTTCATTTAATTATGTTCACAAGCTTCTGCTTTTCCACCATTCTACTCTTCTCCCGGAGTCACGTTTTTACCTCGTTTAACATGCATGTTGAGTGAGTGGATTAATTTTCGCGTAGAATACTTTCCAAATTAGAACTGCTGCCTCTGCTTGTAATTATTCCAGTAGATATCTTTTTGTGCCTACAATGGAAATGCCGCAGTTTTTCTCCGGCGGGGAGCGCGGGGCAGAATGAGCCGCGTGGCGCGGGGCTTTTGGAAACGTGGAATTCTGGATAATCAAAATACAATTTCGACAATGTCAGTTAATTACATCCCGACGTTCGTAATATAAATGTTTAACTTGGGGAATCATTAATTCGCGTTCTCCTTATTAATATTCATAGAACTTGGGGCATTAAAATATTTGCTTGCAACGACGCGCTAATTATCAGCGGGGAATCATTTCGAACGGTTGATCGTCGAGTGAGTATGAAAATTTTGAATTAATTTCGAATTAATTGCGTATGAACCCTCTCTCTCTCTGCCAGATAAATTGAGCGAACTACTTAATTATACGATACCTCTCAAGTTTACAAAACGAAGACACAGGAATTTTTGGAGTCTTTCATATCGACCAAATTCTTTTTTAATTCAAATTCTGTCACCCGTGCGTTTGTGCGATGAAAAATCCTGAGAACCAGAGATTAAGTAGATGATTGTCTAGCTAGAATGTTCGCTATTTGTTCCCAAAATTGGAGCAAAACGAGGGGCTCGAGTGTTGCATAGTTCCCTCATTACCAAGTTCTCCGCGAACTTTCGCAAGTGTTATCGAGTGGATCACGGAGTGAAATTTCATTCACGTCGCGATCTAGATTTCCTGTTCACCGTCGATGATCTCGGTAGCTAAGCGTCCGAAGTTTCAAGGCAAATCATCGCAAACCGAAATTCTACTTTACACCTTCGATTCTTCCAACGTTTACAGCTCATACCCATCACTACATATACTCTAATAATGGTTGGATATATTGCTATACTTTGCATTCCATAGTTACGATTTTTTTTCGAAGGATTACTACAGCGTTTTCTGCGCTTTTCTCGTGAGTCGCAGAATCGGCGAGTGAGGAAGTAAATTTTTTTAGTTAATTGCAGAGGAAATCCTGTCGTTGGGAACACGTGTAGCCGTTTACTAGGCAGCCGCCCCCGTTCATTCGATTTCGGTTTTTCATCTTCCCCCGTTCGGCTGCAGCCCGCCTTCTGTTTCGCATTTAAAGCGGAAATTAAGCGGTGGACGGGCCTCTCTTAGCCTCCTTTTCCCTCGAACTTCGCGACGAATAGACTGTTGCTGGAAATGTAATTCAACTGGGCTTTGTGCCGTAAAATGCGCTGTGCGTGGCGCTAGCTAGTGACGGGTTCGAGTCGGGCGCGAGTTTGATCGTTCCTGGCAGTTGAGGTTTGAAGTAATTCGACGTAACATGTTCGAAAACTAAAGTTTTCATTTGTTAGTTAATTTGTTTATGGGTAGGGAGACATGTATTATATAATTGAATTCGTGTTGGACTTTGTAACGGGAGATTCTGGGGACTTGGATCTTGAGTTTGAACTTTCGTGTTTCTTGATTTGCAATTTCAGTACTCGCGAGTTGTTCGATCCCATCGCTAGCAGCGGTCCTTTTCGCGTAGTACATACAGCAGAGCTATTGTTTGGAGCAACACATTCGGGCTAGTAACGCGGTTTGGACTGTGGGTTTTGACTGTTGACTACTTCGGGCGATTCTCTTTGAAATTGTGTTGCTGGGGAAACTCCTTTCACGTTCAATTTGAAGTGAATCTATTGGGGGGGCCTTGAAATGTCCTATTCACGCTTACAGATTCCATAAATATGTAAGTTGACAGTATTTCTAAATTCTACACACTACCAAAGACACTGCTTTCAGTGCTCCTGGGTTCTCAGCAGTTCACAATTCGCAACTCCCCCGAATATTTAGCCCCTCGAGTTCTCAGCTCTCCGAGTTCTCAGCCCCCCGAATCCTCAACTCACCGCGTTCTCAGCTCTCCGAGTTCTCAGCACTCCGAGTTCTCAGCACTTCGAGTTCTCAGCACTCCGAGTTCTCAGCACTTCGAGTTCTCAGCACTCCGAGTTCTCAGCACTCCGAGTTCTCAGCACTCCGAGTTCTCAGCACTTCGAGTTCTCAGCACTCCGAGTTCTCAGCACTCCGAGTTCTCAGCACTCCGAGTTCTCAGCACTCCGAGTTCGCAGCTTCCCGAATCCTCAGCCTCCTCCCGAAGTCTCAGCCCTCCAAGTTCTCAGCTACCTCAATCTTCAGCGTTCTGAATCATCAGTCTCCCAAGTTGTCAGCCCCCCAAATCCTCAGCTCTCGAATCCTCAGCCCCACGAATCCTCAACTCACCGCGTTCTCAGCTCTCCGAGTTCTCAGCACTCCGAGTTCTCAGCACTCCGAGTTCTCAGCACTCCGAGTTCTCTGCACTCCGAGTTCTCAGCACTCCGAGTTCTCAGCACTCCGAGTTCGCAGCTTCCCGAATCCTCAGCCTCCTCCCGAACTCTCAGCCCTCCAAGTTCTCAGCTACCTCAAACTTCAGCGTTCTGAATCCTCAGTCTCCCAAGTTGTCAGCCCTCCAAATTCACAGCTCTCCAATCCTCAGCTCCCCGAATCCTCAACTCACCGCGTTCTCAGCTCTCAGAGTTCTCAGCACTCCGAGTTCTCAGCTTCCCGAATCCTCAGCATCCTCCCGAACTCTCAGCCCTCCAAGTTCTCAGCTACCTCAATCTTCAGCGTTCTGAATCCTCAGTCTCCCAAGTTGTCAGCCCCCAAAATCCTCAGCTCTCGAATCCTCAGCCCCCCCGAATTCTCAGCCCCCGAGTCCTCAGCCTTCACAATTTTCATCCCCCTCACCCTCACCCTCCCAATCCCCCAAAATTCCATATCTTTCCACCACCCGCCGTCAAACAATCACCGTGCTCCACATTGCATCAATCTCACAAGCACACCTGCACATAACGATTTCACGATCTCCATCTCTAAACGTTCTCCAAACGCTGCCATAAATTCCTCCGCTCCCCCTCCACGTCGTTCCCTTTCTTATTCACAGTTTTACACACGTCGGATGCATAATCGTAGTCGGATACGCGTGTCGGGAGCAGCTCTCGCTCTCTTGTTAAGTTTTCTCATTAAAATTTGGCCTAGAGCTCGGGGCCAATGTTTAATGATAGAGGAACGGGGCGGGTGGGATTGAAAGGAGGCGGCTTTCGTGAGTCGAAAAGGGATTTTCGGCGGCCGGGGGTTGATTAAGACTCCCCACACCATCCCTGCTACCGTTCGCCCTCGCGAAATTAAAGCTTCGCCGACCGTATGAATCGGAATTATTGATAACGCTCGCGTAATCGAGATATCAGTGGAGCGGATCGTCGGGCCGGGGAAATATTTTGTTATTTCAACTGTGAAAACAGCAAATGGAAATGTACGGTTAAAAGAACCCCTGGCGAAGGTACACGCTCGTCCCTTCGCCCCTTGTTTGTTTAAACAAGAATTGGCTTTCATTGGAATTGGTTTAGAGGTTTCAGTGGAAGGTTTAGAGTGTTTGGGGGTTGATTCACGCGATTGGATTTCGTTTTTATTGGAGGATGCAGGTAGCTCCTTGGAGAGGGGCAATATATTTCAAATTCCACTTTGGTTTATGAAGGACGATAATGATAAGTGGTATCTAATTTCTCTGTGAAGATTTTACTGGGGGTGGAAGAGAATTATTATAATTTATCAGGAAGCTGCAGTGTTTCTTCTCTTATACAATAATTAATTAGTCTTTGTTTGCGTTAATATTTCATCGCAATATTATCTCATCTCTCTGTGAATATTTTACTTGGGTAAAATAAGATTGTTGTAATTCATCAAGAAGCTACAGTATATATTTGCTTATTACAGTAAATAAACATGGACTTTGCTTATTTAAATATTTGATCACGGCGGTGTTCCCTTTGAATTCTTTTTTAAAAGGGTATCGTGTCTCTTATAAGTAACTTGGAAAACCAACCCCCTGGTATCGAGCGCCGGAGTTAAGGAGCGGATTAGGTGTCTGAAAGGGTTTCGCAAAGCGTATTGTTTCCTAGGAGTTTCTTGAAACTTTTAATCCTTTTGCTTTCTCGATTTACTGTGCCAAACGTGTATATAGCTACGGTTTTTCTTCCCTTCGGGCTGTGCTTCTGTGCCGCGAGTAAGACTTGGTAAATGAGTTCGATTCGATTCTGGAGCAGAGTGGAGATTAATGATAGAGAAGAAAGTTCATACGTGTTTCTCCTATCGAGCTGGAAGAGGGATCGAGCAGCCAAACGATTAAATGATTCGTTTGCCAATGATTGAAGATTTTCGGGGGCAGAGTTATTATTGCAAGATTCTTTCTCCTGGTACCACTTTCGAAATTGCTAGGAATGCTTTGAGGATTGAAAGGCTTTGGATTTTACGAAAGAAGAGATTTGTGCGTGCCGACGTGTTGGAAAAAATAACACTGAAAGACTTCCACCCCTGCAACTAGTGTTCCTGTTTTCTCGATATTTTTTGTTTCTCGAGAAATCAGAAATGAGACCATATTTCTTGAGAATTCTCGAGAAATTGAAAAAAATATTGCAGAAATTATATTTTAGGAATAATGATGATAATATTTATCAAAAACACAAGAAAACTTTAACTAAATCATTATTCCTGTCTAATTTATACAAAATTTATACAAATTCGCGATTAACTATTAATACATTCATTTACGAAAATAAATCAGATTTATAATATTTTTCCTAGACTTAAGTTTCTCGAGAAATAAGAAATAAGCAATTATAAAATTTCTCGAGAAATTCTCGAGAAAGTATTCTCGAGAAGGAACACTACCTGCAACACAGAAACATTTCATAGACATATTATTAGCGGTGTTAAATTTGATATAAAATATTAAATTCATCATTAGCACCTTTACTACTGGAGTTACTTTTAATATTCGTTAGTGGGCGCGATTCTAGACTTACGTTTCTTATAATGTTCCATAAAAAGTTACTATTATAATCGTGCAAGAATTGTTAATAAACTTTTAGAAACATAGAAGTTACCAGTTTAAGGAAACATTACACGTCTATAGCCAGTGCACAAAATCTGATACAAACCGTCCTCCACCTCGGCAAACATATTAACCCTTGAAAAATTCCTACCTCCGATAATGCATGACAATTTGAACGCTCGGCGTACTTCGCGTGCGGGACTCCTCTACTCGTATCTCTTAACCATAGTCTCTGAACGCCTATGGGCGTTCTTCGCACCCAAAGAGTTAAAGAGTTACATACCCCAAAATTGTCTAAAAAATACACTTATCTCTGATATTCCAAAGTAAACCTTTCGACATTCTTTGGAATCTTATGAACTCCATCAAAGCCACTCAATACAGCCATTTCTATAACGCTTGTCATTGCAAGTAGTCTTCTGCAGTACCGTGTGCAATTATTCCATCTAATTAAAATAGAAAGGAACCTTTGATTGTTCAAGCATTTAAAAACACTGAGTTCTGCCTAAAGGGCAATGATTTCCAAGTTAAAATTTCGATGTTCACCTTTTCATTTGTAAAGCAGAGCCAAGCATGACGAGGAATTTCAAGCACCGTGTCTCCGTGTTTCCACCGAGTCCTCCCAGCTTGGCCCTCGCCCCATTAATCGGTTGATATACGGTTAAAAAGAGAAATCCCGCTGAGGGTCGGGTCGATTCGAGGGCAATTGGCCAGGATTAGGGTGGAAGATGTGGTCGAACGAAACGAAAGGGTTGCAGAGACGAAGATTCATGGAGGGTAGCTGCGGAGGGGTTGTGCGTAGGGGGTGAATGATGGACGCGGTGGGCTTGGAATCGTCAACTAAAACAGAATATCGGTGGGAGCGTAGTTTGCAACTGAAGCTGCGTGGTTGTGTACCTTCAGGCAAGTCTTCCTTGGAATTCTTGCACGGAACTCGCTAGATTTCCGCTCCACGCGAAATTTAACGATTAAAGTAGAGAAATGGATGTCGGGGCAAGCTCGCGGCGGGTGCGGGAGTTTGATTTCGAATATCAAGAGATTAATATTACGGGCTCGCGTTGGGTAGACGCGACAGGCTGATTTGATCAAGATCAACGAAGCTGAAATCCATTAGCCTGATCAGGGTGGCTGGGCCGGGGCTAAAACACGGGACACGCGGGGGTTTGCTCTGGTCTCCTAGCTGGGGAAGATGAGTCGCTTCGTCGTTCGAAAATTTCTGTGATTTTCTATGAATTAGTAGTTGTGGTTTTCAGTTCCTTCATTTCTGTTCGTGAAAAGGAGCCATTCTTAAATTACGTAGGGGCAATTTCGGCGATTTCCTACCCTCCGCCTCTCTCAGTATACGAATTCGTAAGATTTTATATTCCAACCCCCTGTCCCTATAATTCATTTAACTCGGCTTCGTGTATGCGATGAAACATCGTTTTTAAGCTGCGCATACTGAAAATCAGGTTAAAAAAATATGTACGGAAATGTAAGAAATTTGCGATCCCCTGCGCTTCCCTTAAAAAGCCTCGCGTAATTTAAGCATGACCCCAAAGTACGCAATAAAAAGTTAGTGATATTGAGGGGACGTAGGTATGACACAGTAAAGTTTCTTATGGATACGAGCAGGTGTCCTCCAATTTTTCTTAAATAAAGTACCATTATTTCCATCTACAATTCAATCCCCCGATACCCATTTCTGTATCATGCACCATCCCTCGCGAATTTCAAGGACAAGTCCCATGAAACTTGCATCAAACAGAACCACCCCTGCGCCTAATTTCGTTGCATAAATTCACTAAGCACATCAACGGAAATTCTCTGCAATAAATAAGCTGCACAGCATCCCCCAAAATTCAGAAAACCAGCCTCCCTTTCCAACCCGACGTTCACGAGCCGCACAGCTCCTCCCCGAAGCGTGCCTCTAGATCGGAGCTTAGCCTCCAATTTCGTCGGTTTATCTCGCGCCTCCCGGCCCCCACGCGCTGCATGATAATCTAACACGGCGTTAGTAACAATTACAACAATCGACGCTAATTACGCCCGCACTCATTACCCAAACAACAAGAGTCGTTGCGAGGTCGTCAACAGGTCCCTGATCCGCGGATCCAGGCCTCCGCGCGCCAGCTACCATAAGCCTGGCTCGATCCAAGCGGAGCTGAACAGTCGAATGGTAATCCATTAACGTGATCAGGCGTCTACCCTGGGATTCCAGAAGACAAACCCCCGCCAGCGACGCGCAGCCGTGTTACAGCACGGTCCACAGCTGGCGACGACGCTTCGAAACGCGTAGGCCACCCTCTCGTTGCCCTGCCGGGGAATTCCCAGCATCCTCCGCCTCCTTAGAGGGCCCTCGAGGCTGCAGGTGGAAGGGGGCCGGGGCAAAGGACAGGCAGAACGTTTCCCGCTCGAGGAATTCGATCCTCTGCTCGAAATCGAGCACCCACCTCTCGCGATTTC
The DNA here is from genome assembly GCF_050908995.1 of Andrena cerasifolii. Taxonomy (NCBI): domain Eukaryota; kingdom Metazoa; phylum Arthropoda; class Insecta; order Hymenoptera; family Andrenidae; genus Andrena; species Andrena cerasifolii. Next base: position 25,949,963 of record NC_135119.1, on the reverse strand, counting down.
ATCCCCTCGCGCCGAGCCACCCTCCACGGTTAAACGCCCCTTTTTTTCGGCGGTGCACGGGCCCGTGACGAGGGAGCGACCGCTAAGGAGGCGTTTTTTGATTACTCGACCATCTAGATACCTGGCTTCTGTGTCTGGGGACAATTGATGGGGCGAAGGTGGATGCAGAGAGCCTCCCTTTGATCTTGAATCTCATTTCGCGGGGTGGGGGTGGATGCAGCTTTGGCGCTGGTCCCCTTTGCTTTGCGTGGCTCCGGGATGCTTGGGTGTCGCTCTTTGGGGTGAGTTTATCGGGGGAGGCTCTTGAGTTCTTTTTTGGAGATGTTTTGTAGTGTTGCTTCTTGCCTTGCAGTTGCTGCTTCGGGTTGAGTAGCTGCGTTTCGAATTTTTTGAATATCTGAACTTGTATTTGGAGATTTTCTTTCGTTCTACTTCTGCTCTCTTTCGTTCTGCTACGCTTGACCAACTGAAAAATTGGAGGGTTGGGGGTTGAGGAGCATGAGAATTAGAGATTGAAAAAAATTGATTTTAATTGATGGGGGATTAAGAGGGTTTGGGGTTGAGGAATCGAATCATTGAAAAGTGGAGAAATCGTTGCATTCGTACTTTTAACAAAATTCACTGCGACGCCATTGTACCAGGAGATAAGAATGTTTCATTGTTTAATGAAGCATTTGTTTCTTTACTTACATCATTCCTAATCCTCATAATTCGGAAGCTTGTACTTAAGTCTGAGGATTTATTTATTATATGTCTTCTAAAGGGAAATTTCGAGTTCAAGGGGTGGTCACTGACGACCTCCACGATAATCAACGTATTAAGATGGGAGAATCTGCTGTTTTTCATATTGTTTGGGAACTCAACTTTCTTGAACGTTTACTTCTTTCATCCCTCCAGTCCTTTTTCTAACTTGAGGAATCCTTTGTCTTCGTTTGAAGCTCTTAAATGTTTCTTGCATTCTTCACTTCTCTTTTGCTACGCATGTCTTTTTTTGCCCCGAATGTTTTAAATCTTTTGAATGCTCCTCTTTCGTTTCACCTTTCTTTCGAAATTCCCTTACGTTTTCGCGGTTCTTTCATTCTGCTGCTCTTTCTACCCCGACGTATCGTTGCATCCGCCCCTTCTGAATCTCTGAAATTTGTTGCACGCTTAATACCTCCGCATGCCCCTTTTTAATACGGTGAATTTTTGCAGAACTCGCTTCCCTCGAGCTCCTGAGTTCCATGCACTCGCGTCCCTTTGAGTTCGCGAATTCGTTACGCTTCCTCGCTTAGGGATTCACGAATCCCTTCGAGTCTGAATATCTTGCGCCTCCCTTCCCTTCAATCTGAAAATTCTCCGCGTTTCCACCCTCTTTCACAGGGAACCTCTTATCTTCCCCTCCGTATCATCCACTTCCATCCGCATCCCTGTCCCTGGCACTCCCTCGTGCACATTCCTGCTTTTTTCGTAAACAACCGGAATGTACGCGACAGTCTAAAAAAGTTCTGCAGCGAGTAGTTCCCTTATTTTGATTCGTAACCAACACATCTACGGTAGAATAACTCAAGTTAATGCTCAAACACCCTTTGTGTGCAATTTCTTGAGCGCTAATGATAAGAAACCTCGTGATAAAATTTAACCGGGAAATAGTGTAATAATTCTGAAACAGATTTCGTATGAATTTCATAATAAATACAAAAGTATAGATTGCGCGAAATAAATTCACAAAAATCCAACTGAAATTGTGTACAAATTCACAAAAATTCAACTGAAATTATGTATAAATTCACAAAAAATTCAACAGAAATTGTGTATTAATCTATACTATTATATAAAGAAAGAGAGCCGATTTTTCTGTTCGCTCAAAACTCAAGACATATTCAACCGATCTTCTTAAAATTTTAACACGTTATTTCTGCATACTCTAGGATGGACATAGGCTATGTAGCATGTCTCAGAAACGCGTTATTAACATGTAATTTATATGTAAACATTTCATGTGTACGGCTGTTTTGCAGACCACGTGACCCGTGTATACGACAGTCTACTTCGCACGCGCATGCGCACATTCGGCACGCGCGATACCTCGCCCGCAGCAGTACCGTAATTTCACCACCAGATGGCAAAGCTTTTCGCGCGCTTTCTCGCTAGAGGAGTGGATTACCCCAAGTGCGATCAAATTTGTCAAAACCATCCACTCCTGCTCGACAGTATGCAATACTAGCTTTACTACTAACTATTCAGCTTCACCCGAAATTTAGATTCTGATTTCATAAAAAAAAAATAGTTTTTTATTTATTTATTATTTTTTTTTGTGAAAATAGCCACACGTTCATGTGGAATTAGGTGGGTATAATGAGCTGGGAGAAATTTCGTGACCCCTGAGTTTTACCGTTCGATGTTTTTAGGCGACAAACACTTTCTGCTTTATATATTAAGATACACTGGTAAATCCTGGACTTATAAGAGTGAATGTTACCGGAAGGTTTGCATTGAATTATGATCCAGGAATTAACTAAGTAATGTTATCTTCTCCGAAATATTACGAAGAAATCAAGCTTTTTTCAAAATACTTTCCTTAAAAGGTATTAATTCTAATAAACATGAATTAGTCACGCTAATATCTCGGGCGAAGCCGAGATGGAGGAAGCTAGTTCTATATAAATCCCCCCCAAAAAAACACGAAGCACTTACATACCTATCTAGAATACCGAAGCCTCACGCGCGCTGCACGGGGCTGCCTCCACGGAGCGCGCGAAATTCAAAAGCGCCATGCGCGTGCCTCGTGAGGAGGCCATCCGGATAATGCCTTTTACGATCCTGCGGGATTGTGCACGCGTCCAGGGGAGAGAATGCATCCCTCCCCGGTGTCTAGTAATCCGCGACGTTATACGAGACACGCCAGATCATAACGGTTACGCAATAACCGCGCTTTACGAAGTCAGAGGCGTCGTTGCATCGATTTTCGAGGGGGGTGGATCGCATTGGAATCTCGTGTACAGCCACCGACGACGAGGACACGGGGGCTACGTGCTGCCATACGCGCGTAATCGCTTATGGTTTGCCAATAACCGACGTAATGGAGCCCTCTCTCGCTCTTGAACCCCCCTTTTTTTTTTGAAAACTCGTTGCTGGGAATTTGCTCGTTGGTCGATTTTTTGCCGCATTGGAAGGAAAATGGCTGTATACTGGGAACGAGGGTATGCCGGGTGTAATTGCATACTGGAGTGTCTGTTTTGCTAGTTTCTAGGCAATCTAGGCGGGTAATGAGAATGGTGACACTAAGGGTTGGTATTTTCTACTTTGGTTATTCGCGTAATGGAAGAAACAGCGCTGTTTATTGGAGCAAACGATATTCTTTCACTGTGGAATTTAGTTAAAAGGGGCAAGAATACTCTACGTATTTGGTGACAGGATTAAACTCGGATACTGTGAATATTACTATCTTCAAGTGGAATCCCAATATGTGTCTTACTACTCATTCAGATAATTAAGGGAGGAGGCCTACCTAGAAATTTTCGAAAAATCGATTTTTTTATTTTTATATTTTCTTGAAATAGGTACAACATCTTGAAAATATGCTCTGAAAGTGTCAAGTTAATCCGACCAAAATTGACAAAGTTATACGCGTGTAAGTAAGTAGGTGTTCCTCGGTTTAGCGACTCAGACCCAAAACTTTAAACGCGTTTTCCTCAAAATCATGTTTTCAAAGCCGGTGTCGCGCATAACTTTAATGAACCGATTTACTTGAGGCTTTGCTGGCTTATTTTAGGGTTAGAAATCTAAGCTAGATTTTTTTTACTCTGGAAAAGCGAGCGATTTTTCGCCAAATATCGAGGCTTCAACTCCGCAGCGCCGCCATTTTATCTCAAAATAATTTTTCCAAAATCGGGCTCGATAGCGCCTAGACAATTATCTATATATTATCTAAAAAAAATCGAATTTTCAATTTTGGATGATCCCGCGCCGAGCTACGGTTGTCAGCTACAGTTGTGATGAAAAAGAAGAATATTTACAGCCCCATCTTAGCAGCCGTGAAACGCAGAAAATGTGAGAGCAATGGAAGAAGAGAAAATTCTATGGCACATACATACTAGCTAGAACAGGCAGCAAGCGTGTGGGGGTAGTATGTATCAGTATCAGGGATGCTGTTTATCGACAAGCACGCCACATGACGCCCTCGTTTTGTGCTGAATCCGTGTATGGGTTTTCGACGTTTCTCGTCTTCGTTGTTATTACCGTTGTTCGCGCCATGTTGCCCGCGCTCACGTGGCCATTTATCATGCCATCTGGGACGTCCATTTAGGGTAATGTCGGGCGACTCGCCATTCCGGAAGCTTCGAAACTGTTTCGTGGATATTTCGACGCGCAACAATGTCCGAGTGCCTCGACGCGGCTGATTTTTCCACTCCCACTGGGCTGCCTCCGCGAACACGTTTCGAAGCAACCCCTCGACGAATCCGCTCTTCCAGGACTCCGTTGGTCCACGTTTCTTTTTCTGAGCTCGCCGAAACGAGGGGGAGAGTTCCTATTCTCGGAAGACTGGAAGATTTGGGAGGCACTTCTGGATGTGTGGATGATTGGTGGACGAAAGTGGAGGGCGAGGGTTGTTTTTTAGAGTCAATTAATCGACTGTTCGAGGACGCTTGTTGTTGAACGGTTTCGTGCTCGGGTGATTTTTGGTGGACGAAAGTGGAGGGTTAGGGCTGTTTTTTTTTAATTTATTCACTGTTGGAGGGCGCGTATGCAGGGTGTCGCCGAACTGGTGGTAAACACGCAACGGTGTAATAGTAGGTATTTACATGAAAATATGAGTCGAAGATATAGGAAAATACTCTTTTATGTTGCGCTTGGCTTTCGAGATAAACGACTTTGAGTAAGGTAAATGTCCCCATTTCTGCTGATTTCGTATTTTTTTTATTATTATAAACGTCACGTTTGTACTGTAGTTGCAACAAAATAATTCTAAATTATTTGAACATTTACGCGAGTGTTGCACGAGCTTGGGGCTAATCAAAGTGCAGCATAGGCAACGAAAAACTTTTAAAAGGAGAGACTCATGATTTTTCGATGGTGTTCTAACTGGTTGTGCTAAGGAACAGCGTGTCGCTATTGGTATTCGATAATTGGGCAGAAAATAGTTTTTGCAATAGAAGTTGTCATTTAATAACATAAACGGATACTGTATTGTGCTCTGGATTTAGATTTTTTTTTACTTTTTTTAATTTTTTTTAAGTAGAAAACAGGTGTTTAGGTTTAGGGTCAAGTGAATCACCGTCATGTTCGCATTTCTACTCACCAAAATTTTAGCAAGATAAACCTCACAATTCAATGAACGCTGTAACCATTATTTCTATTCGGAGGCATTTTATTTTTTGTTTATCATTATTTTATGCTTTACTGTTGTGTTATAAAACCTCTCCACAAAGGATGTAACTTATTTTAACGTGAAAAGGCAACATATTATGTGAGTAGAAATTGGTACAAATAAGGATATTTGGAGCATTGTATTTAATTACAAGTTACTAATAGTTAAACATCTTGAAATATCTTTCTTAAATAGTTTTTGAATTGGTTGATTTATTATTAAAGAATTAATCAATTATTCTGCATCTTTTCATCACAAACAAATTTTTTACACCTTCTTTATGACGAGTTACCTTTTAAATGAGCAGAAATTGGGACATTCGCCTTATTTCTTAAATACATCTGCACTTAAAATTCAAGAATTGGGAGAATGTAAAGCTCAATATGTGTATGTAGTATAACTGGTAATGAAATGAATCATTGTGGGAAAATAAGTCAAATTGTGGAATAGCTTTTTATCGATGGAAGCATTGTTTTGTTTTAATTCTTTTGTTAGGCAACTGCATGTAGCCTCGATGGATTTTCGAATTTGTTATTCCGGAAACAAAGCCTCGTTGGAAACAAGGGTATCGTACAAATTTGATGCGTTTTTGCCGAAGGATTTTTCACCTGCATTTTCACCATATTCATAGTTGTGTTTTGAGTACCGGATGAGTTTTTAAAATTGATTGTCGCAGAAGAAACTATATTTTCTACTTATATCTTCGTGCAGAATCACCCCCTTTTCAGGATACATTTAACGTTATACATTTGGCGAATGAAATATGGCCTTTATTTCATATTAAACTTTTGTAAATGCAAGGTATTCCCTAATATTTATATATGAAAGATCGATTTAGCAGAAGCATATCATACAGGACTCCTATTCCAAGATCGACTGATCTCTTAAGAGTGAGTTTCCGACTTGTTGGGCTGAAAAATAGGTAATTCTTTGTGAATTTCTTGTACAAAACCGGTGCGACAAATTAATTTGAGATTTGGCAGGCTGTTTTATTGTATCTTGAGCTATTGTTCTGAATTTTTGTATGCCAGTGAAAAAAAAATGATGGCAGATACAGAGTGGTGACTGAGGGCGTTGAAAAAAAATCGGGTGCTCCTGGCGTTGACGGAAAATACTGTAAGGATTATCTGAACCACAAAAAGAAAAAACGATTCTTAATCTATATGAATGTGACTGTGGTAGTAGATTTATTGCCGTATCTGTTGCTGTTCCTTTTTTTATTTAAAGTAGTTTTCCCGGTTTTGAAGCAAAACCTTTTTCCGACTCAAATCACGGCACTTCGTCATCGTCAAAAGGCTGTCATTTTAATATTTTTGTATTTTTCTTAATGCATCTACTACCACAGATAGCCACATTCATATAAATTACAGATTATAAATCTCTTTTCCTTTTTGTGTTTTTGATAACCCTTACAGTATTTTCCATGTTTCTTCCCACTGGCACACAAAAATTCAGATCAATAATTCAAGACACAATAAACCAGCCTGCCCAGACCTCAAATTAATTTGTCGAACTGTTTCCGTACAAAAAATTCACAAACAATTACCTACCTTTTGGTCCAACAGGTCGCAAACCCCTCTTAATATGAGAAGATAGTTATTTTAGGACAGTGGAGGTAAACTCAGAAACACGACTCCTACATAATTCTTTTTCACAAAGTTCAATACATTATTACAATCAAGCACTGCACAAGTGCACCGCAACCCCTACGTAGGGATGCAAAATACCTACCCTCTCCGCAAAACCTATCCACCTTGCAACACAAACGTTTCACACACTCCTGAAAGAAATAGGACCAACCACACCGCCCAGCAAAATACAGTGGCATCCACCAAACAGTCCACCCCCATAAATTACAAATTTCCCTTGCAGACGTTGAAGCGTACCCGCGCATTTCGATAAAGACGGTGTATCATGGTACACGAAATTCCCCTCCGGAATCATCCCATAAATTCGAATTACCCCGACGAGCGAGCGCGCACCCCGAAAAGAAGCTTTTCGCCCCGCTCCAACCGCCTGGTCGCGCGTTGTAATTCACCGCGTCGTTTCGCTCTCGCGTCCCCGATTCTCCCGCGACGATGGAAGTCGATCGCGTTTCAATAGCTCCAGCTCGCCCAGGAAATGCCTGGTCCGTCGATGAAACTCCTCTGTTCTTTCGTTCGACCACCCCCCGCTCGGGCAGGGGCCGCAGGGGGGTGGCTGGGGTCGCGAAAATTTCGTCGAGCGGGGCTGGTCGTAAAGTGGATCGGCCAACGAGGAATTCCAGGCGTTCCCGGCGCTGCTGGGCACAATTTTCCGACTCCGTCGCGCGACCGTCGTCCTGGCCGTCGACGGGGATTATGGGGGGCAGTATCTAAACCTTGTCGAGTGTGCTCGAAACTTCCAGCACTCGCAGGACAGATGGGATTAGGTGGCAGCGAAAGTGGCGCTCGAGGAATTTTTAAATCCTGTTATAAGGGTGGTTTCGGGGGCGAAGATGGGGCGAGTTGCAGAGTTAATGGGGGCGATAGATTTCTTGTAGGTTGGAGGCTTGGTGATCCTTGTTTCGGAGATGTAGGTTTGATGAATAAAACACAGATTTTTACAATCAACTAATCAATTTTATGTCTGAACCATTCTTTGGTAATGAGTCTTTCAGTTTCACTGTGAATCAGCCTAAGTTTTACGGGTTTAAGGGGTTATACCTAGTCAGGCGGCCGAAAAGAGGCGAATATTTGTGATTTTTTTTTGAACAAGCGGAAGCGTATATTTTTACAAAACTTTTTGCGCTTAAAAGAGCAACATTTAAAGAACATTTGGTAATTTTTTCGTGGAAAAATATTTACGTTTGTAATAAAGTAACAAACCCAAATCCAAGAAGCCTTTTTAAAAATTTGGTTTTTCAGTGAGCACTGCCATTCGGAACCAGATTATCTAAAATCAAAAAACAAAAAAGATTTCGTTAGTATATTAATGTATCCTCAGGTTGACGGAGAGAGTTTTCCGAAATATTAATTTAAAACAAAATGGCGGCTATTTAAAGTTGAAATCCTGATTTTTTTCGCGTGATTACAAAAACCATTGCATAAAAATATGCATGTACTTTCTGAAATAAATTCCGAAAGAATCAATTCTTTGTCTACCTCCTGACGGTAGGCAACCCCTTAATACTGAATAAGTATCCAGATATCCACGTGAGAAAAACTAATTTACCTACAGACCGCGAGTGCGACTCGGCTTTCTTATATTCGTCCCGTAATCCACGACTCTCATTCGATATTATAAAGCAATTTTTTACTTAACAATCTGCCTCTGCATGAAATGCAACCGTTCGTCGAGGAGCCAGCCACCCCACAGGATTTCCTCTGAGAAATCGTGGCAGATGGGCAAGACAGAGGGTGGGGATTGGCGAAAAAGTGCGTGGAGGGCGATATGACGGAGTCGGGGTTGGAAAAGTCGCGGGTGAAAAACGCGGGGCTCCCCGCTGTGCGCGTTTCTCATTGCATATTCAACGGGAAGGAGCGTGGGTACACGTGTGTACCTGACGCTGCAAATGTAGAAAAAGGGACGCTCCCTTGCTCCCTGACGTACGAGCTCGAAAACAGGGGCGGCTGAGGGGTGAGTGTCGCACAGTGCTTCCAAATCGCTAAAAAGCGGCAAACCCCTCAAAACGTACTTAAATTTAGTCCGAAATCGGTGCCCGAGGGTTTTTGGGGTCGCTGATAACGAATCTGAACTTCAATTTTTTTAAAACAAAATGGCGAATCCAATATGGCGGACGTGTATATTAAAAAATTGATAGATCTGCACGAAAATTGGTATTCTATTGTTGATTCTTACTTCTGTAAAACACCCTATTGGGAGGACGCAAGTTTTTGACAACAGAAGGACCATGAAAAAAAATTCCCACAAACCAAAAAGTGCAGACCTGAAAGGGTTCGTTCACGGAGGGCGTAGATAGATACTAATAGGCACTTTAAATGCGGACATCTTAAAAAAGTGCAAATATGTGCAAGATTTTTCAATTGGATATCATACTTCACATGTAACTTCAAGTCAAGAAACTTGTCACTGTGTGAAGTTCGGTGAATAAATTAACTATTTTCCTTCCGTTGTACTAAAATATGAGTAAGATTTAGGACATCTTGAGAAGGGAAGTACAAGAGTAGGTTCAAAGATATTTTGCATTGTTCATGTGCAAAATGTATCTTTGATTTGTTTGAAAATGTAAATCTTTTACATATGAATTTTTTAAAAATGAACTTTCCCTGATACATTAAGCATGCTAGCGTTTTCAAGCCATCTAAGAAGCACGAAATTTTGTCAACTTTGATGGCCTGTATCTCATTAAGGGGAGGTTCCGGTCTAAAAGTCGATTTTTTTTTTATTTAATTTTTCGAATGTTCAAACTTTTAGGAATGCGTGTTTAAAAGGATTTGTCGAAATTCGTAAAATTCCCGAAGTTACAGGCATTTGAGTAGCGGCAAATGCATGGGTAACACCCGGCCACTCGGCACTCACGTAAAACTTTAAACGCGTTTTTCTTGAAACAGTCTTCTCGAAACGGTGGGACCTGTATCTCCAAAAGTTATTATCCGATTCGACTGAAACTTTTTTTACTTTGAAGAATATACTTCTGGCTAGGAGGGAAACCAGAAAAAATTACAAAAAATTGAAAATTTATAATTTTCAAAGGCGTTGAAAGGACGAAAAATATAGTGAAAATGTGATTTCAAACTTCAAGTGTCGTTATTTTCTAAGAAATGTCATTTTTGTATTTTTTTCTGGTTTCCCCCTAGCCAGAAGTATATTCTTCAAAATAAAAAAAGTTTCAGTCGAATCGGTTAAATAACTTTTGAGGATACAGGTCCCACCGATTTGGATGAATTTTTTTACCCCTTGACTTTAACGACTCCCCACTGCCGTCTGTAATAATTAATTATAAAACAAAAAATATATTTCTATAATTTAAGACATCCTTAATACAGCGCAACAAGTCCCATTAAATTGTATATAGTAGTTTTCATTTAATTAATTCCTAAAGATCACCTATTTTTTTGGGGCTTTAGACCGGAACCTCCCCTTAACCGACCACTATATTTTAAAATTTCAAGCGGCATATGTTGCACTGATATATATTAAATGCGCCATGCTACCAACAAGCTGCTCTTCACTTCAGAAATTGACTTTTGGCCAGCTTTCCGGGGAAATGTACCACTGTGTGTTGCTGCTTGGTCCTGGCTGAAGTGTGATTAAACGCTTACGCGTGCTATGGAAACCGCTGCGATCGGATGCGTGCCTTTTCCTCCTCGCGCTCCGTGTTTTAAGCGCAGTTTGTTTTTATTATGTTCCGCCGAGGGGCTCGTGTCGGTTTTGTTTGAAACGGCAGCGGTTTCAGCATTATGAATTATGTAACTTAGCCGCACGGGTGTGCGCGCAATTCGCCCGCGGAACGTGTAACGCGAGGCTCTTTGAAGCCTGTGTGCTCGAGGCCAGTGGAATGGATCATTATGGAAATTTTTCTCTGCACCGCTCTGCTCTTTATTCGCATGTTTTTTGCAGTGTAATTGGAGCAGGGGGTGTGTAGTGTTTTCCGGGGAAGGTTGGGGATGTTTTTCTGTCGGTTTGCGGGGAAGGGTGGCTTTGGGACGAAAGTTGCGACGGCGGAATTTTGTTTGGACACAAAGTTCTGAGGGAGATGAATGGTCTTAAGAACTTCAGTTCTTTGACTTCTTTATCGAGAAATGTACTCTAATATTCTGGTGAATGTAAATCTTCGCCGATTTTTAATCGAGTTAACCTAGCGCAGACTTAACTCACTCTGGTGGTCGAATGTATTCAGTACCAAAGAATACATTGTTTGCAACTTTTAAAATCGCATAACTTTTTTAGAATCGCTGATTTTGGGAATTTCGCGATTTCTGACCTTATTCTGAGATCTTAAAGCGTTAGCTCGGAGTAACGTTAACCGATTTTGATGAAACTTTAGGCATGTATACCATTGACTTCAATCTATAATCGGAATTTTTAAATTTCCATTACAGACTCACAAAAAAAGTTTAAAAAACGACCTTTACTTTTTTTTTTGCTATTCCGACCAATTGCTTTTTTTCAAAAGAACGAAGCACGTCACTTAGCAAACTAATCCTTCTAGGTTCTAAAAAAAAAACCTATATCGTTTGGACCAATTTTAAAAAAAGTTATGCTATTTTAAAAGTTGTAAACTTTCTTTCGCCTGCCACAGTAAATTTTCATCTATTTTGGCTGGGTCAGCCTCACCCTGACCTAACTTTAGTCCCATAATATCCCCATTATTAAAATGTACCTTAACATTCTGAAATCTAAATATTCCTCTACTTTTAAATCCAGTTCTCCAACATCTCCCTCACCAAAAGCATCTGACCAAAAGTACCCAATCAGAATTGGGCATTACCTAAATAAGAAATTATTTAAATAACCTATCGAATAAAAGCTACTTTATCTTAACCCGACAAGTACCACATAAAATTTTTATTTAATAAAAATTTGCTCATCCCTGCCAAACATCATTGTATAATCTGCAAGACAGTCTCCATCTTGTGCAGTACGCAAAATTTTGATAAACAAATTGATACAACTTTTATGTCGATGTTTCTGATTTTATCCTTTCTTTGTAGGAAAAATATTTTTTATCTTTTTTCAAAGAAGTTATATTGAAAATGTGCTCCCAGTACATGGAGGAGAATAGTTTCCCGCAGCTCCCTGTAAATTTTCATTCAAATCGTTCGAGCGGTTTTCGAGATTTTATGTTCACCGTTTTGGAAAACGTAGTTTCTGGGAAATCGCGTTTAAACTTGGACATCGTTGTCCGATCTCATGTGCAGGCTCGTACATTTTTTACTGTAATTCCTTCAAATTTCGGGGCCCGGTTGCGCTTGAAATACGTAGAAAAGATATAGCTAGCGGAATATGCAAACATCCTAAAAACCAATTTCCGAAAATTTTGAGGGTAACCTACCCCCTTAACCCAGACCCCCTGAATCTCCCAAATCTCCACCTACTGTTACTCCCAATACCCCCCTCAACCACTTCCACACATCCCCAGCGATTTTCTTTCACGCCCAGCCACATTCCAATAAAAAAACAGAGCACACCACAAACGTTCCACTCTGACCGACCTAAAAATCGAACAAACGCAAACGTCAAAGTGTTCGCAATCGTGGAATATCTTTATCGAGGCTCGATCCACCGTGCAACGATCCAGGTATTGTTCCTTCGTGCTCGACAAACGCGCGCGACCAGCGCGTGCACCGCCCTGCGAATGCGAAAAACCAGGAGGGGGCGGATGAGCCGGGGGTTGGAAGCAGGCTTGATGTACGAGCTGAAAAAAGTCGGCGTCGGATCGAGAGGGTTCGCTCGCTATGCCTACATATGCAGAAGCGCGGTTTAAACGTCCGCGGTCGGGGCGGGCGGGGGTTGTCGACAAATTAAAGTGATTTATTTTATTTTGCCGGGGCTCGACATTAATCTTGCCGCGTACAGGCCGCTGGAAGAAGCTGGGGGAAAATGTAGTAAGCAGATTTCGCCCAGGGGGGGAGGCTTCAGTTCAGCCGCGTAGTATTAACTTAAAGCCATGAGAAATGTTTATTCGCCGTTGGTTCCGGGCTGAAAAATCGCGACGAATATTATTTCTCCTCGGAGAGCTCGTCGATGGTGTGCCTCCCGTTTGGGATCAGCCGAGTCTGAAGCGCGTTGTCTCGAGTGCAGTCGCGTTGGAATCGCGCGCTGTTGCGTCGAGGCGCGCTGAGTTGTGTCTAGGCGAGTGGGATTGGATTTAAGGGCGGTGAATTGTGGGGAACCGCGTTGAGTAGGCTCGAGGATCGTTGAGTTTTGTCGGGTCGTGGTGGAGAGTGTTTGTTTGAAGTCTAGATCTATCGAGTGGCGTTTGATCTCTGTCGAAATGTGGCGAGGTGTGTTGGATTGCATCCAGTTGCATTGAATCTTGTCGAATTGCGATTTATCGTGGCGAATTAAGTTGAAAGCTTTTGTTACCGTTATCCAATCGCCTGCAATTTCTATTCAATCCTGAGAACCGACATCGAAGTGCATCGAATTGCACACCACCGTGTGGAAGCTCATATTCTCTTCAATTACCTTTTATAATACAGAACTCCATTGAATCCTAAGTTCAATCGAGTCTCGATTCGTAACACCGCCACAGTGGCCCACGTCAAAAGCTACCCCGATCAAATGAAACATTCAGCCTCCAAAAATATTTCACCCCCGGCAAAGCCGGCGCCAAGGGAACCAAAGAAAGATGAGAGAAAAAGGTGAAATTTTCAGCCCCGCCGCTAAAATCGCTATTCGTTACACCTTCGGGTCATGCATACCAAACACGACCTCGATCGGTGTAGACCAGCGTTGCCCCGATGGGCGGTCCGAGAGCACGAGCATCCATCGCGTTCTCCAAAGCTGGCGTGGAAGGTGGCGTTCGAAACCAGTGAAGTTGCTGATTTCATGTTGATTAAATTGATTTGATTTGTGGTTATAGGCTGATTTCAAGTCGTTTTGATTTGTGGTTATGGCATATATATATATTTATTGATGACTGGGTAATTTTTTAAACCCCTGGGGAGTTTCTTTTTCTTCATAACTTTGCCATCTGGTGGTGACATGACGGTACTGCTGCGGGCCGAATATGCGCATGCGCGCGAGAAACAGACTGTCCTATACACCGGTCACGTGGTCTGCAACCGTACACATGAAATGTTTACGCATAAATTACATGTTAATAACGCGTTTCTGAGACATGCTACACAGCCTATGTCCATCCTAGACTATGCAGAAATAACGTGTTAAAATTTGAGGAAGATCGGTTGAATATGTCTTGAGTTTTGAGCGAACATAAAAATCGTCTCTCTCTTTATATAATAGTATATATTATTGTTTAATCATTAGTCAATTCCTGTTTACTTTTCCAATTCCTAAAATGTAGAACACCGGGGCTCCAAGAGTCCCAGTTACATAAGCCAACGGGTACGAGCCTACACGCACAGTACTAGAGTTTTCCCCATCCGTTACACGCCCGTAATTTCATTGGTTTCGAGCGCCCCCCACCACGCGAGCTTTGGAAAACGCGATGGATGCTCGCGCTCTCGGACCGCCCATCGGGGCAACACTGGTGTAGACACTTCGGCCTGGAAAAAGCGATTCTAACGATCGAAAAGCGAAGTAATAACCCCCTCCTTTTTGAAGTCGGTTAAAAAGGAGCGAGAGGGTAGGGTGGAGTTTTGAGCTCGGCGGTGTGCGTGAAATGGCGGAATAACTGCGGGGGCGCGAGGTGGCGCGATCCCGCGGTGGGAGAGCGCGAAAAAAAGGGAGACGCTGGAACGAGATGAAAATCGTCGGGATAAATTGGAGGCAGTAAAATTAAGCGGGGGACCCGTGTCGCGTCATTCTTACTTTGTTTATCGTTCCCTATTTACCGTTCCGTTAAATTCGCCGGCTGTCTTGGCTGATGTACGAGCCCGAACGGGGAGATGGCGATGCTCGTGATGCATCGTGCACGCGGAAACCGTGCTTAACGGCCGTGCGTGACCCGGGGCGCGGCAAGGGGGCGACAAATTAGCCAACTTTATTACGATTCCATTCCCGCTCCACGCTTTTTGTACCGGCCACGGCCGAATAATAGCGTGCCGATAACGACGGATTCTCGCTAAAAACAAAGCGTGGCTCGATTAATTGGAAAGGTGGGAGTTTTTCTTGTTTAGACGGTTTTAAAAGGTTTTCGGACCTGTTCGTGGGCAAGCTTTTGTCCGCAGTTGCTTCGCGCTGGGATCTAATATAACTGAAGATGATAAAACTGAAATTTGTGGGGTAAAAGGGAAAGGGGCTTTGAAGAGAATAATGGTGGAGGTATTGAACTGAAATTAGTGGTAGCGATGTTAGTCACACTGAAAGTGGTCAGGTGAATTGGGGATTTTGAAGATTTGGAAGATTGAAAGTTTGGGATTTTGGAAGAGGGGCATACCTTGAGCACGGTGTAATAGACAGGTGTTCCAACTACCTTGGAGAATGTGTCATTAATTCGTCCTTGTTCTTCCAGCAGCGGGATGCATTGACGCTCAAGGAGAAAGCCATACATGGCTGACTGTTTACGCATAATACTACTAAACTCTCTACTATTACAATCTCATGAACGCAAACGTAGATGGTTTTATTTGGGAATTAAAATTAAAATTAACACCATAATGCCTCCCGCAACGACCAGAGGAATCACACAGAAATCGTCGCAAAAAGCGGCTGGGGTAAAGGGACTTAGTCCCAGCACCTGTCTATTACACCGTGACCTTGAGTATACAGGTACATAAGGTGCTAAACAATTATATACATTGTACCGAGATATTGAACCTATTCAAACTAGGTACACGTACCACCTAGGATTTTGTAAGTAAAAAGGCTTTTCATCTTCCATCTATAATCTTACAAAACAACATTCAATAGACTAGGTAAAGTCTGTTAAACAGTTGAACTTGTTGTTGACAGTTGAAGCACGCAATAGCTAACTTGGCAGGTGCCCTTATACCTACCTAGCATATAAATTCTCACTAATTAATTCCATATTACATTATGATATTTCGTAATTGCGCACTCTACAGCGTTTATCACTCAAGTGTGTACCAAAGGGTAGTACCCGTTAATAAATATTAATATTATACCAATTCCAAAACGAACCTTCTCCTCTTCCCCCCATCAAACGGCACCTATCAAAGCACGAGGCACTCATGTGGGCCTCGAGAGAGCACCAAAAAGAAGGACCTACACCCGAGTCACTGGGCAAACAATCGCAACCGGTCACTGCAAAGCAACCCCTTTCGAAGGGTTTCCAACCCCTCGAACAGCCTGAAAAGAGTCGAAAAACTCGAGGAGCTGCGTGTAATCGAAAGACGCGCGCCAGCAAAGGAAAGCTCACCCCTTTCACCCCTCCCAATGTGCGTGTGCCTCAACAGCGCCCTCTAGCTGATATTCCCTGCACGTTGTTTCGCTAATTGTGACACGGCCGCTCCCTTTGTTCCCGCCACGGTTCCTCAGAAAATGAAAATTTTTCGTAAGCTTTCTTGCCGACCAACCCCGACGTTTTTCCGCCCCCCTCCTCGCCTTCTTGCTTTGTCCCTCGTCTCTGGCCGAGACGCGCGGCATTGGGAGCATTTTCTTCGCGGCGCTCTTCTGTTTGCGAAATTAAAGTGGCTCGTTCCAGGGGATGACGGACGCCGGCGTGTCGGGTTTTGCGACGGTTTTGCGATGCTTTTCCGCGGGGCGCGCTACGGCGAGGCTTCTACGCCTGGCGGCGATTTATGACGCCCACGATCTGGGAAATGTGCGTGCATCGCTTCAGAAGCTTCTTTCCCTAATGAGTGGCGCAGGAGGACTGAGGAGTGGGCGTGGGAAATGCATTTTGGGATTCAACGGGCGGAGAGAAGAATTATTTATTTTGGGCACTTTCGATTTTAATTTTTCTTTCGGTACTTTGTAGGCATTCGACGTTTTGGAACAGCCTATGGTGCGAGTGGCACATAGGTGGCGCCACGTTGGTTTCGGTATTTGTAGAGTAATAATAATAATTGATATTGGTAATCGGTATTGTGAATAATAGTAATTCTTCTTCGGAATCACTCATGTTTAAGTGTTTAATTTTTGCAAAACCTTAAACCACTGAAACTGTACTTTTGTCGCAGCTCCACTATAAACATATCAAAAAGGATATTTTTGACGAGCTTTCATCGCCGTATGATCGACGCTCTTATAGTTTCTTATAGTTAGGCGACCCTAGAGTCACGTATTAAAGGGTCATTCCAGTTAGACGGGTTGAAATTATCGATTTTTTTTAAAAACATTTTTCGAAAGTACATACCCTCAACTGTTCAATTTTTCATGGAAAAGTTCCGATGATTTTAGCTTCTACAGAGGCATTTTGTAGGGAGCACCGTGGCTCGGCCTCTGTAGACGAGAACTTTGAACGCGTTTTTCTCGAAACGTCAATTTTTCACATCGTGAAGATAAAATCTGAAAATCTATCGAACCGATTGCTTTATAAATTTAACTGCTTATTCTGCACACCTGTGGCTCTCGCAGGGACTACAACCAAGTATTTTCATTCAGTCTAACCTACTTTTAAAATTGAAAACAAAAGAAAAAAGTCGAAAAAACATTTTTTTACATATTTACCCGCCATTTTGCTAATTTTTAAGATAAATCACTAATTATAGTCCGAGCGATAGCGACAGTCATACTGATCCAGAATCTGTTTGGATTTTTGGGTTCAGATAAGTCTAACAGCTGAAATCGCCTTCACGAGCGAGGCATGAATTTTTAAACATGTCATCAAGACCGCTTTAAAAAGCTTTTTAAAATCAATAATTTTATAACTTTTATATTTTTTATTTACCGTAGAAATGTAGTTTAATAAACAGAAAAAAGCTTTATTCCATTACTATAATTATTTGCGTCGCAATAAATTCCCAAAAATTGTTGAATATATCAGTGCGATAACTGGAATGACTCCTTAAGCCGTATTCCCACGAGTGCAGCAGGCTCTGCGGGATACACGTTGGCGCTATGAAGAATATTGATTCCTTATGACCGATTAAAGATTAAACTACTTCAAGAATCTCCATTAAAATGTCCTATCTCCCTGTCTCCCGAACCCTTCCAACTCCGCGCGTGGAAACGCGGCTTTAACCTAGCAGAGCAGCTCTCTGAGCGACCACCATGCCCCCATCCCCCAAACTGTTACCCTAGAAATCCCAACAATACTGAATCTAACGAAACCAATTCCAAAGACCAAACACACAAGCAGTATCTCCGCTCCTACCCCTGGGAACAATATCGCCGTGCCGAAACAACAAATTCCCTTCCCAAAATTACATCCCCAATCTGCATGCAGCTTCCTGCACTTAAAGCCGCCCCCACGTGGGACTCGGAGTCGAAAACTCGAAACGACAGCGGAGCCGTTTTTCTTCCCGTCCCAGGGTTGTTCGAAATTTAATAAAATTAGTCAGCTGCCGGGCGAACGCTGCCCCCCCCGAAGATCACGGTTGGGTAACGACCCCACGGCTCGGCTGCTCAACGTCCGACCGACGCGGAAACGAGGAAACGCGAGGTGCAGTCCGCCCCTGCGCGGGGCTAACGAGAGAATTTCGGGAGGAAGAAGGATACATCCCGTGGCGGTGAATTCGTAATTGCGTTTACATTGGATTTACCGGTGAACGGAGTAATTAAGTCCCGTTTCTTGCGAACGCGAGAGCGACTGCGAGGGCCGCTCGTATTCGGTGGACGAACGCGCCAGCCGTTTCAATATTAACCCTTAACTGGTGCGGTGGGGTCTCGCGCGCCCTGGCGCTGCTTCTGATGCTTGCTTAATATCTCAACGTTTTCTCGCGCGAGGATATCAAACTAATTGTTGCTTTATACTTGTTTGCAAGTGAAGACCACGGGTGGGGGGGGGGATAGATATGATAAATCCATTGTTGTTACTTTTTCTTTTGTTTTGATGCCATTTTGTGGCTAAGGGGAGTAGTTTAACCCTCGGTTGTCACACTGGGTCAAAACGTCCCACAGTTTAACGTTGAGGTTAAATATCATTGAGGTGTCATTGAAAATGGTACTATCGCTTGAACTTGATGATACTTTAAATATTAATTTTCAACGATCAACGTATATTCTACAATTTTCGCACTTTGTCTCAGAGTTTCTGCGACTTAATTTAACGGATGGTTTTTGAAAAGCAGCTGATTGAAAATTGGCTTGGATCAAATCGACCCAGTGTGACAACTATGTTAAAAAAAAATAGGGGTGACAATCGAGGATTACCGTCAAGGACCCAGTTGCTGATCAGAACCCAATTCCTGATCAGTTTAGGAAAATGAACCAAATAATAAGCTTATTATGATACAAATTTATTCTAACAAATTACTAAATAATTATGAGGTGTTTTGAAATTTATACGCAAAATTTGATAGCTCATAGTAAAACGTGTGAAAGTGATCAGAAACTGCTCCCTTTGCATTTGTCACTTTCAAAGTTAAATTGTAAACTAATTATTAATATGTGTGCACTTTTTTAAATACCAAATTAAAGATAAAACATAGATTTACTGAAGTAGCAAAAAATCTTCTAAATTTAATTAAGTTTTCCCTTTACACGTTTAAAAATCCGCGGTAGTTACTCTTAAGTGATCAGGAACTGTGTCCTTGACGGTACCATAACACGGTTCAAAACGGCAATTGATGTTCAATTGAAACAGGGTAATAATTCGATAAGTAATACATCGAAATTGTAAGACCACGCGTGTGTTAATTATTACACTTTTACGATAATTACTCACACTTTGAGTGGGACGAGGTTTTGAAAAATTCTCCTTAACCCTTTCACGGTGTAATAAAATAATAAGAGACGAACAAGAAATGTGAAAGCACCCCACGAGCGTGCAGAGAGTGCAGATCCCTCGGCGTGAAAACACGCCTAGGCCAGTGGAAGCCTCGTTCAGCTGGGGAGAATCCACCACCTCTGGGACCGTCGGTGGCATCGACATTTCTTCCTTCTTTTCCCTGCTTTTTATTCTTTTAATATCGAGAGTAGAATCTCAATAAAAATTCCTGCCGCGGATGGAAAGGCCGTTAATTCGATTCTGGGGAACCGATACGTCGCGATGAAAGCGAATTACCATTATCCTGTGACGATTGTCGATGTAATGGGAGCTCTTTGCCTTTTATGGATTCGAATCAGTTATTGGTACGACGGTGGGTAGCATTGATGGCAGGAAAGCTGGTTTATTTTAATTACCTCTGGATATCTTTGTTTCGTGGTCTGAGATAGCGGAGATGGGTTGGAGTAATTTGTTTAAGAATTTTTTCTTACTCAGAGATACTTATATTTTGGTAATTTTCTGTTGCAGAGTGCTGAAGTGTCTGTAGGCGACTGCGAAAACTTCGTGGAAAGGTATGTGGCACCAAGTTTCACTTTTTCGAGGGAATCTGACTGTAGCATGATCGAAATGTTGGCAATTTTATTTCTGTTACGAACATACAGTAACTGCTTGGGGTAACTGTAGATTTTTAACTGAAAAGATTTCAGGCATCGATGGTATTCAAGTTCTTCATTAGGAAGCAGGCTTACAAGGGAAGATCCCCAACCCGGAAATTAAAAAAAAAAATTATAAAACTTTGAGGATATGTACAGGATATATAGGTATATATTGTTCTATATAAATTCACTCTAAGGGGGTGAGATTAATCCGTGCATATACGGCTGTTTTCCGATTTTGTGTTACAACTCGCGAACTGTACTGCCCTCTTCAGTTAAATTGTCCTATCTAGCTTTGTGAAGCAACCGAGAAAATTGAAGTTTTATCATTTACTTTGTACCGTCCTTATTTCCCTTCATCCAAATTAAAACATGCTGTCGTTATTTCGTAAGAGCGTAATATAATTTTTTGTAATAGGTGTACCGGTAGGTAATGTATTATTAACGTACCAATTAATTAATCGTTTTAGATAGGATATTTTAACCATTTGGAAAGAAGTTAGGTTAAATACATTAGACTGTTTATAAATCTTTACGAAGCACGTAGAGTTTTCTAACTTTTCTTAAACGGTAAAAGACGTGTGGAACTTCAAATATTTCAACATATCTCAAAAAATGAAAAAATGCTAGATAGGACAGTTTAACTAAGGAGGGCAGTGTAGGATCAATTTTTTACCAACTGGTAGTCCTAAGTAAAAGATGTACCTTTTTTTCTGAACTCTTGTCTTCTATCCCTTACAGTTCGCAAGTTATAACACAAAATCGTAAAATAGAGGATTTTTTAGAGGTCACTAATTTCAACCCTTATAGTTAATTTGGGCAGCAAAAAAGAATTGCGTAATATACACCTATATATCCTCTACATATCCCCAAAGTTTCATAGTTTTTTTAATATCCGGCTTGTGGGATCTTCCCTTGTTAGCAATAAAATACTCCCCTGAGCTTCACGTTCATATTAAATATTCATACTCCATCCTCCGTATTACAAGAAACCTGGAACAGATCCACCACTGTAGTTTAACCGAAAGGAACAAGAACCTCCTGCCTTTCAAGTGTCTCCCTTAAAGATCCTTCCACCTCATGTACCTAACGCGTCTCTCGGTATTCGAATTAAGAAAAGCCGAAGACAGTCGATGGAAAAAGCTGGAACTCGTGGACGTCCTGAATAGGGGACTGTAAGAAAAGCTTGGCTTTGAAAGTCTGGATGCTTCTACCCTTCGCCGCGTTCCTCTTAAGAAGCTCTCGTGCCTCGAGGCACTGCGATCTGTCGAATTGAATGAAATTTCCGAAGCCGAACGGCGCAGCGGATGATGGAGCGAGAATTTGCTCGTTGTTAGATCGCTGCGCGGATCGTAAAATATCGGGGAGGTACGTAGGGCCCGGGATAACTCTGTGGCGGGAAACAAAAGGGCGAGCGCCGGGCGGGGGTGGATGGTATTGGCCGCGGCAAAAGGTGAAATCGATCGAGTTCCGGCGCTGTTCCGTTATTTCCGTTCGCGTGGGCTCTCGAGGTGGAGATGCAGTTTATGGGATCGCGCTCGAATGGTGGGAAACCAAGACGAGCGCCGCGATTGGCTGCTGGGGGGGTTGTTTAATTCATCCGCAATCAGGCTTTCAACGCGGGACGGTGTGTGTGTGGCGCGGGGTATTCGTTTCCCCAAGAATCTCCATTTCAGAGTAATTGCAGGGATTAATAACGCAGGACCGCGATGGAAAAACATGTTTCTATATTTCAGCTGTTTTTGATATATTTTTGCCTGCTGAATTGGGAAGATACAGAATGCAGATAACATTTCATATCGCATGCCCAGCGATTGGTGCAGGTAGATAGTAGAACTTATTAGAATTTTTTTAGGAGACTATAAATAGCGGGTTGCCGAGCTATATATGTTGGTTGTGAGGTCAGTAATTTGTTCAGTACTAATTTCATTCAATTGCATATTGCAAAAAATTTATGCGAGGGAGCAAATATGAGGCTATATTTGCATTTAGAATAAGTAGAAATTTCTGTGAAATTAGCATACATTTTTAAAAAAAAGTTTCCAATTGGGAATTAGAATGGTACATTTCTCGATTTTCTTAATGAATTGTTCACCCTAACAGAAGTTGAGTTTAAAATTTAAGATTCACTTATTCTTCGCAGAAATATTTTTACCCTATCACCCTCAATCCCCAAGATGCAGAGTACTTTCTCAAAACAATAAACTAGGTATAGCGTGTCGATCATCCACTATAAACTTCAAGCTATCCCTTCCTGTTTAAACTTCCCTCATAATTCGTAAAACACAGTGACCTTACCCAAATTCATCCGCGTACGTCGACCTCTGACCCATTATCATTCCCTGAAAAGCCTCTGAAACATCCAGAATCGAAATCCCAGCGGCGATGTGTCGCCAGAGCTATGGAAATTGTCTGCAGTGGTGGTTCCCCTCTCGCAGTCTGCCTGACGACGATTACCGCGGTTAATTCCAGGGAATTTGCCCTGATTTGGTGGAAATCCTCTCGTTAGCGAACGGTGGTTGGTATCGTTGGTTCGTTTCACAGGTGGGCCGAGTTGGATGATGCTAGGATACTTTCGAGTAAGTGTGATTATATCCTTCTTTAACAAACTTCCCACTTGTTCTGAAGGTACCAGCGTTTTGACAGAATTATTATTGGAAGAGCTGGTGGGCAGAAGTACTATGTAGTACCAGAAGGATCAGTACCAGAAGTATCAGTACCAGAAATATTAGTAGCAGAAGCATCAACATCAGAAGTACCAATACAAAAATTGCCAGTATCAAAAGTACCAATTCCGACAGTGCCAGTACTAAAGGTATCAGTAACAGAAGTGCCAGTAGATCCCAGAAGTTGCAATGGGGAAAAGACATTCAATCATTCTGGGTGATTAAGGGGGGGGAGCCTGGTGTAGCGGATCGAAGAAATCGATTTTTTTTTGCATAAATCAATAGTTAAACATCACGACAATATGTTCCCAAAGCCGCAAAACGAAATTCGAAAAATTAAAGCGGATATAGCCGGTTTTGCTACGGAGCGCCAGGCTACCACAAAACTTTAAATGCGTTTTTCTCGAAACGACAGTTTTATACTTTGCGGGCAATGTAACTAAAAAAATATTCAACCAATCGACTTGGCCTTGTGCACGGATATTTGTGAACATTTTCTTCATAGTACTAAGTTATTAGTATAATGATATTGTTTAAATAAATAACTTTTTTTTAGACATTTAAGGCAAAATTTCGTTGGAAACAGTGAACTTTTTATTCAAGGGGCCGCCATTTGTTCATTTTGCATCTTTTAAGTTTCAAATTTCTTCATTCTGTGCGTACACTCATAAACTAAAAGAAAATTGTTCGATTGTTGGTTTCAGATGAAACCAAAAGACGCTACGTTGCCCGCAGTGCAATAATTGCGTTGCCAACGGACTGGGCATAACTTTGTTATTTGCCGCTCTTTTTTAATAATTTTTTTTTGTTATATACCTTAACCTGTTAATACAATATCCTGAAAGTTTCAGAAAGATCTATCAAATACTTTCTTTAAAAAAAATTCCCGAAAAATGCCTCGATTTTCATTTAGTTACACCAGGCTCCCCCCTTAAAGAACGTGTTCGTTGAGTGTGCTGAGGTTCATTGAGCTGAGTATCTGATTATACAGGGGAACGATGTCTAGTTTAAGACTCGCGTGAAAGATACAGGGACCATTTGAACCCACGCCAAGTATTACCTACCCGAGTCAGTCGTTACTGGAATTACTTTTTGAAGAAGTCAGCAATTCTAACTTTTTAAGCAGCATATTTCGAGGTGCTTATGAATGAAACGATGAGTCAAACCAGACCCTGCATCGGACATGCGGTCAAGCTATCCACTGAGCAAGGGTTAACGAAGTCGCGCGCAGAACGTCGGTCCAATTGCTCGCCGAGCTGTGCCCTACTTTTCTCTGGTGATCGTTGATTGCGTTACTACGAACTGATTTCTCGTGTCTCCACTTCTTTTGTCTGCTTTGGGGCTCATCGAGTAGATTGGTGATCATTAGGATGGATAGGTATCGATGCTTATCGAAACGACCCGTGGAAGCTTTCAGGTACCCTTGAGCAACTTCCATTAGCTTCAATTTCATCGATATTTATTAGATAATCTATCGAGCATTATCCATATTCTCGCGATTATTTTCCTCATATCTCCTTTCGTCACGTGCTTCAAAGGGCACAACTGTGTACATTATATTCTGTCGTTTCCTAGCGATAGCTATGCTTAGAAGCTTCCCAGTGAAAGCAAACTGGGGTTTAGCAGTCGTTAACAGAGTCGTAAGGTAAAACATTGGGTGTGGTCGGGAAAAACGCGAGGGGGTAGCTCGGAGGGGAGTTGTTAAGCGATGCAGGGCGAGTGGTAGCAGTTCGCGCAGTTACGAAATTTACAGCGAGCCCCGGTGTTCCCCTGGCTAATCGGGCGCGTTACGATCTACAAAATCACGTGTATTTATAGTCCGGCCGATTCTGATGCAAATGAAGAAACCGTGGCCGCCGCTCGTCCAGTGATAAAGTCGTTTGTCCCGTTTACCGGCTGTTCAGCTATAAATTATCTAACACGCTCTTCCTGAAGCGATAAGCCCACGCGCGGGGGAGAGGGGTAGAGCGAGAGAAGAGAAAGAGAGACAAATGAGAGCGTTCTATTAAGATCTTCCCGAGAAGAATAATCTTAACAGATTTGCTGTTAAAAAATGCCTAGAAAAATGGAGCGAGTACAGGGAGTGGCGCGAAGAAGATCCTGGGGTGACTGATTCTGGAGAGCTTCCAGCATGAATTCCAGATAGATTCCAAGGTGACTTTGGGAAGAATTATAGTGTGAAATCTGGGGAAATTTGTGGGGTGCTTTTGTAGTGAATTTCAGTGAGATTCTTGGGTGGTGCTAAATTTAATTGTAAACAGATTCTAAGAAGACTCGAAAGGACCTACATTCAAGGGGATTATTAGCAGCATTTCTAGTAAAAAAATTTAAAGGGATTCCAAAATGAATTTTATTCCAGAGAATTCGTTAACCTAATTCTAGACATGTCTCAAGCTCAACTCCAGCAAAATTCCCCAGTAATCCCTAGAAGAGTTCTAAACCCTCTCTGTAACGATTCCACAGCGATTTATTCGTTATTTATCCGGGTGATATTTTGGCATGGGAGAGTAATCGCGTAAATCGCGATAATATTTTTAACGATGCAATTTTGCGTTTCGAGTCGGAGCCTCTGGATCTCATCGGGCGGTCATGGCGCGTTTATCGTGTCCCCGCGTGCCGCGCAATATTCGCGAAATTGCCAGTGTCGTAACCGGGGCTGGGTCAGATAACCGGCCAGATAATTTTTAATTTTTCAT
Source organism: Andrena cerasifolii (assembly GCF_050908995.1). NCBI lineage: Eukaryota > Metazoa > Arthropoda > Insecta > Hymenoptera > Andrenidae > Andrena > Andrena cerasifolii. The sequence continues at coordinate 25,924,212 of NC_135119.1, read as the reverse complement.
CCACCGATGCGATCTCCGTTCTCGAATTAACGGGTGTGCGCAAAAAATGACAAATCGCGGGCTCGCAGAAACAGCCCCGGCGTTCGCTGAACGTTTTCGCGCGTTTATCTCCAATATTTGCGCTCCCATTTGTGGTGCTTCGCGATGAAAACCACCCCACCGCTCCTCGTCCTCTGGCAGCCCACCCTCCAGCCACCTCTCTCTCGTTTACCTCACACTCACCCTCGATAATTTAAACTCAATTCTCCCGTCTCTTCCTCGCTCTCTTTTACCCTTGTTTGCTTATGGAAATTCGCTCGCGCACGCAGCTTTTTGTATTTGTTGGTCGCGCACCCTCATTTACTCACTCGCAGCTACCGCCCCCCTTTCTCTAACTTACTCGCGCGCGTGTACTCGCGCGGCCGTTCCTTTTTTCGTCACACTTCTTCATTCACCTTTTCACCTTGTTCCGTTCAATCACACGTGCTCGTCGTAAGCAGCAGGGCTGTTACATCCTCCACTTAGTAACTCAATTACTTAAACATTCTACTCACTGATTTACCTAGTGATTTACCTCACGTTCTTATATTCGTCCTTCGTTTATTCTCCGAAATAGGGTAGGTGGGGGTATTACCGCGGACTTTTAAGGTAGGTTAACTTTAAAACCCTCGACACGGCGTTCGAATGCATGAAAGTTCCTCCTTCTTTTTTTAAAAGAAAGGTGGAACCTTAATAATTCCATTAAAAAATATGAGGGCGGGGTGATAAGCACAGTTAATTAAAAACACAGAGATTTGTCGATCAGTGTCATTGCAGGAGTTACTGCGGACATGCATGCATTACTGCGTATTAATTACTAACAAAATACCAGTTACTGCGCGTGTATTACTGCGGTCCGACGTCAGGCGAAACATCACCTTAGTACAAACATCGCGTCAGTGAATACGGTCGGAAGAAAGGTTAGATTGCGCTGTCGTCGGTCCGCAGTAATACACGCACATGCTGTAAAGTACTTCCCCTAATACTGCGTTGAGAAATAAAAATTAAAACTAAAATGCAGGTGACTGATTTGCTGTTTTTCTGAAAAAATAACTCTTACTCTACCGAGTAAAAAAGCTGCATTACACGTATGACTGTTAATAACAAAAATATAAATGTGTTTCAAGTAGGTGTTCACGACCACCGTATCGGGAATCGACCGAAGTTTCGCCTTGACGAATTTCAAACTACGATAAACGAATTAATAATAACTCTGCTGTACATATTTATTAATAATTATCTGTAATAGAGTTTAAAATAATTTTATCAAAAATTTTCAAGAGATTATGTACCTCCCAACATTAAATATGGTCTGTTTTAGAATATCCGCAGTAATCGGGGCATCCGCAGTAACACCCCCACCTACCCTACTCATTAATAAATCATTTTTTCTTTACTCAACCGAGTTACTGAGTAACTCACAATTTTGCACTCATGGCCCAGTCACCCTCTACTCACGCTCCTTCATTACTGATCTCCAATCGTCATACTAACTCGCGCAATCGCTCACTGACTCACGCACTCACCTTCTGTTAAGTCACTTGTTTTCCACTCAACATTAGGTCACACAGTGTTGCATTCACATTCGATTCCCTGTCTCGTCCCCCAACATTTCCACTCACCCTTTCCACACACTGACTTACACACCCCAGCGTCATCCACCCTCGCATAGACTCGCGTATATTCTTCGTTTTTGTCCCCTGTTCGCTCCTCTGCACTCCACCCGCGCTCTCGCCGGGAATTACGTCGACGGTAATATAAAATGCGCGGTTTATCCTTCTGGAAGTTCGAGCTTCCCTTTGTATTTTCCTATGATACAATTCTCTCTTTCTCTCGCGTCTTTTCCCCCCCGTTTTCGGTCGGTTGCGTGGCAATCCAATTACCAGATGGAACGCACGGTAGGGAGCGGAAACGGCGCAGGAGATGATAATGTTGTCAACTCGAGGGGGACCGGGGAGAATCACGATCCACCATTATGCATGGTTTTTGTTCCGATTATGATCGTCGGTATTAGATTATCGCCGCCCGTGCAGTTTCGTTTTTACAACCGCGCCAGGACCCTCGTTATTCCTCCCCCTCCCCCTTCGCGTAAATAACAAATCTCGCGAGTGTTGTAAAACAAAATAATGCAATTTCGGGGCTATTTTACAGTTCGGATGCATCACGGGAATAGGAAGCTCCGGAGGTCCAGGAACTAAGTCGAGACAGGAATTTCTGATCTTCTTTTTTTGTTGTAATAATTATCACGATGGTAGTTACGTCAGGCAAATAGTGGAATTCAGAAGACGATACTGTAAATCTCTTTTCCGTTCGTTGATCACCGTCCGCCGGATTGTCCGAGATGTCACGGCAGCAGACGTCCAGATATGGATTTCAGAACACAGAGAGGAATCCTCTTTCGAGTGAGATATCCTCCTCGACGGGAACAGTTCGTGACAGACTATGAGGCGCGGGCTGACTGCTCGTGCACTTCTGACGGTACACCCTGGAAGTGGAGTGCTTTTTAAGAGTTCATGCCTTCGTCATGGATAGTCGATTTGTCAGGATCCCGCGTGCACATGTGCACCCCCCTTTCAAGGGTTGAGACTGAGCAGAAGCGGCCGGGGAGCAAATACCTTTCCGACAAGAAATTGATTGAAAAGCCGCGTAACATAAAAGTTGGTCGGACGACGAGTCGCGGGGCAAAAGGCTGCTTGTAGGAGATTTTGTAGAAATGGGGTTTGAGGGATGATTTCAAGGAGGACGCGCAGGTGACACGCGCGCCAACGTTGTTAGGGTAGACTGTACCGGAGGTGGCTGTTAAAAAAATAGCAGAATATCCGCTTGGAATGCATTCATGTGGTCGAGGCTCTTGAGACTTCGACAATATTTTCCTTGTTATTTCACGGTTACAGGACTTCCCCCATTAAAATTCAATTTTCACCGTTCGCCCTGGGCCGAGGAATATTTTTTCCTCATCGACCGCCCGCCGCTGGCCGAAGAGCAACGGCCGCGTCAGGAGTTCCCGCGCTAGATACTTGTTTCGCGTCATTCATCTCGCGTGCGCCTCGGAATAGCGATGACTAATAGGTCCGCGGGTGAAGCGCGGCTGTCGGAAAGTTCCCGCTGTTTGCGGAGCTTAGTTTCTTTCCTAATTATTCTGCAATTACCGAAGGCGGGCGCGGTAAGCCTGTGACTGTGGAAACTGGTGGAAAAATGAGTAGCAGGAGGCGGGAGCGAGGTCAGTGTATGATAATATCCTTGTGGTTGGAAGAGCTGCGGAAAAGTGGGCGCGCGTGGTTTCACAGTGTATGATAATAATCTGTGGTAATATCTGACAGTTTGTGATAGTTTATGATACTTTTACAGAGCATGATAATTTCTGCTAAATCCACGACGGTGTCTAATACTGGCTTATGATAGAACGGAATGATGTGTCACTCGTGAAGGTTTGCGGTAATTTATGATAGACTATGATAGCGTATGATAGAAAATGGTAGTTTATGATAGATTATGATAGCGTGTGCGAGATTGTGGCAATTCACAAAAGGTTATGATATTTTATGATAGACTATGATAACGTATGATGGACTATGATAGTGTATGATAGATCATCGTGATGTGACACCTTTCACGATAACCATGATAATTTTGATAGCGTATGATACTTCATAGTACGCTTCAATAATTTATGACATATCGCAATGCGTTATGATACTCTATGATTGAGGAGCATCGGTAGTCAGCACCATTCTATGCTAAGTAGTCTATCATACTCCTGGAGAACCAGCATGACCTCGCACAATACCTTCCAATACCGCCATGCAATTATATTATTATGATATCATACTTCACGATACTACAGCATCTCCCTCCACACCACCGTCAAACATCAAGCACGCCGAGCCCCCCCGCTGACGACCTGACCAAACAATCGATCAGAACCGCGGCGCGGCATTCTTTGCGAAATGCTTGAAACGTTAAGGCTGCCGTCTCATTTTTGTTATGACCGTAACAAATCGATCGAAACGTCCCTTGTAAACAGACGGACCCTAATGAAACTACTGCGGTCGATAAATGGAACTTGTACATAGGTGACATCTCCAGGTACTCTGTGTAGACGAACTTTTGACGCAAAGCTGCCACATCTTCTGTTCTCTCTGCCTCTCTGCCGCGCTGTTGCCACATACTTCTCTCTTTCTATCGAGAAGTCTTGAAGGAATACGGCACGAGAGCAGCGTGTAGCGTCAGAGCCTCGCTGAACGTAGCATTAGCAATAATGAAAGATAGAGAGGTCCGCAGGTGTAGGAAGGAGAGATGGGAAGATACCAAACCTCACATAATTTGAACTATGTGTAATTATTAACGATTTTACACATCAAATTTATTTGCTGAATTGAAAGCCCGTTTCGTTCGAAGTAGTCCGATTTAAATTATTTCTCGTCAATTTAATCGGCAGAAGCGCTTTCATATTGATACGATGAAAAACAGAAATTCTGTTTCTGCATAATCGGCGATATGTACATCGTCGAGCAACTCCAAGCGGCAGGTTAGACGGGTAAGCGATACAATGTCGCTCGGCTCGGGCCTCGGGGGACCTCAAGAATGAAGGCCTTCGATTAAAATATTATTTTTTTGAAAAACGACCCCGCGATGCACGGCCAAATCCACGGGGAGCGGTGCACGGCGACGACATGCACTGCTGACGACAAAATAGTAATAGGCGAAATGCGGCAACAGCGCGATACGACTACCCATACGTATCGGCAACTATGTCTTTCCTACATTTACCGGCTAGCTTGGATTTGAACCAATGCTGCTGCTACGTCGCTCGAATAGGGTAGACCGGGGGCGGTAGTAACACTTTGACTTTGGAATACGCTTACGCAAAAACTAGTACAGTTACAACAACAGTTTTTTTTTACGAAAATGTTACTTACTTATCTGACATTATTTGAGCGACAATAGTTTCGCTGTATTTCAAGTAATATTCCGGTTATTAATAAAAAATGAGAAGCGGAGAAATTGTTACAATCGTCCCTGACAACGGGTCAGTTGTAACACTGCATGGAGTCGATAGTAGCACAAATTTAACTTTGCAAAATTAAAATACTTATTGATTTTAATTATAATAATAAATGAAGAAAGTAAAACTTATAAGCAACTAGCTGACCCGTTACCCGGTTTCACCCGGCAATTATTTATGATGTTTGAAAAATAAAAAAGCCTAAGCAAAAAAAAATTAAGTAGCCTATAATCTAATCTAGGGCGCATGTAATGTATACTCCAAATTTCAATGAAATCCGTTCAGCCATGTAAGCGTGAAAAAAGGACAAACAAACAGACAACGTTTCACTTTTATATATTAGTAAGGATTATGCGGTGTCGGCATTGTGGCAGAAATAGAAAACGTTTTGCCTGATGCATTCTTAATGTGGTCAATCCTTACATTCAGTACATTGCACCCATTTTATATTTGGTTTGCTTGTGCTGTGTTATAGAATTCCCTGCAAACAAGACAATATTATTAATCTTCTTTGTCACTATTCGCTTCTGTCCCGGTACAATCGTCCCGACCAGGTTTTCGAACTTAAATTATAAATTTTTATTAACGAGACACTTAAAAGTGATAAGTAACGATCGGTATTACTTTAAAAATGACCAGATTCAATATTAAAAAATTGAGAAAACACGTACTTGCAAAGGGAGTATTTATATTACAATTTTAAATCAGTAAGGAAAAGTTACTTTAGGGTATCGAAAAGCTATTTTCTTCACTATGCATATCTATTGTGTATCTATACTGCTAGGATATGGATGTTTGTATTGGAAATGTCATTCTTCATAATATATCCAAAATTTGTGTTAATATCTATCATATATTTCGAGATATTTAACGCGTTACAATCGCCCCCCTGTTACTATCGCCCCCGGTCTACCCTATACCATCAATGCCTCGGACGGAGAAGCCTCGAAGGCTGATTCTGTCACTTTTCGAGCTGTCCTCAGTACACGCTTCATAATGTAAGGAAGTCGTAACGCTCAATACGAGAATATTGAAAATCACACGGGGCATCGCTCGCCGTCGTCGAAGGCGCGAGGCCCCGTAGGACACGTAAGATGTATATACAATGTAACTTGGATTCTCGATGAATGCCGATGACGTCAGGGGCATCGGCGAGGGTTCGAGGCGCGTAAAAGGAACGAGAGGCATTCGTTTGTACGACTCAGGGTAGTTAGCATCGACGATCCAGAGTATTCTTTACAATAAGTTCATTATTATTTCAACGTAGGGTGCTTGTTACCGTTCAAACGCTCCAGACCCCCCGGCACGGATGCCTACCGGAGGCAACTGTACCTGCAAAAACTTCCTTCCTGCCGATCCCACGACGAAAGTTGGTTGAAACGGTTTGTTTACTACATCGGAGTATACGTACACGCTTTTCCTAGCTTGGGTGAGCGTACGCAAACATTTAAGGCCCAGTGAGACGGCAGCTTTAATTGAATCAGCCCCCATAGAAGCAACGACACAACTCCAACGGAATCTGACCTCGCGTTTTTTGTTTCCGCCGCGTCACCCGTTTTTTTCCATTCGCCGTTCGTCGAGCGTGCCTCCAGGCCCACCCCGTCCTCCTTCCCGCCCTCGTTTCCCGGCGTCCGTCCCTTTGATCCGACCAGTCATAATTCAACCGCCGCAATTTCCGCGCGCCCGCTCGAACGAGCACACTCGACCCAAGTTTTTCGACGCGACTACTGTTACCATCGCGCGCGCCGCTCCCCGCCCTGTTCCCGGCTCTTTTTCACATTCAAACGGTCACCGACGGAAAAATCAAGGGGCAGTGGGAAAACCGAGAGGAACGCGCACGAAAACAGTTAAAAGCTCCCGTGGCTCGGTCTGGCGGGCACCCTTCCTCGACTTGGGTCCGCGGGTCGTGTCGAAAACGTTACACGGGCTCTGATAAGGGTCGTTGAATCTATTCCATCTTGGCAGTTTAACTGTTTTGATACCGTTAATTTGCATGGCGAACTGAGGTACATTCGTGTGCGAAGGGTTGCCTTTCGCAGGCTGCTCTTGGCAGGATCAAGCGGCGGTGCTAATTTTTATTGGCGTAGCGGATAGTGCGTAGTAGTGATACTTGTTCGCACGGCACACGCGTGAAAATTATAGAATTTTGCTTTCGAGGTTGTAAGGCTCGATTCACCGGTTGGTACGCGTATAAGCCGGACGATCTATCACCCGCCAAATTAATATTGGGTGACTGTTTAAATTATTACGTGTCGATTCTGATCTGAACGATGATCTGAGAAGTTTAGCTCTGCTTGTGCTGATGGTCCGAATGCTGACCTCATCAAACACACCGAACCGTACTATTCGCGAGCTCATTGACTTCTGGTCTTGTCCACCTTTTCGATGTCAAAGGTGGACAAGAGATCTGATTTTTGGGAGGCGCCAAAATGCCTGATTGGCTTAGCTTTGCTTGAAGAGGAGGAACCTTCCCTCCACGATTTCGGTGATGGAGGAGGAATCCTCTCCTTCTTCGTGACGTAGCGGAGGGAAAACCGGACATCTGGCTAACAAACCTCGCTAGGTTGATCGGCCGGAGCGTCTCGCCGGGGTCGCGGTTTATGATCGTATTGTCCCGCGAGTCAGCGGTGGTCGACGGTATGTACCGTTTTGAAGTTACCGTACACCACCCGCTGACAGAGCAATCAACGGATTTTCCCAGAGCGAGGACGGTCGAAGTGTCCAAAAAAATAGCACGATGCCGAATTGCCACCTATTAGACATCTGGCAGGCAAATGCTCCCCAAGACTTCGACGGTAAGCAATTGCCTAGTAATAAAGTGTCGCTGAATTTCTGCCTCGCTCTGAGCCCCCCTTTGTTCCCGTAAGACGGAACAATACTTCTGCATCATTCACTAGAGGGCGTTTCAATTGATCTTGCTTTCTCGCGAGTGGTCAGTCAGTCATCGATTCTTATATATACCTGTTTCCGCGTAACCCTCGCATACAGTGGCTCGCATTAATATTCGGACACTTTTTAAAATCGCATAACTTTTTTAGAATTGGTCCAAACAACTTGAGTTTTTTTCAGAAGCTGGAAGGATTAGTTTGCTAACTGACGCGTTTCGTCGTTTTGAAAAAAAAATGAATCGAGAGAATTCCCGAAATCAGCGATTCTCGACCTTATTCTGCGATCTTTAAACGGTTGTAGCTCGGAGCAACGTTAACCGATTTTGATGAAATTTTAGGCACGTGTACAACTTACTGCAATCTACAAACGGGTTTTTTGAATTTTCATTACAAGCTCACAAAAAAAAGGTTAAAAATCGACCTTTACTATTCTTTTCGCTATTCCAACCAAATACATTTTTTTTCAAAACGACGAAACGCGTCAGTTAGCAAACTAATCCTTCTAGCTTCTCAAAAAACTCAAGTTGTTTGGATCGATTTTAAAAAAGTTATGCGATTTTAAAAAGTGTCCGAATATTAATGCGAGTCACTGTAGATAGTACCCACGCGTCTAAGGTCACTGATGAGCCCACTGACACTTCCTTCGTTTTCTACTTTTCCGTTCTTCAGTCTTCGACTCACGACACCTAATCCCCTTCCTCCTTAAAAGGAGAAGCTCGTACAAACGGCTTAGTTTTTAATCCATTTTTAGGAATTTTGTGCAAAGATACCAATGAGCTAATCCTTTCTGAACTTTAAGGGTACTTTATTTAACACTATAGCAAGTAAAAAAAAATATTTGTAACAGTAAAATTATAATAAATACAAAAGAAATAGAGCAGTATCTGAAATAGATTTTTTTTTCGAGATGCGAAACGGCGTCGATTGTAGCGTCTCTGGTAGTTATGTGAAACAGACCAATAATTTTTTTTTCAATTTATGTGCCATTTGTAAGAAAATGAACCACAAATGGTGTAAAAAACTGCGTATTTTAAAAGTGACGGAACTTGAAACAATTAGGTGTGATTTTCGCCCAAAAATCACGTTTTATTTGTTCAAAACCAGTGGTTAAAATTAATAATTTGGTTAAACCTTGTGCCTCGTATTCTGAGGAATATTATAAACTAACAGTGTGCAAAATTTGAAGCTGATTGGTCGTATAGTTTTTGAGTTATCCCCGGCGCCAATTTTGAAAACGTGGTTTCGAGAAAAGCGCGTTTAAACTGCGTTTTAGGTATGCTCGGCGCTCGGAGGCGCGCTGACTCGCCAGGCTATAGTATCGATACGGTGTTGAATTTCGGCCTGTAACTTTGCACATACATTTTTTAAACATTTTAAAAGCGGTTTATGGAATTATTTTTGTTTCTATTTTTCGTTCGATTTACACGGTCTTCTCCCCTTAATTGCTGAGCAATGCTGAGAGTTCACCTCCTTCCTTGTACCTCGAATTCGAAAACATGAAAGGGAGTCCTACAGAACCGGGATGTCTAAAATCACGCTCTAGGATCTAGAAAAACAATATCCAGCCGAGAAGAAACTAAAAGAAAGAAGCCACTAAGAGAATCCACCTAATTACGTAAAATCGGAGTCTGGGATCGATCCAGACACGAAAGCTCAAGCATTCCAAATCTCTCTGATCACGTGCACGGTATTACACAATATCTGCTAAACACGGATAACCAACCAACTTTCCTCTGCCCGTCTGCACAGTCAGCGGTACCGCCGATACAGATCCCCTCGATTACGACATCTCGTAATCGTGTTTGGGGAGCGTAATCGTCCGACAATTCCGATGCACACTCGTTACAGCACGGCGGGGGAGGGGGGGGGGGCTGGCGGATCACTCGGCCGTATTATTAACAATATTGGGATCGTTGACAATACGGGCCCGACGTCGATTGTTCCCAGATACCGTAATCACTGGCTGCCATAATGACGTAATCATAGTCCGGCAACGGTTACGCGAATATGCGTGCGTCACTCGCATTATTCCCGATTAATTTACACAATCGCGTATTACGATTTACATGCTCGCAGTTTACACGCTCGGTTATCGCGGTTTACGTGGCCACGTGTACAACAATCTGACGCGCGAGCGTTGCACCGGCAACGTGACTGCAGCGCGCGGTGCCACGCAATAACAAAACGCTGCATAATAACATAATGCATTATACCGGACGACCTGTTTCAATATATAAATGCCTATATCGCGGAAGCTGCGCTGAACTGGCGAGCCTGCTTGCCGAGGAGGCGGGGAGGTGAAGGAGGGAGGACATTGGACTGTGTAGGGGTGTAAGTTCGTTGAGGGGAGGTGTCGTGGTCATTTTGAGATTTGGTGTTTTTTTTTTTAATTGGCACTTGGTATATCCTGTTACACAGAATGGTGTAGTGTAACGAGATTTGGAAAAATTTAACTTTACTGGAGGAACAGTTCTTAATAATGCATTTGAAAGAATCACTTTGGACATGCTTATAGCCGTGGAATCTGATTTTAGAACCAAGGCAATGTATCCGAACGTTCGACGGAACACTGACACGCCGCGTGCAGGATTCCTCTAAGGTGAATGTCCCAGTTTCTGCTCATTTAAGAGGTAACTTGTCGTAAAGAAGGTGTAAAAAATTTGTTTGTGATAAAAATTTGCAGAGTAATTGATTAATTCTTTAATAATAAATCAACCAATTCGAAAACTATTTAAGAAAGATATTTCAAGATGTTTAACTATTAGCAATTTGTATTTAAATATATAATGCTCTAAATGTTCGTATTTCTGCTCATGAACAATAGCGATGCGTGAAATGGGGACATGCGTAGAAATTGGGACATTCACCTTAGTTCCATTTTCTAGCCGCAGTCGCCAAACGCCTATGGGCGTTCCACGCACGCGTTCCATGCACCATACAAACGCATATATGTATCCATAGCACCCAAAAGCAGCTGATTCTGAAATGATCTTAGTACCTCCACGCATAGTGCGGCACGTAATGGACAGAAATCGAAATAATAAATGTTCAATTTTTGAGGTAATTATCCTATAGGTATAATCGTTAGTCCGAATATAAGGAATATTAATGTAATACATAATACTCCAAAAAACAAGAGAGTATCGATAATTATCATTTGTTTCTTATAACCTAAACACTAAAAAATTAGCGCCCTCGTGCATTATCGTTCGTGTTTGTGATTTTTTTTTTAAATAGTGTTCGTTGTATCTTAAATATGAATAATGTGAACAGAGGTATAATTTTAATTTCCAATTAGAAAAAATTATTTTCTTTAAAAAAGCAGTTTCAAAAAGAACGGTTTAAACCATCCTGTAATTTTTATTCTGTATCAATAACAATAACAAAAAATTCTGCTGATAACTGCTACACTGAATGTAATTTACCTGTTTAAATTTTGTTAATACTAATATTGCCTCTGATTATTTTATTATAATATTTTAATATACTTTTCATTATTATTACTATATTTATGTAATAAAACTCAGTTATCTTAGGTAAAACAATTTTTAATATAAAAATGTGAAGTATTACCAAATTGTATATATGTATTCTTTTAATTTTCTCCCAAGTCTCCATTCAAGTGCCGCACTGTGCCACGGAGCAAACTTACTCCCCCTTTAACCCCCAAAAACAGCTTCACCAGTTCAATCAGCTTCCATGATATAAGCATTTATGAATTTAAACGAATTACCCTGTATATTGTGTGCGCGCGTGGACAGCCCGAGCACGGGACTTTTAATTGCTAGTTTTTCGAGGTATCGAGATAGGAAAACGCCAAACAACGGCTGCGCTTTCCTGGCAAACATCGATCAACGGTTTAACGTTATTTGGGTAATATGGCTGCCTGCAAATTGCAAGGATGTCCTGCTGAATGTTGGAAAATACACTTTTCCCAGGGTATTCGTAGCAGAGCGTGCTCTGCATTGTATTGACGCTGGAATTTTTATTGGAACCATGGATTATCCTGTTCGTAGTGGAAAGCAATTTCTAAACTGGAGGCACAGTGAGCTGCGCTGGCCCATTCTTCTCGGTTGAATTCGCTGATTAAATCGATCCTTTCATTAGAAATACTTGTCATTTAAAACCTCAGTTTTTTATAAAAAGAAAGTGGAACGAGAGTATCAGCAAGAAGCTGGAGCGTTATCGCCGGACGATTCTCTGGCCCAATTGATAAACTTTGAACCCAGTGACTTCGTTTCAGCGCTTTTATGAGCTGGGAATAGTACCGAGGCGTTGATTAACTAGCGTACAATTCTGTGTGTCGAATTCGTCGCAATCTCATCGAAGGTAAATCAATGGTATGGGACAAAAACCGGGAACGTCACAAAACAGCTTTATCGAGAAAATTAAGTTTTTAATACTCACCAATAAAGAAACAAGGCTCAAGGAATTTATCCGCATTCTTCATATCGTAAAGCTTTAGGCATTAGACAAAAATTAGGCATCGGATAAAAATAAGCTGTAAAATAATAACGGTTTTACATTATTTTAATATTTTTTCAAGTTTGAACAGTAAAAAAATGGACATTCTTCGTTTTCCCCTTACCCTTCAAATGCAACTGCCTTCACGGCTCAAGAACCTTCGAGGAATCTTCCTCCGTTGCTCTTACTTCCCTGGGACCGTTTCCCACAGCGAACCGTCCGTTCTCCTAAGCAGCAATGGCGACGGTGGACGTGAAAGTGACGATAACGAGGAGGTCGTGCCGGGAATAGGAAAACGATAATAGCTGAAATGGGAGGCTACTAACGGCAGAAATTAGAGAAGCAGCAACAGAACCATCTATAACAGCACGCCATAGAGAACCACCCCGCGAACTTCGAAAACATATTCCATTACTGAAAAGACAAAGCAACAGAAAACTCCGCCACGCCAGAGCCACAGTAAACGTGGAAAGAAAATACAGCAAACCAAACATTGGAACTAGAGAATTTACAGCGGGCAACTGTATCGCGACCGAAGAAAATACTGGCGACTGGTAGGTAGAAATTAGAATAAGCATACGATGTGGGCAGTCGCGAGGAAATAGCGCCAAGTACAACGCGCGTCTGTAAACAGTAGCGTCGGAAAATAAGAAAATATTTGCGGGAAATCTGATGGGAACACAGCGTCGGGTTAGGGGAACAAAGGCGAGTGCAACGGGCGCGGTATTAAATGAGGAGTGGCAAAGAAATACTTATCAAGGGCAGAAATGCAGACGCATTATCCTCGAGTGAAAGAGTTGGGCCAGCGACGGAAGGATGCGCCGGCACAAGTAACAAGATCACGGTATCGGCACGGCAAGAGGGGGCGAAACAATGGGATAGGATCGTTTGTAACTCTTCTGGTGGCCTGGTTTCGGTGCCTTGCAGCGGCGCTGCCAGGGGATTTTTACATTTCCGCGTCGACTGGTCGCCTGGCGATTCCATTATCGCATCAGCCTCCCTCCGGCTCCTCGTTTCGCGTCATCGTTTCCATAAATACCGCGGGGACGGATCCCCGGCGATAATGTCTCGCGCAGAGTCGACCGGCAATCGATCCCTCGGCGTCTTCCGCCGGCTGACGCTTCGACGTGGTGCCCCATTTTGGAAATGTTTCGCCCGGAGACCAGTGGGAGCGGTCGATGGTGGCGGGTTCTGGGAGCTGAACAGGGGGTTCGGTTCGTTTTATTGGAGGGGGTTGTGGTTGCTTGCGTCGTGGACTGTGGGATTTTTCAAATGGGGGTTGAAACCGCGGTTGGTTTGGGTAATCGCGTGGAAGTTGGAGCCTAGGTCAATGTTGACCCATATTAAGTTTGCTATTCTTCCTTTTCGAGCGGTAGAAATGTAGTTTCTTCTATTTTTTAAGTTTCTTGGAATATTATGCTTGGTAATGTTAGATAGGTACTCTTGGCTCTGGAAAGACTCAGCACCCCCGGCTGAGGGTTAATTGAAACTGTGCGAGGTGTTATGAGGTACTTTATGGAGTCAGTCCGGTTAGATGGATTGGAAAAATCAACTTTTTTTTAAACATTTTTCGAAAGTACATATTATTTTAGCTTCTACAGAGGAATTTTGTAAAGAGCGCAGAGACTCGGCCTCTATAGATGAAAACTTTGAACGCGTTTCTCTCGAAACGACATTTTTCACATTGTGAAGATAAAATCTCAAAATTTATCCGACCGATTGCTTTATAAATTTAACTGCTTATTCTGCACACCTGTGACTCTCGCAGGGACTACAACCAAGTATTTTCATTGAGTCTAACCTAGTTTTAAAATTGAAAATAGCAAAAGATAAAGCCAAAAAAAACTTTTTCTTGCATTTTGCCCGCCATTTTGCTAATTTTGAAGGTAAATCACTAATTATAGTCCGAGCTATAGCGACAGTCATACTGATCCAGAATCTGTTTGGATTTTTGGGTTCAGATAAGTCTAACAACCGAAATCGCCTTCACGAGCGAGGCGTGAATTTGTAAACATGTCATCAAGACCGCTTTCAAAAGCATTTTAAAAGCAGTAACTTTATAACTTTTATATTTTTTATCTACTGTAGAAATGTAGTTTAATCAATAGAAAAAAGTTTTCTTCCATTACTATAATTATTTTCGACGCAATAAATTCCTGAACATCGCTGAATTTATCGGCGCCCTAACCAGAATGACCTCTTAATTTGGAAAAGTATTCTGCACTACCCATATCTATATAGTTTAATTATGGGCAGTATTCTGTTGATTTGAACCCTTGAACGAGGGTAGTAGAGATAGCCAAGGTTCATAGAATCGTACTATCACACTTTCAGATTCAGCAATTCAGATTTCGAAGACTAACGTGACACTTTTCAATTGTAATGCGCAATCCTGCGCGTGCGAATATTCTTCAGCCTGTCTAGATCCTTAAACAGGAACACTAAGAACACCCACAATTTGCCTGCGAATTTTCAGCCGGTAAGTTGCCTAGGAAGGAAGCTCTCCTCCAGCCAGCAGGAAGCAGAGATCGCTACACCATAACGCGGTAATTACCACCGCGAAGCTACAACAATGGGGGCCCGGCTTAACCCGACTGAACGAACACAATCACCGACCTCCAACTTGCGCCCCAGAACTGCCGCGGAATTAACCCCCCTCTGAAAAAAAAAAATAGAGAATGAAGAAAAAAGCGAGGAGTTTGATTCGAGGACCAACGCAATCAGTCCGCCCATTCAGAATACGCCACGGCGTGTGACGAATGAAACAAACGAATCTCGGGGCTGTGGGCATTCGCGGGAATCGATTCTACACCCGCAGAGCCGTCTGGCGTCGCGTAATTTGATCTTCTCTCATTAAACTTCGAAGGACGGGTGTTGGTTCTTCGGGCATCCGTGCGGAAGACGGTCCGAGGATGAGCAATCTGTTCAAACTTGCGAAGTCTGACTCCCCTTTTCTCGCGCGACCTCTCTCTCCCTCTCGTGTAGACACACACACACACACACACGTAGGTAGACGGTGTCTGTGGCTTTCTGCTTCTCGTCCGAGGCCGGATGGGCCAACAAACAGGAAGCCCTGTGCGTCATCCGCGAGCAGAGGCTCGTTTCATTTGTACCTTGTCCAGGCGCAGAGCATTTCGGGGCAACGAGACACACGGCTCACTCTGACGAGCACTGTAATTCCGAGCCGCTCTTTTTGCCGGTCCCGGGCTTGGATATTGTTAGGCCGCAATATCACGGTCGACTGGGCTTGCGGAGTTGTGCTACGGCCGTTTTTCTGGCTGGGACCTGTGTGGCCGTTTAGGGCAACCTTTCGCCTGGTGCAAGCTCCGCGGACTGGTTTTAGAGATGGTTGCGTTCAGGAGGCGTATTAAGTCGCGTTCCCACGTGTGGGGTTTCTATGGCAAGTGGTGCTACTTTTTTTTAGTGTTAACAGTGGTTCAGAGTGAAGTTTAAGTCTGTAGAGAGATGATTTTTGGCGTTGGAACGAGTTTGGGGGGTGTATTAAGTCGCGTTCCCACGTGTGGGGTTTCTATGGCGAGTTGTGCTACTTTTTTTTAGTGTTAGCAGTGGTTCAGAGTGAAGTTTAAGCCTGTAGAGAGATGATTTTTGGCGTTGGAACAAGTTTGGGGGGTGTATTAAGGCGCGTTCCCATGTGTGGGGTTTCTATGGCGAGTTGTGCTACTTTTTTTTAGTGTTAGCAGTGGTGCAGAGTGAAGTTTAAGCCTGTAGAGAGATGATTTTTGGCGTTGGAACGAGTTTGGGGGGTGCATTAAGGCGCGTTCCCACGTGTGGGGTTTCTATGGCGAGTTGTGCTGCTTTTTTTAGTGTTAGCAGTGGTGCAGAGTGAATTTTAAGTCTGTAGAGAGATGATTTTTGGCGTTGGAACGAGTTTGGGGGGTGTATTAAGGCGCGTTCCCACGCGTGGGACTTCTCTAGTGAATTTCATCACCTAGAAATGATGCACCGTGAGATCGGAGGGAGTGAATGAGATGGAAGGCATTTAAGAAGTACACTTAATCAACTTTGTCTAAGATTTTGTACTTTAGTTTGAGGTGCAGAGGGCACACGCGGGAACGTGGTTCGGTGTATTCTCTGGGGTGAGTAGTATTCGTGGGAGCGTGGCTTTAAGTGTCCCACGTACCTACGTTTCATTACACACACGCAAATGTGACTTCAATCTTTCTCCACGTATTTCAGAAGTGGGAACCCTGCTTTACTCCTCCCATACATGGTTTCAGCCAAGGATTAGTAGATCCTTAGTGCGAACTCTGTTGCTGAAAACGTAGCGATACTAAACGTGAATCGGCCGAGAAGAACTTGGAGAGTTAAGTGCCTAGGTCACCCACGCTTGTTACAAAAACCCATGAGCAATTTGGCACGGCCAACAAATTGGATTTTGTTAACGAACGCACCTAAGTGAAGCCATCAATACGGATGTCGATGCTCACGCGTTAATCGTCTAATTTATATGCAAACGCCACGTGCGCCCATAAACTGGCCCGGCGTAGACAATAATCGCGTAGCTAGAAAATAAATATAACCCAGTCGTTAACAATTTATCGGCGCTTTACATCGACGCGTTTTCGCGTTTCCCCGATCCAGCGGATTTCCCCTGTTTACGCGCCAGATTAATAACGCGACATTTAAATTTTTCGAGAATCCCCCATCTGCGCAGAGAAATTCCACCCATTTAGCTCCATCCACCCACGTTCCTTTCGCGCTAAATCAGTTCAGCCTTTTCAAATGTATTTCACTGGCAGTTGTAATGAAATTAATAAAACATTCCAAAACCTGGGGAAATTAGCTCGTGGTTGCAAAAAGTTATTCACTCGTCGCTGGGAAATGTTCAAAACACATTCCCTCCTCTGATATTAAAACATTACTTATTCGGACGAACTATTTATCCGCTGTCCAACTTTTATTAACATAACGCGCATGCTGAAATACAACTTCAACTCAGTGTCAGATGATAAACGAGATTTAAGAATATAAACCCCAGCTACATCTGTTATTATCACTCTTCCATCCTTCACGATTACTTTTACAAATGGAGGACAGCTTTCTGCGTGGAGCAAAAGTTCACTCCTACTCATCTCCATTTCCATAAGATGAATGGGGAATGAATTAGATAAATGGTCCCATTAGTGCACACACAGTCGTACAAATTTGTTCGTACCTTACCAAATCGGTACATTCATTTTCTGCACTAAAATTGAAAAGTATAACTCCGTTGAAAAGACTTCTCCATGCTCCGTTAAAACTACCCATACTTTATAAAAAAGAAAGGTCAACAAAATTTGCCTTCGATCATTTCAATTTTCATTTCTAACTCGAATACAATGAAACTAAAACTCCTTAGCGTATATTTCTAAAAAGCATCGAAGGTATTGCCCAAGGGTGCCCCCAGGTTTACTTGAAAAGCAAAAACCAAGGAAGAACTTCGCTTTCGCCCAAAACTTTCCCCGCAGGGTTGACCGCTCGCAAATCCTTGACCGACTTAAGCGCGCATTTTTCAAAACTTGCGCCACTCGAGGCGTTAATATTCCAGAGGAGCAAAAGAAACGAAGTTTGGGAATGAAGATCGAGGGTGCATCGGGGCTGTGGCCCTCAATTAACCCGCTGGCGACGATGGCGATAAATCTTCCGCATCCGTGGGCTGGCCGGGACGAAAAACTTCTTGTACCGGCGGAATCGACTATCGATCCCGCATAAATTACAGGGGGAGGAGGGAAAACAGGCTGCCGGCCAGTTTTCCCTGGATCGTGCGTGAGCAAACAGAGATAAACGGAGAGAGAGGGGTGGGGGTGGGGGGTGATTCTCCGCGAGAAAAGCGTCGCAACGGGGCCGGATATTTATTATGGCGAGGCGCCGTTACTGTTCCGCGATTATAATTCCGCTGAAAATCCCAAATTACGGCGACGACGGACCTTGGACTCGGAGGGGAGCGATTTTTCGCCAACTGCGCTTCGCTGATAATGAAACGCGCGCGATGGGAGGATGTTCGTGAAAATTAGGGAACCGGGGGTGGGTAACAGGGAATTGGGGCGCCCCTTCTATTTTCGGGGAATAATAAAATTGGGGTTGAAATCACTGCTTTGTCATAGTGTAGGGGACATTCCATGCGAACTCTGACAGATTTCGGAGTAAATTTTCGTAGATTGCTGAAATTTGAATATGTTGTAGTCTTTAGTGATATTTAAACGTACCTCAAAGGATTTTTCGAAATTTTGAAAAATGACGATTTTACAGCTGTCTGAAGTAAAGTGCTAACTTTTTTTCAATACATTATAGCTATGGAAGTAGTAAACGGATGCAGATGAGCTTTACGGTGCTTATAGAGAAGACATTGAAGTTTTAAGAAAAAATTATTTCAGTTTAGAAAATTTTTTTTTTAACCATTTTTGTGCAATTATTTTAAACAAATGCAGGTTTTTAACATCGGGCGCGATTTTAACAATCTAAAAAAAGGAGAATATAGTTCTATCCTTTCCCTTGATGGACAATGAAAGCGGAAAAGGGGGAATTATTAATAAAATGCCCATTACTCATAAAATAATTTTTTTACTCTAAATCATTTTCTGCTTTTTAGTAAAAATATTGTTTTGTCATCGGAACTACGTATCTGTGCAAAGTTTCAAGTCGGTCGTGTATGTGGAAGTGCGTCAAGATTCGCTTACAAGATTTCACCCTAAGAAACTAACTAACTCACGAGTGAAGCTAAATTAAAGCTTGTAATATAAAGCTATCGCACTTTGAGTGTGTTTCGCTCTGTAAAACACTTCTTATGATTTATTATGCAGGAGTTGAGTCAACTCACACTTCACAGGAAGCCAGAAAGCACCAAATTTGGAAAACCTTATGAATAAGAATCTTATAAAAAAAACCTCATATAGATAGTAATCAAATTCAAATTCCCTGCAATTTCCATTCTTCAAACTTGAAACCTACTAAATCACTAAACTGCAACTTCAAATTGCCTGCCAGTATTAATTCCACTATCAATCCATTTCCACTTGAATTACTTACAATCCTCCTCGCACCTGTTCCACCTCCGCCCACCGCTGCAGCCCTCCAAAAATCCTCTGCATCCCCTTCTGCGCATCGGCCAAAAGAAGGAGAGTTGCACGTAAACGTCACCGGAGCCCGTCGATCCTCGGCAGGAATCCCGTGCCGAGGTGGGCGGGGGACGGGTCAGGAAGTGAAATAGAATCGACGACATCGCGTCGTTGAAAAGGGGGAAGAAGGAAAGGGTGTAGAAAGAAAGCAGGATGGGCCAAGATCGAAACGGCCCAGGGACATTTGTCAACGGCACACCGTGGCCGAAAGGACGGGCGAGCCAAGGCCGAAACCGGTACAACACGTAGTTTGCGCGCTGGTACACGGGGCTTTTCAACGGGCCTCCCTTGAAATATGGGAGTCGGTGGACAAAGCGACCCTCTCTCCCGGGGGAGGCCCGCTGATAACCCTCGAAAGTGAATGTAGTCTGGAGCTCGCGCCCCGGCAAAACACCCGCTCCTATGCAAGCCCCTGGGTACAGTCGACAAGGAACGGGCCGAGATATATTCCTGTCGCCCTCCCCTCTGAAAGCATCCACCCCCCTCGCGCTTTATGCGCGAATATATTCGGATGAACGTGCCGCGATTACTCATCGATCCACCTGCGGGGACTTCGTCGCGCTGTCTGCTTCCTCTGGATACCTTTTGTCGATGCCGAGTCGGCGGTGCACTCGGATCTGCCGCGCTACGCGAAGGGCTGGTATCGACGACGACGTTGCTAGGGGGTTGGGGTGGTTGCTTTGATAAGAAGAAGAATCTTGCCTCGGCGGGAGTATTGTGAAACTGCTATGCTAGGGAGGTGGAGGGACGTTGTGGTCTTCTTGAGGTGATTAGCTCGTATAAATAATCAGAGGCGTCGGAATTTTGTCACCAATTCGGAAGTTCGAGGAGATTGCTTTGGGAAGGTTTGTCTTGTTCGAGGAATGAGGGCTGTGGGAATATTATTTCAGGGATCTGGTGGTAAGTTGTGATCTTCTGTAGGTGATTAGTTGATGTAAGTAATTGGATGTGAGGAAATGGGGCGGTTGGTTTGGGAAGAAGAGCCTTGTGTAGGTGAAGGGTTGTGAAATTGCTGTGCGAGGGACGTGGAGGGACGTTGTGATCTTCCGTAGGTGATTAGCTCATATAAGTTATTGGATGTGAGGGAGTGAGAAAGTTGGACGAGGCTGGAAGAGCTTTGCTTGAATAGAGGGTTGTGGAATCGCTATGCCAGGGTAGCGAAGGGACATTATAGTCTTCCTTAGGTAATCAACTGCTGCGACTAATTGAAACCCTCGAAATAGGGAAGTTGCAGAAAGTTTGTTTAAAAAGCATCGCTTCAATCCCAACTATCGTTTCAACAACCATACCCACACTTAAGGGGTTATGCCTAGTCAGCTTTAAAAAAAGAACGCGATTTTCAAGAATTTTTTGTGGAATATTTACTGTATATTTTGTTACAACTATTCGCTTATTTTAGAAGTCATATATGCAGCAACTCTCAGTAATTTTGTTATAGAAAAACATTAAAACATGACATTAAAACTGACTAGGCTTAACCCCTTAAGGGGGAACACCACTTTTTTGAGAATTTTTTTCATGCATAATTTACAATTTTCATATAAAATTTGTATTACCTACCTTTAGTACAATGTTTTGAAAGCCTATAAAAAAAAATGAATAGAAAAACATACATAAATTTTAATATAGTAATTAATTTTCTAGATCCCTCACAAAAAGCGTAGTTCGTCGGCGAAATGTGTAACTATGGAACAGCAGCTCTGAAATCAAACTTAATTTTTTTATAAACTATATGAGTGTAGTTTTCGTTGCACGTGCGGATTTTTTGATCGAAAACAAATTTTTTGAAATATGCTCGACAAACTGTCCATCTTATTTGCGGATTTTCGAAACTTTTTCTTCTAAAGCGCGCCATTTTTACAAAAATAATTTGTTAAAAAAATCCGTGCGTGCAACGGAAACTACACTCATATAGTTGATAAAAAAAGTTTTAAATTTGACTTCGGAGCTGGCGTTCCAAAGTTACACACCCTGCCAGCGACCTATATTTTGTTTGTGAGGGCTCTAGAAAATTAATTAAAATATTAAAATTTTTGCATGTTTTCCTACTCATTTTGTTTATAATCCCATAAGACATTGTGCTAAAATTAGGTAATACAATTTTAACAAACCTTGTTTCAGCTCAAGAAAAGTCGAAAAAATCAAATATAAATTTTTAAACAGCTGTGATTTCGGTAACAATGTCCGGACATGGTTACATCTAGTTCGGACGATAACTACACTCATACAGATTAAAAAAATCTTTGGTACTTTCGTTTCAGATCACTAGGACGGTTTTTGATGACATGACCTGCGCTTCGGCGTGTAACTTGTACAAATTTCAATACAATGCATTCCAAAAATTTGTGTTGATAGTTCAAACACTACTAAATATGTGTGCAAAACCCCTGCCCTGTAGGCGCGATAGGTTTTCCAGAATTAATTTTCAAATATCACCTTGAAAAACGAGTGTCTCGACTAGAATACCCCCTTAAAAGAGGCTTATTTTCGGCGTTCCCGCTTTAACCATCCTGCGATTCCCAATCTCCTAACCTCGAAGCCCAGGATAAGCAACAGGACGCCAGCCACCACCAAGCAACCCCCCTGCCCCATCGAAACAATCCACCACCAGCAGTTTACAATCGCCACAAAACGTTCCACATCCCCGCCACAATAAACCGATCGGCTCTCAGGATGCCCGCCAAAAATGAATATTTAACCACTCGACAAGCTCCAGTAGCGTTTCACCGTATCCTCCGCCACGCCACCGCAGACAGCGCTGCAAAATTCACCAGGCAGCCTGGGCGTTTACCCCAGAAACCATGCATGTGATGCTCTTTACTCGAAAGATGCTTCCGCCAGTTCCAACCCCCTTTTTTTTCGGCGCGGAACGCGTCACAAAAAAAAAACACGTACGCGCTAGTACGCTGGCAGCGTAAAGGAAGGAGGAATAAAAAAGGAGGCGATTCGTTGCAAGATTTACGACGCTCGGGGAGCGAGGCCCCGCCGACTGCGGAGGGTAAACAGAGAGAGAGAGAGGATGAGAGAGTAAGGGTGGCGCTGGGAGAAGAAGAAAGAGGAGGACGAGGTAAAGCTCGAGGAGTTTGCCGGCTGGATTGCTGGAAAATCGTCGGTGACATCGACGAGTATTTCTGTAGCTGGTTCGCCACTCCCCCCCTCGCCACCCCTGGCCCACGAACCCTCGCGACCGTCCAGGGTTAATTTTTAAAGCAGCAGACGAACGAGCGTCTGGCCCCTCGTTCCCCGAACGATCCGCTGCGATCGGATTATCGATTGTCCGCGATCGCCCGTTCGCCGGCAGATACCCTGAAATATATAACGGTGGCTTACGGGGTCGACCTGGGCCAGGGGTCTGGAAAAGTTGGACGGTGGCTCGATAACGGGGCGTTGCAGCTCGACGCCTCCGCGAGCAACATCCGTGCGACATCCCCTTGGTTCCCCTTTTGTGCCGCTCGAATCGCGCGACCAATGGCCCCCGGACCTCTCCAGAAAGCGGATCGAGAGTCTTTCCGGCGATCCTTGCGGGGGCCGGGGGGTTGAGAGGCGGCGGAGATATCCGTGGACCGTGGGAGAAAGAGAATCCCGTCGCGGAGATTCGAATCGAACCGGGGGATGTTTCTAGCGGGCGCAGAGGGAATGGTGAACGAGGGCTTCTTCTTTTAAGTTTGCTCAATTCCAGAGGACAGTAGACTCCTGGAATCTCTTGATTTTATGAAGTGGAAATTTTTAAAACGGTTGGGATTGCTTCGCAGTCATCTTGGGGTGACTTGATGATTATTTTCAACGTCTTACTATTGCGCGTAATTGGATCTATTTGATACTACCTGTGACGCGAAAGGAACCCCCTGCAATTCCATGGAGTCTTTGGATTCGGAAGTTGAAACTCTGCGCGTACGCCGCGTGCGGAAATCGTTCACTCTCATTGGTAACAGGGACATTCCACGTGAAATCGGACACCTTTTAGAGTAACATTTCGGATGTGGCTGAAATTTGAATATGTTGTAGTCTTTAGGGATATATAAACGTATCTCGAAGGAGTTTTGACAGTTTTGAAAAATGTCGATTTTACTGCTGTTTGAAGGTAAGTGCTAACTTTTTTTCAATAAATTATTTACGTTTACGGCGATTTGTAGAAAAGACATTAAAGTTTTGAGAAAAATTATTTCAGTTTCAGAAACAAATTTTTTTAACCATTTTTGGGCAATTATTTTAAACAAACGCAGTTTTTTAACAACGGGCGCGATTTTAAAAATCTGAAAAAAACAGAATATAGTTATATCCTTCCCCTTCATAGTTTAATTGTCAAAAATATGGGCATTTTAAAATTGGCCTTGTTAAAATTGTTGAAAGTTGACGCTGCGTCGCCCAGCACCGCGGTACTCGCAGCGGCCAAGCGGCTTACCTGATATTCTTATACAGGATTCTCGAAAATGGTAAATATTTGAAAAAAACTGAAGGAGGAAAACTGTTACTGTTTTTTATATCCAACATAATACGGTATCTGAATTTTTGGTGTTCGCAATATTTTCCTTGAAACGAGGGTGACTTTTAGTTTTTTAAATGGAATGTTATATATTTAATTACCCAATATGAAAGCGACTGTCAAGGCAAATTCAACCATATGGTACACTATGACCTTGAAGGCCACACAAGGCTAGGAATAAGTAAATATATTGAACTATCTATCTAGTAGATAAGGTTTCTTTCTTTCATTGCTAACCTTATGTGGCATTGAATGTCATAGTGTACCATATGGTTGAATTTGTCTTGACAGTCGCTTTCATATTGGGTAATCAAATATATAGCATTCCATTTAAAAAAATTAAAAGTCACCCTCGTTTCAAGGAAAATATTACGAACACCAAAAATTGAGATACCGTATTATGTTGGATATAAAAAACAGTAAGAGTTTTCCTCCTTTAGTTTTTTTTCAAATACTTACCAATTTAAAATAAACAAACAAAATAATTGCACAAAAATGGTTCAATCTTTTTTTTTCTAAACTGAAATAATTTTTTCTTAAAACTTCAGTGTCTTTTCTACAAATCGCCGTAAACCTCATCTCCATCCATTTACTACTTCCATAGTTATAATTTATTGAAAAAAAATTATCACTTACCTTCAAACAGTTGTAAAATCGACATTTTTCAAAATTGTCAAAAATCCTTCGAGATATGTTTATATATCCCTAAAGACTACAACATATTCAAATTTCAGCCACATCCGAAATGTTACTCCAAAAAGTGTCCGATTGCGCGTGGAATGTCCCAACAGTGCTCGCTGAACACCGATCGGCGGTTCACGCACAGGCTGAATACGCATATGATGTCACCATTCAGAAATAGATATATAAAAGTCACTCAATTCTTCCACGAACAAAAGTAGCTATCTTGTAGGAAGAAGGGTAGCATTCCTCATATTTTCACGGCCCACATATTCCTTTTTAAAGCACCCAGCTTGCGCCTCCCCATCGATCGATATTTGACCTCGTCACAAATCCAAAAAAGAGAATCATTACCGAGCTCGCCGTATATAACGAGCAACGCGACGCTCACAAAATATTTCCACCCGAAGAAAAGCGCGCAGGAAGTGATTCCTGGTCTCCGGGGGTATGTTCGGTTAATTTTTAAGCCGGGGGGCGCTCATTTTCGTCGAGCTCGATTTCAGGGGTGGATATCGATTGCTTTGAGATCGAGGGCTGTGGAATCGGAGGCGACTGGAGTTGAAGACGACGAATGAATGGTCGCGCACCCTTCGAGGACCGGCTCCCCCTTAAGGAGGGGGCGACTGCCTCTCCAGAGGCGAGGAAATTATTTTCCAGAAATCGGACGCGAGTCATTACGCGGGTCTGACGATCTTTAATCGCGAGAGTTGGGAAGCCTGGTTACGAGAATCGGCGGAGGGGGCCCCATATCAGTTTACAAGCAATTAATCGGCGTGATCACGAATTCACTTGCAAACAGTGGAGACGAGAATTTGCAGAAAGTTCATCGCATTTCCTGGATGGAAAGTCGCTTTGCATAATTGTTGGGAGAATGAATAATAACAGGGGAGGAGCTTGGAGAGTATAGAATTTAATTGAAAGCAACTGATTTATACGCGTATGAGAGGATTGAGTTTTTCTGAATTCTATTCTGCAGCCGACATTCAGAATTTGCAAAATAAGAAAATGCAGAAGTTTCAAGTCGAAAAGGTGGTAAGTGACTTACAATTAGAAGATAATAATTATTACCTTAATATATCCAAAACGCGAACGCTCGAAATATCAGCACTTCAAATCATCAACGCATCAAAATATCAACGCTTCAAAATATCAACGCTTCAAAATATCAACGCTTCAAAATATTAACGCTTCAAAATATCAACGCTTCAAAATATCAACGCTTCAAAATATCAACGCTTCAAGATATTAACGCATCAAAATATAAACGCTTCAAAATATCAACGCTTCAAAATATCAACGCTTCAAAATATCAACGCTTCAAGATATTAACGCTTCAAAATATCAACGCTTCAAAATATCAACGCATCAAAATATAAACGCATCAAAATATCAACGCTTCAAAATATCAACGCTTCAAAATATAAACGCTTCAAAATATCAACGCTTCAAAATATCAACGCTTCAAAATATCAACGCTTCAAAATATCAACGCTTCAAAATATCAACGCTTCAAAATATCAACGCTTCAACATATCAAGGCATTAAGAGCAAAAATAGACTAATCCACATTTTTCTTTACGAAATTGATTTAGTAGCAATAATGTAAAATCAATAATTAATTATGTTTCAATGTGGGTTAGGTCCGTTTTTGCTCTCAGTGCCACATTTATTGTTGACGATACATTGAGTCTCGATGCACTTCGCCCTCTGCACTGTCAAAAATACGGTACAGTTGGAGGTTGAGCAACCCCCATCTATATGCAAGCCACCCCGCCAATTTGTCTGCCGCGGGAAGTTCACGAAGAAGAATGGCGGGGAAGATGTTACTCCTTGTAACGATGTCGCGCTTGAAGGGGGCCCGCACGAAGATCTCGAACGTGTAGGGAAAGGCCTTCGAATAAAATTATGAGCATCGATCTCTTTCAGGAAAATAAAAGTAGCCCTTCACGAGCGCAGTGAATTCATCCCGGACACCGCTATCAACGATGCCCTCTTTCTTATCAGAGGCACGTTCCGCCCTAGCCATAAGAATTTACTGATTGCTGCAGCGATCAGGATCGAGCGGGCTCTATATTTCCCCGGATGAGAGTTATTCTATCTTCTGACCTCCTGAGGGAACGAATCTATCGCCTCGTTAGCCGCCGTTCGAGCTCACAGATCTTCGGGGACGCTGTTCGCGCGGGTTGGCTGATCTTTGCCCTCGATTGATATCGGTTTTTGTAGACTTTTCGAAAGTACAGGGTCCACTGTTTTGATTCTGCAGATCGTGAGTTGAGGGTTGGATTTACGAGGGATAATTTTCTCGTAGTTTGGAGATGGTCACTGTTATCGAAGAAATTGACGTACTTTATGGGTGGACTTTGGAGAAACGGAACTTTAAATTTGTTGTTCTGTGGTTGTATAATTTATTTGTCTTCTTTATTCTGTAGTATCTCTAGATCTATGTTATCTGCCTTGTACCTTTGCTAAATTCAACGTTCCTTGGATTCCCCATCATCTGGTTCCTCTGCTTCGCAGGCTCTGTATTTCTCAGGTTCTACGTCCCTTCAGTTCTGCAATCCGCATATTCTATATTCATACATTTCTTACATACTACATCTCCATAACTCTGTATTCCTTAGACTCTACGTCTGAATTCTGTATTCCTTAGATTCTACGTCTGCAGAATTCTGTATCCCACATTCTACAGTCCTTAGTTCCTACATCTCCGAAAATCTGTATTCCTTAGCCTCTACATATTCCTCAGACTCTATATCTCCTGAAATCCATATTCTGCACCCCCCCCCCCCCCCCCGCCGATTTTAATACCCCAATATTCTATACCTCCAGATTACTGGCACACCCCACATATTCCACATTCCTTACATTCTACACCTATCTTCTACATCCCCCACTTCCTCCATCCCTCAGACTCCACATCCTACAGACTCCACACTCTAAAACTTCAAACTGTCGAGCTGCATATTTCTCACCACTCAACCACCCACTTCAAACCCACCCTAAATTCGACTCCAACTTTCGCACTCGTCAGCAACGAATCCTCCCTCACCTCCATTTCATTAAGTTCATTATTCGGCCGATCCTCGTGCGTCGAGCAAACAGACAGGGACGAATCCGTGCCACGGGGAGCACCATACAGGATAAGCACGCGAGCCCGCCAGCATCTAGATCTGCCTGGAGAATGGATTTACGGTGCCGCGAGGGGGGTAGGTCCTTTGCACCAGGTCCAGGCGTCGCGTCCTACGGGATCGTTCGGCTCGCGTGATCAAGAGCTGTTCGTGCCCGATCCTGGACCAGGATTACCACGAGACACCGGGTCCTTCGGCTAGAGCCACGGGGCTAGGATTACAGGGAGGTTCGATGCTAAGCTCCTCTCTCTGTACGCTTGATTTTTTCCCCGGATCGTTTGCCGGCAGCTTGGTCCCGAGTCAGAAGAGGTATGTCCTTCCTCTGTTCGAAAACTTACTCGGGATTAACGAGCCTCGCCTCTGCCGAAACTTCGCCATCTCGTTCGGTGTCTGTGGAGCTTGCGAGGACAAACTGGATCCTCTAAACCGTCTTTCCCGTTGCTTCAGCTACGAGTACTTCTAGCTTAGTCTAAAGAATCGCCAGATCTGGTGGTTACGGTATCGACTCTGCTTTTGTAGCCGAAAGCTAAGGAAATTAGGAATTAGCAACCGAAATGTGGTTAATAACCTTGAAATCAGCAGCTTTTATAATACTGGTTGCTGATGTGGGCTGATGTTCATGCAAAATATCAACGATGCAAAATATCAACGCTCCAAAATATCAACGCTCCAAAATATCAACGCTCCAAAATATCAACGCTCCAAAATATCAACGCTCCAAAATATCAACGCTCCAAAATATCAACGCTCCAAAATATCAACGCTCCAAAATATCAGTGCTCCAAAATATCAACGCTCCAAAATATCAACGCTGCAAAATATCAACGCTGCAAAATATCAACGCCGCAAAATATGAACGCTCCAAAATATCAACGCTCCAAAATATCAACGCTCCAAAATATAAACGCTTCAAAATATCAACGCTCCAAAATATCAACGCTTCAAAATATCAACGCTCCAAAATATCAACGCTCCAAAATATCAACGCTCCAAAATATCAACGCTCCAAAATATCAACGCTCCAAAATATCAACGCTCCAAAATATCAACGCTCCAAAATATCAGTGCTCCAAAATATCAGTGCTCCAAAATATCAGTGCTCCAAAATATCAGTGCTCCAAAATACCAGTGCTCCAAAATATCAACGCTCCAAAATATCAACGCTCCAAAATATCAACGCTCCAAAATATCAACGCTCCAAAATATCAATGCTCCAAAATATCAACGCTCCAAAATATCAACGCTCCAAAGTTTTCGTTTTCTATTTTTAAAATAGTAACGAGAAGGGTGAGAATAGTAAAAAGTTCCGTGTTTGTAAGAGTAACTTCGATTGCTGGCATTTACTACATACCGAAGTTTCACGTTCTCAGCTCAGCGACCTCTTCTTTGGAAGTCTGTCACGGGGAAGGTCACCACTATCTCTAATCTGAAATAAAAATAGAATGCCCATTCACATACCACTGTGCGTTTGACCTGTGAATCACTGCTCGTTTGGAATTCACGCGACGAAAAAGGCAAAGTGACGGCAGGGACAACGGGCTGCGAAATTACGCTGCCGCTTCCGCGTGGATTCTATGTAATTCTTTTCTAATACATTCAGAATCTGAAATCGTTTTCTTGTCTTCATTGTCTTCACAATTTCCCATTCTTTCGATATCCAAACCCCCTAAAGAAGATTCTCAACTACCTTAGTCACGTGAGCATTCAGTGTGAACAATAATATTTGGCCAGTATCGTTCAACTATTAAGTGCTAGGAAATCTCAACTGGGTACATTAGGTCTTTATAATTTACTCATCCCACAGCTCAGAAATTGCACTTATTTTAAAAAATCATTTGGTAATTAATTTACAAAATTTACTGCCTACCGATTTCGATGACCTTGAAATATATTATCGGGTACATGATTCTGAATAACTTTTTCCTGTACATATTATCGTTGCTCGGCTTTAGTTGTCGAAATATTCGGAAAAATGATTTCTTTAGACCATCTTCCAGCTTCATCAATTAAAATTCCACCGAATTCCTTTAGTGCGATAATATCTCTTGAAGCAAACTCGAGCTAGTACACCCACTTCCGTGACACCCAGTACGTGTCCCGTTGCAGCGAGGCGCGGGAAGCATCTCGAATAAATCGAATCGCGTCCTCGGCTCCGTGATTCGAATCGCCTGTCGTTGGCACAGTGCGTGCGCCGGAGCAACGCGACAGGCTGCGCTGCACTTGGAAAGAGAGCATCGTCCCGACCCTGTTCAAAGAAAAAAGCTCCCTGATAGCGTTTCCACGCGATAAATTAATCCAATCGTCCGTCCTACGCGCGACTTCCTCTCGCTTCCCCATCTCTCCCCTCTGTTTCTCCAGCTTCCGGTTCCACTGCCGCTAGGCTGCATTGTGCTCTATGATTTTTCATCTCTGCCCCTTGCACTTTCACGCCCCGACACCCCCTATCTCTTAGAGCTGTTGATTCTCTTGTCTCTTCCTCCGTTCGCTGCCTGCTCGCCCTATTTTCATTCGTTTCTGTGCTTTCGTCGACTTCCTCGTGCCGTGGCAGCAGTGATACTAGTGATAGTGGTGGAGGTTGCGTGACAGGGTATTCGAAGGCGCGGTGACAATTGGTTTTAGGGCTTCAGTGATGAGAAAGTAGTGCGACGTTGATGGGGCTCGAGTTTTTCCAAGTTTCAGAAGGTGCAGGTGAAGGTTGTGAGAAAATGTAGCGTGTATGCACTACGTTGGTAGCTTTTGGTAGTTGGGAAGTGGAATTGTGTGGAGTCTGTGGGTCACAGTGGACTGGTACTACGTTTATAACTTCCAATATTGTAGTTTTGAAGAACGTAGTACTCCTTTCACAGTTACTAACGCGTGCTAATTAAAATAGAACGATATTGACAAATCCAAATTTGTATGGACTGAAAACGTAACACTGCGTTAAATCTACACGAGGGATACGAGTAGAGAAGCACGATGAAAGGTGCTGATGTGGATCCAGAAAAAAAATGTTTATCGGTCGATCAGGTAAACGCGAAGTCAAAGCACGAAGCATGGGCGCCACCCAAAAGACCACACTCAGTATTAGTGTCTCCCCTGACCCTGATGAAGCTACTTTCAATGCTGGCGAAGCGTCGTTTTGCTAATGGCGAACGTGGCTTGTGCTCGAACAAGTCACGGGCAAATTCTACCAGAATTTTGAACAGAAACTCGCCAGATATTACGTCACAAGAGGCTTAACTACATCGCTCAAACCCGCTACAGAACATTACTACAATTAGAGAATTATCAAAAAATGTATTAAAAAAGAAACTTCGAAGCCACTTCCAGCAACGCTCCAAAATATCAAAGTTCCAAAACATTAATACTCCGAAACATTAACACTCCAAAACATCAACGCTCCAAAACATCAACGCTTCAAAACGCGAATGCCCGAAATATCAGCACTCCAAAATATCAACGCATCAAAATATCAACGTTCCAAAACATCAACGCTCTCAAACACGAACGTTCAAAAACATCAACGCATCAAAATATAAACGCTTCAAAATATCAGCGCTCCAAAATATCAGCGCTCCTAAATACAGCGCTCCGAAATATCAGCGCTCCGAAATATCAGCGCTCCAAAACATCAACGCTCCAAAACATCAACGCTCCAAATCATCAACGCTCCAAATCATCAACGCTCCAAATCATCAACGCTCCAAAACATCAACGCTCCAAAACATCAACGCTCCAAAACATCAACGCTCGAAAACATCAACGTTCCAAAACGCGAACGCTCGAAATATCAGCACTTCAAATCATCAACGCATCAAAATATAAACGCTTTAAAATATCAACGCTTCAACATTTCAACGCTCCAAAATTGCAACGCTTCAAAACATCAACGCTCCAAAACATCAACGCTCCAAAACATCAACGCTCCAAAACATCAACGCTCCAAAACATCAACGCTCCAAAACATCAACGCTCCAAAACATCAACGCTCCAAAACATCAACGCTCCAAAACATCAACGCTCCAAAACATCAACGCTCCAAAACATCAACGCTCCAAAACATCAACGTTCCAAAACGCGAACGCTCGAAATATCAGCACTTCAAATCATCAACGCATCAAAATATAAACGCTTTAAAATATCAACGCTTCAACATTTCAACGCTCCAAAATAGCAACGCTCCAAAATAGCAACGCTTCAAAATATCAACGCTTCAAATCATCAACGCTCCAAAACCTAATAAAATAAAAAGGAAAATTCAGCAAAAAAACAACACCTCCTAAACCCCAAGCATCGAATCCCTAACCCACCCCAGAATTCCGCAGAAATTACTACAATGGTCACGAGAACAATGAACGGTGAGCCGACTGTCACGCGAAGTGCCAAGAGTAGCCATTACTCCACGCCATGGCAAAGAGAAACAATGCAGAGGCAAAAGGAGAATTCTAAAAAACGAGAGGGAAAAAACTAAGCGCAGAAAAGCTCCCGAAGCCTGGAACGAACTGCAGAAGCAACTAGAAAGAAGCTCGCGCGAAAATGTTCCGGTAATTTCGCGGAATAAATTTAAAGTTGCAGGAGGAGCCGTCGCGGCGACAGCGGCGTTTGCATGAAATGCAGATTGCCTGGGCCACTTATACCGAACAGATTCCCGAACTCGCCGGGATTTATCGCGAAGGAGGGTGTGTCCAGGATATATCGACTGTTGTTCCACGCTGTCGCGACTCGATAATCCGAGACGGGTGAGGGGGATCGTCCGCGCGGAAGTACGAAAGAACTCCGCGGACTCCATTAGAAGTAAAGTTGGCGGCCGGCCTGTTCCGGGGCGCCCACCATTCCACTGGCCAGCTAGCGTCCAGCGGCGGACGTCCACCGGGACGCACATACCTTTGGGGGTTCATTCGTATTCCGCCCCTGTCGGAAACTTTGCGATAATTCGATGTCTCGACGACTGCAAGAGCAGCAACAGCGGGCCTGGCCTCCGTCATCATCGTTGGACCAAAGCGGCCTACGTGACTTTTCCGCTCCCCTTACCATTCTCCGTCTTCCCGACGATCCCAGCCACCCTCTGCCGGAACACCCCTTTGCAGTTACACTGGCGATATCGTCTCCTTTTATGGTGATCCGTCACGGGCTATCTTCTTCCGTTTCTTGAATTCTTAGAAGCAACGTCCCCATTCTTCTTCCTTTATTTGTCTAGGAATTACTTCGTCTTGGTAACTTTGTTGCCCATTTGTTCCCTTTAAATCTTCCACGATAATTCCACTCCACTCTTATTTATTATAACTCTTTTATAGAGTATCCACTGTATAGACAGTTTTTGTGCTTTAATTTCTCCAATTTCGTTGCCACCTGCACCTCCCACTCGCCCACTTTTCGAGCTGTTTTATTCCCCCGGTTTTTGTTTCCCCGTTGAAACGCCACTGCCGCGTATATAACTCTGCCGGCGGCTCCATCGCCGCGTTTAGCCCCATATTTCAATTCCCAATCCTCCATTTTCTGTTCGAATTCATCATACCGGCCGAAGCGATCGCAATTTATCAGCGGCGCATCGCGCAGTGTGTCTTCCCTATCGCGCATCGAGTTGCACGCTCTGTTGCAGTCTCTTAATTCCTCCCTTTCTGTCTCTCTCCTATTTCGGACAGAGGGGAGCAGCAGTTTTTACTTTGATCATTCGCGCCACGATTGATCCATTACCGTCGTTAACGGACGACCTCGCGGCAGCTCATGATTCCCAGGCTGCGCCCCCTGGCCATCAAGCCTTTCCACCGTATCCCTCGTCGTTTTTCCTCGCCGCTCCACGTTCTCCGGGCACCTGTTCCGTCGTTCCGGTCTCTAAACGCCGCCCGCCTCATTCTCTGGTAATTTTCTAGTGGAATTTCCTTCGCGGAGGCTCGCTGCGGAACGGCTCCCTTTTTTCAGCGCCCGTCCACGCGGCAGGTTGAAACCGAGTGCTCTCTGGCTCGCGGGGTGAAAATTATCGGGTGCAAATTGAATCGCGCGACGTTTAATCTCCACCGTCTCCTACGCTCGAGGATTGCGCGCCTTCGGGGCGGAAGCGTTGCTCGTTGTTTTTTTAGAGATAGGTGAACATCGAGTGGACGGTTTTGGCGCGGGTAATTATTGAGCAACGGGTCGTTTCATTGCTCTTTGTCGCTGGAGGGCGAAGTCGGTGATTGAGGGGTTATGCATTTAAATCGAGTGCCGTTTTTTGGTGAATTTCAACTGTTCATTCGGGGAGGCGTTTCGCCAGAAGTGGGCTCTGTATCAGTAGATCGCAATATGTTTGTGACGAGCTAACTCGTTTTGCCCGTAGCACAGGCGGATTCCAGTGACGAGTTATCTCGTCATCCTCGGTTAGCGGTTTAATCGAATTGTTGATTTCGGCACAGGCGGATTTGAGTTATCGAGGTCACAGGGTCAGTTGCGAGCTTTGCTCTCGATTTATCGGGGACAGAGATATCGATACAAGTGACTCGCGAAACTCTGATGGAGGTCGAGGACCTGAGGAACGCAGATTCGCGAGAGTACGGGCCATGAGAGTGGAATTACTTGGACTTTTATGGAGAACGTGGTAGGATAGACCGGGGGCGATAGTAGCAGGGTGGCGATTGTAACGCGTTAAATATCTCAAAACATATGATAGATATTAACACAAATTTCGGATATATGATGAACAATGACATTTGGAATACACACATCCATGGCCTAGCACAGGGGTGCACAGGGAGCCGTTTTTAGTGCCTAGCTGCGAGCAACCCGCCTGTCCCATTGCTAAGGTTAGAATCGGTGAGGAGAACTAAAGTAGTTAATATAGCTGACAAGGGAAGATCCCGAACCCGAATATTCAAAAAATTCTGAAACTTTGTGGATATGTAGTGAATTTTCTCCTGATTACAACGCATTTTTTTTTTGCTGCCCAAAATCACACTAACGGGGTGAAATTAACCCCAGAAGATTCGGCTATTTTTCGATTTTATTTTCTAACTCGTAATCTGTAAGATATAGAAAAGAAATTTCAAGACAAAAGTTACTTCTTTTAATTAGATATATCAAATGGTAAAAGTTTTATCAATTGTTTAAACAATTGGAAAAAAGTTATAAACAAAAATATTAATAATGTTTTCTAAAATTCGTGGTTTCACGTGAGATCTGAACTGGATGTTTAAATAATTATGAAACAGCATAATCCATATTTTTGTTACATACAATTTCAACTTTTTGTTGTATTGCGGAAATATGCTCCTCGACAATCGAATAACTTTTGGATCCCATTGTAACGTACCTTAAGGGGGAACACCACTATGCTGGCCGGAAAAGTAAGTCATTTTTAAGAATTTTTTCAGGAATAATTTACAGTTTTCATACAAAAATTGTATTACCTATCTTTAGAACGCTGCCTTAAGAGACTATACAAAAAAAAATAGAAAAACATCCATAACTTTTAATATATTAATTAATTATTTCTCCACTTCTCATTTTTTATTACTAACCTGGATATTACTTGACATACAGTGAACCTGTTATGTCTCAATAATGTCAGATAAGTAACATTTTCGTATAAAAACTTTTGTTGTAACTGCAATAGTTCTTGCGTAATCGCATTCTAAAGTCAAAGTGTTACTACCGCCCCCGGTCTACCCTACTACGTGCTTCTCAATCTCCTTAGAAAATCAATGAAATAATTAGTACCATAATAGTATAATGCATTTTGACCTTAATAATATACGGTATTATGTCGCAGTGTATTTTGTCATTTATATTGTAAACAGTGGGGTCTACCGGCAAACGGGAATAAATGAATAAATAATATACTTCACCAATATTTTGAATACTAAAATCTCCAATATTACCAACAATCGCTAAAAATTCGCCCTGTCCTACAATCAGAAACTTCAGATGCTCTATCCTTACCAATTCACCATCAATTTCCACGCGACGTAGTACCTACTACGTGACAACAAGATTCCACGTGAAAACTACCACGCGCACCATAACGAAAATAAATAATATTTCTACCCCGAAAGAATTTAAACCCCCCAGGAAAAGTGTCCCACTGCTCCACCATTTTTCCCGCGAAGGGAAATTAATTTTCCCCGAAGCACATCCCGGCGACACAGCGCCCTAATGAAACCCACCGATCCGCTGGTCGTTCAATAAACATCCACGCATAAAGTTATGCCCGTTGTCAGCTCATTCGCTGGTTCGGTGATCCGCTCAGTCGTCCAACGCGTAGCGCGAGGCTGCACCGTCGATTTACCGAGCCCCCTTTCATTTGCAGCGCGATATTGTTAATAAAGGCGACAGAATAATGCGACGGTGGTATAAAACAGCCGCATCACCATCCAGCAATGGGATTTATTAATTCAACGACCACGAAACAGGCTCTGCTTTCCCGATGCCGGTACGACGCGAACGAGCACGGTCGAACGGAATTCCGTTAGTCGGGCACAGTGATCGCAGCGAAAGATTGACCGGCGAGTGTCTGAAATTCACGGAAGAACGGGAATTATTTTGCGCGGGTCGCGATTAATTGGAATATTAATTCGATTAGCCGAGTTTCATCGGCAGAGGGGAGAGGGCCCTTCACCCAGCTGCGAATCGAACGTTCCATTTGCCCCCGTCGGGCGGAATGAATTCGAACGCAGCGATTCGAGCTTCTGTCCCTGTAATTGCGCGTAATCCGATTATCGCGGAATCGCGTCAGAGGGCCCTGATAAAATGAGACACGCGGCTCGATTTTTCCGCGGCAACTCGACTCGCGCGCCCCGCCCCCGGCGCGGAAACTCGACACATTAACCGATCCTTCCGGTTCAGCTTGCTTTTACACACGTCCCTGCGACTGCTGACGAATCGTTCGCTTGCCTTCCAGATCGAGAAGCGCGAGCGGGGTTTTCATTTTATTCGCAGTGACAGTCTGTTTTTTGGAAGAAGCCGATGTTTCGCAAAGAATACATTTTGATGGCTTGCTAATTGTACACCAGAAATGTCTGCCCGGAGATTCTAATTATCCAACTCTGACACCACCAAGCAGAATGCTTAATTAACTCGGAATGAATTTTTTCTCAGCGAGCTAATGAAGCTCTGCGAATTTAAACGCGCGCGTTTTGAAAGGGGTGCAAACGCAGGTGGAAGGGAGGAACAGGAAGGGGCTTAGAAATGTGGAGCGTTTTCGGCTAATTAGGGAAAGCGTGTTTTATGCACAGGGTGTAAAAATATAACGGTGAGTCCGTGGGTGGATCTGGAAGGGAGTTCAAATTACGCGTCGGATTATTTAAACAAATCTTTGTCCATGAGGATACGTTCGCGATGGCGGGATATGGATTGGGACACTTTTCTTTTTTTTCTTTAATTGCACAGCTTCTTTTATTTGTCGATTTTAATTGTACATACTTTTATGCTGTATGTTAGTTTGAAGGGGTAGTTTTCCCCGGTTGCGAATGTTTATAATTCGTGACCGTAATGGCCTGTCCAGTAGTAAAAATTCCTTACGGTGATCCCATCGAGTTAAGACGTGGTCTTTCAGACCTCACTCTTAGGGATTGCAAACCGGTAAGTCGGTAAATCGGTTTGAAGCTTTTTTTCACTGATAACGTAGTAGATATCGACGAAATTATGCGCTATATATGTATATATATATGCGCTACATTGCTATATATCCAATTTTTACCGGTAATTCGCCAAATTTTTACCGGTAAATGTCGAGAAATACGTAATTTACCGGTAAATATCGAGAAATACGTGATTTATCAAATTATCGGTAAAAATTTGGCGATTTACCGGTAAAAATTGGATGTATAGCAATGTAGCGCATATATATAGCGCATAATTCCGTCGACATCTACTACTAAATTACTAAATAATTTTTTCCATTTGTCGATTTGAACCTCAATTCGCTTGTAATCAGGAAAAAACGAAGAGAAAAAAATATTCGAGAAAAACGCATTTAAAGTTTCTGGGCAAAGGCGACGCTATAGGTTGCCGCTTGTCGTCTTCAGCTGCCAAATCTACAATTTTGCGAATTTTACTATAAACCAAGCGGCATTGTATTGAGGAAAGATAGTACTTTCGGAAAATGCAATAAAAAATCGATTTTTCGACTGCCTAGTCCCCTTAATCCGAGCATCCACTCCTTTACCTTGTTTCGAGAATAGTAAAAATTTCGCGAGTCGAAGTCCACGTTGCTCAGGATATTAAAGCTTTTTTTTATGGAAGCTTCGTTTCTCGCATACTTTGGACTAGCATCGGGGTCGTAGCTCTCCTCGATTCCTCGACACCCCGGTAAAAGGTATTTCGTTGATGTCGCGACATTCCACGGCGCAGGGCCCTCGAAACTTTGTTATTTCGAAAGTTTTAATGCCCCGTTCGTTCTTCAGCGGTCACTTCTTGCTCGCAGTTAGCCTCGTGTCCTTTCGTCGAACGCGGGGTCGTATCTCTTGCGAGTTTTCCAGCCCCGACCCGCGGATACCCAGCGAGAAGTCGCCAGCAGCGCGGAAACTCATTTTCCGCATCGGCGGCCGCCGAAATTGTCGCGATTTGCCTGCTGGAGAACGGCCCGTAAAAATCTATGGCCCAGCCATTCTTTCTCCGTTCGACCACCCCATTGGCGTCGATTCGAAAAACGCCAGAGAGCCGCTGGCACTCTTAATCGCCGAGTACAAACAGGGAGTTCGACGACCCCCGTCTCGAATCTAAAAATGTTATTCCTGCGATAAGATATTCGAAATTTGTATGACAGTCAATGATGATTACGAATTAAATAAGAAATAGGCTACGCTCAGCATTCCTGCTATCGCGAAACCTACCCCCAATTACGGGGGAGGCTGCAAGAAAATTCGAGTGGATTTTGAATGAAACAGTGAGGGGATGTTAATACAGAAAATAACATAAAGCGACGTGGATTTCGAGTTCGATGATAATGGCGCCCGGCAGTAATCGCCCCATGGAAATTTCTGCTTCGCGCGGATGGTCTCTTGATAAAATAAAATTTCGAGGGCAATTGTCCCGTCGCATATTGGCGTCGCTCCCCGTCGCAGGCCCGTGGAATGGAGATCGAGGGAGTGAGATCTGGGAAAGCCTCAGGAACAATTGATAAAAAGTGAGGGGTGGGAAGATAGCCGCGGAAAGGAGGGGGTGGATGAGGGTAATAAATTGGTCGCGCGAAATGTGCTGGTTCAGCATTTTATAAGTTTCCAATGGGGATTGGGGATGCTGGGCCCTCGGAGGAAGCTCTCCGCGAGGCGGCGCGAGGTGACTCGCAGAAGGAGCATAATTTCTAAACGATACTTTCTTTTCTGCCTCCTCGATGCCTGCCGCCGGGCCAATATCTTCGAATCGTTATTTGATAGCGGGGCGGCGGCGCGATATTGAACCGGGGCGGGAAAATTGAAGCGGAATCACGGAGTCGGGTGTAAAGAAAGCGGTTGTGATGTGCAAGTAATGCAATTCCGTCGCACTCGTTGCGTTACGCCGTGAATTGGTTATCAGAGGGAGGGTGGTCGGATTTCATGATTTGTCGGTGATTGAGAAAGACGTAGTAGGTACTGGGCGATTGGAAATTCTCATTAGGAATGGATAGGGGTACGGTGGGAATGATAACGTCACAATTACACGATCCTCTCCTCTCGAATTTCCGATGGCTTTGCTCAATACTCGCGCTCCCCTCGTTCAGTGAATAGTAATTATGAAGTTTTCATGTTTATGCTTGCAGGTGATCGTGATACCGCCTGATCGATATCGTCCATTCAACTTCGGTGAGTGCTGAAATTCATAATCGACTCACAAAGTCATATTATCATCATCGCAGTGGTATGATACGAATATCATACACCACCGTTGTGTTAAAATGGATAGTTGATAGACATTAGAAGACAATAATGGATTATCATACCCTGCGAGCGACTATCATACAACTCTTATATTTATCAATACACCATTGTTATGCAGCGAGACGTACATGTAGATGAAGTTTCATCTTTTTAAATGACGAGTTAACTTGTCATATCCGACGCGGATGAATTTCTGAATGACGAGTTAACTCGTCTTAGCCAACGTGGAGGAATTTTTGAGCGACGAATTAACTCGTCATACTCACCAAAAAATGAGCACTCGGTTAACTGGGGAGACGAGTTAACTCGTCATTAAAAAAATCCTACGTGTTGAATATGACGAGTTAACTCGTCGTTCGAAAATTCCTCCGCGTCGAATATGACGAGTTAACTCGTCGTTCAAAAATTCCTCCGCTTCGAATATGACGAGTTAACTCGTCACACTCACCAAAAAATGAGCACTCGGTTAACTGGGGGAGACGAGTTAACTCGTCATTAAAAAAATCCTACGTGTTGAATCTGACGAGTTAACTCGTCGTTCAAAAATTCCTCCGCGTCGAATATGACGTGTTAACTCGTCGTTCAAAAATTCCTCCGCTTCGAATATAACGAGTTAACTCGTCACACTCACCAAAAAATGAGCACTCGGTTAACTGGGGGAGACGAGTTAACTCGTCATTAAAAAAATCCTACGTGTTAAATCTGACGAGTTAACTCGTCGTTCAAAAATTCCTCCGCGTCGAATATGACGAGTTAACTCGTCACACTCACCAAAAACTGAGCACTCGGTTAACTGGGGAAGACGAGTTAACTCGTCATTAAAAAAATCCTACGTGTTGAATATGACGAGTTAACTCGTCGTTCGAAAATTCCTCCGCGTCGAATATGACGAGTTAACTCGTCGTTCAAAAATTCCTCCGCTTCGAATATAACGAGTTAACTCGTCACACTCACCAAAAAATGAGCACTCGGTTAACTGGGGGAGACGAGTTAACTCGTCATTAAAAAAATCCTACGTGTTAAATCTGACGAGTTAACTCGTCGTTCAAAAATTCCTCCGCGTCGAATATGACGAGTTAACTCGTCACACTCACCAAAAACTGAGCACTCGGTTAACTGGGGAAGACGAGTTAACTCGTCATTAAAAAAATCCTACGTGTTGAATATGACGAGTGAACTCGTTGTTCAAAAATTCCTCCGCCTCGAATATGACGAGTTAACTCGTCGTTCGAAAATTCCGCCGCGTCGAATATGACGAGTTAACTCGTCGTTCAAAAATTCCTCCGCGTCGAATTTGATATGTTCATTATGAAATTATTTGACCAGAACTGGCCTGCATGTAGATCCCAATCTGTGTGTGACGACTTAACTCGTCTTGCCCGGTTAACAGCTTAACTATTAAAGAAGTTTCACCGCGGGCCGGTTGTTTCGCGCCGATAACAAGGAAGCCATCGTTCCTGACGTGACAGAAATCGATCGGCGCCCTCCGCCTCCTCTCTCGAGCATTCTTGGTCCGCCAACCAGAAATACCCCGGAAATGACTGTTCCTCGTGTATGTTCCGCCAGTCAGCCGCGAGATTTATCGCGAATTTTCGTGCCTCGATCTCGACGCTGCCAGCGAACTGGTCCAAGCGAGTCCTCGCCCTCCCCCCGGTCGATGCACTTCCGTGCATCGCCGCGATTTGATCGACTCGCGCGATAAAGGCCAAGCTCGCCTCCATCCGAATAATCCATTCGCGGTTCCCTCCGTCTACCACCGTCCTCCGTTCCTTTGTGGCGACGAAATGCCCCCGTTCTCGCGCCACCAAACCGCTTGTCGTATTTGCCTCCGTCCTTTCCAGCCGACCATTACCTATTATCAAGCAACAACGCGGTATCGAGGAACTTCCCCCCGCTAGACGCCACGATGAAAATCATTTCCCCGGCTGCGACGGTTTTATTGGCCCTCGTTTCAATTCAAACCCGAAATTCAGCTTAAATCCTCACAAATATTCGGAGACTCTGGGACAATACTTTCCATGTCCCTCGTCGCGAAAACACGCCAACGCCGCGCAACGTGCCAGCATCGCGCTCCAGAGTCTGGCACACAGTGGCTGAGCTTTTACTATCCTCCTTTCCGACACCTCGGGTGATTTATCGCCGATATACGCATCGATGAAAGTAGATTTATGCCAGGTAATAAAATCAGCCCATGGGGGCGGGTACATAATGCGCATTGTGCGCTTTAAAGGCTGTCTTTGCAGACTCGCGCCATGAATGGGCCCGCGTCACGCGTGATGTACGAGGTCTTCCGACTCCTCGATTCATTTTCCACGTATCTTCGAAAACACCCAAGTGTCCGTATTTTTCTGGACCGCGATGACCGCCCGTGGACCGAGTTATTCTCCTCTCAGATCCACTAGCGGGCGAATGAAAATTATTCAACAGAAATACCGCTGTAACGTTCTACCGCATCCCGCGGACTGATTATTATTCATCATTCCACGTACCAGAAAATTTATCATAATTCCCGCCAGCGATGAAACGTTAAAACGAGCTGCGGAGAGCTGGAGCTGGCATTCTTCGGCTCGTTTCGGAATCACGGCTCGGAAAGGAAGGGAATTCATAAAATATACATTTAGCGCGAGAGGAAGCTTCCTTCCTCCGCCCGGGATGATGAGAAATATCTTTTGAACCGGCCCGGAGCATCATCCCCCGGTGTCTCCGTTCGAAGGGTTGCGACACACATTTCTCTCGCAGCGCTTTATTATTTATTAGCGGGGATGAGGAGAGGCGCGAGGGTCAAATCTCGTCGAATATATCCAAGGATTGAAGGGCGCTGCACGAACGCCAAGGGTGCGCGCCACCCTCCTCCCACACCCTCCAGCCGTAAACCACCCTGTCTCCTTGCCCCTATGTGTCGTCCCTTATCCCAGCGTCGCATTGTGCGTGTCCCATTGTGTCGAGTCCGCAAGGGCGGGCTCCCGCTTTTTCTCTGTCTTCCCTCCTCCGCGTCGCCCTTTTTCCACCCTGTTACATCCACCTCCCTCTGTCTGCCGCGTTTTGCGTCCCCAGTCTCGTTTGCTCCACGCAGGACATCTTCCAGTTTGTCTTGAACCTCCCTCGTCCTCTCAGTCCTCCATCTTGCCCCTCACTCCCTTTCCTTTCATTACTACCCCTCCTCTGCTTTCACCCCTCGCAATTTCCTTTCTACTCCTCCCGCGTTCCTTTTCCAATTTCTCTCCGCGGATCGTTTGATATTTTATTCTGCTTTCGGTGAATATTTCATTCTCGCGTAATTCTGTAACTCCTCCAGCTGTCTTCCTTGTAATTATTCTTGTATAGGTTAGCTTTGCATCCGTTTCCATGTATCGCTGGGTAACGTAGTCACGCTTTTGTAAGAGCGAACTTGCCGCTACTATCGTTGCCTCTGCTGTTTTCATCCGTTCCGCTCGTCCTCGTACATTTTTCACTCGGCGGGGTGTCCTTGCGCCCCTCCTTCCTTCTTCACCTTCGGCCGCTCGCGTCTTCTTAGAATTTGATACCACCCCTTCGCTCCTGCGCGCCGGCGTCTCTTCATCATTCACTGTCTCTTTGCTTCCTGCCTTCCTTCGCATCTCCGCCAGTGGCCCTTTGCATTTCCCTGTCTCTCGATGCGTTCCCTCGTATCTACTCGCATTTTCCTGGGACTTGGGTGCTCTTTTTATTAACCCTCTACTGTCCCACTCTCTGCAATACCTTCCTTTACGCTTCATGGCTATTTTATTTCATACAGATTCTGCTGGTATCCGTAGCTTCGCCAGCATGCATATTCTTGCAGTTTATATTAATGGGCCGTATGCATAAAAATAAGGAA
This sequence comes from Andrena cerasifolii, assembly GCF_050908995.1. Lineage (NCBI taxonomy): Eukaryota > Metazoa > Arthropoda > Insecta > Hymenoptera > Andrenidae > Andrena > Andrena cerasifolii. The sequence continues at coordinate 25,880,788 of NC_135119.1, read as the reverse complement.
ATGCTTGAAAGTAATAAGTATCCCCATAAAAAAACTTCGGAAAAGTAAAGAAATTACGCCAAGTACACGAAATCAAATAAATCACAAAAGAATAGAAGATAATAATAATTAGCATATAAAAAAAAGATGCGAAATCAAAATGAGCTGCAAGTACATAAAGATGCTTTCCAACTGCGCTTAAGATGACCCAACTACATATATATATAGCTAAAATGCTATTACTTACAAGGGAACACCGCGAACTCGCACTCACCGATTGGAACGCAACTTTGTGGGTTTATAGACTGACTCAAATTCAAATAGGCACTTCCACTTTTTCCCGTATAACTCCCAAAGTACAACAGAAGGAAAAAAATGTTTCAAAGAAAAGTTTAATGGTGCAATAAGCGCTACAAACTTCCGTTAACAAAATTTTTGAAAAAGCTTTTTTTCTTAAAACAAAAATTTTACCTCGCGTTATTTACAATTCCACGAGTAAACCGCTGTACTTGTGGATATTTCCTGCAACACGCAACCTCTCGCACGGGAACGTTACACGTGTGTACAGTCTAAAGCTCCTAATACAGCCCGGAAAACTGAATTTTGTCTGCCAATCTCTTTTGACTTCTTCTACTTCATTTGTATTTTTTTTTTTGTAAATTTAAACCTATTTTGGCGTTTGGTACAGATTTTGCGGGCAACTTCAGTTACTGTTCGACTAACTGTACCTACTCTGATGAACACCCGTATCCTCGCCAATGCAAACCGGGATCACCTCTGTATCTAAAAAATACCTCCATTTCCTCTTTTACACGAATATATTTTATTAAATATTTGAATAATTGAGTAAAATAGTTAGTTTATGGATAAAGCTAATATTAAATGTAATAATCAGTATTATTTACACCAGTGTCCAGGTACTGGGACGTGTCCAGGTACTGGGACATTTACCTTATACGGCCCAATAAGCCCAGCGTCTCATATCGTATACTTTTATTTCTACACCACAATTCTCACGGTTCACAATCTCAGAAAAAATCTACGTATTCAGGTTTCCCCCAGAATTCAAACACCCATCTCGCCTCCCCATCCCCACGAATAATCCAAAAATCAAAATCCAGTTAAAACATCTTCCACATAAAGCTCTGAAGCTTCCCCGACCATCGATTCCCATTTTTCAAACAATAAAAACACCTCCAACATAACTCACCAGCCATTCCGCCCTCCGCCTTCCTCTCCGTCACCCTGCCTCACCAAAAACGCCACCCCCGTTCCACCCACGGCGCACGGAAACCAGTTCCAGAAGGGGGGAAACGCGCATTACCGAAAACGCTGGTAGGGTTCGCGGTGGCAAGGGGGCAGCCTGTAGCAGGGAGGCTGTTTCGCGTTCGCGCTGAAGGGGCGGCTCGTTAGTGCCGTGTACCACCCTAGCCGGGGAAGAATCTCGCCGGGGGTGGCTGACGGTTGGCGCAACGCGTCTCTGTAAAATTGAATCTTTTGTTTCCGCGATGTCGCTTTCGGAGGAGGCCGCATTGTGCAGCGCGGCGCGGCCACGTCGCGCACGCACGCACACAGAGCCGGCCGCACCCCCTCGTATTATTATTACGCCGGGACGCGTGTGATCGCGTCATACTTTATGCACCAGCGTGCCCGACGAGCACCGGGCGGAGGGCCGCGGGGCGGGAAACTGGCCGCGAGAATCGAAATTGCGTTTCCCATTCGGCGACCTAACGAGCTTCCACAACCCAGGAACGATTTATCGGACGCGCAGAGAAGGATTTCGATATTTCTCGGGGGTTGTAACGCAAGACGGCTGCGACGTTAGGCTGGGCGTAGATTTCCAGGCGATTTGGAATAGTTTCGGGCACGGTGTGGTTTGAACCTGGGGGCGGACAGAGCGAACGCTGATCCTAGGTCTGAAGTAAAATTTTCTTCGGGATCCTCAAGAGCAGTGACTTTCCAGAACCATCGAAGTTTTTAAGGCCAATCAGAGCTGTAACGATTTATGACGTACGATATTATTCCAAGTTCCCCGGAAGAAACCTGTTTTCATTCTGAAGTATCATATTCTCCCAGCGCCCACCACGAGCACAGAAGTCGGGGCGAAGTAATATCGCTTCCCCTAGACCGTCAGGCTGCTAAATAAATTTCTGGGTGCCGACACGCGCACCTTGGAGGGAGGCGCTTCGATATAAAAGTGCCGGTTGCGGCCTCGAAATCCCTTTGTCCCCGTGGACGCGCGCCCTCTGTCTTTCGCCCCCTTGGCACCCTTTTTATGCACACGTGTCACGCCGAGGGGTGCAAGCACGTATTGTGCGAGACGGGACGGCAGGGATAGTTCGCGGTAATTAAAATTCGAGGCAGTTTGCGTGCACGGGAGACGGCCGTTTGACCGTTGTAAGGGTCGCGAAATAATTGAGGTAGGATTAAAGTTAAATGCACCCTCCCCAGCGGTAGAAAAACATTTTTGAAGGAACGAAGGAATTTGGCGTGCTGCGCGAGGGATGGTGATAAAGGGAGCACGGATATCACGGTGGGAAATTAAATGCGAATGTGTTTCGTGGCAGCATTCTAAGTGCTCGTTAATGTCATCTCAGGATTTTGATGCACAGGGTGTAGAAGAAATCGTATGTTATGTTTCAGACAGGTGATTCTATAAATTTGTATGGAGATGTACATCGGTGGAGATCTGTTTAAAAAATGAGTCGTATAATTGATCTGGGTCTCAAATTTGATACTTCAGTTTGTTGGTGCTAGTTTGTACTACTTTTCGTGGACCTAAGAAATCTAAGATTTAGCCTGGATTTATCCTAGCTTTATTTCATATTTGCCACAAACAAAAGTATAGATTCAAACATTTCTACACCATTTACGATATGCTGTTTAGAGGGTTTTCAAAAGTCAGTGAATGGATGGGAAATTTGAAAGAGATCAACAGTGAATGCGAGTTTGCCCTGAAGGGTAGTTAACCCTTTAGTGATGCTTTTCGTGTGTGTTAGATACTTTAGATAATTCGTAGATTTATTCTTAAAACCAGGGCTTGAAAACTGTTATAATATCGATTTCGGTTCTCCAAACGGTTATGAAGAAACTTGATTCTGAATAAGTGTTACGAAGAACCGAAATTTCCAACTTTTATCTGTTTTATTCTATTTCCTTCCTCATATCGGTTCCATAACCGTTATTTTTTCGGTTGTATATCGGTTCCGAAACGGTTCCAGAATCAATTCTTGTATTGACTTTTTCCTAATTGATATCATTAATCATCGTAGCTGCAGATTACTGTATATGTGCATATTCTTTATAAAATTCTTGTAGAAAAAGAAGAAACATTTATACATGCGTTGAAATAAATAAATCAGCTACATATTTTTTACACTCACACACACTATATCATTCAGAATAGGAAGTTAAAAGTTTCTCCTGTTTCTATAAGGATTTTGCAAAATAAAAACATGAACATCTACAGCAATCTACAGCTATGATAATGAATGATATCAATTAGGGAAAAGTCGATATAAGAATTGATTCTGGAACCGTTTCCGAAACTGATATGAAGAGGGAAATAGAAACCGTAACCGAAGCAGATAATAGTTGAAAAATTTCGGTTCTTCATAACAGTTATTTGGAATAAAAGTTCTCCATAACCGTTTTTATCAGAATTTATGTAACAGTTTTAAACAGTTATTTTCGGAACCGTTTCAAGCTCTGCTTAAAGCAGTGGTTGTGTTATGTAGCTAAGTAGTTCTGTAATTTTTAGGGTAAAAAGAGGGATGATCGATACTCCAGATAAACATTTGTCGTTCCATCGATCGAACAGTGGAATAATTGTGTGTAAGGCCAGGCTGAAAGGGGTTGAACCACGAACGAATAGCTACACGATTTATACAGAAGGCGGTGACAGAGGGTGACTACTGTTAGTGGTACCAAGAGCTAATGAATAGAAGCAGAGGGAGGGTGAAGTATTGGTTTTGGAGACAGCACAAAGCTACCCCCACAATAGGAACTCCCAAAGATACCGTACTCCGAGGACCACGTCTACAAACTGCAAAACCCTTTAAATCGGTGGATTTAACTGTGACTACTCTGTGTTCACCTACCAATTACTAATTGTAATACTACTAATCACTCGGAGTATTTAATTCGACATTGTGAGTTCCTTGCTTGTGGAACCTTCGTTTAACAGAGTTCTCAGTGATACCATCTGTTGCTTGTGTTACAAAATTTTAAGGGGTTGTTATACCTAAGTAGTCAGGAGGCCAAGAAGAAGCGAATATTTGTGAATTTTTTCTGACGAAGCGGAAGCGTATATTTTACCAAAACTTTTTGCGCATAAAAGAGCAACATTTAAAGAACACTTGGTAATTTTTTCGTAGAAAAATATTTACGTTTGTAATAAAGTAACAACCGACATCCAAGAAGCATTTTTAAAAATTTAGTTTCTAACATAAAAAGACAAAAAAGATTTCGTTAGTATATAAACGTATCCTCAAGTTGACGGAGAGAATTTTCCGAAATATTAATTTAAAACGAAATGGCGGCTATTTAAAGTTGAAATCCTGATTTTTTGTTGCAAAAATCACACGTAAATATTTTTCTACGAAAAAATTACCAAATGTTCTTTAAATGTTGCTCTTTCAAGCGCAAAAAGTTTTGTAAAAATATACGCTTCCGCTTCTTCAAAAAAAAATTCACAAATATTCGCCTCTGACTAGGTATAACCCCTTAACCCTCGCCTGACAAATACTAGCCCATACCAAACACCACACTACACATGACAGTCATCCTTTTCGCTTCTTAAAGAATACGTGTCGGGTGTGAATGGAATCGTGGGTCACAATTGACCCCGCGACTGTCGTTAGAGGATTACTCATCCGAAACTAGGAACTAGGTAATGAAGGGAGTTGAGAATGAGACCCAACTCAGACTAAGAAGAAGAAATCCACAGTTGCAATCCCGTGAGATGGTGGAGGAGGGATCAAAAATAAAAAAATAAAAAAACAAAGAACAAGGAAGATGTATTTTGCCTATTTTTTAAAAGATAAAACTTCTGTTCCTCAAAATTCAGTGGCAAACACCTCGTGACTTGTTCGTTTCCAGATCCTTTGGCCGCCACTTCCTCCCAGAATTGCTCGTGTACCGCAGGTAGTGGCAGCCGGGCGCATCGACCGAGATCGTGGAAGACCCCGTTCCGTGGTTCCAGACAGGCAAGTCATAGCTCGATCGTCCATCTTGCCGGATAAATGGAATCGGACAGTTTCGCGAACTCTGTACCACGCGATCCCAGACACGCGCCGGCTCTTGGCGAAAACTCTCGAAGGGCGGAAGTTAAATTGCTCCCCGAGGGAGCGACCTGGTGGTGATCCTCGTCTCTCCAAGCGAGCAACTATAAACGCTTGTAAACAATCTTCCGGTTTTTCGCGGCCACGGGACCCGGGCTCCTTTCGAGGAAACTTTCCCGCGACCGTGCCACCCCCCATCCCCTCGCGGAGCACAGGAATTTCCTCGTTTCCCGCTCGCCAACTTTTCTGAATCGTCGCTTGTTTAATCTTCCGCCATTCGAACTGCTGCGCGAGTACTCGTGGGCGTTTAGAGGCATTCTGCGACGGCGCTTCGGGGAAGATTTGAGGAATGTTGGGGGCCGCAAGAATACTCGAAGCGTGGAGAATTGGGGAGAGTTTAGAGGGTAGGGAATTTTTTTTTTGTTGTGCAATAATCTTGGAAAATCGATTGCAAATTATGCTTTAACCTTTCTCAACATTCGGCCATAAGGATCTTCAAAATTCAGCTGCCAAAATTAATGCGGTAGCTAATAATAACTACCCCATAAACGTGACTCAGTTTCTCAGGTTTTATTTAACACTCAAAGTGGTGCAGGGTCTGCAAAATTTGTAGTACGAAATGCGGAATCGTTCAGAAACACTAGGACAATACTTTCTTCGCCCTTTCCCGCCGACGAGATGAAGGGACACGTGAAATATCAAGCATACGGCTCAAGGATACGCCTCGACGTGTTTTCGCGACGACGCGACGCCCCGGTGCAAGTGTAAATACAGACAGATGCGATATTCCGTATAAATACGGGGGAAAATAGGGTGTCAGACGGTTCCGAGGCAGATTGAACGTGACAGTATCCGTCGTCGCGCGTAAAAGGAGCGTCCGGGATCAGCGAGATCCGCCCGTGGATGCATAAAACACAGGCGCGATTCAATAAGAAACGCTCTGTTTCTTCTACTGTTCCCATCTAAACGTAACAGAATCATGAACACGCGATATCGGCGCCCGGCGAATCCGTTCAGGTGGAAATCAGATCTCCGCTCCCTGGGAGCCCGGGATCGAATGTTTGGCCACTCGTGCCGGCGCGGCGACTGAATTTATTCCCGGCCAATTCGAGCAGCGACAGAGGCAACGGGGAGAAAGAGGATAGCCCGCTCCTGCTCTTTTACCGTCGTTTCTGCCTCGGTTCCCCGCTTCATCAGCGCGATAAGCCAGCACCGATTCAGCATTTTGTTCGTTACCACGTAAGAAAACACGGACGCCATTATACGATCCCAGCGGAATAACGATGTCCTCTGCGTGGCTGTTTCGATATCTGAAATTGAGGGAGGCTCGGTTTTATCTGGCTGCCAGTGAGTATAGCTTGCTTGGAGACCGGGTTTCTGGTGGCGCTTTGGTAGTGACTGAGTGGTCGTTTTGATAAGGGCTGTCTTGCAGCTGCATCCGAGATAATTTATTATTATTATTATTATTAGTATTAGTATTATTATTATTATTATTATTATTATTCTTATTATTATTATTATTATTATTATTATTATTATTATTATTATTGGTATTATTATTATTATTATTATTATTATTATTATTATTATTATTGGTATTATTATTATTATTATTATTATTTGTTGGACTGAGTAACTTCGGAAGGCCAAAATTAAACTAAACAATTATTCACTCTTATATTTGGTATAAGAATTATATATAAACTTTATTTTATGATATGCAAGACGCAATATACATATGCGTGCTGGTTAAACTCGGAGCGATACATGAAGTAAGGAGAAGGTAACGGATGCATATAAAAAGGAAATAAACGGTGGCGCCTTGTTCTAAGATTTTCAACGTTAACGGATTCCTGAAGTGTACCGCAAAACGCTTCAGAAACCCAAGTGTTTTTCTTGCGGAGTTGCAAATATGGCTGATGCGTTCGTTAAAATCGAAATGGCTGTTAGAATGAACCCCGAGATCGCATATGGTGTCGACGACTGGAAGAACAGAACCCATAAGTGAATATGGAAAGAATATCACCCTTTCTCGACGAGAGAATCTCACTACGCAACACTTTGATAAGTTAATAGTCGTTAAGTTAACAGTACACCAGGATTCCAATCGTTCAAGTGCTGATTGAAGCTTACGAGCGTCAGCGAGTGACGAAATACGAATATATAGCTTAAGATCATCGGCATATAGTAGGGACCCACAATCCTGCAGTTATGAACGACATCGTTTATAAATATATTTATTATACTTTCCATTACGAAGTTCGAATTCGTGCTGGATTTACTCGTCCTGTTAACACTTTGACAGCTCCACCTTTGGGGGGAAACTTACGTACGTTCCCTGTCAATCTTCTTTAAATTTTTCAACTATTTATTGGATTTTCAAAGCATGAAAATAGTACGTAGAAGTAGGATATGGAGATTTGAGTGTTGTAGTTTTGTCGCTGATAAATGTGACGTGCAATTGAGTTTCTAAGCTCGCGGAAAGTAGTACGTACATTGAAATCGAGGAACCAAGGAATCATATTCTCCATCGAACCCGTAATTTAATATTTCAACTTCGGTTGAAATTTCAAATCACTGTTTCACTTGTGCAGGGAGTCACCAGGTGGAGGAATAGAAGCAGATGGTTGTAGAATTAGGGATAACGAAGGGAATGGGTAGAAGTGAAATGAGGACGGCATAAAGTAAAAAGTTGGTACTTCGTGATGACACGTTGATGATAATTTAACTAGAGCTGTTTTCAGTAATCCACATCGAAAGAAATTATATCGTTCAAGTATAATCTAACTACTAGGTGTTAAAACCTCTCCCTCGATATAATATCACCCTCGAATGCATCCAGCGAGGACCAGTGGCCCAGGTGTGACTCGATGCAAACATTAACGCGATCATAAAGAAAGATTTGAAAGAACATAGTAGGTACTGATGCAGATTTCCGCAACGTCTACCTTTCGACAACGTATTGGCCCATGAAAATCACAGCTACGCGAGGCTCTCGTTCCTCGAAACGGTTTGTAAAGGGTGGGTATCTTGTCGCAGCTGTTGAAATCGTTCGTATCGATGGCAGTGGTAATGGGGCGGTGATAAAAAATTATACCCTCTTTTGTGCTTCTGTTTCCGTTCCCGTTTCCTCGCCACTACGGTGCCACTAATTCTTGGGCATGCTGGCGATAAGCTGGAACATTGGGGCGTTTGGATTTTCTTAGTATTTCGAGTGAGCAAATTGGTTGTTCTCGTAGTTCCATGAGATTAGAAAGAAACTTTGCGATAGGGAAGTGTTCCTCAACCTTTTATGAGTCGCTATCCCCTTTTATAATATTCACGTAACCCGAGACCCCCCATAAGGTGAGGTAAATTTAATAAGGTAAAGAAAACACGTTAAATATAGGTATTTCGGAATATAATTCTAACTTAATAATATTTTAAAAAACGAAGAAATCGTGGCGACCCTGTAGAAAACGCTTCGTGACTCACTGGTTGGGAATCACTGTGGTAGGAGATTCAAGATATCTAGTAATCTTCGCATTTAGTTATTGTTGAGTATTTATTTACTTTTTATTTCTTCATTGCATTTATACAATTCCTGTATCACCTTCTACGTTAATATTATATATTAAAACCACGTGTTTTACAGCTGTTTAAGAAGGCAGAGGCCTTCCAGTGAAGGCCTCCTCCACTTTCTACTTTACAATCCCAACTCCTAAGTGAATAATTTCTCCACTCCTTGCGCCATTTCTGACCCAATCCTGATCCCAACTCCTTAACCTTACGTTCCCCGAGTCTCTCTTGACTCACCCACATTTTCATTCAGCAGGAACATATAATATCACCTTATATCGAACGCACAGATGAATTGAGGCATTGAGAGCAACAACGGACTAACCCACATTTTTTTAAATAAACTGAATTAGTAGCAATAATGTATTCCAATAGGCTCTACTGATCATATAAAATACAAAAAATTAATTTCTGTTCAATGTGGGTTGATCCGTTGTTGCTCTCAATGCCTCAATTGAATGGCAGAGATTTAAGTCCACGGAACTGTCACGAACTGAAAACGAGCAAAATCTCCGAAGCAATGAAGGGACACGTTCCCCAGACGTTCCCTATTTATCCCCCTCCGTAAGCCGACTATTTAACACCGATTTACCAGGCAGGGGACGACACATAAATTCCAGATTAGCATAGAACATCGCTGTTGATCGCCCCTGCCCGTTTTTCCATCGCATTAGAATTTCGAATTCCCGTCCTGCGCGGCCGACTTGCTCCGTAGCTTCTTCGTCTTCTTCTCCTCGGTCCCTACGCGTTGTACAAGGATATTCCATTAGTCGTCGTGTGCTGCAAAGCAGCTCTTACGATTATGTCGGAAAACGAACACGCTCCCCCATCTTACGACCCTCCCTTTTTCCTCCCCTGAACCCCCTGCCCCCTCCCCTCTCGTCTATGACCCCGCGGTAATTCCTTTTGTTTTTCCCTCGCTCTTCCATTATTTTAATCTCCGTCTCCCTTCGCTAGCCTGCCCTTCCTCCCACACGTCAGCCACTCTTTCTTTCTCGTCGCTCCTCTCGTTGTCTGAGCTTCCCCCGCAGGTCTCCTTCAACCTGGTCTCTTTTACTTTGCCCCCTCCGGTTCCACGTCTCGTTCATTCCCGCCAGCAACGAATTCCCGGTTTACCGGTAATCGAGGCAGAACGGGACTGCACCTTTGCATCGGTCTGAAATATCGCGGCAATAACAGGCCTGCCAACGAAACGCCCGAAGAAACGTACGAGAACATGGCGGCGGCTACCCAGGTCTCGGAATTGCACCAGAAAGCTTCCCTCCCGACTTGGCTTCTCTGTTCCCGGTGTTCCTGTCGCAGGATCTTCCCCCCGGGGCTGGAGATTACAGCGATTATGCCTACTGCCTCGGGATGGGACCTCGGGGGCCGGGAAAGCGGGTGATTGGAGTACAGGATTCAATAAACACCTCCATAAAAAGCTTCCCTCTCTGTTGCTATCTACAGTGATAAGGTCTGATCACGGGGAGACGGGTAACTAAATAGATAACAGTAGCCGGAATAGGGAACTGATTAACCTGAAGAGGGGGTTTGTGGGACAGAAGCAGGGAAGGACAAAGGGATGTAGGTATGTTTCGGTCTGGGACTACTAGTGGAGTCATCAGTGCTGGGTTAAGTGGGTACAGGGGTACTTCGGGGTCAAGAAATCGAAAATTTGTTCCACTGTTTGCGACAGCCACGAGTCTTAGAAGTATTTTAAAAAAGATTTCATTGGAAAATTCGAAAATTTGCGAGAGTTACAGCGTCAAAAGTAACGGGCAGGTAGACGCACCGCGGTAGGCTTTAAAGCCGTTTTTCTCAAAACTATGTTTCTCAAGACAGCGAACATCGTAACTCGGGAACGGATCGATATTTTTCGTTGAAATTTCGACTGAACCTACAAAACACTGTTCTCCACAATGTGGAAGTCGCTCAATAAGATCGCATAACTTTAACAACATTTAAGACAATATTTATCACAGGATTATTCAGCAAAATCCTTGATAGTTGATACTTGTTGTCTAACTCCGTGAATTTTTATTACAATTTTACCACCGAGGTCTACATTGTGGAGAAGAGTGTTTTGTAGGTTCAGTTGAAATTTCAACTGAAAATATTAATCCGTTCTCGACTTCTGATGTTCACCGTTTTAACGCGTGCATTGCGCGGCGCCACTTTGACGCTTTGTAATTCCTTTAATTTCACGAAGTTTTCTGAACTTTAAAATCTAACTTTTGTTAGAAACAATTTTTAGCCAAATTATCGAAAATGCTTAAGAAATCGTACATTGCGTTGGATCACCCTGTTTAAGGGGACACCGAAATTTTTTAACTGCTTAGGGCTTCTAAAGCTCTGGGAGTCATTGGATTTATTCAGTAGACCTTGTTTTACATGCTAGAAATATTCGTAGGTAGGGCGAAATATGTATAGTATGTAGGAATTGGTAACGATATGAGGATGCAGAGAGCAGAATCAGTTAAAGTATCCTCTTGTCAACAGCATTGGGTTAAAAAGACCCAAGGGATAAGGTGAATGTCCCAGTTTCTGCTCATTTCGTATTTTTCTTATTATTATAAGCGTTACGTTTGTACTATAGTTGCAACAAAATAATTCTAAATTATTTAAACATTTACGCGAGTGTTATTTTTCATGCGCAGAAATACGGATATTTTAAGCATTGTATTTAATTACAAATTACTAATAGTTAAACATCTTGAAATATCTTTCTCAAATAGTTTTTGAATTGGTAGATTTATTATTAAAGAATTAATCAATTACTCTTCAAATTTTGATCACAAACAAATTTTTTACACCCTCTCTGTGACGAGTAACCTCATAAATGAGTAGAAATTGGGACATTCGCCTTATACTATGGTTGAAAGCAAGAAATGATTCACCAGTTCAAAGTGCAAACTGAACGGCGGAACTTGTGGACGCTAGCATAATACAAACACACCCCAGCGACCCTGCACATCATAATTACAAACCAGTAACCCCTCCACTGTTCCTCGCGGTACAACGAAGACTCACGAACAATTTCCTTGTCCATTATCTATCACAAAGAGTGTCGCCTCGCCACCATCGTAAGCGACCTTTAGTCGTTATCAACGACCCTTCATTGCAACTGTATTTAAGACTGCCCTTCAGCAACCACCACTGTTTTAAACCCTGTATGAACCGCAGTGGACAAAAGTGGAACAGGGAGACATGCTGCAGGTTGCATCTTAAGGGGCAGGTGGTCCGTTGGTCGAAGCTTGACGAGCAGAAAACAGAGAATGGCCCGAGGGTTCGTTCCTCCCGCAGGAAGAGCGCTGAAAGCGGATCCGGATAAGCGTGAAACCTCGAGGAAAATCGGGAAACAAGCTTCCTTCCCCGGCGACGGGGAAGGTGGTGGGAAACGGAGCTTCAGACACCGTCCCACGTGGTTTCCTTCCCTCGCATCGCTAATGCATTCCGCGGTGGGGGTGTGCTCGTCGCGAATACTCTTGAGAATGGGCTTGCATTGAAGGGGCTACAGATGTTACGGTTTTTCGCGAGATTTGCCGGGCGAGTAGGTTCGGGTGGACTGTTTAACGGGAAATTGTAGCGATGTAGCGGTGGGAAAGTAGTAGAAGGGTGTGTTGCTAATAAATCAAGAATAGAGAATCAAAATTTGGGGACCATCTAGCGTAGCTTTTGGATATTATTTTTTCTAAACCCTGGAGAGCTTTGGAAGGTGGCGAAATGGGTGAGGAACATGTTTTGAGGTTTGTACTATGTTGAACTTAGTTTGTAAGACATAAATTTTATGAAAAATATTACTTTGTAACTAAAAAAGCTGCTAACGCATTAACGATAAGTCACACTCTATGAAGATAGTCAAAAATATTGAGGATTTATAGTACAGAGTTAATTTTTTCATAGATTCCATTGTTTTGTATCATTAAGATTAACCATTATAATTGCAATACTTAATGATTTTACTTTTATTAACGTGTCCCTTTCATGACTTATAATGTCCCATTTAAAACCACCTAGTCGTAAAAGGGACACTTCCCACTTATTTGAAAATCGAAGATTTGGTTATTTTTTATTATAATTTATGAGTCTGTAATATACTTTTATTGGAGGGAATTAAACGCGCCTTCTATTGATGTAACTGTTTTTTAAATACCTATAATGACATTGTCAGATGTGGACGCTAAACAAAAGTGTCTCTTTTTTAGCATCTCTCCCCGACATTGGTTGTTTAACTCACAAGGAAAGATCCTGAACCCGAACATTCAAAAAATTCTGAAACTTTGTGGATATGTAGAGAATTTTCTCCTAATTACAACGCATTTTTTTTTTGCTGCCCAAAATCACACTAAGGGGGTGAAATTAACCCCTGAAGATTTGGCTATTTTTCGATTTTATTTTCGAACTCGCAATCTGTAAGAGATAGAAAAGAAATTTCAAGAATTTTTTTTCCGGAATAATTTACAGTTTTCATACAAAAATTGTATTACCTATCTTTAGTACGCTGCCTTAAGAGACTATACAAAAAAAAAAATAGAAAAACATCCATAACTTTTAATACGTTGAGGCCCTGGCACCCCCAAAGAAAGGGCATTGTGAGAAGAAAAGAAAACTGGATTTTATTCATTGAATAAATTTGTATAATCACCTAAAGTCGACTCCCCACAAGATTAAATCCTGAGTGCGCCACTGCTTTAACTCCTCCACTTTGAAGCCTACACGCGTTACTAACTGTCCGCGTTTGTAAACTTTATCCCGCAAAGTCGACCGGTGGAGACTGCTTCCTTAAAAGGACCGATTCGAGAGAGAAACAGCCCAGACCTACCCCGGACCACGCGTGCCCGTTCACCCCATGAATAATTCGCCTATCACGCGGGTCACGGCGAATTTATACCCGCGGATGCATCGACGAACCGCTGAAGGTTTGCTACGGTTAAGCCAGCTCGCGAAACGACGGGCAAATTGCGGTGGAAACGCGACAAGTTTGTTCGGCGTGGATGGGAAACTTGTGCCCCACGGATGTCGGCGGTTTCGAGGCTTGTGACGTATTAGTGCGTTATCTTGCGCGCAGTTTCGCTGGGTATCGCGAACATTATGTGTTCTGTTTATGAAACGCGCTCAATTTGCGGTGATGCCTCCGCGAATGTGCGGGTCCGTGGCGTGGAAATAGTCTTCAGCGCTAGAACATTGACTCCGTTTACCTGAAACGTGTATTATCATCCATCCTTTTGTATATCGAACAATAGACACCTGCCGGGGCACGAAACTGGCGTATACACATCACTTACACTTCGTCTACCTTGTTAAATGCGCTAGAAACTGCAAGATAATGAAATAGAGCTGAAGGTATTCTTAGAACTTCTGTAAGTAAGAATCTCCCCAATAATTTCGCATAGAACATTTTGCATACACTAGAATTTATGAACCTGCACAGTTTTGGGCTGATAAAAAACCTTCGAGCGAAACTCAGACCTCTGACCCTTCCACATCCACCCCCCACTTTCACTCAATTACAATTCTGCACTCTCCTCTAGTAACGCAAGCAAACCTAAGGGAAATTTGTACGTTTAATCGTTTCGGAGGAACAATTCATTTTTGAATACAGTTTACTTAGAAATCAGCAATAATTAGAGGAACTGCAGTATATTTGGAATACCAGTTTGTTTAAGACGAATAAAAAATTACGGAAGCGGGTGGGAACAAATAAAACCGCATAATATCATAGGGAAACTAATAAACTTTTATATTTCAAACTCTCAGTAATAATAAAAAAGAAAAAGTAAGTGAAACTTTGGTCTAAATGAAAAATGACAGTAAGTATCGATTTCGTTATGGCGCAGGTAATTTGGAATACCGGTACTACAATTTACCTTCACTTTATAAACTTAAAAAACCATGTAGAGAATAAAATTATTTGCTTTTATGATTTAATCAGGCTCAAAAATCATAATATAGGAACAATCTTAGGTAAATGCCTATAAATGGACAGCACTGGTCGAAAGCGAAGCGGCGGTAGCTGATACGCGTGAAAAAAAGCGTCGCCAAAGCTTTGGACTATTCCAAATTACCTTCACCTTCGGCAGGCCTTCCCAAGTGGGGGAAAAGCACTCCTGAAACATAGGTTTCGGTTCTCCCTCCAACGCTACGCCTTCAGCTAAGGTGGGACGATTTCTACTACCCTTTCTCCGAGGAGACAGTAACGCCGCTAGGAAGCATGTTGGGGCGCTTTAGGGTGAATGTACCAAATGTGTCAAGTTTTTAAAGGAAATTTCATAATGACTTAAAAAGAGTAGGAAAAATTAAAATTTAAACTAGCATTTCAAAACGACTTAAACATTGTAGGAAAAATTAAAATTTAAACTAGCATTTCAAAATGACTTAAAAATAGTAGGAAAAATTAAAATTTAAACTAGCATTTCAAAATCACTTAAAAATAGTGGAAAAATTAAAATTTAAACTAGCATTTCAAAATCACTTAAAAATAGTGGAAAAATTAAAATTTAAACTAGCATTTCAAAATGACGTAAAAACAATTAAAAAAATTATTACATACAACGATACAATTATTACTGTATCGTTGTATGTAATAATATTTTTTTAATTCTTTCTGTATCGTTGTATGTAATATTATTGTTTTAATTCTTTTTACGTCATTTTGAAATGCTAGTTTAAATTTTAATTTTTCCTACTATTTTTAAGTCATTTTGAAATGCCAGTTTAAATTTTAATTTTTCCTACTATTTTTAAGTCATTATGAAATAATTATTCTGCAGATTAAGTCGAAAATGTAAAAATGGCGGTTCATCCACAAATGTCATTAGTTAACAGGTCATTAGCCCCTATTATCTACGGTGTTACAAAATAAATAGCGTTAGTAGTTTAATAGATACTTCGGTATTCCAAATTACCAACAGTATTCCAAATATGCTGCACTTCCTCTACACACTTCGAGAGTTTGTATGTTTCAAACAATTTCGAAATTAGAAAAACGATGACTAATGTTGTACGCGCTACAATATATTCAGATATCATCAGAATCCGCGACGTCTCTGGATGGAATTTCCAGTGACTTCTCCCCAACATTTCGCGCTACAGACGCGACCACGCGTCACGGCGTCCGGATGTCGCCCGTAGTTTGCGCGGGGACGCGGAATCGCGTATTCTGGCAGGAAGAGATGCAAGCCACGCGGGCGCTTAAAGAAATCCCGTCCTCCGGACCAGGGAGCGTTTATGCGCGGTTGGTTTCGCATAAATTCCACTGTATGGAAGCTGCCGCGACGAAAGGGAGGGGGGGGGGTAGGCACCCTTCGCCGAAGGGATGCTCCGTGGAAGAGAGTAGAAACCGGGGTTGGGGAGCTTTTTTCCATCGTTCGCGCGTCACTTGCGGCTCCTCTCTCGCCCCCCTATGCTTTCCGAGTCAGTAGTTTCCGATATTCGAGGAGTCGCCCACGGGCGATAAGGGGAATCGTATTGTTTCGTCGCGAACGGAATCGACGGATCGTGTGGCGGTGTGTGCTCGCGGGAGTTTCTGAAAGGAACGGCCGCGTCCTGTAAACGCATTGTCTCCCTCTACCCCTAGAACGTGCAACAGAAGGACAAGAATCACTGGGAAGAAGGAAGCTTTCAATATGTGCTGAGTGTATGATAGATTATTTGCTGGGAGCTTGAAAGTGATAGATATTTAATGGAACCAGCGATTCAATTTTTTCACTGCCTTGGGTGTGCGATGTGATATTCGAGACATTTTTTGGGGGATTAGATTGTTTATTGCTACCCTCAGAGTCATAGGGATTCCTAATTTTAACTCTGCTGCTCCTTCGCCCTTGCTCCTTGATTTTAATTTACATCATAATAATTTCCTTAAAATTTCCAACTTATTTTATAACTTTACATCGTACGTGGTTTCCTTGTTCTCCCGCGTATGTTCTCTCGAGTCCCAGAGAAATTATTGATTGTACTAGTGGAGCGCTGCTACAAGTTTTATAATCCGAGGATCCTCCTTGGCACACGGGGAGCGTCCGCAGACCGGGCGGTATGATGTTTACGGCCGCTTCGAAGCGCAGGTTTTTTTTCTGAAATACAGAAAAATTTATCCCCGCCGCCAGAAGGACGACAGGGAAAATCCATAAAGTGTACAAAATATCGCCCTGCCCCCACCCCCCCCCCCTCCTCTGGGTCACGGCGTTGCCCCGGCGCGAAATAGAAGGCACCGTTGGCCTCTAAACGTGTTTTATATCCGTAAGTGATAGTGCCAATTAACGACGATTTACAGCGGCCCGGTAGCGACAAATTCCGCGAAACTACGGAGCAGCATCGACGCTCGAGGAGTTTATTAGGATCGTTACGGTGACGGAGCAGCCGACCGTAAATACGGCGGGTCCGGCGTCGCCCGTTCTCTCCATCATGCGAAAGGCGGTGTAAATATCGATTTTTAATTATCCCGATCCTGTTACGCCGTCATTACACCGAAAGGCAAACCGTCGCCGTCCCGGCGGAACGGGCCCCACCGCCCAGCGAGCTTAATCTGATTATCTGGCCAGTATTAAATAATCCAGTCGGTTCTTCCAGATGAAAAACAGTTTTCGTTGTCTCTGTGTTAACTTTCGACAACGTACTCGGAAAGAATTCAGTTATCAAGGTAACTGGAGCGCGTACCACACTGTTATGATAAAAACTACTGCTTCGTATCGTATCGATATCGAACAACTACCTTACACTATGATAACATCACCATATTGCCAGCGCAAGCTATCATATCGCCATCATACGCTATCATACACTATCATATCGATGTCGAGCGCCGGCGCATTGCTATCATATCGTTATCATAGTTATCATACGCTATCATATCGTTATCATAGTTATCATACTCTATCATATCGTTATCATAACGCCCCAGAATTCAGTCCTGCAACATAGCACTGTAATACGTTGCTATCATACGCTATCATACACAGAAGAAATGAGCCAGCGAACCTCGTAACGAAAAATCCATACGTATACAAATGCATATTGAATCTCTTCGAGCGTGCTCACGTACCTGCAGAGCCGCGGCGATCGCGAGAACTGCAAATACATATTCCGAGAACGAGCGTCTTTCAAGCGTGGCACACTTACCGGACGCCCAAAAGGGGCTGGCCACTCGCGCGTCCCTGGAGCACGTTGGACTTCCGACCCGCTGCAGCGCCGGACGAGCATGAACCGTCCCGAAAGGAGCGCTCGATATGTTTCCCTCCCTTTGAGCACCGGGTCCGCCGGTAAACGGGTCGAGATTCTCGCCCAGGGGTCAAAGGTTATCTCGTGGAAGAGGGAGGGTTGCAGTTCGTATGCGCCCTGCGGTGTGCAGTCTCGGGGAACGTGACCTTCGATACCTTTCGGGCAAGATGATTGCGCCTCCGATGAAGACTGTCGATGGCAGAACACGCCCGGGGACTGGAATAACGAGGCAGAGGGCGGGGGTGAAAAAAAGGAAGAGGGTGCGGAGCGATTGCTTCATCGCGGTCCATAGATCAAACGGATTCGGAAGTGAAACGCAGCTCGGCGTTATTTAGATTAGTTTCCAGCGGGCCACCCGAAATAGGACGCGCGACGACGCTGGGCTTGTCGATATATCGGATTTATTAACTTGGATATATGGCAGGGTGGATTTGTCAATCTCTGGGAGCTGTCGAGCGCTGATGCTCTCAGTGTGGTCGAAATTACACGGGACGTTTGTAGGTGCAGATATTTTTAGATGTTTGTAGGGTCTGAGAGTGTTTGTGTTCTCTGTGATGGCGATATTCTACTCTCTCTGGCTCTCTGTGTCAAGTTCTGCTCGATGCGTTCTGCGCATCGCTATACCTCTTTGACTCTGGACGAGCTTCTGTTATCTTGTCCTGTGTAACGGGCTACATGTTGGGCAAACAGTTTCTGCAACCCTCTGCTGATACCGACTGTGCGTATTGAATTCTAATCTGGGAAGTCTTTAGCCCTTTATGCTGCTTTGTACTTCTGCATTCTTGTGCTACCCATGACTTTCTGTATTCTTATTTAGTTAAGCCTGTGCCTCGGGTTCTTGGGTCATCTGCAGGAACCCTTTGGTCCTCCTAATTTCTATTTGTTACCTTCTACAACGTTCTGGATTTCTTCGACTTTTTAGAATTGTACTCGCAACTTTCTCATACTTTGCAACATTTTGCTATCTCCCTCTTTGGTTCTAAGGACTTCTTCCTAATTCTTACAATTTCCTGTAGCTTCTTCCTAATTCCTATGATTCCCTATAACTTACTGTAATTATTCTCACTTTTCTCAACGCCCCCAACTTTCTGGACACTCTTCAAAACCTGCGCAAGTTTGAGTTATAATTCATCATCCACTTCCAATTATTTCCAATTCCTCCACTTTTCACAAGTTCCTCAACTTTCTAACACTCGATCGCTCTTTAGACCCAACATTTTGGAGACTTCGAGGGTCATCACCATTCTGCCTCCCGTGGCCATTTACCCCGAGCGCCCCGTAATTCCTGATACCTCGCAGTACCCTGTACTCGGAGTAACTCCTCGGTTTTATCTAACACCCCGTATCCCCCGATACCCTGGAGCACCTCGTACCCAGAAACTTTCCGATTCCCTCCAACAGTCAGTACCCTCTGACCCTCGCCAGCGCTCTGTTCTCTGCAACTCTTTGATCCCCTCCTTGCTCTCCGCTTCCTCAACTCTGCACCCTTACATTTCGATGTCTCTAATTCCCTCTAACTAACACCATCCTGACCATCCACCAATTACAAAATCCTGCAAAGGACCATCGCATCCATCATTCCATGCATCACTAGATTCTTTCGACAGTTCATGTCAGGTTATCCTTTTGCAAAGCTATCTTCGATTTAATTAATTGCTACTCCCCCTTAAAAGTGTCTCGTTAAACCTTTGTACGCATCCCGTGCGGAGAACGCTCATGGGCGTTCAGTGAGTATTGCGAACAAACGGGGCTGAAGGACTTCCGCACGTGACATACGTCAACCGTTTCAACCTTCGTACTCAAAGGGTTAATGGGTTAAAGATTGATGTGTGTAAATGAACAAGGTTATAACTCTCTCAATTTTCGTGAAACATCTACGAAGTAAAGATCTTCCAACGGCCCGTCGCTCCAAAAACTCACTCTGATTTGTTCCACGTACAAATCTTAATTGCTTCTACGAAACACTCAATCTTGACTCAACCTGCAGTGTAGACCTTTGCACTCCGTCTTCTTCAGAAGATCCACCCACCCCCATGCTACAGAACCCAAGCACCACACCCCACAATCGCAACTAATAAAAGAATCGAGCATCCAAGCGCCGAAATCCCTGAATCCACAAATCCTATCGCCGTCATCCCTGGAAATCCCTCCACGATAGGCATCGACGTACCAAGGGGAGGGTTGGCGTCGATTAAAGGACCCTACTGGCACACCGTAACCATGCCAGGTCGCCGAGACGAGTGTTACGAGCTTCCACGCTTACAGATAGGGCGTCGAGGGGGATAACCACTTTCCAATTCATTTCTGAGCTCGCTAATACGCTTTTTTATTGCAATTCGTTAGTGCGTCAAATATGCACCCTTCGAAGGGTGAGATAAAACAACGATCGTTACAATTTCACTTCAAGTTATTCGGCACTGGCGTTAATTGGTGCTAAAGGAAAAATTGCCCTGTGATTGTCAAGCTTCCTCTCCTGGCAACTCAAATTTAACGCACTTGCAACTATCCAATTATCTTGAAACTTTGCAGGCGTGCGTAGTTTGGATGACAATACAATATATTTTTAAAAAAAAATTAAACCCGAGCGGGTGAAAAAATTATCCTGTCATCAATGAATATAAGCCATAACCACAAATCCAAACGACTTGAATGCAGCCACTCGCGTTCTTTACGAAACCGACAAAAAGCCGCTGCGTTCGGGACGCTGGTCGCATCGCGACTTCCAAAAATACACAATTTATCAAGAAACGATCCGTGACGTATGTACGAATAGTAACACTAAAACTTTGCAGGAGTTCGTAATATATCACCATCGAAATTGTAGTACAAGAAAAGTATTATTTTTTAGTGTACATTTTGTGGATTTCCTTATAAGTCAACGGCTTGATGAAGATTTCCCGTTTTTTTACTATCTTTACATAGTATTATGAACTATTTAAAAAAAAAGTTTCAGTTAAAAAACTATTGTTTTTCGGAAGTTATACATACACATCCGAAAGTCTCTTAAAATTATGATTTTTTTTTGTATTCTCAAAATACTGTCATAAATAGAAAAAACATCAATTTAGTAAACAAATTCTTTTTGTGACAAAAAAAGTTCCAACCGGCGGTACCTTACCAGGACGTCACAGGGGAAAGACCCCTTTAAAAAACTGGAAACCTTCATGGAAAACTAGAACCTCTATTTTTCCATGGCAGCCAGTTTGTTACAAACTATCCCCTCAGGAAAAGCCGCGATCACGCAATAGCTAGTACCTACACCCTAGAATCTAACTTCACAATTCGAAACCAATCCCTTCATCAAATTGCAAAAAACCTTAACAATTACAGAATACCTTAAATTTGCCTACAGGTAATTCCACACAAAATCCTTCTATCACAATAATCTTCTTTCCATTTCACCGTTCGAAATCTATATTTCTAGCACACCAACAGATCGTTCCGAAAAAAGCAACGCGCGACCCAAAAATAAATCGTAAACTTCACCCCATTTTCCACCCACCATAGTGCTTAAACCTTCCCCCTTTTTTAGGGGATGGTTCACGCGAGTGAATCGGGAGTGCGATTAACCAGCTTCACGCTGCTCCGCGCCACAGCGTTTTCGTTTGCGGAACAGAGAAAGCAGCGCGATAAAGGGGAGGGGGCGCTGTCTTCTTTCCCCGCCGACCACTTTCATCCCCCGAGGGTTGAAGGGTTACGCAGGAGGGGGCGCGGTACGCGCAACACGTACGTGGACCCTTGAAACTGTCCCCCGTCGGGGGACACGTGACCTTCGAGCCGCGACGGAAATTAAGGAAAGCCATGGCGCAATTTCTAAGCGCGGTCTAATTGTTCGGCGTGAATTCTGTCGCTGGCGTGGCCCGCTGCTTCGATTCACGAGGGTTCGAACTGGAGGGCCTCTCGCCGTGTATTCGTCGTTCCTCTCGATTCGGTTAATTGCTGAGAGGGAAATTAGCGCCTCTGTTGGCTACAAATGAGTTCGTCAAGCTGGGTACACAGGGGGGCGGCGTGGAATTGGTGGTGGAGGATTGAAAGGCGGGGATGTTGCATCGGGAAAGTAAATTGAGAATGTGTGGGATATATTAGTTGTACTGGGAGACTGAGTTTTTTAGGAGAATAAGTTGAGTAATGCTCTTTCAGTGTGGGTAATTAATTGGACGCTGTTAATTTGGGGAAACTATTTTTTTTTTTTTTTATGTGGAATTGTAATGGTTTGTGTTGAATTGCTGAGAGATATGTGTTATTTGAGAAGGTAACGGAGCAGGCACTGTGGTTAAAAGAAAGATAGGAGCTTAAGTGGCCAGGAAGTCTAAAGAAACCCATGCAAGATTTACACAGCTCAAAGTGAGGAAATTCAAGTTCAGAGTGTAAGTAAGTGAATCCCTAATTCTTTCCAAAAAGGAGGTGCACTGAATTATCAAAACACGCGATCCTCAAGAGCAATTCCGTTGCAACTCCGCCACTTTGATAATTTTGTGAGATTAATCGCTGTGGAGGAGTTCAAAAGGAATCTCGAAACCTCCCAAAATTCATACGACTCAAACGCAGAAATGAAAATCGATACAGGAACCATGCACGAAACTTAGAAGCTCAGGGAACCAGTAAAAAGTACTAATTTCCGTAATTATTCGAATTTCCCCGCGAAACATTGTCGTAAATGTTCACAAAGCATGGCACTTTCGGAATTAATAATAATAATAAAAAAAAAGATTTTTCAAGACCTCAATAGTCCTACACCCCCTTAAAAACACCGAACCAATCGGAAAGCAAATGAACACCCTCGAAGCAATTCTAAAAGCACTCACCCCTCCCGACTCTTTGGTTAAAACTAGTCTACCACGTTTCGAAGGAGAAAGGTGTTTTAATGTATCGTTTCATGAATCACGATCGCGCTGCTGCAACAAGGGGAGGCGGGGACGCAATTTTCATTTAAATCGCGATGCAATTTCTTCCAGCAGCGCCGCGACGGAATAAATGTTGCAACCGCGACCACGACTGAATTACAACCGTACTTACAACCGTGGAAAAACGGAATTTTTATTTAAACCACGAGGCAATCTCTCCGCCGGAGCAACGGGCGTGGAATCGCGACGGAATAATAATCGGCGAAAATGAGCGACGGTTTCTCCATTGGTCTTGCTTATTTCTTCGTTGGCTCCAACCAGCCTGGAATTTCAATCTCCGGGCACCCTTGCAGAGGCCTCGTTCCCTCGCAGCGTTATAATAACGTTCGCGAAATTACGTTTGACCTGGGATTTCGTCGCGAACCCAGTTAGAGCCGCAGTTATTCCTGGCTTCTGGGACATTTTAGGGGGGGTGTAGTTGGGACACTTTCGTGGCTCGCGACTGGTGCTTTGGGTGAATCCGTTTGGCTGAGATAGGGGTGGTTCGAGAAGGGTTGAAGATGCTGGAAATCTGGCCAATAATATGTTCCATGTAGTATTGATGTTCCTGTTGAGGGGTACCAAGGTCTTCCGTGGTTAAATTCACGAGTAGAATTTTGGATGTGCCTACACTGCGTTCCACATTAGAGCGTACTCGTTTCGCGCAGGGATACACTGTTGATTGGCAGCAAACCGGCAGGGAAAGCGCTACGACCAATCGCGAAATTGCTACGGCCAATCGCGTGTGTCAGATCCATGGCAGCTGTGCAGATCGGTCGCAAATCGGTAGGAGCGTTGGTACGCTCTTATATGGAACGCAGTGTAGTTAGGAAACACAGTTGTAGTTCAAGAAAAATTTGAAGTATTGGGAAATACTGTGAGAGCGCCATCTACTATAGTAAGCTCTGTAATTGGGTCAATCGGGTTACAGGACTGGTGTCACACAAGTATTGAAACAGTGCAATAATGTTTCTGTCATTAAATAGTCTGTTAAATTTTACGAAATCGATCATCAAACAGTCGAAATTCCCAATACTGCCATTTACAGGTGACAGCTAACCCGATTAGACTGCTTTAATTTTCGCCACCAGATTGCGTAGCGGAATTAAGAAAATGCCAATAGGAATGCCAAATGTCTCACGTGGAAACCCCTCAAAGTATTAGATTGGCCACAAACTGTTCTCCTTTTTAACCGACTTCAAAAAGGAGGAGGTTATAGATTCGACTCGTATCTATTTTTTTTATGTTCGTCCCCGCATAACTCCTCAGCATATGGGCCGATTTTGATGATCTTTTTTTTTATTCGAAAGAGGGCGATGCCCCGTGAAAATTGGCCCAATATTCTGCCAGTTCTGGTTAATAATAAAGACCATTATTGTCACCTAATTATTATTATTTTATGTACGTACGCGCATATCTCCTCGGCAAGTTGTGTGTCAATATATATAAAACTGAAAAGTTAAAAATAAAAATTAGAAAAAAATTAAAACCGACTTCAAAATAATGAAAATGCACGAAAAAGTAAAAAATAATTTTTTATGTGTATTTTTATTATATTGAAGTCGGCTTTAATTTTTTTTAATTTTTTTTATAGTAAGCCTAACTAAACGATTAATATCACGATAAAATAAGATCGTGAAACATAACCATACGACCACCCCTCAAAAATCAAGAACAGTGATTTAATCATGACACGCGAGAGAAATTGGTCGATTGACTGCTTGGCTGAGAAATGATATTTGAAAACGATGACTCGACAGATCGTTGAGAGAATAAATTGAGGATTTTCGATACGTTGACAGGGAAATTCGCCAGGTTTACGTGTCCGAAGCTGTTTTGGAAATTTATGTAATGGTAGCCGGTGGAACGTGGTCGAGGGGAGGACAGCCCCGCGTATATCGTTTTTGTACCGCGGCTGAATCGTTAATGCCTTTTGGATTTTGAATTCGTTAGTGGGATGGACGGGTTTGGCCGATCGCGGAATCGAAACGACCGGTCCCGTTCTGTTTCGATGTAACGTGATATCACGAGCAATCAAAATGGAAATAAGGTCATTTTTATCCGGTGTATTGTTGGACGGTGTTCTGTGGACTCGTTGTCACAGTCGCTGACCAATCATGATGCTATGATGAATTTACATCAAGTAAGTGGATGTGCAGGTGGGTGGTTTCACGTGATACTGTTATCCTGTTGATCTGATAGTTTTAAATTACCTGAGAATGTTATACTCAACTCAATTATAAGTTCTTCTAATTCAAGTTGTATAGGTGAACTGAAATTTTCTAATCCTATTGATACACTGGAATTCAATTACAAATCTTCCGCTCAAAAAATTCTGCTCCCAATACCTATAAGTCTTCAATAACTCATCAACTCAACAGGCACAGAATTTTAATTTCTGTAACCAGGATTCAGTTTCAAATCTTTCGCTTGAAAAACTCTTGTCCCCAATACCCTTAACTTACGAATAACTCACGAACTCAACACGTGTAAAAATCCACTTTGTACAACCAATATTCACTTCCAAATCTTTCACTTAAAAAACTGTCCTTTCCAATACATATGACTCACCAATAACTCACCAACTCAACAGGCGCAGAATTTTAATTTCTGTAACCAGGATTCTGTTTCAAATCTTTCACTTGAAAAACTCTTCTTCACAATAATTATAAAGGGACCTTCCGGTCTAAAAGTCGATTTTTTTATTTCATTTTTCGAATGTTCAACCTTTTAGGAATACGTGTTTAAAAGGATTTGTTGAAATTCGTAAAATTCCCGAAGTTACAGGCATTTGAGTAGCGGCAAATGCATGGGTGACAGCCGGCCACTCGGCACTCACGAAAAGCTTTAAACGCGTTTCCCTCGAAACAGTGTTCTCAAAACGGTAGGACCTGTATTTCCAAAAGTTATTATCCGATTCTACTGAAACTTTTTTTATTTTGAAGAATGTACTTCTGGCTAGAGGAATACTACAAAAATACAAAAAATTGAAAATTTATAATTTTCAAAGGCGTTGAAAGGATGAAAAATATAGGGAAAAAGTGATTTCAAACTTCAAGTGTCTTTATTTTTTAAAAAAATGTCGTTTTTGTATTTTTTTTTGGTTTCCCCCTACCCAAAAGTATCTTCTTAAAAATAAATAAAGTTTCAGTCAAATCGAATAATAACTTTTGGAGATACAGGTCCCACCGATTTGGATCAATTATTTGACGCCTTGACTTTAACGACTGCCCAGTGCCGTCTGCAATGATTACTTATAAAACAAAAAATATATTTCTATAACTTAAGACATCCTTAATACAATGCAAAAAGTCCCATTAAATTATCTATAATAGTTTTCCTTTAATTAATTCCTAAAGATCACCTATTTTGGGGGCTCTAGACCGGAAGGTTCCCTTAACTTACCAATAACTCACGAACTCAACACATAAAAATTTTCATTCCCTCAAGCCAAATAAAACTCCAGTAGAATACAAAGTAAATAATCCACCCGCCAACCCGAACACGCTCTCCCCAGCAGCGCAACTGGCCCAATCAATTTCCGCAGTGTATCGTTATTCAATAAATCCAACTACCAGCAGCGAGTTTCCTTAATTACACGGCTGGATCTCGGGCAATTCACCAAGGACACCGAATCCCCGCGTGATTTATACCGAAAGCGAGCTCACGAACGGCGATTCTAATTGCCGCCCGGTACAGGCCCCGCTGCCTCTTAATTCCTCATAATTAGAAGCCTACCCGCGCGGGAACAGGTAGAAAATCAGTGAAGGAAGAAGGGAGCGCAGATAAGGGGACGACGAATGGAAGCAACTGCGATCCTCCGTGTAGTATACCGGACTCGGGTCGATACAACACGACCCACCACCGAGATACTAATCTCCGTGCTCGCTGGCAAGTTTTTCCCCGCGAACCAACCGCTGCTTACCAACTCGTGAATGATCTTACGAGGTGACCCTGCCCCGCTGCCTTTCTCTATCCAACCAGCACCCCCTTTAAGATAACGTCCCCCACGAACGACCACCCGTTGCAAGTTACGCCTTCGGTCCTCGCGTTTTTCCAGGCTTCCTTCCACCTCGCCAGCCACCCCCTCTCTTCTTCTTTCTTCTTCTTTTGATAATTTATACTCTCGCACTCCTGCTGCTCCAACGCCCCAGACTTTCTTTTTTTTTTTCTCATTCTATTCTTCTTACGTGGATAGTTTGAATTTTATGCACGAGTGGAGGTGTAAGGCTGTGGAAGCTGGTTAACTGTGGGGTGAAATGTCCTTGTTCCTAGTAAAAGCACTTGTTAAGGAGGAGTTCGGAGGAGGTTGGTGGTTTCAGCGAAGTAGATTCAGTTTTTGGAAGTATATTTTAGAGGTTAGCTTTTTTCTGGGGCATTCTGTGACTGTTAATTTTTTGCCGGGGGTTGGGAATTAGTGAAAGGTGGTAGGATCGAAGGAAGGAAAAGGAAGTTTCGTCTGGAGACTGTTATAGTCTGATTTTCGAGAGTTGGGACTAGTGTTCCTTCTCGAGAAATTTTATAATTGCTTATTTCTCATTTCTCGAGAAATACTATAATTTGTCGAGAAACTTAAGTCTAGGAAAAATAGCGGACTCTTAGTGGACTCGTCGGTAAGGCTTAACTATAGCTTTTTTTTAAAACGTTTTTATTTAGCCAAAAATATGAGTACATAACATTCTTATACGTATCGACGGGTATAAACAGCCGATTATGGCATCTCGTTACAAATATCACATATACGGTAGGAATCAGCCTCGTGTGAGCGCTCGTGCCCAAACTATAAAGGAACTATTCTTACTTATAATAATTTGTACTGTTTTCTAACCCTGCTTAACTGGTGGCAGAACAGAAAAAGGTATATTCCTGGGAAAAATTGGCTATAAAACCAGGAGGTTCGCTTTGAGGCTTAACTATAGCAGGCCCTGCTTTAAAGGCTGGGATGATAGGAGGTAAAACGAAACTTGTATATGTATATATGAAGAAGTAGATGACGGAGAACTTGCGAGAAAGTGGAATGGTCGAGAGGTCCTCTGGTGGCGAAGTCGGAGGTATCGCTACAAGTTCATGGAATTCGTATATCTTCTTCATCTCTCGTGAACCATTTTAGAGTATAAGAACCTTAAAATTCAGTGATCCTTATTACCCTTACTTTCTGGTTCCCAAATAAATAGACCACCTACGTAAAATTCTCCAGCATTGCGGCTCAAAAAGAAGTTCACTCGCGCAACCAAGAACGCTCAAAGCAACCTCCATTTCACAGCCTCCAAAGACCACTTCACAGATCTTCCGCTGGAGCGTTAAGAATACCCACCCCCGAGCAAGAAGCGACGCGCACACCCCCACAGTCGTTACTTGTCAGACATCCTCCGAACACGTGTTTCTAAGCGACACAGTCAGATCTCACCCCTCGACGAGCCCACCCCCTACGATAATACTCGACATCACTCGAAGAAGGGATACGTCTGTGCCCCGTCAAAGGTTCGAACGACACATCCCCTTGAATCGCGCGCTCCAGGCCGCCTCTACGCTCGCGTCAAGGGGCAGCGCCGTTCGGAGGGGGGTGGAAGCGAGGTCGGTTCATTTTATTTCCTGGCAACGAGTGGCAAAGTTTTTATCTCGGCATAATACACGCCTGCAACTCCCGGCTCGCCAAGTTTCATCCCCTTTCTTGCGGAGTGCAAGCCTCCCGAGGAGGGCCAGAACCCGCGCCTCGGGTAGCGATGGGCATTCGGTTCCGCCTGTTGCGAGTTTCCGAGCAATTCTCCATTCTACTCGCGGAGAAACTACGAGTTTTATCGATTCTTTCAGTGGAAGAAGTTGAATGGAAATTGGCAGCTTCGTTCCTTGCATTGGGAACAGAGGAATGTGATATCTGACATTATTTGGATAAATGTAGTTTAACCCTCTAGTGCATACGCCTGCCTTAAGGCGGGCTCCTGTTTAATTCAGGAGTTGGGCCCCTATAATTTTTTTTCAGAATTTTCATTTGCCAGCCTTAAAGTATTGCCACACCGCACATATTGGCCTAAGAAACATGTCAATCTGACGTTTCGATTTGACAGAAATCTACTTTGAAGTGCATTTTTTTAGCTAAGCACGCTGTGAGAATTATTTGTGAAACTAAAAAAATCGAATAAAATACTTTCCGACATCGTACAGCTAAAAGAAAATTATTGATAAGTAATTTGTGTAGTGATCTATTGAATGGAATAAAGATTTGAAAACCAAAAATAATTTACACCTGTGAAGTGAGGCTCGGCCGGGCAGCCGCCTTAAGGCGGTATCATGTTAGTGGATCATCCTAAGTTAGTTAGGGTGTTATTTATCACCCTAATAATTGATACGTGAAAATTTTACTTGTGCACCTTTTTAGCTCTTTGTTTATGAAATTTGGTACCTGTATACATACGTATATCATATCATACTATTATAATAAAGCTACAGCATTTGTTTGTATGCTCACAAAAATCTCACAAAATACTGAATAAATCATTACGAAATTTTAAGTTCAGTATCCTTGAACAACAGGAAGGGGTATAGGCTATATTTTATGACGTCAAATATAATTAAGATGTATAAAAAATGGTATGTATATAAAGAAGTCATGACTCGGCCGGTTTTGTTAAATTTCACAATGCACAATAATGAATAATTCTCTATTATATCATAAATTTATATTTTTTTAAAAACATTTTTCATAGTTTTTCATTAAACATGAAGTATTTATTTTATGTAAAAAAATACAACATTTTTTGTACTTGCTACATGATCCCGCTTTAAGGCGGTGACCCAGACGGCTGCCCTGGGGAGCCCAGACGTCCTCCAAATTGAAAACAGACATCGGTTTCGGTTTTTTTCATGCCCAAATTAGACTAGTCTAATTTTTCCAATTGAGTTAAAAATGTATGCACTAAAGTGTTAACACTTCGAGTACGGGGGTTGAACTTTTTGCCACACTTCGCGTGCGGAAACCCTCCAGTCCCATTTGTCCGCAATGCTCGCTCAACGCCCATCGGCGTTCTCCGCACGGACTACATAGGTAGTACACCGAGTGAATGCAAAGAGTTAACATTACTTAATGAAAATTCGTATGATTTATAGAAGACCCTGAAATACTCCTATTTATTTAAATTTCTAGCAGAAATCCTTCACACCCAGCTATTTATTAAAAATTCAACGTCTGTAACTCTCCATGTTTATTCCAAGAATCTCAGTCAATTACGATCCTGTAACGTCTCGGGGCATTAAAGAAATACAGATTTCGAGTGATACCCGAGGTGAATCACGCTACACGTCCCAACCGCCTCGAGGCCATCGCTGGCGGAGTCCGAGGGTGGAATCCAGCCGGGAGGCCAGAGAGAAATGCGGCGCAAGCGGAGGCCACTGGTTAAAAATGTGGATTTGCAAACAAAGCGGCAGCCCCTTTTGTGCGTCTTACAACCGCCGGTACAGGGTTATTTAAGGTAATACTCCCTCGCGGTAAAAATTCATGGAAATTTTCGGACGGACGCTCTGGTTTACGGCGTTTTAAACGCTTCGCTCTCTGGGAGCTCGTCTCAAGCGCAGAGGGTGGGTTATATTGTTGTTGGAGAACTCTTTCCTTCTTCATTTTTCCCCATCCCTCTTTCCTCCAGTCCTTCCTCCCTCCCACGGTTTTTTGTCCGTCGAATCTGTGGAGCGCGTGTCCATTCGCGATAACGCTGCGCGAGGAGATTCGCAGGGGAGCTTCGAGTGTCTTTATGATTGCACTTTTATACGTTTACTGTGCGCCACGGGGGCGGGGGTGCCTGTATCTGGCTGCGAGTAAAGTTTTTACTCGTCCCCTCGTAAACTCTGGTTAGAGCGTTTTATCGGCGGCCATTGCGACAGGGTGTTAATCGCGAGAAGTCGAACAGATTCCACGCATGGGATACTCTACGGAAGAGGAACCCTGCCATTTTGAATCCCCGTGTCGCGCACGAGCATCACTAGGGTGGTCCTTATTTATGCGTCGCGAAATTTTTTTTCGCAAAATAACCCCTGTAAATTTTGTTGCACTCGGACAACAGGGAACGGTGCCGACCAGGCCTTAACGTTTAGAATTCCATTTCTCAAAAATGGTAAGTCCTATCGAAATTCTGTTCAAGTAATATTAAAAGAGCGTTCAATTTCCTACAATTTCTGTATATATAACTTCTCCGTGCTTCCAACCATTTTTCAGATAATAGCGTTTGACTATAGAGCGCGCCGTAGGGGTGGTACGCGCGTGGCGCGGAACTCTCTGTCTTCAAACGCTATTATCTAACAAATGGTTGGAAGCACGAAAAATTTATATTCACAGTAATTGTAGAAAATTGAATACTCTTTCAATCTTATTTGAACAATATTTCCATGGGGCGTACCGTTTTTGTGAAATGTAATTTTAAACTTTAACACCTAGTCGGCACCCTTTCCCGTTATCCGATTGCAATAGACTTTTTCAGGAATTATTTCCTTACGAAGTGAAACCATTCTAGGGGATGAGAGCAGAAAAAATCAGATGTTTTGAAAATAAAGGCCACCATGGGGTAGGTATCACACGCGAGAGCAACAATTTTAAATTGTGTCTCAACCCGATGCGTCTTACACGCGTTCCTTCGGCCCGCAGAATATTCCTCCTCCTATTATACCAACCCCCCAAAGTCGCGCCCCCCATCGGGGGCGGAGGACACCGTGGGACTTAGATACAAATACGCGGGTTGTCGCGCGAATTCCGTTCACGCGCGTCGAATCACTGCATCCCGTTGCCGACGATGCGAGTTGGCGATATTTCCCACCCTCTCCCCCCTCCTATTTCTATCTCTGGCACCCTTTCCCCGACGCCCACCCTCGGGTCTCTGTCTGTTTCTTCTCGCTCACCCTCCGTCCCCGTTTTTCCTTTTACCGCTGGATGCAGACGAGCCGGCCGTAGAATTCGTCGCACGTCGTGCCGCAGACAGGCTGCTGCAGGCTTTTCAGAAACGCATTTGCACATGACGGGGCCGCGCGCAACCGAGGGAGAGGGGCAGAGGGCGAGGGAGCGAGACAGGTGGTTGATAAAGCTGAAGGGTGGCAGAGGGAGAAGGAGCAGAGGGGACAGATCAACGCTGTCTGTCATCGAAAAGACGTCACAGGGACCGCGAGCGCAGCTTTTCTTACGCATCTGCGGGGGAAAGCTCTGGAGGTCTTTCGCGGTGAATCCCAGACAAGCATCCATTTTCGTCTGCGCTCCCCGGAAGCCGCTGTAAGGCGCTTGTGCCAGCGACGATAGGCGGCTTTCACGAGGAATCGTGTATTTAGGGGGAGTTTTAATTGGCAGCTCGTGGTGTCTTGGGAGTATATCAGTGGCGCTTACTGCAGAAATGTATTTCCTCTTTCGGCGTGTTCGAGACGAACAGTTTTAAAAATGCAAGGGTACTTTGTAATTAAAGAAACACAGAATTTCACATAAAGTGGACGTGCAATGTTTGAACAGCCTTTGTAGAAAACAGTGAAAGTTTTCAGGAGAGGGAAGAAACTTCCCTGACTTTAAATTATTTACGAAATTTGATTTGCTTTGATTGATAAATATGCTTAAGTGTGCAATAACCCAAATGCATCACAAAATTCTCTATTTCTTACATTAATATGAATTAAAGAAAAAAGAATTGTATTTGTAGAAAACTCTTTAATTATGCGGCACCTCTTACAAGGGAACATCGCGTTTCCGGAAATTAAAAAAATTCTGTAACTTTGTGAGTATGTAGGGAATTTTCTCCTGATTATCACGCAATTTTTGTTTGTTGACCATCCACTCTAATGGGGTGAAATTGACCCATGAAAATTCGATTATTTTTCAATTTTGTCTGATAACTTGGGAACTGTAAAATATTTTTTTGCCAATTGATAGATCTAATTAAAAGAAGTAACTTTTGTCTTGAAACTTTTCTTCTATCTCTTACAGTTCGCGTGTTACAACACAAAATCAGAAAATAGCCGAATTTTCAGGGGTTAATTACACCCCCTACGAGTGAATTTGGGCAGCAAAAAAAATTGCGTTGTAATCAGGAAGAAATCCTCTACATACTGACAAGGTTTCAGAATGTTTTGAATTTTCGGCTTCGGGATCTTCCCTTGTTGGTTGTAGAGAAAACTGAATGTGCCATTCATTTAAAGGGTGTAGCCGGATAAGCATAGTGAAAAGTGCCCCCAAACCAAATTGAACTTTGTTTGCGGCAATCGATAGGTTCCTCTAAGAAATCTATTTCTGCCAAGTTTCAACCCGATACCCCTACTACTAGGGTAGTTACAGGGTGAAACATACTTTACAGTTTAAGCTCCATTACTTTTGTTCTATTGAATAGAAACTTATACAAAAAATCATAGGCCTTCCTCCCATTGATACGCGTGTCTGTGAATTTTTCCAGAATTTTCAGTGGCAAAACCGAATTTTAAAAAATTCAAAAATATTAAAAATCACGATTTCAAAGTAAAAATTTGAAGTTACAACATTTACATTTTTACAGTTTTATCGTCTTTGTATGGTCATTAATGTCTAATTTTTTCAGATTTTTCGAAAGGGTGGAACGCGGTCGCAAAAATCAAAAGCTGATATTTCTTACCTTCCCGTATGCTTCATAGCTTACGCTGCACTATAGTTTATATTTGACACAGGACACTTCGCAGTTTATACCTCATAATCCACGCTTCATCATTCACATCTTATAATCCACACTTTCACAATTCAGAGATTATAAGTTAGATTTTACCCTTCGCTATCTACTCCTCATACCTTACACTTCAAACTCCACACTCCATTATTTATAAATCACGCTTCACGGTGCATAAATTGCACTCCAAGTGCAACGTGCGATCTGTGACGTGCGAACTGGACTTTACCTACAATGTATGATGTTTGGCAAAAATTTACAACGGATGTTTGTCCTGCCATATAAATGTTTCGGCTGTGTTGAAATTTTCGTTACCTGCCGGTCAACGTTGGCCGTTATGACGGTGAATATATTAAAGGGATGCTTCTGTGAAGAAGAATCGATGGATGCAAATGTGCCAGATATGAGGATTCGGTTGGTAAATAGTGGATGGACACAAGGAAACTCGTAAACGACGGATGCATGATATTTTAATTGCAAATGCACCGCGCACGGGGGACGACAAATATCGATATGCAGGAAAAATAATGAAGAGCAAACAGCGGGCATCGCATTGGTTGCGAAATATGAAACGGCTAATGCAGTGAATGCTCGCTGATAAATGATTACCGTAGAAAATTAATTAACCACTGCGTATTTGAATTTATGAAATTCAAGCGAATTCCAAGCGTAGAATCGCGTGCCTACCCAACAAAGCATAATTTTTTCTTAGCTCCGTTACTTGATTCCAAATAAAATCACGGGATCACTTTATATATACATGTTCGTATTTATTTTATTGGAAATTACTTCGGTACTTCACTTCTGTTCATTTGGGGTAATTACGAACAGTGTGAATGGGGCTATTATGGACGATGGCATTTATCCTTTTCTCTTAACGTTTCGAAGCTTTTAATGTATCCAGTACCCCGGAATTATATTAGGATGAATAGACGTACATATTCGTTGAAAGATCTTGCGATACCCGTGACAGACCCGTCAGGCAGCAAATAAGGTGAATGTCTCAATTTCTGTTCATTTCGTATTTTTCTTATTATTATATGCGTTACGTTTGTACTATAGTTGCAACAAAATAATTCTAAATTATTTAAACATTTACGCGAGTGTTATTTTTCATGAGCAGAAATACGGACATTTAGAGCATTATATATTTAATTACAAATTACTAATAGTTAAACATCTTGAAATATCTTTCTTAAATAGTTTTCGAATTGGTTGATTTATTATTAAAGAATTAATCAATTACTCTGCAAATTTTCATCACAAACAAATTTCTTACACCTTCTTTATGACGAGTTACCTCTTAAATGAGCAGAATTTGGGAAATTCACCTTAAATAGTCAATTCCACGAGCAACCAAAGTTCCATCGAACAAGAAGAAAGACTGTGTCAGACCCACAGTGTGGGAGAAAACCAGTGTTCAGTAAAGATCAAGATCTCTAAGCAGCGGTTCGTATTTGCCCCGCTAGCTACGCGTAACTCCGGACAGAAAGAGTTGTGTCTTTCTTTAAAAAAAAATGATTTGTTTAATAAAGTATTTATAATTCTTTATGTTGCCTTTGTAGATAATCAACCAAAGTTCAATTATCTATAAGGGAAAGGAGGGATCACAGTTTTGCTTTTTTATTAAAAATCATAATAATGGTTTGCTTTGTTTATATTTAATCATTTAAGTTGTGATTCTTAGAGCATTCTCAACGTACTTGTACAAATTTGAAAGCTGAAATCACTAATTTTAATGACTGAATTTCACCATTTTCTGGCAGTGACGTTATGCACAAGTATCCCCCACTGAAGGGGAGACTTGATCAGAAGGTTAGGGAGACTTGATCAGTGAATTTTAAGGGTAAATAGCGCAATAATTTTCTAAAAAATATTTATTAAAGTAAATCTGATTAGGGTCGATACTTTTGTTTGAATTTAACTTTTCCCTTAAGTGTTCGTACTTCCCCTACTCTCCCCTACTACTTACGGACATGACATGTGGAGACGTAGATGTATGTCAATAAAAGAATCTTGTGAAATCATACCCATCATATTGAAACACTTCATTTCTCACAAACCTCTCTGTTGCTCAGCCCGCCCATAAAACTGAACCTACCCCGGGAAGAATTTTTAGCGTATGATTCCCAGAAAAATTTTACGACAGCGTGGAGTATCCGTCTAGCTCTACCATAGCGTGCGTAAGTCGAGCCTGCTTCCCGTCGAGGATGCTCCCCGTTGTTCGCGAATTTACAGCCCGCGCGGTGTCTATAAATCGAGCAGCTCATATTCCGCGGCAATTGCCCCGGCTAACGCCCCGAGACCGTATACGGGACGGGCGGGCGCGTCGTGCACGGTTAATAAGTTAAACGACTCGGTGGATTAAGATGAATGAAATCGGGCCCACGATGAGGGTGGATAACGTGGAATCGTAAAACGCAGCTGCAGCTCGGGGACGAACGGCGGTGCGTCGAGTGAAGGGTAGAACGGGGAAGGGAAGATAGATGGGGGGGGGGATGCTGAGGAGACAAAGAGGATCGTAGAAGCTGGACTTCGGTAAGAGGCTGAACGGGGAAGAAAAGCTGCTCAGGGAGGGAAAGAAGGCTGAGGAATAAGGAAATGCTGTTTCAAAAAATAATTGAGTGTGTCTAACGAAAAATGGTGGGTGGGGATAATTTTACAGTCGAGGGAAAAATGCGTGGAGACGATTTTGGAAAAACGATGGAAAATCGAAGAAATCTGGGAATAAAATCACCAAAGACAATGAAGAACAATAAAAGAAGAAATAGTGGTTGCGAGGGAGATTAAGGGAAGCGAAGAATTTAGAGAAGGATTTATAGACGAGGGAAAGCGAAGACGTATTGGAGATTGCGAGAATAATGGCAGACAGTAATACGAGGCCGTGGAGCGTGATCACCGGCGGTGGGATTGAAAAAGTCGCAGAAGTATCAAAAGAAGGAAAAAAGGGCGGCGGGGGGCGCTGGCTGGGAGGGAAAAAGCAGTGAGATTAACGCCGTCACTGAAAAGCTGTCAGAAGGGGCGCCGGACGTGAATCGAGCTTTCCTTACGCGGGCGTCACGTGGAACAGTTTTCATCGCGCTCCCCACACAATACCCAGTCCCTTTCAAACTCGATACGACGAGTTTTTCCTCTCTCCTTAATTTCATTACCAGCTAATCCGATTTAATGCAGTTCCGCGGCGTTCTTCGCTTAATCCCTGCTTTTTCTCGTTTCAGCCAGCCGGGTCCTCCGGTTCCGCGAGGACGTCTACGTTTCAACGTGATCGTTGGCCTCTGTCCGCTCATCG
Source organism: Andrena cerasifolii (assembly GCF_050908995.1). Classification (NCBI taxonomy): domain Eukaryota; kingdom Metazoa; phylum Arthropoda; class Insecta; order Hymenoptera; family Andrenidae; genus Andrena; species Andrena cerasifolii. Next base: position 25,843,956 of record NC_135119.1, on the reverse strand, counting down.
AAATCAAAGGTAAGAGTTGCAAATGATTTTGTTGGGGAATAAAATATGGTCGAGTCAGCCACGATCGAGCATTGGGGAAGAAATGAATTATGGAATGTTACGATGTTATTTATATTTCATTTCTATTGATTTAGACAAGCTCGATTTAGTTGTCCCCCTCGATCGCTAAAGCAACTCGCCGAAAATTAAGTTTCTATGATAAGTAGATTACGGTAAGTAGGACGGTAATTAGATTAATTAACAGGGAAATATTTTTGCGCGTCTGAAATCGACGCCCTCTGCGCTCGATAGGTACTCCGTGCATCCTCCACCATTTTCAATTGCAGGCTTGACAGGGTGAACTCGATAATACCGCGAAAGATATTCTTCTTCCATCCTGATTCAACGATTTTTCATCGGATAAGTAGAAGAACGGGGGTAGATTTAACATAACGTGTAATAGTATTATGTAAATTTGGATTTAAAATGTAAAAAGTTCCTGTGAATTCGTTGGACCCGCTGAATAACTGTTGAAGATCATAGAATCGGGAAAGAATCGGCTTTGGGAACCTTGCAGACATAGGGAACTCTTTCGGTAGTAATTTCTGTGGTTATTTCGCGAAACTAGTGATGGGTACAAACGCATCGCGAGCATTTTTGTTTGACAAATTTTAATTAATTCTGACAGAATGACCTCTAGATTAAGAGGAATTCACGCGTATCAATTTCAGTCTACTGCAGGGCAAATAGACTATTTATACAGACCGTATCGACTATTTATACTGAACCGTCGCAGAACTGACGTGTGACGCGCCTTAATTCCTCGAGGTTTCATTGCGCTCCTCAGCTCGATCCGCGCGACAGTCGCGTCCCCGGTTTCCGATGCTGGGAGGTCTTCAGCGCATCGTTGCAATCCTTTCTGCAGAGGGGTGGGCACGAGAATTCGGCATAATGTATCGCTAGAACCAGCGGAAGTATGTATTATTCATCGGTACCGGTCGTCTACGTCGCTCCCTGCGCCCCCACCGTCCCCAGGGTCTCCATTTTTGCGTGGAAACGCGCGCGGAACTTGGACGTGGCTGCTTTGCATTTATGCGCCCCTTCCTGGCTGCGGTTTGAGCGATCGCCGCGATTTCGTTGGCCCCGAACGAAAACAACTCGTCGGTGCTTAGGCATTCATGCCCATTCACGTGGTCCCCGGTCCTCGTTACTCAAGCACTGTCAACGGGCACAATGACACCGGGATTGGTTACACGAGTTCACTCAAGAATCCATGCTCCGGCCTTTGACGGAGCACCCTTCGTAGACGCGCGAGGGAACTTCGCTGGAAGACAGGTTTGACGAATCAGCTGGCTTCTCTTGCTGGTCGTATGTCAGTGGTTAGTAAATATTGGAGAGCGTGAATGGGGTGTTTGAAGGCTTCATGAAGGGTTAGGTTTTTGAGCAGAGAAGACTTTGTTTTTGAATATTCAGAGGAGTGGATCAAGAAGAAGTCGACTCTAGTGGAATGTTATTGCATTTTTCAGTTTTGTGCTTTTTAGTGTGATAGGTAGAAATGCCTCTCAAATTTTAAAAGGACGGAGTGGGTGTCGAGAGTTGAAGGTAAAAGGAGGGAAAAGGAATTTCAAATTGGGGGAGGTTCACGGTTCCATCGCCCATCGAGGTTAATACCTCCTTCCACCCTCGATTTGCTGAAGAAGCCATAATATACTCGCGAAATATCCTGCTGCAAGAATTCAAGGCATGCCAGGCCTGAACACTTCTCTTCACACTTCATCCTCACTGAAGTGTCCCATGAAAGTATTTTAAGGACTGTTTATCTGCCGTTCACAAGGGTCAGGCGCTGAGACGGGGGTGGGAATCAAAGAAGTCCGCGCTATTACCGAAGCGATAAAGCCGGGGGAGTGTATAAAACTTGGGGAAATTTAATAAGCGAGGCTGAGAACATTCCAGCGCGCGCAGAGCTCTAGATATTCCTAGGGTTAATGTTCCGCGGGGAGGATCCACGGAATAGGAGGCTTTAATATCAGCCCCCGTTCACTTATCCCCCTGCTTATAAAGCCATGACAGAAAACCCAAAATAATCTTCCAGCCCCGTACAGTTCTTCTTCCGCGCGGCCGCTGTAACAAAGGCGCAGCCCTTCCCCCTTTCTACTTCTTCCCCTCGAGTTCTTATTAAACTATTTCCAGTCGTGGTCCGCTCCCTGTGGCGAGCAACCCGCCCCACAGCCCCCGGATACCCACGAGGATCTCGCCTTTACGATGCGCCGCTCCTTCAACTTCAACAGAGTGTGCGTTGCTCTCCTGCGAGAGGGTGGGGTAATGAAGAAGCTACAGTGAAATCTTGGAGGGCTCTTTCGTTATTGCGATAATAACCCGTGGTGTATTGAGCTATGGTTGGCACCTTTAGGAGTCACATTAATTATTTTTGTTGCGATGACAGAATTTAGTGGAGCGTTTAGTTGACTTTTTCTGCTCCTATTCATTCTTTAAACCCCCGCAGAACCCCGAACAGTGGATATCCATCCGTTACCCCAAGAAATCAGCTGAAACATCGGCCACCTTGTATCGCGAGGATACAGCGGTAGCATTTTCACATATTTTTTCGCCGCGAACGTGACGGCAACCGCGCAACAAAGTTTACCCTCTTCCACCCGCTGCACCTTCAACCGGCGCGAGTGAAAAACGGGAAAGGGTTAGAATAAAGCTGACGGAGGTGGGAGAAAGGACTACCAACGTCAAGAACAAATCCCAACAGTGGACAGGGGAAGCACAAAGCCGCGAGACGGTGGAACCGCGCGGCCGGGGGGAGCGGATGAGCGAGACCACGGGCGAAGGGGTGGAAGCGAGAAAGAAGAGTGGTCGGGAGGAGGACAGAGACGTTTAAAACGCTTGAAGACGCGTCGTTGTTTCCGCGAACGGCCATCGCCGACAGAAAAGCTGCGGTTTACGCGCGGCTACTGTTTCACCTACCCCTCCGCCGTTCCGCGCCCCGCTTTCTTCTGCCTGTCACTGGGCCGAGGAAGGAAGGCCAACGCTCCGAGGACGATAAAAGCGACCGTGGACGTGGAAACACGGGAAAAAGGGCGATATGAATTATTATCAAGCGGCCGCGCACACCCCCGTCTGCTCCTACCCCTTAGGTTGCTGCAACAACGGCGTCCCCCTGTTGGCGCTGCATAAATTCGGGCGTTGCTCGACATCGCGGAGGACTTCGACCGCGGGACTTTTGCTGATTGTTAGGAAACACTTTCCTTGTATTGTTAATTGGGGATGTGGTCACTTTCGATCGTTCTGGCGATGGGTGACGAAGAAAGGGTTGGAACGAATTTGAATGCAGGGTATCGTTGTGTTTATGGTCTTCTTGGGGGTGGAATGGATAAAAGAGATGTAGTTGGGGTTGGGATTTTGGGGGGAAGTGATTGGTTGCTTCTTTTTTTGCTGCACGCTTTTTAATCTTGTCACTCACATCAGAGGTACCGTAAACTGGGGGAACATGGCATGTTTTTGGAACATTTTGCTGTATAATATATAAATTAACATTTTTAAATTGGTTTTAAGTATCCTATCATAACATTGCATCTATTGTGAATGCAGTACAAGTGTCGAAATGCTTAAAAAATTTGTCCTTTTCCTTCTTTAATACATGTTAAATACCTTACCCCGTAACATTGGCACATCATATATGCATAAATAGTTAAAGTTAAAAAGTTAAAGTTTTACCACACCTGAACTTACATTAACACTTAAATTTGTTTTTTTTTATGTTCAACTAGCTTTACTACTCGGCTTCGTCCCCAATTTAGATTCTGATTTTATAAAAAAAAAATTGTTTAGTTTCTTTTGTGAAAATGGTCACATTCATCGGGATTAGTTAGGCATAATGATCTGACAAGGGAAGATCCCGAACCCGAAAATTCAAAAAATTCTGAAACTTTGTGGATATGTAGGGAATTTCCTCCTGATTACAACGCATTTTTTTTGCTGCCCAAAATCACACTAACGGGGTGAAATTAGCCCCTGAATATTCGGCTATTTTTCGATTTTATTTTCTAACTCGCAATCTGTAAGAGATAGAAAAGAAATTTCCAGACAAAAGTGACTTCTTTTAATTAGATCTATCAAATGGTAAAAGTTTTATCAATTGTTTAAACAATCAGAAAAAAGTTATAAACAAATATATTAATAATGTTTTCTAAAAATCGTGGTTTCACGTGAAATCTGAACTGGATGTTTTAATAATTAGGAAACAGCATAATCCATATTTTTTCCATACAATTCCACCTTAAGGGGGAACACCACTATGCTGGCCGGAAAAGTAAGCCATTTTTATGAATTTTTTCAGGAATAATTTACAGTTTTCATACAAAAATTGTATTACCTATCTTTAGTACGCTGCCTTAAGAGACTATACAAAAAAAAAACATCCATAACTTTTAATTAAAGTTATCCAAGGCACATTGTCTGAAAATAATACCTGTTACAGAATGGAATGTATTAAATAGATATTAGAGGAATTTATTTTAAAATCTACTCTTCCGATCAAAGTTATCCAAGTGGTTGAAAATTACATTTGACCATATACTTATCACACAAACCCCACCCCAACCACCCGCACTCAACACGGCCACAAATCTCCCCTCCCACCCCTTTAATTCACCTTACCAAGCACTCTGTAAACGTCACAGAGTTCGCCCATTTTCCCCGCGAGCGACAAATCTCGTTGGAAGGGGCGTGAAGCCAAAAAGGCAGCAATAAAAGCAGCAACGAGGGAATACGAACGACGGGGTGGATTACACTGGAAAACAGCCGAACGGTTGCGTTACACGAAAACAAAAAAAAAAGAATCTGGTTGCAGAGGGAGGAACGTTCCCCTGTTTTTTTCGCGAAATTTTGCCCGCGATTTATTGGCGCGGAGTGGTCACGTGACCCCGGCGCCGATCAGCGGCATGCCGCGGCGGGGGAGAAAAAAAGCGACGCGCATCGGATCGGGCAAAATTAGCATTTCCCCGGGGGTGTCGCTGATTTCCGCGCGAACGCGCGTTCCGCGACGGCCTCGCAATTGCAGCGGCCGGAGGGCCGTTGCGGTGATCCGCAATACCGGACCGCGCCGCGATATCGCAATTATGACGCTTCTGAATAAATTAGTCCGGCGTGACGCGCGGCCTGGACGCCGCGTTTAACTCGGTAGGGGAGACCGGGGCAAAGTGAACCTAGGGGTAAAATGAGCTTTCTTAATTTGATCTTTAACAATCGAATATATTTTAAAATTTTGGTGACGTAATAAATGTGTGTAATACCACGATGATAATTATGGACGTTCAGATATTGAAAAATTGAAATTCATTTTTAAAAAATTAAAAATTAAGTTTTACAGACTGCCAATTGGTTTTCATTTCAATTTAGCTATTTGGATAAATGAGTCTTAAATGTGGTATTTTAACTCCAAATTTTTTCTGCGTGTTTATAACAAGCTTATAAACGTACATGTACACGCGTTCGAGAAAACGTTAATCCTAACATTATTAAATAATTAATTTTCCACTGAGTACACATTCGGGGCAAAGTGACCGGGGTAAACTGAGCTGCGAAGGAAAGATGCGCGAGTGATGTGCGCAATAACCTAACCTGTCGGGTAGCTGGGAAACCACGCGGCGTGATGGAACAGAGTCTAACTTCAAAAAAATGAAAAATCTGCCATAGTTTTTGACAACCACGTTTAAAAAAAAAAAAGAGAAACTGACGTCATCCCAGCGCAAGGGGTTAATTTAAATTACCTATATCCTTAATTAAAACTCGTATTTTATTTCAGCTCACTTTACCCCAGATAGTAGCTCACTTTACCCCCATGTATGGGGTAAAGTGGTCGTTTTGGCATTTTCTTTTCAAGTTGAATTTTAATATACTTTAAGTTTATTTTAAGTATTGCTATTCGTCATTTATCAATAGTAATGTTCAAATTATATTATAAATCTATTTCCACACACTTTTATTGAAAGGGAAAATTTTTATTCGACTTCAAACTTTTTTCGCGTCACTTTACCCCGGTCTCCCCTACGCGGCTCCGTCGCGTGCCCGACGGTGGTGACTCGCTCCGCTAGGGGATGATCGTATCGATCGCCGGTCCTGTGGATGAATCGCTCGCCTGCTCCCGCCGCGCGCGGAACGTTCGATTCCGCGCGCAACGTTCTCTTATTTCCGCTTCTGCTTGCTGCGAGTCGAGTTGCCAACTTGTCGTCAGACTTGCCAATTGGCGTATGACATAATGAGTGGACCAGTTGTTGCAAGTTTTGTGATCCTTCATTGATAAAGAGATTAAAATAGGAGTGGGTTAACTATGATTTGAAGCATAGCGTACGCCCCGTGCGGGTCTCCTCTAGCTGTATCTAATAAGCATTGTAGGAGAACGCCTATAGGCGGTCTCCGCACGCGGTGGTTGTGAACGGATATATATATATGTGTCCCCATAGAGCGTAAAGTGATTCAAGGTGACGGAATTTGTATGTGTAAGTTAAACATTTACCTGTTCAGTGTGCAACGATCGAAGTAATTTAATGACTCATCGACGATGCAATTATGTTTAACAGTGGACCGATGTTGAGGCGGTGGTGTCGCTGACTAACATGTTGGTGATAAATATTGACTGACTCTGTGCTGGTGAATGGGGTGGAGTTATTGGATTTTAGTGTAGACATCGGGTACTGAGCTTTGCACTTGTATTAGACGAGTTGCCTTGAAGATCAATTAATTTCTTCGAATATTAATATTGAACATAGGAAAGTTTCAGATTTCTTATTTAGGGTAATTGTGGGACAGTTGCCGCACCTTACGCAAAATTGTCACCGTGTCTAAATTTTGCAATGAAAATTTGTTCCAAGGATACATATTATTAGTGGAACATCTTTCCCTACTACTAGCATTATAGAAAACCCAAATTTTAACAATTGTCACCCTTAAAAAATTGAAACTAAAAATATCCATTTTTTAGGAGAGACGCCGCACGTGCGGGAGTGGTGCCGCATTTCGAAAAACGTTTAACTTTCTATTTAAAAAAAAATAGTAAAAGCAAAGTAAAATGAAACATCTTTTTAATTTATACAGCTATAAAATACAATAAAATTGGAAAAATAAATAGGTGCAGATATTATTTCTGCTTTTCTAAATTTAATTGTCTCTTCTTCTTCCTTCCACATTCATTACACATAAAATAAAAATAAAATGTGAAGAAAGAGTGAAAAAAGCCCACAAATATGTTTGGATTATCAGATTTGTCATTAAAAAATAAATAATTTGCCTTGAGATGTCACGGTATCTATTTTGAGACACTCTTCTTGTATTTTTAACATTAAAAGCATCATTTAGTCGACTTACATAGATACCTTCCGATACAGTGCGCATAAAAGTGCGGCATCTATCCCAGATGCCCGGAAGAGACGCCGCACTTTCGTATTTCCAAGTGCTCTGTCGAATATGACCTATTCTGGCCGAAAAATATTCCACAGAGTTCCTTTAACGTGTTACAAAAGTTATATCACGAAGAACTATGAATTTTTAACTACCACGATAGCAAAAATAAACTCGACGTATAACTATTGAGGCAAAGTGCGGTAGGCTCACCTAAAAAATAGCAAAGTCTTTAAAAGTAACAATGGAAACACGTTCTCGCTCATTAATCTAACCTAAACGAACAGCCTAAAGCAAATAAAATCGACAGTGTTGTATTTTATTACCGATAACCCTGAAATACCGAAGGTGCGGCGTCTCTCCCGCAATTACCCTATCAGGAAATTCTGAAGCTATTAAGGGTTCCTTCTTGTCTAGCGAGTCCTCCTCGGTGATGTAATATAATTGTAAACCGTAGAGAGCATCGTGAAACATGTTTTTTACCGCGCAAATAAGATAACGCTCCTTGTAAACGTTGTAAACCTCTCCTTAATGTACGATCATATATTTACGAATACAGTGCCCTGTCAGTGTATCATAATTACGCCGCTTTTAACTAAATTATGCCGCGTCCCAGCGCGTGCACGGTGCACTTAACTCGATGCATCGTCTGTCACGCGGTGCACACTTGCTTGCAACCCCCCGTGGCGCTGCATTCGAAAAGCGCAACTGGTCTTTCTGTTTTGTCGATTCCTGTCAGACTAATCATTATTATTACGACTGCTATTATTCATGATATTGTGGGGATTTGTGGATGGAATTGGTAGAATAGAAAATTGAAAGCATTACCTTGGGTTACTGCCATTATTTTTCGAATTTTCAGAAGATGCTCCAACTACTATTATTATTAGAGTGATTCCGGGTGAGATGCTCACACGTCGCATTAATCGTGTTTTCTGTTTGCTTTTAACTGTGAAATTAGGTAAGTTATTTGTAATGTATAAGTTGACTATTCTCGAAAATTTTCTACTTGTTCTTTAAATTATAATTTACTGACAATTTACGAAGAAGTAATGAGTTTTTCTGAATGCAGTGCGTTAATATAATGTTTTGAGGTTGTATTTATGTTTTTGTGATGAGATATTGTCGTAATATTATTGAAAAAAACAAGAGAGTCAGCGCTCCTTGACTCTCGGGTTAGTTAGCTCGATTTTTTCAGGTATAAATTGGCCCATCATAAAATCATGCATAATAGCTACTTAGTAAATGTTTTTGCGAAACATGCCAACGGAATTCAAACGAAAATATAATCAGCGTAGGAAGTTATGGACCAACGAGGCATTGTTGAAAGCCGTAGAAGAAGTCCAAAGTGGCAAAATGGGTGGGTTGATGACTGGGTTTGCTGTATGAGCTGTAAAAAATAGTTTCACGAAGGATGCTCAACATTTTTGAACTTGCGAATGTGGAAAAGTTCGTGGAAAATTCGGGTGAGATGGCCTTTTTTTAAATTTTTAAAATCGCGCCCGATGTTAAGAACCTGCATTTGTTTAAAACAATTGCACAAAAGTGGTTCATTTTTTTTTTTAAACTGTAATAATTTTTTCTTAAAACTTCAATGTCTTTTCTACAAATCGCCGTAAAGCTCATCTCCATCCGTTTACTACTTCCATAGCTATAAATTATTGAAAAAAAAGTCAGCACATAACTTCGAACAGCTTTAAAATCGTCATATTTCAAAATTTTGAAAAATCCTTTGAGGTACGTTCAAATATCACTAAAGACTACAACATACTCAAATTTCAGCAATCTACGAAAACTTACTCCGAAATCTGTCCGAGTTCGCATGGAATGTCCCGCATAGACTGCGAATTTATTTTATTCTGTTTAAATGTGTTATTATTTTTTTAATTCAATTTTATATTATGTATCTAAATGTATTTCCTTCTGCAAATATATTTTTGTCCTTTATAAAACCACTAAATTTACGATGTACGGATTGTTTTAAAACAAAGTGGGCCATCTCTCGCCGACTTACCCTAATATTAGGAGTAGTAGTGCCAGGAGTAGCAATACTATAACTAGTATTATTAGTAACACTGGGAAAATCTATTCAGAATATTCGAAAAGTAAGACCAGAAACCCAGAATAATACTATCAATCTTATATTCCACCAATTTCCTCTCTAAACCCGCATAGCTGCAAAGAACCCCGATTCAAAAAATTCTAAGCGGCTTGACGAGCACAAATCCCCCTCCAGCGCCAAGAAATACCGAAACCGGTATAAAAAGAAAAATCCAGCCATAAAACTTGTACGTGACAAATACGGATTCTGACATTCGCTGGGATATTACAGAGGATCCCACACGCGATCTCCGATCGCAGCGCGAGTTTCAAACCACTGCGAAGGGATTGATCCCTCCGCATCCTGCCTCGTATCGAAATCCCTCCCTGTTATCGCGTTACCGTGGAGGGTCCCGATCGATCCTTGCTCTGAAAAGTTTCCCCGCGCCCGAGCGAGCCACTGCCGGTCAGCCGTTTTATCCTGCTTGATAAACGCGTGCCACAGGGGCATCTTGAGGGGAGATTAGATGGGGGAGCTGGAGGGGGAGTGGGCTCGATGCAGTGCATTATGCAGCGCGCATAATACCACAGCAAACAGAGACAAATTGGCCGACGAGGGGCCACAGAGGGTGGCCACGGGGGCGGGAGGAAGGGAGACTGATGTGGCGGCACGGAGGAAGGAAATAATAAAGCACGGCCCAGAGGGGGCGGAGATGCAACCGGGGGGGATTACAAACAACCGTGGTACGTGTAAGCAATTCGAGGGATGCGTCGAAAAGTGGTTTTAAATTGATATTCACCGAGCTGGCCAGGGAAACGCGCTCGTTTCTTCTACAGTCCCGCTCTCGGTCCACCTGGTGGGCACATAGCGAGGGAGAGAGAAACACGCCGGACGAGGATGAGTGCAGGGAACACCGCGGCGATAAATCGAAGGTGTAGAATGGTACTTTTGTTCCAGGGATCTTTGTTTGCGAGGAAATTGATTTTTAATACACTTAAGCAGACGATGCGTGCGTTCGGAGTGTCTGATGCTGATGGCTCCCTCGTGGTTCGGGGAACGATGCTTTGTGCGAAGATGGAGAAATACGCAAGTTGCTATGCAGCTTTGAGTTATCGCCGCGAATATGAGAAATCGCCCCTTTCCTCGTTGTATTACGGCTGCGGCAGCACTCTGCAGTTGGTAGTCGCGCGATTCGTGTTTCACGACGAAAAAGCCACGGAGCTGACTTTCCAGAGTTCCTGCTCCGCGCACGGAGATATTCATACGTCATAAAATAAAAAATACGGAGCTCGAAACGTGCACCTTATGCCCTCGTAACTTCGCGAACGAGGTATATCCAGAAAAAGAAGAGGCTATCGATGGAGCGGCGCACTCGACTACCCACGAAACGAGTCAGGGCTCGAGTCTGCCCCGGCAAAATATTTTTCATCCAGCGAAATGGATGGGACCAAGAGCGACAGGAGTTTTTAAAGCTGATGTTAACTCTTCCAAATAGCAGGGGACGAAAAACAAAAGCATCGATCTAATGCGTCGAATAAACGGGATGATAGAAATACGCGCGAATAAAGTTCCCGCGAGACATACGCTGGGAATGTCCGATATTTAAGGCCGGGAAATGCAGTTTAAAATTGATGGCGGGGATTACTCAGAGCAGAGGAAAAGAAACCGCAAAGCGCGGGCATAAATGGAGGCAGAGCTTCTGCGATTTATAATTCAAGATAAAATAGCAATAAAAAGAAGAACGATATATACTCACTTTCTCTCTCGAAATTCATGGGTTGCTAAATTGAAACTCAATGAACCAAGAGTACGAATAAAGAAGCGGGAGGAAGATCGATTTGAATAAAGCGAACAGGAGCTGCAATAGCCGGTACCTATTCATTTCGAAAAATAGAAACAAAGAATGATAGGAACACGTGACCAGAATACCCAGCAGAAGGAGACCACCCAGATCGAAAGTTGCGCGTTGTGTTCCCCGAAAGGAGACCCAAGGAACAACCGTCCGCCACACTGCAACGGAATAAAAAGGGATGGGCAGGTGGGGTAGATTCGAGGGGATGTAAATCCACAGGGAAATAAATCGCCCCTGTCTGAGACCAACAGCGAGTCGGCTGTGTTTAAGGCACTGACACGTCGCGAGCAGGGAGGAAAACCCACGAGGGTGGTGGTGGAAAAACCGCGCGCACACAAACAGGAATAAACATACATATTCACGGGGGGAGAGAAGAAAAAAATGCTCGTGCAAATTCGTCGCGCAGAATTTCAGATCGCCCGGCCTCTCGCCGTTGCGAACCACCCTCGCGACGCGGAAACACGCTCGGCGGGTCGCGAGCGCGCGTTCATTCGAGATTCATCCTGCGAATGAATTTTAGATTGCAGTACGGCTGCGTGTCCGCAGCTGCGCGCCTGGCCCCCGCTACACGTGTATAAATAAATAAGCAAACAAATGAATAAATAAAGCGGGCCACCGGCGGGAATTTATTCGCTGATTCCAGCGGGTCGAAATCCCAGAACGGGACCGGGCGATTTACGATCGCAGGAGGGGCCTCGCGATCGATTCTCTGTATCGTAAATCAACCGTGTCCGCGGCTGTTAGAAAACTCTGATAACTCCGTGATAGCGAGTTAACGAGGCCGTGATTTATGCCCGGCAACCTCGGCCCGGGTTTATCGCGCGCAATTTTGAACAAGGGTGCTTTGATTCTGGTCCTTTTTAAACGCGGGATGGAGGTTGCAGCGAACGTCTATGGCGGATGATGGAGGCCTTTTCGACCTGGGACAGAATTTTGGGTATAGACAGATTCTTGGGGTAAGTTTGTTATGGTCAGAGATCAGTATTTTTTAAGCAGTGATGGTGATGACTAGCGGTGGTGGTGTCAAAATGGACCCGGCGTCTGTTATCCAAAGGATCTTCTTTTGTATTTTTCTATTAAATTAATTTTCTCAGATAGGGAACATAAGTTTGTATGTGTTGCGTCCGAAACCAAGATGGTGATTGGTGATTGATTCCGGAACGTAAAGAGGGATGATCTTGCCCCATCGCAACCATTAATCGCTCGGGCTGGTCACGCTTTTTGGAGTACTGTGCGGGGGAGGTGGATTGGCATTAAAGATCGAGGAGGAAAAGAAGAGACGCGGCGCGTGTTTCGTCTTGGAACCGTCAGCCAGACTCATCAGTAGGGCTATAGCTGACGGTACCTGCCCTAGACACCCGGGGACTAACAAGGGAAGATCCCGAACCCGAAAATTCAAAAAATTCTGAAACTTTGTGAAAATGTAGGGGATTTCCTCCTGATTACAACGCAATTTTTGTTTGCTGCCCAAATTCACTAGAAGGGGGTGAAATTAACCCCTGACAATTCGGCTATTTTCCGATTTTGTATTATAACTCTCGAACTGTAAGAGACAGAATAAAAGTCCCAAGACAAAAGTTACTTCTTTTAATTAGATCTATCATTTGGTAAGAAAATTATTTTACAGTTCGCGAGCTATAGCACAAATTCGGAAAATAACCGGATTTTCAGGGGTCAATTACACCCCTTTAGAGTGAATTTGGGCAGCAAACAAAAATTGCGTGATAATCGGGAGAAAATTCCCTACATATTCGACGTCACATATGGCAAATTTAGAGCTCAGTATAGTTTAAGATCATTATTTTTTAAACAGTGATCCTGATAACTCAGTAATTCCCACGCTGTGGGTCGCGAAGTATTTTCTGAGGGGCTGTTCACCGTTTTTAGAATTTTTGTTTACATTATTAAGTTAGAATTATATTCTGAAATATCTATTTTTAATGTGCTTCCTTTCCCTTATTAAATTTACCTTACCTTATATTGTGGAGGGGAGGGCAAAAGTAATTTGATTATTATAAAAAGGAATCGCGACGCAAAAAACGTTGCGAAACACTGATAACTAACCTTCGCCGGGTCAAGGTTGATGCAGAGATTCCAGAGCTCGCTGTCCGGGGGTTAAGATTCTTCTTTTCTATTTTCCTTCTGAATTACTTTTCATTGATAGAAGGAGGGTGATAACGAAGCGGATACGTGGTGCGCGTTATATCGATAGTACATCGAGTCCCATCGAAACTCAAACGCTGTTAAACGACGACCACGAATCGAATTTCGACCCTCATCTAATTATCGATATCCCCCAGCAACGCGGGCTCCGCAACGGAGTAGAGAATTTGCGCGCACGCTGCATTATGTTCAGAATTCGTCCGATACTTTCAACCCCCATCAACCGTCGCCGAAACTACCGAAACCGTACAGCGCACGCCGGTGTATCGCGGTTTATTATATTAAACAAGCTAGGTCGCGAGTAATTGTTCTGGTAATAACAGCCAGCCACGAGCAGCATTAATAATTCCTCGAATAACAACGGACAAGCGTCATATTTTCATGACAGGCTTTGTTCGTCGTTGTGACGTTATGTTTAGACTATTCTGGTGGCGGCTCGACGGGAAAAACGAGGGGGAAAATAACGAATCGGGGGATAGACAGAACGGTAGACAGAGTGGAGAAAGGGTCTCCACTTTTTTTTATTTTTCGTTGCGAAACAGGCTGACACTGCGCCCGCTATAGTCGCAACGAAACCAATTTGGCCGCTCAAGTTCAGTTCGCGAGGGCTATCCCCACCGCGCCACCGTATCTCGGCTCTCCACGCGCTAAACGACGAGCAGAGAATCCACTTGGACTCCCCGGTACCGTCCTCCCCGCGAGTACATTCCCGCAATGCGCTCAGTTTTCATCTCCTCGCATCGTGGCTCCTTCCTTCCCAGACCACTCGTCCCATTCCCAACGCGGCGACGCGTCGATTTCTATAAAACGAAACCGCTCCTCGAAACGTCCCCTAATATGTAAAACGCTTTGAGTGCTGTGGACGCGCGTGCATAAAAATGCGAGACAAATCCTTCGATCCTTTGCACACACGCGCGCGGCGTTCCCGCGAGATGCGCGCGCAATTTGGTGCGGGGGCGGCCCGTGCCTTTCGAAGGAAGCGAGGCAGAAGAACAAGGAGGAAGCCACGACGGAAAGGGGGATGAATGGTGCGCGGGGAGAGAAAAAAGAAGCGCAGCGAGCCACCGGTGATTGTTCGTTTGTTGCGTGGGCTGAGGGTACGGATTCGCATTGTCGTCCCAAGTTTTCAGCGATTGTTTCAGGGAACGAAACCGATACGCGTCGTCCGATGAGGGATCGGGAAAACGTCGGCTTCGTTTCAAACCTCTCTGCTCCCTTTCCCTCCCCGCCCTTGGATCTTCCTTTCTTCCATGCTGCGACGAACGCTTCCTCCCCCTCGCGCCCGCCACTCCGGGAAAAATATGGATCGAAAAGAAAGCTGGAATGCCAGCGGGGAGCGGCTTACCGAACGAAAATCGGCGTCCTCTTTGTGCCGTGATTTTTACGGCGAGTGTTGCGCAGACGTTCCCTCCGCTCGTGGGATAAATTCCGTGGAAAATTCGTCGTTGATTGAAAAACCTCCCAGTGTTTTCCTTCCCCGCTTTCTCCAGCCGCGCATCTGGAACGGAGAATTTAAAGGAGGTTCCTTGGGAAATTGCCGGAGTCTTTACGGGAACGTAAATAACATCGCGAATAGTATCGAGGATTGCTCCCGCGCGTATATGCCCGGTGTATCGCGGTGGATGGTGGAACTGAGATGGGTAATCGATAGGTCGTTATAAAATACGTCGGAACTGTAGAAGGAAGTATTTCGCTGCGACGCTTCGTTCCCGAGAAAATCGAGTTCGAAGACGTATGCGCTGCACGCGCACCCTGGGAGGCCGCTGCTTCCAGTCACTTTCGAGCTCGATTTCCTCGAGAACCGAGCCTCGGATGGGAAAAATTCATTCTACAGTTTTTGTACAGTTTTGTACGGCGAATCGAACGCGCTATCAACGGGAGCTCTAGGACCACGCGTTTGGCGTGAAATTAATTTAAAAGACGATTTGAATCTGTCCTTTCCGTAATTCCACAAAATCCCAAATTCAAGCACCGCGTCGGCCATCGACCAATGAAGCCGCATCGATGTTCCACCCAGGGATCCGAACCGCCGCGTAACCCTAACCCTTACCCGGTTAACCAAGGAAGGTTTCTGTAACCCATACTAACCGCGGGGGAACGGTTCTTAAATTCTAGAAAGAACCGAAGTAACCGGGTTAACCCGCTACGAGCGGGTTACTAGTGAAATAAGAAGTCTCCGATATTAAAATAAAATTCATCTGTATTTGGAAACATAGTTACAACTGTTTTTCACCGTAATACTGTTACCGCATTAACCCGGTTAACCGGGTTACAGATGATTTCTGTTACCCGGTTAGGCGGGTTAGTCGACGATACGGCGTACCGAACCGGGTACGGGTTAGGGTTCGGTTTCCTGGTTCCACCGCGAGGTGTCTCGATAGATGTCAAAGCGCTCCAGCCGGGGTATCAAGCGTCCCAGAGGTTACGTCAGCGAAAGTTAGGCGCGGACGAGACAGGACCAAGGACCCCGGCGCTAATTGCAAGACAAATTCGAATGAAACGAGAGGACGAGGCGGAACTTTCCAGCCTGTTTAAATTTCCCACGCTACTTATCGACACCCCGGCGAACTGAAATCAGAAGCACCCCGGCAACTCCGCAGTTCCGGTCGAAATACTTGGGAATACGCGGCTTGGTATCTATTATACAGCCACGCGTCTACCTGCACCGACGAGCGCACGTACGCGCACACAAGCACGCGGCGTGTATCACTTTCCAAGAAGTTTAAGTTTAATTACTCGCTGATATGCGGCACCGGTCGGGGGCCTGTTTACGGCAAACTCGCCAATGACCGCGGACCCCGCAACTTTCCACAGGCCACGGAATGTATTAAAACCTCGGGGAACTTGCTGCAACTTTCTTCAAGCCCCTGATAATCATTGCCGAGGAAAATGGGGAACGGTGAGTAAACCTTGAGTGCAGCTGTGTGCAGCGGGTGTTCTAAAAGTTTGATGGTGTCAGAAGGTACCGAAACCAGGGATCAGAGTTGAGGAGTGATTTTCCAAAAGGGCATAGGTATTTCCATTTTTAACCTTCAAGAAAATTTTAGTGGCTTCGCTTGTAAGGCTGTTCGAGTACTCGGAAAAAGCGAGCCGAGCCAGGCTCGGGTTTTCGAGCCGAGCTGAGCCGAGTAACCGTAAAAATCGAGTCGCTCTAAGAAATTCGAGCTACTCGGTTTTTGCGGGTACTCGGCTCGGCTCGGAAACCGAGTCTCGGCTCGTTCCGAACTTCAAGCTACTCGATTATTCGAGTAGGGGAGGCTGGGACTAAAAGTTCCGATTTCGATAAAACATAAAAAAAATGACTGGAAAATATTGTAGTTATTCTCTTCACTATTGACTAATTTTTTGTTAAATTTATTATATTTTATGATTTTTAGCTTGTATTTGATATATTGTAATAGGTTTTCCATAGATAGTAATTTATTTGTGGCTGATCGAAGCGGAACTTCTTACCCCTAAATGGGGCAAGTTGTTATCGCATTGGGGTAAGTTGTTTCTAAGATATAAGAGTTGCCTTTTAATGAAATATTTCATTTTCTAAGGAAATAAAACAGAATTTTATTAATAATGTTTATTTATGAAGGATCGGATCAACAGAAATGTATTATCTTTAAAAGAAAACTAAACCAATATAATAACCATAAACATTATGTTTGGTATAAAATTTCGAACGAATTGATCAAATATCGACGTTAAATAATCGAAATAGATAAACAAAAAATAATGATAGAAAAATATTTACTTATCTGGTGCGCGACTAATAGATTCTTGCTTACAACCACACGAATCGCTGTCGCGGATGCTATTAACATGGGCGACAGAGTGGCGTGATCAACTCACGCGAAAAAAATAATTTAAATTACAACGCTCTTTTCATTTTGAAGACAGAACCGTCGGAACAACTTACCCCCGGAACTTTTAGCCCCGGTCTCCCCTATTCGAACAGCCTTAATCGCTTGATAATATTAAATTACATACCCCAGTGGCACAAAACACTATAAAATAGGTTTAATTCCCTTTTGAAAAATTGAAGTGAAAATACATGTTTCATACAAAAGGTCCCACTTCCAAGTTTAATGACATACCTAGCTAGTGAAATAATTTTCTAGTCTGAAACAAAGCGGACATATTTCCTATGCTCATCTATGAAATTGTTATGAATTCTAAACCAAAAGGAATTTAATTCCATAGAATTACCCAAACGTACACTAAATTATAGTCGGGTTCAAAATAATTCAGAAGTTTAATTATTGCCCCCACTACTGACCCCTTTGATTTTGAAATTAGTGGTGGTCCTTGCAGCTTCAGAACAGAAGTATTTATATTATCAGACGTTTTAGAAGGTGCTGTCTGTAAAGCGACATTTCGACCACCTCAATTCATAAAATATTTTTCGCCGCCCAGCGAAATTCCTGTTTCGGGGTACGGCGCAGCGTGGAAAACAAGCCAGGGCAGAGGAGGAATTCCTAGTTTCGCGGTTATTCGCGCAGCCCATGCGCAAAGTGAATCACACGAAAGCAAATAATTTCTGCGCGCCTAGGAACGTCCCACGCGAATGTCCGCGAACCTCCAGAGAGGCTTTCCCGCGCGGATTTCCAGACGCGGTTCATTTTTCCGCTGGCTGCACCGCCGGCGCCCCTTTCCCGACGGATTTTCCAAATATTCGCGTGCTATTTTTTCGCCACGGAATCAGTGACGCTCGACGGCCACGCGACCTCGTCAGACCGGGGAAACAACACGCGCGCGGGCTGCCTGTTAAGGGGAGTGCGCGAAACAAAAAAAAAAAAATAAAAAAATGGGCGAAAAAACAGGGTACACTATCGCAGCGTAGTGTGCATACTGGGGAGGCCCTTTTTCTGGTCACCCTGCGAACAAAGAGGGACGCAAAAAAGAGAGGATACAGGTGGTGGGAAAGGGGATGAAGAAGTGGGAGCACTGAGAGTAAAATATAGGGGAAAGTGATTGAAATAAAGCGAGAAAAGTGGTGAAAAAGGGTGCTGGCCTCGAAGGGGAAAAAGAAGGGCGGTTGAGACAAAGAGAGAAAATGGGGAAGGTGAGAACAACGGAGCGATAAAGAGAGAAGCCGCTGGGAAAATAGGAGCTGAGTAGAAGAAAGAGAAAAAAGTGTGGGAATAGGTAAAAGGGTGCACAGAAAAGAGGAAGTAAAAGGAAAATGAAAGTCTCTCGAAAAATGGGAAAAGCAATGCAAAAAGAGAAAGACTGGTAGGAAAACGAGAAGCGGAGGAGGAAGATAGTGCGAGCTCTGTAATCCGAAAAACGACCGCGAATAGTTTCGCACCGGCGAGCTCTGGATCGACACCGTCGCGTTTCCTCGCTTAAATCATTATTTCCAGTCTACACGCTCCCCTCCGCCGATGTACGCAACGAGTAAATCACCTGCTCGAAACGGACTGGCTGGAAAATAGAGGGAAAATGTCGGTAGAGGCGACGGAAAAAACAAACGAACAGGAGAACCTCGAAAAAAAAAAAGGTGGGCGACACTCGAGCGCGGCGTGGTGAGCGAATCTGGAGGTTCGTGGTGGCGAGAAGAAAAAAAAACGGGGTGAAGTACGCGAATGGGGGGTTAAGAGGAGATGAAAAGAAGATGGGAGAACAGTGGGCAAGAAAAAAAGTGGAGCACGCTGGACGGGGGAAAGTGTGATTTCGCGAAGAGAACATAAAAGTCCAGCACAAGCGTGTGGGAATTGTTTCGAGGCTTTCAGAAAAGTCGAGAAATTATTAAAAAGAATGCAGGGGAAAAACGAACGATTGATCGCGAACTGAAATTTCATTTGCTGGCAGTGAACGCGTGCGACGAATGCTTCGATGCGTTAGTAAAATTCTGGTAAAAAATTCGTTGCGCTTTGGGAAGCATTTTGGAGGCTTCGAATTTGGGAAACTCGTGAATCGTGTTTCAAATTGGAGAATTCTTGGCGATCTATTTTTTTTTTTGCCAGGTGGACAGATTGCTTGCGAATTCATTGGCGAGCTAGGTAATTCCTCGTGAATTTTTTGGCGGATTGGAAAATTCCTTGCAAACTTCCCAGCTGGGTAAGGATTTCATGGCGAGCTTCCTAGCCGAGTGGAGAAATTGATTGGCAATTTATCTGCAAACTGGGCGATCAGTCGTGGATTTTTACGGAGCCTGAAATCTGCTCGAGTATTAGATCATTTCGAGTGTGCCTTTATGTGCGGGGGAGCTACGTAACACTGAATCCGCGATCGCTGTAAATCGTAACGGGAAGATTGCACGTGTCGCTCAGCGATGAAGTTTTTACGGTGTTGCATAAACTGCGGAATATAGAGTGGCGTCTTTGCGAGTCTCTTCCTTTCTATGGGGGCGATCGGGGCGGGAGTTGCTCCCTGGCGATCGAGCAAGTTGGAAAGTTCTACGGGCTGAGGCATCATATTGACTCTATCAACGGTCCATAATTTGTTTTCCGAGTTTCTTCGTAATCCATGCGTGAACTGATGTTGCGCAACTTTGGAAAAGTAAACAGCAACTTCGAAGTTACTGATCGCATAAAATAAAGTTTAGAAAAGATAAAAATCTTTTTTAAAACAACCCCTTTGTTCCGTCTTACTGGAACAAAGAGGGTGGCTCAGAGCGAGGTGGAAATACAGCGGTCCTTATTACCTGGCAATTGCTTATTTTAGAAGCGTTTTAGGGAGCATTTGCCTGCCAGATGTCTAATAGGTGGCAATCGACATCGTGCTATTTTTTTGGACACCTCGACCGTCCTCGCGCTGGGAAAATCCGTTGATTGCTCTGTCAGCGGGTAGTATACGGTAACTTCAAACCATTGACCACCGCTGGCTCGCGGGACAATACGGTCATAAAGGTATGTGTCCACTTGAGAGAACTCGCGCAAGTTACTCTCGATAGTTACTCTTAAATTGCGTGTCCACTTGAGAGCAATTTTGAAAATTTCTACTCTCAGGTAGGCGATAGAAAACTCGCCGGGAGCCTACTATCCGATAGAACTCTCAAAACCGTATCCACTAGAAATTGATCTGCGCCTGCTCTCTGCAGTTTCTCTCAGTTTCTTTTAAGCTGCGAAGTGAGGACGTGATTATAGATGTGCAAGAACTTAGTGCTTTGATTATTGCTTATAATATTTTAAAAAAGAGGAAGAAACAACGTAGAAAGAGAAATTGCTGGGTGGATGAAATGAAATAGTTATATATTTTGAGTTGGTTACAATAAATTGACGTACATAAAATGTGTCTCGCCACTCGGCTCGACGCAGACTGCCTCGACCGCGCAGTTGTCCCGGCTAACCGCCTAACAACACTTCCCTGGCAACGCCGTACCTTGCAACACTTCCCTGGCAACGCCGTACCTCGCAACACTTCTCTGGCACCGCCGTACCTCGCAACACTTCCCTGGCAACGCCGTACCTCGCAACACTTCCCTGGCAACGCCGTACCCCGCAACACTTCTCTGGCACCGCCGTACCTCGCAACACTTCCCTGGCAACGCCGTACCTCGCAACACTTCCCTGGCAACGCCGTACCTCGCAACACTTCCCTGGCAACGCCGTACCTCGCAACACTTCCCTGGCAACGCCGTACCTCACAACACTTCCCTGGCAACGCCGTACCTCGCAACACTTCTCTGGCACCGCCGTACCTCGCAACACTTCCCTGGCAACGCCGTACCTTGCAACACTTCCCTGGCAACGCCGTGTATGCCGCGACGCGAGCTTACTACATAACCCAGAAGACCTACTCTCGCGACAGCACTCGCAGAATACGAACCTGGTTCGTATTTCGGAAGCAACTGTCGGATAGTAATATTATTATGTATCCACTCGAGAGCAAGTTGCAACGCGTCCGATGTCTGAGAGTTGAACGTCGCTCTCCGACAGTCACTCTCGGACGTAGCGTCCACTTGCGAGAAATACTCTCGAGAGCTTCTCGCGCGAGTTTTACTCTCAAGTGGACACGTACCTTAAACCGCGACCCTGGCGAGACGCTCCGGCCGATCAACCTAGCGAGGTTTGGTAGCCAGATGCCCGGTCTTCCCTCCGCTACGTCACGAAGAAGGAGAGGATTCCTCCTCCATCACCTAAATCGCAGAGGGAAGGGTTCCTCCTCTTCAAGGAAAGCTGAGCCAATCAGGCATTTTGGCGCCTCCCAAAATTCAGATGTCTTGTGTCCACCTTTGACATCGAAAAGGTGGACAAGAGCAGAATTCAATCGACTATCGACTAACAAGGTTCGTCTGCTTGGATCGAGTCAACGTTCGGACTACAAGCGCGAACAGAGCAATTCCTCACAATTCGATCATCGTGCGAATCAGAATCTGTGCTCTAAACAATCACCTAATATTAGTTTGGCGGGTGATAAGAACGTCCGATTACACGCGTTCAGCAAAGTGAATCGGGCCTTACAACCCCCAAAGGAAACGTTAAATTTCCACGCGCGTGTCGGTACGAACACCCTTTTCCACTTAGAATAATAAATTCCACATTAAGTACACGAAATTTCTTAGAACACCACGAAAATTTCGAAGCTTCTGATTTGTCTTTATATACCTATCGAAGCGCAAGCTTCCCAGCGCAGATTACACAGCGGATCACCATCCACCAGGCGTAATCTTGTCGATCTTTTAGTGCAGGTCACTCCTAACGCCTGTTAAGTCCCAACGAGGTGCGGAATCGATTTAATTAGTGGAGAGAGGGGACTGCTACCGCGAAGGAGGTCTAATGGGAACGGAATAATACCAGTGCTCTCGGTATCGAGAAGTCGAAAGAACCGGCCGCGCAAAACGAGTGCAACAGAGAATTAACGCTTTCCCTCTCATTAACGTCATCCCCTCGCTAAGCAAAACTTCCGCGCGACGTTCATTAACGCCTCGTTTTATCCGCGATAATTGAACTTTCATCCCGCGGCACGCAAAGCATTCTGTCCTCGTTTCTGCTTATTCTCTGCTTGGGAGCCTTGCGGGGTTTAGTAGACGCAATCGTTTGCTGCGAATGAACGATAATGGAGACAAGAAGAGAGGGGAGATATTTGTTGTAGGTTAGAAGCGAGCATACTGTGAGCTCTGGGTAACGCCAAAGGAAAGAATAATATATGAATGTAACTGCTGTTATTCATTTAGGCTTGTTTAGGCTGGCAACACTGTTCCTGCGTAAAATTTCGATGCTCTAACCTTAGAATCGTGATTAGCGATATCAAACACCCTCAGAAACGTTAGTCCAAATTTACAAATTTTCAATGGCCACTATAGTGGCTAGCTCGGCCTTCTAAAGGTTAAATAAGTTACAGGTTATATAAGCGGGTGGCTAATTCATTGAATAGTAAAGTTTCCCATTTTGCCATCTTTTCTCTGAGCATGCGCATTGGAGGTGTCACTATTGCTTTGTATGCCTGCCGGTGATCGTTCAATATTGCAGGGAAGATACCCACCTGGGGAAACAGAGGGCACACCACCCCTTTTGCTATTCCAATTCACTGTGCGACCAATTAAATTAGAAAAGTTACTCCGTTTTAAGTAACCACCCCTCATTAATTGTTGGAGAAAGCATTCAGCACTATTTCCACGTGCTAATTTGCCGCGATACCCCAGCACCCTTGACTTCATCAAACTGCAGAGCCAATATTATTCCTTCCCCCCTTCTTCGACTCCAAGGATTCCTTATTAAGATCCAGAGGATCAACCAGCACCGTTGTCACTTCCATCAAAAGTCCCCGGGAAGAAAGGGGAAACTTTCCTGCTCTACGGTGCTCCTGGAGAACGGAGGCGTCTTCAAATTTCGCTCCCAGAAAATAGGAAAACTTAAGAAGAATGGGGGCTAGGCGAGGTTGAGGTCCGCGAGGACACCTTCCAGCAAACGAGGTGGCATTCTGTCGCGTTGAAACAAAAGGGCTTCATCTTCGACGCGGAATTTTCACGGTGCAGTAACGTCCCCCATCCCCTGGCGGAATAATTCCAATGTTCCTAGTCAATTTAGTTACACCCATCGAATTTCTTGCCGTCAAGAACCAAATTCCCAGCGCTACAATTTAATTGCCACTGCAGCGAAATTCAGTAAAATTCACAGCCCTATTTTCTACTCAATCTAGAGATGCGGTAGCGTCTCGACGCCAAGTACATGAAAGACACCCTGTATATTCCAACCTAACCTGAAACTTATGTTTTTAAATGGGATTCTTTTTGATGGGTTCATCAAAAAGCAGTTGGAAAGCACCTTTATGTACTTGCAGCTCATTTTGATTTCACATCTTTTTTTCTTTTGTAATTATTATTATCTTCTATTTCTTTGTAATTTATTTGATTTCACGTACTTGGCGTAATCTTTTTACTTTTTTGAAGTTTTCTTTTATGGTTTAATATACAGGTGGTCACCAATCGCAATTATCGGCTTGCTCCCTCAACAGATCCCCCCGTGCGGGTGTCCTCCAATCATACTTATCAACCGTGTCCTCTGAACGCCCATAGGCGGTCCCCGCACGGGTGGCTCTCATTGAACAGATACGTAGTCATGTACCACGGGGGTTGATTTACCAGCGAGGGCATTTCACCCAGGAATCTTTCAGGCACTCCGAAGTTCACTTGCTCCCTGGAGCCTCGAGCACATTCTTGTCCCTGGTTATGAGGTAGGAGCAGATTCTCAAAGTGCACAGTCGAGAGACAGAGATAGTGGGGCGGCGAGACATCAAGGGGCAAAAGAAGAGGAAAAGTGCAACAGCCCTCGGGCGAGAAAGGAAATTAAATGGCCGGGGAAGGGAAACATTAGATTTAAATTGACTGCAGGCTAAGCGCCTCCGCGCTTAATCTCTTTGTCGCGTTAACAATTCAAAGGGACAAGTAGTTCGAAAGGGAAAAAGGCGGGAGGGAGGGATCTGGAAAGCTTCTTACTTGGGGAGTTGCACGTGAAATTTTCACTGCGACGGCAGTTTGTTAGAAGTTGCTTTTCCCTTCCTTTAATTCGCCCTTTTAGCCCGGGCGAGGGCTGATTTTAAATTCATTTACGTGTGGAGCGCCTCAAGTTCTTTTGGTGATCTTTGAATGTAGCTTTAAGCGCGTGACACATTATTGAATTTAATTAACAGAGGCTATGATACAATTCCTATTAACTATTGAATAGTGGCAGATTTTTATACTGGGAGTTTTAAGAAAAGGGAGCTAACGTTAGGGATGAATTCAGTTTGCAGAAGTTGTGCAACAAGTTCATAGAAAAAATGTGTCATTATAAATCCCAGCACACTTGATTTTTTAAGTAACCTTCTTGACTACTTTCAAATCCTTCCATGTAGGGGAGAGCGGGGACAAACGTAACGGCGTCATGAAAGAAACATGCTTTGTCCCCCTTCCACAATCATTTCCAAAACGTTTGCTTTACACAGTTACATGTGTGTAGTGTCTCTTTTATTGTACCGAATGACGCTGAGTAGTAACACGAATCGTATTACCCTGGGCAAGCTAAATTTGTTATTTAGATCATTCAGGTAAGTTTCTCCTATTTTGTTTTTTTTTTTGTTAATATTCATAGTTAAACTATAGACATTATTCTTCGCTGTATCAAGGGAACTAAGTTTCGAATATACCTCACTGATAAGAACCGTGACATCCGGAACAGATAAAACAGAACGTCATGCGACCAATTTGCGATTATAAGTTGGTGTGGCCACGAAGGGTTAAATTCTCTCCCAATCAAATCTGACTCCTGAAAGCTAATTAAAACTACCACGATAACAGAGCCACAAAAAACTTCCCCCTCAACATCATTCCAATTCCCCAGCGAAACAATGAAAACATAAGAACGAATGTAAGTAACTCGAGCAGAAGTTCTTTATGAGAATGAATAAATCCGTTCGGTCAGTTGGAGGAAACAATATTTCCCGATGTCTTCGCCATTACATCCCCGCGAGTTTATGGTAGGCGGTTTAAAGTCGAGAAGTGGAGAAGAAACCCGAGAGGGGGCGGAGAAAAAAAAAACTGTCGGGGGTGAAAAGTTAGGAAAGTCGAGGTTAACGAGTTCGAACAAGCGGAATTGGATGACACGATGGAAGGATGGACGAAGAAAACCGAAGGAAAACATATGGTGAGCGAGGACGAGCGATCGAGGGGGGGTGAAAGGGGACGAAAGGGAGTGGGGGGTGGATCATCCGTCCTGAATTAAATTGGCCGCGGGCAAAATGCTCGTGAAACCGTGAAATTACCATTTTGAAGCCCGCGCCCGCTTTCAAAGCCATCTTTTTTGCAGGATCTGACAGCAGTTCCCCTATTGGTGACATTCGAGTCTCTTCCATTATCGTCGTCCACCCTTCGAACATCTGTACTTTCAGTGTGACCCAGGGTTAAGCTGTTTTTATGTTTTTTTTTCCCTGGGCAAGGTACAGGGGTGAGGAAGTGGTCCTGGGAAACGCAATAAAGAACTCGAAATGCTGCCGGGGTCTTGAGATCTTGAAACTTCGTATTTGATTGGGGGTTTAAATTAAACAAGAACTGATCTTGCGAAGTTGAAGTTTGAAATAAACCTGCAAATTCTCGGGTACGTGGAATATCCCCGCTAACGCTGAACCAGACACATCTGAAGTGCAAATTTTCAAAGTTTCGAAGCTAAAATATCATCCCAGTGAATTGGAATTCCACCCTGGGAAACTTATTTTTCAGAAATTCTGCTCATGCAATATTATTCCACGTGAAAAACCAGGCAACCTTCTACCTGATCAGATTTTCCTGTCCCCAGTCACTTTCAACTGACTCGGCAAAATAGCTTTCCCAACCCCCAACTTTCGAATGTAATTTCACCCCACAAACATGAATTCCCACCGCTAGAAAAAAAATATTTGTGTAGTACTTTTAAGTACCTCGCCGAGTGCCGAGTTCCATGAAAAATCAGCGTGTAACAGTCGAGTGATGTTCCTTTAAAGTCTGAGCACCGCCATGGTCGCCCAGCTTGTTAACGTGAAGGGAAAATCAGCAGCGCCGCGAAATACGCCGAAACAAACTTTGCCAATACCGGGAGCGAAGTTGCTGGCCTCGCCGGGGCGAAGTTGCAGGCAGGCAAGGCTCCGGAACGCTGGCTGCGTCTTTTATCGCGATTTGCCCGCCAGTGGAGCTCTTTCATCCATTTTTCCCCACCCCCGTAACGACGCTAATTACGCGTGACCGCAAATTAGCCTCGGGGCCCTTTCGCCGTCGAATCGTTTCGCGGCAACTTGCAGGCAAATTGAACGTGACCGCGGCCACGCGACAAAAGCTGCCGCGTTCGGCGACTCGATCGATCGATCGATCGATCGATCGCACCCCCTCGCATCCTGAATTTTCCACATTTTTGCTCCGGGGCCATTATTTCGAAGCACGTCGTTGTTTACACGTGTTTGGTTGTCCCTCGTGTCCCTGGCGTCAGATAGAAAACGTCGAGTGACACGGTGTTATTTTGTGCCCTCTTGTTTCCGGGCTTGAGAGGGGGAGCAGGGGCCCTTTGTTTCGCTGCTTTTCGTTTGCACAGAGAGAACCTAGGAGAACGCTAACAATGCTCGTTCACAGTCCGGCGTGTGGCCTTTTGAGGGGACGGACAGTGGCCTGTTCTTTGGAAATTTTCTGGTCGATATTTTGGTGGTGCTGGGGGCATTTTGGGGATTCGGTGGAGGGGTCGTTTTTTAGCGAGATGTGAGACTATTGAGATTTTATGACAGGGAATGGTGGGAGGCAATATTAACGCAAAGGGTCTAGCAGGGTAAGCATGGTCAAACGGCCCCCATGCCGATTCTTGGAGTTGTTATTTTTTAAACAATGATCCTTGCCTGAAACACCATTATGAAAAGTTTTAGATCGGTACCCCCCGTTTAAGGCTAATACGCGGGTAAACGCTCTTAACGTTATTATTTTTTGTCTCGGTTACTACTTAAGATACATAAATAAAAAAAAAATAGCTACATACTAACTGTATTTTATATATTTTTCTCTAAATTGTAAATCATTTATTAAGGGTAGAAAAAAAATTATTCTTTGGGGGTGGTTTTTGGAAACAACCCTTTGAGTAACAACCTCTAAAACAAATCTAGAATAATGCTCTGTTATCGAACTATTATGTATAAAAACTGAAGATGATCGAGATGGTGGAACACAGTTAAATAATTTAACGAAGATCATAATATTATAAATATGTGGGGTTTTGTGACCAGAAAGAGGATTTATCGCGAGCCTGAGTACGTGTCATTTAAATGCGAATGGAAGAAACGATTGCGGTTCATTTGAGAGATCGAAGTGTGATGGTAATGGTAGCTGCGGAACAACGTGCATGCGCTAAATACGAATATTTCCCAGATATTAATATTTGTATGGAACTTTACCTTGAATATGCATTAAAGTGAATATAACCCATAAAAAACTTGAAAAATATAAAAAAAATACGCCAAGTACATGAAATCAAATAAATCACAAAAAATAGAGGATAATAATAATAAAAAAAAAGAAAAAAGATGTGAAATGAAAATGAGCTGCAAGTACATAATGGTAGTACTGATATCGCGGACATTTTAATTAACCCATAAAAAAGAAACCCATTTAAAAACGTTGTCGGAAATTAATATCTTTACAAAATTAATGATATACAAAAATTGCGCCAATTATAACAATGGCTATTTATACAAAGAAAAAAATGTATTAAATAATATTAAGCAGATATATTTTTATACAAAGAAATATTTAATACGAATAAATATTTTATTCAAAAATACTTGGCGCTGCGCTCCGAACTGGTGTTGCTAAACTGAATAAATGTGTATAAATTGCATTAGTTAATCATTTTCTTTCTTTCTTGTGTGTGCGTTCATGAATGTGTGTATGTGTGCGTGCGCATATGCTACGTATGACATTAGAATTAAATATATGTATAATAAATCTGACTGCGTTTCTAATATGTATATGTTTATGTATTTTAGATTGTAAGGGAGTTATTGTAAATTATTAATACGAGGACAATTAACATTTTTCTGTTTCGCAGCGCCAAGTATTTTGAATAAAATGTTTATTCGTATTAAAATATTTATTTGTATTTATCATTACCTTTATGTACGTGCAGCTCATTTTGATTTCACATCTTTTTTTATTTTATAATTATTATTATCTTCTATTTTTTATGATTTATTTGCTTTCATGTACTTGGCACAATTTTTTTACTTTTCTGAAGTTTTTTATGGAGTATATCATACAGTATATTTCTAATCTTCGAGACCAATGGTTTACATATTCTGAAATAAGAGAATTATAGTGTGACATACAAATATTAATATCAGAGAAATATTCGTAGAATATAACGTGGGAAATGTTATCAATATCACTATTGATGTCAGTTTCACACGATTTTTGGTTTCTATAGATACTTAATCTGCATTTATTGCAAAGTACAGATCCAAATGTGATAGTGTTGAGACCCTTTTGGGGATTCAGTACTTCATACTCTCATCGCCGAAATTTTCAAAAGTTGCTATTCCAAAGCAAGAGAGTGA
Organism: Andrena cerasifolii; assembly: GCF_050908995.1. Classification (NCBI taxonomy): domain Eukaryota; kingdom Metazoa; phylum Arthropoda; class Insecta; order Hymenoptera; family Andrenidae; genus Andrena; species Andrena cerasifolii. Next base: position 25,815,046 of record NC_135119.1, on the reverse strand, counting down.
GAGAAATAAAAAAAGACCACGCAAGCAACAGCCTGCGCCGAGGCCAGCTTCCCTGTTGCTCCTGCTTAGCGGTCCATTTCAATTAAGTCGAGGACAACGGAGGGAAGAAAGAAAGCAGGGAAGACGGATAGCAAGACGAAGGAAGGGGGGGCCAAACAATCATCCAGCATTCCATGCCAGTTCACCCAGCGTCTGGGCGCGTCGAAGGGAAAAAGGGAAGCGTAGAAGTGACCGAAAGCGACGAACTGGGGGTTGCTCTTTTTCACTCCACCCCCTCATTCTCTGCCCTTTAACTCGCGGTCCTTTCCCCTTTTCTTGCGAGTCCCAGCTCTCCTCTTTTTACACCTTAATTCCCGGCCGCTGGTGGTGTGTGCCACTCGCGGAGCAGCTCGTCCATTCTTCCGGGGTGGCGCTTAATTAACGTCGTCCTTTCAGCGAGATTTCTGGTGGCCAACCAACCCCTTCTGCTCGACGCTGTGCCCCTTGTCGCGAGGCCTTTTGAAATTCCCGAGAGCGAGCGCGCTGGATTTATAAGAATTCATTCAACGTGTAATGGCGAGCCCGCCGATTCCCTCGCGAAAAACGGCCTGATCGGGCTTGAAGATTTTAATTGCCACGCGCCTCCAACCAGCCCCACCATCCAGGGTGGTTATTTCGAGAGGTGGGAAGTCGTAGATAGGGGTTCAGCGACTTGACACCCAATTAAGTTGCTGGAATGACGGTGAACGGTGAAATTGGATTCGTTTTTTTGTTCCTGGTTTTTGTTTTTTGTTTTTTGTTTTTTTTTTTTGGTCGTTGATGGTACGGGTGGGGTTGAGAGAAAGTAGTGAACCACGTGTTGAACTGGAGTTGGGGGTGTGTTTTCTAGATCGTGGGAATCGAGGGGTTGGAATTTCTATATTGCTTTTTTTTTTCAGAATTTTGACGAGTTTGTAATAGATACTTTTTTCGGAAAACGAATGGCAGTGTATGGGAGATGAGATATTGTATTGGTGATTTGTGAATTCCTTTTAGAGACTGAATTGTTTCCCATTTTTCCCTCCCTTTTTAATGAAATTTTGATCGGCGCTGACGGCTGATTTATATGAAATTTTGCTAGCAGGTAGTATAACGGTAATCAATTGGAGTTTCGTCGAAATTCGCTGATTCGAATGAAGATACCGTGCTTCGATAACAATTTCGATGTAGTCCATGATCGATCAACACCGCAGGGTCGAATTTCTCGTGTCTGGTATCAATTTCCGCGAATTTGCTGGCGAAATCCACAGAAATTGACGCGAGGGGCGCGCGACTAATGAGTCTAGTAATAGATTCGCGGGACTCCGGGGCATAAATTAGCGTTTCGCGTGTTGCATTTCGAAAACACTATCGAAACAGGGTTTCTCAAGCTGTGGATGGCAGGTCACTCTCAATCGATACGAAAAATATCAAAAAGAGAAAAAGTTCCTCTATTTTATCACCTCTTCACTAATTCAGATTCAAAATGCTAAATTTCATCAGCTAAATTTCATTACCACTCGAAAGATCAGCATTAAAAATTAAATGGTACTTGCTATTTTGGCGAATAGGGATTTGAAAAAAATACTTTAGGGGTTTAGCAAGGAACGACTTAATATTTTTACTGTTTCCTTTGTTATCCTACATTTTCATTAACTGCAAGTGGTGAACTCTTTACAAAAGCTTAATCATCTGTTCTGGCAACCACTCAAGCTCCATTGGCACGGCCGTGTCCTTAGGTATTTCTTGTACGAAGGTCTGAGTAAGCTGGCTATATCAATAGCTCCTCCCTTAGAAGGGTATTTACTTCCTAAACAAGGTCTAGGCTTTGTGGTTACCTAGTGAACTGACCACCACAAAGTTAGTCGAAAAGTGTCTTTCAGGCGTTAACAAGCAACAACGACTACGAGACCCACCACCGAGTAGGCGATATATACCGAAACTCGAGGATCACTGATGTTTCAGGCGCCCCGAAAGATCAGCGAGTACAATTTTGTATACGCTTCAAGTGGAGCTTTTGGAGAACTGAATAGGGAATTTCTTCTATTCCCTCTTTCTTAACAGAGAATATATTCTATAAAGAAGCAGCTCTAACCTCTGTGATAACATTCAGCTGGGTTGATCTTTATAAGACACTGCAGACTCTCAATTCTATTTAATTATTAAGAAGCAATGCTTACAGGGACGACCCCAAATAGGCAATACTAAAACTACATCCCTCAGCTTCTGCAGAATGAAGAATGAATTACAGAAACTCTAAAAATCAAACCCTTATTCTACTCAAGCATTAAATAGAATGTATATAAACGTTATATCTTGGTTAATAAAATTATATTTATATTTTAATGTAGAAACATGTATAATTTTGAATTTTAAAGAGTTGAAAATATTAATACATATAATTTAATTACTAATTAAGAATTTTAATATCAATATTTTAAAAAAATATTTTGTTATATTAATTTATAAATATATAAAAGAAAGTTTCATTTTCTATGTTTAAGGTATGAGCCTAATAGCTTAAGTTAGCTTATTTATATATTTATAAATTAATATAGTAATAGTAAAAATTATTACATACCTATGTATTTCATCAAAATATTCCTTTCGTCAGGCGTGTTACTTATTTTATTTGAAAATTAATTAATTTGACAGACCATATTATAATTTCAATTTTAGCCCTTAACCCCCATACTAGATTCCCAGCCGCACCTCGAATCTAGTCCATCGCTCTCCCCACCACCTCCACCTTTCCTCAGCGCATGTGCGCACTGCAACCTCCCCTTCCCCTTTCACCAGCACAAATACTTCAAAACGTTCTTTGAAATAATCCCTCCACCACAAAGCAAAATAACCACCCAAAATTGGAAACTAAGTTCGTGCGGCTCAGAGACACCCCTAAAACCCATCAACTTTGAGAAACACTGGCCGATTAGCCCTCCGGCTAAGCCCAGCCCAACAACAGTCGAAAATGTTATTAGCGTTGGTTTTCAGCGCGCCTCCCCGCAGCAACGGGGTTAGATGGACCCGCCAGGGAGGGCGGGGGTGCAACTGGTACAAGCGTTGGTCAAAGTGCGGTCCACCGCGGTGAGTTACGCAGAAATTATTAAATTTACTATGGTCCGACCGACACTGGAACCGGTTGCGCTGCCCCGCTCCCACCCCCTGTCCGCGCATCCGCTCGCACCAACCCCCAAAAGCGTATTTTCGCGGAGCAAGTGGCACGAGCCTTTTGTCCTCCTACCCACCCCTCCCCCCGATGAACGTTTCGCTCCTCGAGCGGGTCGTTTCCACGAGGCTCCCTCGTTTTTCCTGGATGAAAAAGCTTAAAGAAGGGCCATTGAAACCGAAGAAGAGCCGTTTCCGAAAGTTCGTAAAATGTTAAAGGACCTCTCACACCCCCTCGACAGCCTTCCCGCCGACTACTCTCCATCCCCCCCTCCGCGGACAATGGGGGAAACCGTGATTTTTTATTTCCCTTGCTTCTTCCCTTTTGTTTCCCTCCACCTTTGGCTGCCGCGCGGTGAAATACGCCGATGTTGATACGCCTCTTTTGTTGGCGGAGGAAGACTGATCTTGTTTCTGGGAAATGAAACCGCGAGAGGGGTGGACGGGGAAACGTTTCTCGTTCCCTCTGATTGTTAGTGGTTGGGAGAGAAGAATTTGGGGATGATCAGTTTCATCGGTCTCGTGTCGAAGGTCTTCTTGTTCAAATGATGTTACATGAATACCCCACTTCGGAAATATATGAGCTTGCAAGAAACCACTTGTTCAATTTCTCTAAATTTCTCAATTTTAGTACACAAGTGCTCAACTTAGCACAGTGATTCCCAACCTGTGGGTCGCGACCCACAAGTGATGTTTCCTGAGGGGTTGCTACGGTTTTGGGGTTTTCTTTTTTAATATTATTAAGTTAGAATGATATTCTGAAATATCTCTTTTTAATTTGTTTTCTTCACTAATTTTACCTTCCCCTATGTGGAGGAAAGGGGTCGCAGGTTATTTGAATATTACAAAAGAGGATCACGACTCAAAAACTTTTTTATACCCTTTGGGCACCTTCCGAAAGGCTCATGCATCAAATGCTACTGCTACTCGAACCCTCCACACACCCAAACGAACCAATACACAACGGAACATCCCCCAAACAGTCGATTTTTCTCAACGTTCCTCAATTTCTCCAGAGTAGCAGGGACCGTTCGAAATGGAGGGTGGTTCGAAACTCTCGAAAGCATCCAGTCGCACGTGTTTCCTTCGCGGCCTCGAGCCGCCTGGTCTCCATTAATTTTTTATAATTTCTCAAGGCTATTTTTTTTAGTAGCCGCAGCCTGTTCGTCGGCTAGGTGCTTTCGCGTGCTCCAGCGATCGCTTTTGAGCTTTGGAGTGCCCGTGAAACGGGAACAAAGAAGGCGAAAAGGTGTGTGGAGGGGGAAGTGGTCGGGTGCGGGTTGAAGTGGAGCGACGGTGGGTGGAAGTTGGCGATCGAGCGGCGTGACGGAATAAATCGTCGATCGGGCAGGTGTAAGTCGCGCGGCTCGCCCAACTTTAATCCTCCCGTTCAGGGAAACTTTGAGTGCTCCAGACGGGCACACAGGCGTCCCGCGAGCGCACCGACAGGCCGCGCACGCGAAAACGTGACGGCTAAAGGGAACTCGATTAGAGAATTTTTCTTTGGTTTTAACGAAACCGTGGAGAGAGAGATGAATCGGTTTAGCTATTCGCCCGGCTGATCGACGCTCAGACGTGGGACCGAACTTTAAATGGGTTTGTCCTATTCTTTCGGCAATTCTGGGGGATTTTATCGGGCATTTTTGGGCGCCTCGTTGGTGGGAGACCGATCGCGGGGTTGATGGGGTTGTATAAGGGCGTGAAAGGGGTTTGTAGTATTCGCTGTTACGGTCAGAAAGGCGGCGTCTGAAATAAGCCGTTTTCGGGCTGACACTTTTGTTAAGGAACGCCCGGAACGTGGCGCGGAATTGGGAATTGCTGTTGGGGGAGTTTTACGATGCGACGTTCGCAGTGAATTTTAACGTTTACGGGGCAGCTTGTGGTGTGGACCATTATTCGCGCACGTGGAAACTGGGGAAAAGGGCTTGTAACGCGGTTTCAGGGAGGAGCTTGAATTTGATGTCCACTTGTCTCTCGTAACTTATTGTAAAGAATGTATAGTACTGACAAGGGAAGATTCCGAAGACGAAAATTCAAAAAATTCTGAAACTTTGTGGGTATGTAGGGAATTTCCTCCTGATTACAACGCAATTTTTTTTTTGCTGCCCAAAATTACACTAACGGGGTGAAATTAACCCCTGAAGATTCGGCTATTTTTCGATTTTATTTTCTAACTCGCAATCTGTAAGATATAGAAAAGAAATTTCAAGACAAAAGTTACTTCTTTTAATTAGATCTATGAAATGGTAAAAGTTTTATCCATTGTTTAAACAATTAGAAAAAAGTTATAAACAAAAATATTAATAATGTTTTCTAAAATTCGTTGTTTCGCGTGAAATATGAACTGGATGTTTAAATAATTATGAAACTGCAACTAGGTTGCTAATTTGGAATACCAAAGGTACTGAAACACATGTTTCGGTTCTCCCTCCAACGCTACCCCTTCAGCTAAGGTGGGACGATTCCTACTACCCTTTCTCCGAGGAGACAGTAACGCCGCTAGAAAGCATGTTGGGGCGCTTTAGAGTGAAAGTACCAAATGTGTCAAGTTTTTAAAGGAAATTTCATAATGACTTAAAAATATTAGGAAAAATTAAAATTTAAACTAGCATTTCAAAATGACTTAAAAATAGTAAGAAAAGTTTAAATTTAAAGTAGCATTTCAAAATGACTTAAAAATAGTAGGAAAATTTAAAATTTAAACTAGCATTTCAAAATGACTTAAAAATAGTAGAAAAAATTAAAATTTAAACTAGCATTTCAAAATGACTTAAAAATAGTAGGAAAATTTAAAATTTAAACTAGCATTTCAAAATGACTTAAAAATATTAGGAAAAATTAAAATTTAAACCAGCATTTCAAAATGACTTAAAAATAGGAAAATTTAAAATTTAAACTAGCATTTCAAAATGACTTAAAAATATTAGGAAAAATTAAAATTTAAACCAGCATTTCAAAATGACTTAAAAATAGTAGGAAAATTTAAAATTTAAACTAGCATTTCAAAATGACTTAAAAAGAATTAAAAAAAAAATATTACATACAACGATACAGTAATAATTGTATCAGCTACCGCCGCGTCGCTTTCGGCCAGCGCTGTCCATTTATAGGTATTTACATAAAATTGTTCCTATATTGTGATTTTTTAGCCTGATTAAATCATAAAAGCAAATAATTTTATTATCTACATGGTTTTTTAAGTTTATAAAGTGGAGGTAAATTGAAGTACCGATACTCCAAATTACCTGCACCTTAACGAAATCGATACTTACTGTCATTTTTCATTTAGACCAAAGTTTCAGTTACATTTTCTTTTTTATTATTACTGAAAGTTTGAAATATAAAAGTTTATTAGTTTCCCTATGATATTATGCGGTTTTATTTGTTCCCACCCGCTTCCGTAATTTTTTATTCGTCTTAAACAAACTGGTATTCCAAATATACTGCGCTTCCTCTACGTCCTCCAAGTTTTGAAAAAAAGCCAAATATTACATCGTCACATTTTGGAACAGGACGTAACACTAAGTCCTCCCATTTTGTAACAGAACGTAATATTACGTCCCCCAATGTTGAAACAGAACGTAATACTACGTGCTTCAACTTCAGGAACAAACGTGATGCTACGCAATTGAATGCTAGCAAAGAGTACTACGTGATGCGATATTACCATGCAATATCAAACTCTCAATTTGCCAGGAAAGTTAATGCATCAAGACGACGAATGTACCTACATTCACGTCGACAAGTTCTCGAAACTTTTTTAACGAAGTAAAAAAGGAGGAAGCCATGATCAAAGTTAATTTACTTCGAATTACAAACACGATAAACGATATCAGTTTCAGTGGCATCGAAATTTAACTAAGGATCGGCCACCCGTCACGTTGCTACCCCGCGTTTCATTCGCTACGAGACGTTTGCATATTCAGTTCATTTAAAACGGGGGCCCATTTAATCGGCAAACAGCAGCGAGACGGGACCGAGGGAGAGAGACTTATTGAAAAGTTCCTGGAAACCCGAGGCGCTGGAAAAGAGACAGACGAGCGAGGGCTGCTCCGAAACTTCCAGCGCTAATGCAATCACGGAACTTTTGTCAAAGTTCCTCGCCGGGCGCAACATCGCCGCGCGAAAAGAAAACGGGGCGACGTGAAAAAGCGGCACCGAGATCACTGGGAAGCATCAGAGTACTCGACGGATCGCGTGAATCAGGCCAGATCGAGCCGCGATTAAATTCTCCACCGCCTTTGACCGAGCCAGTATCGACGAATAATAATTCCAACGGCTTTATCGCACACGTAGAACATGGAAATGAAAAGACACAAATAGAATAAAACTGGACCCACTGATAAGTCCATGAAATACCACGGATCGATACTATGGGGACGAGATTTCTGTACATCGTATGAATGGGTGAATGAACGGTGCGTTTGGTGTGAATGATGAGCGACGAGGCCGAGCAGAAGATACTTAGACTTTAAAGGTGCAAGTGGAGAGTTTGGGTGCACGAGAGCGAGTGGAATCTTAGAAAAATTTAGTATGATTAAACGTGGAAAGGTTTTAGTAGTCGAAAAAGGATTAGGTACCAGGAAATAAAGATTCAACAGAAAATGGAGTTAAGTTCCGGTTAGCGCGCCGAAAAATTCTGTGATTTTCAGGAATTTATTGCGACGAAAATAATCATAGTAATGGAATAACACTTTTTCTATTTATTAAACTGCATTTCTACCGTAAATAAAAAATATGAAAGTAATAAAATTATTACTTTTCAAATGGTTTTGAAAGTGGTCTTGATGACATTTTTAAAAATTCATGCCTCGCTCGTGCAGGCGATTTCAGCTGTTAGATATATCTGAACCCAAAAATCGAAAGAGATTATTGATCAGTATGTCTGGCGCTATCGCTCGGACTATAATTAGTGATTTATCTTAAAAATTAGCAAAATGGCGGGCAAATATGCAAGAAACATATTTTTCTGGCTTTTATCTTTCGCCATTTTCGATTTTAAAAGTAGGTTAGACTCAATGAAAATACTTGGTTGTAGTCCCTGCGAGAGTCATAGGTGTGCAGAATAAGCAGTAAAATTTATAAACGAATCGGTTCGATTGTTTTTGAGATTTTTGAAAAATACTTTTGAAAAATATTTAAAAAAAAAATCGATCTTTTGAAACCGTCTAACCGGAATGGCCCCTTAAGACATACAATTGAGCGATCCATTTTTTGTACCATTAATTCGTTGCTGCAATGTAGCGTAATTCCACCACCTCTTAACATAATAGCATGTCGCTGAGAAAAAACAAATGCGTAGTGAAAAAAGGATCCATGCCGCGTGACCTAATAAAATTAATTTTTTAGCTACACTGTGATAATAGTTGTAATTAGCCATCTAATTCAAATACCGTTTAAAATAATTACAACTTCGTACCGCATTTCCTATGAAACCAATTTTTCCTTCAATTTGTTTTCCCCATAATCCCCGAAAATCATAAAACGGTAACACGTGCCTGTTTCCACGGGGCTCCTGAAATATACAGTAACTAAAAAACTATTCTTATTATTAGAAGAAATATACTATTCTGCTCGCCACCTGTTCTGCAACCCAAAACATTCCCCAAAACACTTTGCCCCATATCCAAAAGTCCGCGGGGCGAAGCACGGGAATACGAGGGTTCCTATCAATGGACGAACAGTTTTTTCCCGACGGTGTTGGTGATTAATTGATAGCCATCTATCTTCATTTGATCCTCGTTAGTGTCGCTTTTCCAGGAAGAGGGGGGCGTAAAAAAAAAAAGTGAGTCGGGACAGGCGGAAAAAAGGAAAACGACGGTGAAACGAGAGTCGATCCGAGTGTCGAGGAGGTGGATTAATCGATGAAACGAATTGCTGCATGCGATTGTATTCACGGTTCTCTAAATTCCGCTGGTTTTTCGTTGATTTCAGGAGGGTGTCCGGGATGAGAGGCGGAGGGATGCTGGCGGCCGTCGTCGCGATCTCGATCGCGGCGGTATCGTTGCCCGGTTGCTGCGCGGAGCTCTACACCGCGCTGGCGGACATGGAGGAATTGCTGGAGACCGAGGCAGTCCTCATAGACACGCTGAACGGCTACATTAAAGCTCAGGAGGAGCGTCTGGCCACTCTCAGACAGTGAGTCCCATGATTCTGATTACATAGCTTCTTATTTCTAGGGCGACGCTTACGCGGTCGTTATGGGGGGGCAATCGCTGCAATAACGGCGCCCGTTTATTTCTTCGCGCGGGATTTCTGCTTCGAGGTTTCAGGGTTACTGTTTACCGAGTAGAGATATTTCTTATAGCCAGGGGATTAGTTTCTGGGGATTATTCTTAAGTGATAAAGGGGGCTGTTTGAATCTGGGAACACAAAGAATTTTGTGTTCATCTCAGATTATCTAGAGACGCGGTAGCGTCTCGACGCCAAGTACATGTATATGTCGACTGTCGCTACCGTTATCGTTTACTCGTCGCACGGCTAATCCAACTTAACCTGAAAATTATTTTATTAATATCTCATCACGCCTGCAATATTTTCTAAATTTAATGGCATTTTTCTTATGTAAACCGTATATAAGCTTCCGATCAAGACCAAATTCAATAAAATCGGTCCACGCATGACAGAGATATCGTAATATCGTCCCATGGATCTGTCAGAAACGGTAAGATTTTTCTTCTGATTCTTCTTGTTGAATAAATTTTTCGTCAGTATAATACGTTTACGCGTTACACGCACACCTTCAGCCAAAAAGAAACTAACACATGTTTCGTTCGTCAATCACTATCTTCACTATGCAATCTACTCCAAATTTTAACAGCTTACCGTCAAGTTATAACAATGTTATAAACGTGTTTTTACAAATATGTAACGTTGTACCATTGAATTGCAACCAAAATGCAGTCTCAAACATAAGGTAAGTTGCCGAAATTTGAATTGCGACATATTTGAATATCATCAAACTGTTCTTATTTGTAACTAATCTGAGGATTTTATGTATATATAGATAATCGAAGCGTAAAATAATGCTGTGACTGGATTTGTCCTTAATTCTGTCCCGTGATAATTTGTAATTTATAATATTAAAAATTATCTGAAATCATTCCCTACGAAAATTATCTTTGTAACAAGAAATGAGATCCCCATATACAAACTTCGAAAAAGTAAAAAA